>NC_139013.1:6254255-6854255 GCF_964374135.1 Grampus griseus
GATAAATTTAGTTGAAAGGTGTATTTTATTATTCTGGTAACTGTAGGTTTGAGATGTTTCCAATGAAAAATTTTAGAGGAAAAAGGCAAGGCAAGGTAAAAAAAAAAAAAGATTTACAAGAAAATTTAGGATAGAGGTTATCTCTGAAGGAGATGGAGGAGTCATTGGGAGGGGGAGGGAGAGGAGTGCTAGGGTGGCTGACAGTGCTCCATTCCATGACCTGCAAACTTGCATAGATATTCGCTTCATGATAAATCAATTCCTCCACTTCTGTTTTTGTATTGTTCAAAATGTGGGTTATATGGATAACTTTAAGTTTCAAAAATAGCACTGAAGCATATTCAAAGAAATCTAAATGCTCATCAGTAGAGGGTTGATGAAATAACTTTGGGCACAGTACATCCAGACCAGGAAATTCTTGACCACCAGCACTGAAAAATAATGTCAGACCTCATGTATTTATATGCAACCATCTCCAAGACATAATTTTAATAAAACACATGCACACACACAATGTTAGATAACGTATACACATGTGTTCTGTTTGAATGCTTATGCATGCATACCTAGGATATCTGGAAGGATACACAAGAAATTGACAACAGTCTCTAGTGAAAAGAAGCTGGAACGGAGGAGCTGGAAGGAAGGGGAGAATCATTTTCTTTTTTACTCTGTGCCCACATTATCTTAAAGTTTTATTTTTTGATAAACTAATTTCCTAACTTATTTTTTAAGATGCTTCTATCCTTCCTGATGCTCAGTCATTGTATCATTTTGTCCTCTCCTTATCCATGAAAGATGAAGGCATTTGGTCTTATTTTACAGAGTCGGGAGAACTGAGGCTCTAGGTGGGAAGTTCTCAGGGCTAATCAGAGTAGGACCAGAGCGCCTTCTTCTGATTATGTACAAGTTGGATGAGAGCTTTTGATTAGGATGAAACAAATGTTTGCCTCTACCCAGAACCAAGGGAATGTTCCACTGTGACCAAGGACCACCAGGATTTCTGTTCCCAGAAAGGAGTATTTATGATATGTATCAGGGCTGCTGTTGGTTTCAAGTAACAGAAAACCTGACTCCAAATGGCTTCAACAATAAGGATATTTATTATGTTGCTCACACAAGTTCCGGAGGTCGGCAGCATAATAGTTAAGGTATTAATTCAGCTGCCATAACAGAGACACAAAAAAAACAACAGTTGCTTCAATGAGCTAGAAATTGAAATCTCTCTCTTCACAGCGTGGATGTAAGTATTCCAGCCCTAGTATGGGGACACAGTCACTTTCCACATAGTTCACCACCACAAATGCTGTGGCAGGTTGCAAAAATGGCCCCAGTTCTGCACACTTTCCTGTATCTATGCTCCTTTGCAATGTCACTTTGCAGATTTTCCCTTTGAGAGGTGGAATCTATTTCCCCACCCCTTGAAAATAGTCACGTTGTGCAAAGTGTCAAGTGTAGGTCTTATGCTTCCCCTGTTGCTCTTGGAACCCTCCCCAGCCACCATGTGAAAAAGCCCCAGTCAGCCTGCAGGACGATGAGAACTACATGGCTTGATCAATCCCATCATCCTAGCTGAAGGTTAGCTGAGGTCAACAACCTAGCTGAGGTCAACAACCCCTCCCAGAAACAGAGTCACTTAGCTGACCCATAACTGACCACAAATGCCTGAGGAAGCCCAGCCAAAACAGAAAACTGCTCAGCTGAGCCCAGCCCAAGTTGATGACCCAAAGAAATCATAAAACGTTATTATTTTAAGCCTCTAAGTTTGGAGACGTTTGTTACACTGCAAAGCTAACTGATACATCTGCATTCTAGACAATGGAAAGGGGGAAATGAAGGAATGGAGAGCAGGCATCTTCCATTAAGGGCACTTCAAGGAAATTACACTGATTACTTTCACTCACATACTACTGGCCAGAAAGTAGTCACATGGCCATATCTAGTTGCAAGGGACACTGGGAAATGTAGTCTTTTTTCCTTGGCTAACCACGTAAATAGTTTAAAACAAATAGGAGTCTTACTATAAAGGAAGGATAGGATGGATACTGGGGGAAAACTAGATGTTTATAATGAAAAGATTTAGATAAGAGATTGCCGGGAAGACTTCCTGAAAGAAGAGGCAGGATTTGACAGAGTCTTGGAAGTCAGCCTAGGGAAGGGGCTGCAAACTAAGCAGGAGGATTTCCAGCTTGTACGTGAAGGTTTCCGTCATACCCTGGGGGCTTCACCTCGGGGACAGGCTGACTGAAAAACCCCTCCTCACCAAATGCTCTGGCCAAGGCAAAAGGCAAAGACTGGAAAAACTTCTCTTGACAATCTCTGCCAATGAAGAGGAAAGGGTTGAGGCAGTTGTTGAAACAGCCCAGGGAAAATGTAGCCCAGAGGATGAGCAGCGTCTTAGGGTCAGGTTCGTTCTGCGGTTGCTACAATTGGACTAAGAGCTCCATGTTAAACAGGAACCAGGAAATGAAAAAGGCGCTCACCAACACCACCAGCAACTTCTTTGGCTGGCTGGCACGGACCCAGCCCTCCTGCTGGAGCTTGGCGCAGATGAGGTGGGCACAGGTACTGATGATCACCGAGGGCACCAAGAAACCCAGCAGGAAGTGAATGATGGTCACAGTCATTTTCCTCTTCAAAACCACTCACTTCCTATCCTGGGAGCTGGATTCTCCTTCCCCTTATTCTCTATGTCAATATTGAAGCAGCAGTAGACACATCCTTTCTGTTCTTCAGTGGTCTGGAAAATCAAGTATGGAGAGCAAGTGACAGCAGCCAGCCAGCCAGCGTGCTTGCTGCACAGTGCAGTGGTTTCAGGACCAGACGGGGTAGAGGAAAGAGAGGCAATGGTCCAGAGAGATGAGGACCAAGAGGCAGATGCTGGTAAAGAAGCTGAGGGCCAAGAAGACCATGTAAAGCTTGCAGGCCACATTGTTGAGGAGCCACTGGCCAATTACTACACTCTATATGGTGATAAGCAGGGACAGTAAGACAGTGAAGTCAGCAAGGGCCAGGTTGAAGAACCAGATGGTAGTAAAAGTTCGCGGCATTCGGAGAGCAGTCATCCAGAGCGCCAGCCCATTCGCCACTACTCCAACCACAAAGGACACAGACATGGTAACTGTGGTCAGCTGGTGGAGGCACTCCATCTCCTGAGGATGGCATTTGGGAGCAGAGGTAGAATTCATCTTTCTAGAAGAGGAAGGACCACATATCAGAGCTACAAGTTACCTTTCACTGCTATTCAGAGCCCATGGCCCCCTCTGAGATCCCTTCATTCATTTTTCCATTCAATATATTTTTATCGAATGCTTATTATGTCACTCTGATACTGCTCTAGGTACTGGAACTGAGTAATGTAACAAAACAGCCCCTCATAGGACTTACACCCTAATGGGGGATGTCAGATGGGAACACAGTGCATATAATAAATAAATCCATGATGTACAACTTTAGAAGATTACAAGTGCTGTGGGAGAAAAGTAATACAAAATAAAAAAGAGTGACCTTTGACTTTTGATTATGTCAGAGTAGCTTTGTGAGACAGTCTGGCAGATTAAAAAAGTTATAAAATCTATACGAAACTTTAAAAATCATCCACTGTTTGAAGACGTTGGAGAGTGATCAAAATCAAGGATAAACTGGAGGAGAGTCTACCCTTGATAGAGTAACTGCATGAGGTCACAGTTGTGAGTTTGCATCTTTTGGGTGTGAGCATTTTGCAATTGCTGCATCCTCATTGGCTTCAGGTGTGAGAGGAGAGCGTTATGAGCTGATACATCAGCCAGAAAAATAGTGAGAAGGGAGGGAATTGTGGAAGGAAGGGAGCCCCAGGGAAGGGGCTCCAAAATCTGCATATGAAATCTGTCCAGATCCTTGACTGACTAAATTATTTATATTCAGGGGAGATCCCAGGATGCCTGGTGAAAAAGCAACAGCTGGAATTTGAAAGAACTAAGCAAAGATTTCAGTTGTTGCCCACCACAGAGATTAGAGTTTGGAGTTTGAGTCCAGCCAACTTAATTGCCTGCTGGGACAAGAATCACTCTTCGGAGGAACAAAACACAATGCAAAGTCTCTACGATATATCATGCATAATGCCAGTATCCAATTAAACACCACTACAGGGACCACCTGGTGGTCCAGTGGTTAAAAATCCACCCTCCAATGCAGGGGATGCAGATTCGATTCCTGGTTGGGGAACTAAGATCATACATCCTGCAGGACAACTAAGCCTGCGTCCTGCAACTACTGAGCCCACGCGCTCTGAAGCCTGTGCACCACAACTAGAGAGAAGCCACAATGAAGACCCAAAGCAGCCAAATAAATAAATATTAAAAACCACTACACGTGTGAAGTAACAGGAAAGCATGAGCCATATTCAATAAAGAAAGGAGTCAATAGAAAACAAATCTGACAGAGTTCCTTGGTGGCCTAGTGGTTAGAGTTCCAGGCTTTCACTGCCATAACCTGGGTTCAATCTCTGGTCAGGGAACTGAGATCCCACAAGCCATGCAGCATGGCAAAAAAGAAAGAAAGGAGGGAAGGAAGGAAGGAAGGAAGGAAGGAAGGAAGGAAGGAAGGAAGGAAGGAAGGAAGGAAGGAAGGAAGAAAGAAAGAAAGAAAAGAAAGAAAAGAAAGAAAAAGAAGGAAAGAAAGAAAACAAATCTGAGATAACATGGATATTGCAATATGCAAAGACATTAAAGCACCTAATACAAATATTCAAAGACTTAAAGGAAAAGATATGCATAATTAATAACCAGTTGGGGAAACAGTAGGAAAGAGAAACTGGTAAAAAAAAAAGAGTCAAATGGAAATTCTAGAGCTGAAAACTATAACAATTGAAATGAAAATTTTACTGGCTGGACTTCACAAAAGATTGGAAATGACAGGACTTGCCTGGTGGTCCAGTGGTTAAGACTCTGTGCTCTCAATGCAAGGGGTTCAATCCTGGTCTGGGAACTAAGATCCAGCATGCCACATGGTGTGGCCAAAAAAAAAAAAAAATTGAAATGACATCAGTGAACTAGAAGATAGATTGATAGAAATTATCCAACCTGAAGAACAGAGAGAAAAAATATTAAAGAAAAGTAAATAGAACCTCAGACACCTGTAAAATAATATCAGTCAGTCTGCCCTACAAATAAGTGGAGTTTCAGAAGGAGAACAAAAGAGAATGGGACAGAAACATATTTGCAGAAATGATGGCTGACAATTTACTAAATTTGCTGGAAGACATTAACTTACAGATCCAAGAATTTCAATAAACTCCAAGCAAAATAAATAAAAGAAAATCACTCCCAGGCACACCATAATCAAACTGTTGAAATCCAAAAACAGACAACCTTGAAAGCAGCCAGAGAAATATGACACATTACATGCAGAAGAACAATGCTGTGACATTTGAGCAAAGATTTGAAGGAGGTGAGGGAGAAAGCCATATGAATATCTGGAGGAAGAGTATTGCAGATAGCAGTAATAGCTGTGCAAAGACCCTAAGGTAGGCCCATGCCTACTATGTCCAAGGAACAGTGAGAAGGTCAGTGAGCAATGGGGAGAGGGGTTGGAGGTGAGATGAGACAGGGGGTGGGGTCCATTCATGCAGCATCTTGTGGGCCACAGTGAGGACTCCCCCAGATTTTACTCTGAATGAGGTAAGAGCCACAAGAGACTCTTGACAAGAGGAGGGACAGGTTCTCACTTAGATTTTAACAATCACAGCAGCTTCTGGGTTGAAACTAGGCTGAAGGGGGCTGGGATGGAAGCAGGAGGCCAGTTGAGGAGGCTTCTGCAAAAATCCAGGTGAACAATGATGGTGACTGGGATCATGGTAATAGATATCAGAGGAGGTAGTAAGAAACAGAACCTGGATGCATCTTGAAGGCAGAGCTGACCAGATTTGCTAACGGGCTGGATGTGCAGAGTGAGAGGAATAGCAGAGTAAGGGGTGACCACAGATGGTTGAACAGCTGGAAGTTGGAGGTCCATCAACTGATGGGGAAGACAGTGGCGTGGAGGACAGATTTGGGGTAAGACCAAGAGTTGAGTGTTGGACACGTTAGTTTGAGTTTGCCTGTTAGACATCTAAATAGGCAGTTAGATATTGGCAGTGAGATTACTGGAGAGATTTTCCAGCTAGAGACATGTGGACATCATTAGAATTTAAATGTTATTTACAGCCTTGAGCCTGAGTGTGAGCACCAAGGGTTAGTGTAAAGAGAGAAGAGACATCTAGTGTTGGAGAAAGCATGTGAGCTTAGACATGGGACAGTCACAGGTTGAAATTCTAGTTGAGATGCTGCCTGTGTGATCTTGGGCAAAGAAATTTCCTTCTCTGAGCCTCAGTTTGCTCACCTGAGTTAGGGGTATAGAATCCTTGAACACCTCTCTCTCTTCCCCCACCTCCAATTCATCACAAAGCCTAGTTGATTTTGCCTCCAAAAAGCCTCTTGTGCTTGTGCACTTCTTCCCGTCTCCCCAGCCCCTCCGTCCAAGCGCCCAGCATCTCCCACCTACTACTCATCTTCCTGCTCCTATACTTTCACTCCCACAAGACGTTTGTCACACTGAAGCCAGAATGATCCTTCAAAAGTCCAACTGAAAAACTGTTGTGGGTCCTCATCGCTCTTGGGATAAAGACCAGTGTCTTTGACACAGCTTCTGAGGCATGCATGGTGGGGCCCCTGCCACCCCCTCCAGAATTCTCTCTCACTCACTACATTGCAGCTTCCCTGCTCTTGTTTCCCTTACTGAAACTCACCGTGTTCCCTTCCACCTCCGAGCCTTTGTACATACTGTTCCTTCTGTCTGGAACATCCTTCCTTTCCCTCTACTTTTTAAAAGTTTACTCTTTCTTTAGCTCTCAGCAAAAATTTCCCTCCCTCCCCCAAAGCCTTCCCTGACCACCTTGACTGAAGCAGACTCTCTTGCAGAAGCTTCTCATCTATTAAGAGAGCGATCAGTAGCAATTAGACCCGAGCTTGTTGGATTATCTGATTCTCATCTGTCTCCTCCACTAGACTCTGAGCTCCATAGAGGTGAGTCACTCACAAGCCCCTAGCACATAGCAAGCACTCAGTAAAGAATTGACAAATGATTGGCTAATATGCATTGAGCCCATAGTGTATGTCACACACTGTAAGCACTGGGGGTGCAGCCGTGATGAAAATAATCAACTATCTCTTCCTTGGTGGAGCAGACGTGAGAGGCATGAGAAAGTTCTTCACCCGGAGGAAGTGTTCCAGAACCTTAACCTCTTTTGCCACATCCTCCTCTTCATACACCCCTGCTGCATGTCAACTGTCCTTGCTCTCAAACCCCCATCCTCTGAGCTCCCTGAGGCCCTTCCCTCCAAATCCCAGTCCCGTGTCACCGTTTGCTGTGTCCGAGGGCAGGGGTCAGGCTGAGAGAGCTCTGTCTGTCTCCTCTGTCTGTCCTGGGAAGTCACCAGCTTTGAGCCCATGTTAGAGTCAGGGGGCGTATGGCCAGAATATGGCCAATGAGTTTGGAGCAGATAAGGTCCAGGAAGGAGTCTTGAGCAAGAGCCATGGTGGCCCCAGAGATCAATATCAGAGCCCATGAAGGGTTATTAGGTGTGGGTTCTGATAGACCCTGGGGGCTGGGAGCTTGGGGGGGGCTAAGGAAGAGAGGGGCTCCAGAGATATCATTTTGCTGTACTGTTCCAATTCCCCTCATCTGTCCTTTCTAGTATCCCAGCCCCCTGCCCCACCTCAGGAAGAGAACTCAGCCTACTCCTCCCTACGTTAGGGAGCTCCAACTGTCCTTTTCTTAGGAACTGATGGTGGATGTAATAGTGAGTAAGGCTTTTCCTTTTAATAAGCCAACCTAAAAAATATGTGTCCTCGCCACTAATTCTCCCAATGCATGTATGTATGTGTGTGGGGTTGGTGGCCCATAGAAACCCAAGCTCTAAGGTGTGAGTAGTTCCCCAGATGCCCAGGGTCAGTAGGGGTTGTAGCAAAGCCCAGCCCAACCTTCAGAACTGCACATAGAACCATGACAGAAGACATGGTTGTTGTTTTAAGCCTCTAAGTTTTGGGGTGGTTTGTTTGGCGGCAATAGCTGACTGATACACAGGGGAAACAGCCTCTTTGGTTCAGCCTTCACTGACTATGTGTCAAACACCTGCTGTGTGCCAGACACCGGGCTGCATGTTCGGGAGAACAGGGTAAACACACATAAACTCGGTCCCTGCCTCCAGGAAACACTGAGTACTGAGAGAGACAGACATGAAACGAATACACTGACAACAAATGTGTTTATTTACAAATGGGGCTAAGTGTTCTGAAGAAACACTTGCTGAGTATTGCAATAAAGGAAATGGTGTCATGGCTGGAGGTTTGCTGAGGAAGTGACACTCAGGATGAGATCTGAAGTCTGACAAGTGTTTTCAATAGGCAAAGAGGGAGGGAGCAATGTTCCAGAGAGTGGAAATGGCATCTGCAAAGGCCCTGGTGACCATACCCACTTTTCTATCGCTGTCAGAGATGACACAGCTTTCTCTCCTTCTTACCTTGCTGAGATTTCTTTTACCAGCAGTTTGGGACAGCTGAAATTTCCTAAACCAAGCACCAAAATTGCCTCATTTGAAAGTAAGAGAAAACAGCAGACCTATAAGGCTCAAAACACCAATATGGGAAAGAAATATATGAAAGGGATTCCCAGCAAATAGAATACGAAGCATGAGATGTTTTCATCTACGCAGAAGTCAAGAAGCCAGCTTTGGGAAGGTCCAATAGTCTAAAAAATCAATTGCGTTGAGGTTAAATTTACATCTAATAAAATTTCCCATTCTCAGCATACATCCATTTGGTTTCTTCTAAATGTATACATCCATGTACCAGCACTATAATTAAGGTCCAGAGCAATTTTATTCCCCAAAGTTCTCTCTGGCCCCAAGTGGCCACTAATCTGTTTTCTGATATCATAGATTAGTTTCCCTTTTTCTAGGTTTCATGTAAATGAAATCAGATACTATGTACTCCTTTTAGGGTTTCCAGATTTAGCAAATGAAAATACAGGATGTCTAGTTACATTTGAATTTCAGGTAAACAAAAATAATTTATTTAACGATTTCATGGGGGACTTCCCTGGTGGTCCAGTGGCTAAGACTCTGTGCTCCCAATGCAGGGAGCCCGGGTTCAATCCCTGGTCAGGGATCTAGATCCCTTATGCTGCAACTAAGACCTGGCACAGCCAAATAAATAAATATTAAAAAAAAAAAAGACTTCATGGGACATACTTATGCTTAAAAAAGGTTGTTTATTTGAAATTCAAATTTAGCTGGACATCTTGTATTTTATCTGGCAATGCTTATATCTTTAGTTTTATTGATCTTTTCTATTGTTTTCTTTGTTTCTATTTCATTTATTTCTGCTCTGATCTTTATGATTTCTTTCCTTCTGCTAACTTTGGGTTTTGTTTGTTCTTCTTTCTCTAGTTCCTTTAGGTGTAAGTTTAGATTGTTTATTTGAGATTTTTCTTGTTTCTTGAGGTAGGCTTGTATAGCTATAAACTTCCCTCTTAGAACTGCTTTTGCTGCATCCCATAGGTTTTGGATCGTCGTGTTTTCATTAACATTTGTCTCTAGGTATTTTTTGATTTCCTCTTTGATTTCTTCAGTGATCTCTTGGTTATTTAGTAACGTATTGTTTAGCCTCCATGTGTTTGTGTTTTTTACGTTTTTTCCCCTGTAATTCATTTCTAATCTCATAGTGTTATGGTCAGAAAAGATGCTTGATATGATTTAAATTTACTGAGGCTTGATTTGTGACCCAAGATGTGATCTATCCTGGAGAATGTTCCGTGCGCACTTGAGAAGAAAGTGTAACATGCTGGTTTTGGATGGAATGTCCTATAAATATTAGTTAAATCTATCTGGTCTATTGTGTCATTTAAAGCTTCTGTTTCCTTATTTATTTTCATTTTGGATGATCTGTCCCTTGGTGTAAGTGAGGTGTTAAAGTCCCCCACTATTATTGTGTTACTGTCCATTTCCTCTTTTAGAGCTGTTAGCAGTTGCCTTATGTATTGAGGTGCTCCTATGTTGGGTGTATATATATTTATAATTGTTATATCTTCTTCTTGGATTGATCCCTTGATCATTATGTAGTGTCCTTCCTTGTCTCTTGTAACATTCTTTATTTTAAAGTCTATTTAATCTGATATGAGTAATCCTACTCCAGCTTTCTTTTGATTTCCATTTGCATGGAGTATCTTTTTCCATCCCCTCACTTTCAGTCTGTATGTGTCCCTAGGTCTGAAGTGGGTCTCTTGTAGACAGCATATATATGGGTCTTGTTTTTGTATCCATTCAGCAAGCCTGTGTCTTTTGGTTGGAGCATTTAATCCATTCCCGTTTAAGGTAATTATCGATATGTGTGTTCCTATGACCATTTTCTTAATTGTTTTGGGTTTGTTTTTGTAGGTCCTTTTCTTCTCTTGTGTTTCCCACTTAAAGAAGTTCCTTTAGCATTTGTTGTAGAGCTGGTTTGGTGGTGCTGAATTCTCTTAGCATTTGCTTGTCTGTAAAGCTTTTGATTTCTCCATCGAATCTGAATGAGATCCTTGCCAGGTAGAGTAATCTTGGTTGTAGGTTCTTCCCTTTCATCACTTTGAGTATATCATGCCACTCCCTTCTGGCTTGTAGAGTTTCTGCTGAGAAATCAACTGTTAACCTTATGGGAGTTCCCTTGTATGTTATTTGTCATTTTTCCCTTGCTGCTTTCAATAATTTTTCTTTGTCTTTAATTTTTGCCAGTTTGATTGCTATGTGTCTCAGCATGTTTCTCCTTGGGTTTATCCTGTTTGGGACTCTCTGTGCTTCCTGGACTTGGGTGGCTATTTCCTTTCCCATGTTAGGGAAGTTTTCAACTATAATCTCTTCAAATATTTTCTCTGGTCCTTTCTCTCTCTCTTCTCCTTCTGGGACCCCTATAATGCGAATGTTGTTGTGTTTAATGTTGTCCCAGAGGTCTCCTAGGCTGTCTTCATTTCTTTTCATTCTTTTTTCTTTATTCTATTCCACAGAAGTGAATTCCACCATTCTGTCTTCCAGGTCACTTATCTGTTCTTCTGCCTCAGTAATTCTGCTATTGATTCCTTCTAGTGTATTTTTCATTTCAGTTATTATATTGTTCATCTCTGTTTGTTCTTTAATTCTTCTAGGTCTTTGTTAAACATTTCTTACATCTTCTCGATCTTTGCCTCCATTCTTTTTCCAAGGTCCTGGATCATCTTCACTATCATTATTCTGAATTCTTTTTCTGGAAGGTTGCCTATCTCCACTTCATTTCGTTGTTTTTCTGGGGTTTTATCTTGTTCCTTCATCTGGTACAAAGCCCTCTTCCTTTTCATCTTGTCTATATTTCTGTGAATGTGGTTTTGTTCCACAGGCTGCAGGACTGTAGTTCTTGCTTCTGCTGTCTGCCCTCTCAATGCTTATATCTTTATGGCTGGTTTCTCTCACTCAGTACAATCACTCAGTACAATGTTTTCGAGATTCATCCATGTTGTGTGTAGCAGGAGGTGCTTCATTTTTCAATTCTGAGTAGCACTTCACTGTATGGACATACCACAGTATAGTTACCCATTCTCCTGTTAGTGGATGTTTGAATTGTTTTCAGTTTGGGGCTTTCAATGGGCTGAATGTTTGTGTCCCCAAAAAATTCTTCTGTTGAAATCCTAACATCCAATATGATGGTATTAGGAAGTGAGAAGGTCATGAAGATGGCGCCCTCATGAATGGGATTAGTGCCATTATAATAGAGAATCCAGAGAGCCCCCTGGGCCCTTTCACCATGTGAGGACACAGGGAGAAGATGGCAGTCCATGAACCAAGAGGAGGTTCTCACCAGACACTGAATCTGCCGGCTCCTTGATCTTAGACTCCCCAGACTCAGGAATTGTGAAAAATAAAATTCTATGGTTTATAAGCCCCCAGTCCATGGTATTGTGTTATAGCAAACCAAACAGACTAAGCTCTGAATTCAGCTCTGAATATCCAAGCTCAATATTTAACATCTTTCTTTCCCCAAAGACGATGCTGGTGCCCTTGGACTTGTGGTCACAACAGACACATGTCATGGAGGACCTGAGGAATTGCAAAGACAGTTTGTGGGAGGTGCATATATGACTGTGCTCCTAATCAGCCTGTCACTCACTTCTGGCAGGCAGAGCCCTCAGTCCTGTGTCCCCTCTCCCCTCTCTCTGTGCTTCCCAGGGCTGTCATGACAATGAAATTAATACATACATGCAAAGTGCTAGAACAGTGTCTGGCACACAGTAGGTGCTCAAAACTTGTCAGCTGTCATGATTAACATGAGTGTTTATTCTGCAGAATGTTTCACCTGCTGCATTTCACAGACTCTAAGACATACCATTTTTATAGGCGCCCCAAAGAAAGAAAAGACGCAGCCTACAAAATACAAACACAATGCTTCTTACCATTCAGAATATTACTTTATTTTATTTTATTTTATTTTTATTCTATTTATTTATTTATTTTGGCTGCATTGGGTCTTTGTTGCTGCACGCAAGCGGGGGCTACTCTTCATTGCGGTGCACAGGTTTCTCACTGGGGTGGCTTCTTTTTGTTGTGGAGCATGGGCTCTAGGCGCCCAAGCTTCAGTAGTTGTGGTGCTCAGTCTCAGTAGTTGTGGCTCATGGGCTCTAGAGCACAGGCTCAGTAGTTGTGGTGCACGGGCTTAGTTGCACTGCAGCATGTGGGATCTTCCCAGACCAGGGATCCACCCTGTGTTCCCTGAGTTGGCAGGCAGATTCTTAACCACTGCACCACCAGGGAAGTCCTGGACTGTCACTTTATATTTGTTGAAAGATCTCTTCTAGATGAATTTTGTTCGTGCATGTAAAGGAAAATGTAAGAGAAATGAAGTGTCTGTAAAATTTCTTCCTGATTGACTGCTTTTTTTATTGTTTAAAAAGTTTCAGACACATATAAAAGTAGTCAAAATAGTGTAATGACCCTCGCATGTGCCCGTCACTCAACCTCAGCCATCTTGTTCCATCTGTATTCCTGTCCATTCTCCTTAAACCAGATTATTTGGAAGCAAATTCCAGATACATCATTTTATTGCAAAAATTTCAACTTATGTCTCTCAAAGAAAGAGCTCCTTTAAAAATGTATAATAACATTGTCACACCTAAAAAATAAGAATAACTCCTTAACACATACAAAATAAGTTGTCAGTGTTCACATTTCCAATTGTCTCCTAAATATTATGACATTTTTTGAGAGGACTCAACTCTTCTGGATCACTCAGAATCATTAATATCCATATATTATATAAAACACCATCCAGGCTTCCCTGGTGGCGCAGTGGTTGAGAGTCCGCCTGCCGATGAGGGGACGCGGGTTCGTGCCCCGGTCCGGGAGGATCCCACATGCCGCGGAGCGGCTGGGCCCGTGAGCCATGGCCGCTGAGCCTGCGCGTCCAGAGCCTGTGCTCCACAACGGGAGAGGCCACAACAGTGAGAGGCCCGCGTACCGAAAAAAAATAAATAAAACACCATCCTCTGTGCCACCTAGATCAGCGGTGGGCAAACTTTTTCCTGTAAAGTGGCAGAGAGTAAATATTTTTGGCTTTGTGGGCCACTTGAATTTTGTCAAAAGTACTCAACCCTGCATTGTGGGAAGCATTTCCACAGATAACAGGTGAATGGCTGGGCGTGGCTGTGTGCTAGTAAAACTTTATTAGTGGACACTGAATTTTCAGTTTCATATGATTTTCATGTGTCATGAACATTATTCCTTTGATTTTGTGCGATCATATGAAAATGTAAAAACCATGCTTAGCACATGAGCTGTACAAAAACAGGCAGTGGGCCACGGTTTGCCAACCTCAACCCCGGTCTAGATTTGGTGAGGCAGTGTTTCTTTAAAGGTGACAGGCGAAAACTAAAAACCACTGCTACTGGGTTCTTGAGGCAGCTTTGCAATTACACACAGTGGCCTGCTACTGATTTCTATTTCCAGGGCATTTCCAAGCACGACTTATTCACCCCTGATCCCCCCCACCCCATGCACACCCAGTTGGTTCCCAGGGGCTCAGAGTGCCCTGCAGTGATCTGCAGGATTTTCTTCGAGGCTTCAGACACTCCTGCAGGAGTCCGTGCCTTGCCAGAAGCAATCAAACAGTGCCAGTCATTGGAAGATGCCTCCCTGTTTCGGATCAAGATGTGAGACAGTGTGATTCTTAGAATAGATCAAATGCGATATACCTTTTTGATGTTCTCCTTTATCAAAGCCAGTGCCTTTTTCCAAAGAGAACACCAACACCGCGGGCAGCTGGTAAGATGATAATTGTTCTCACCAGGCTACTCGCTGCCTGAATTTGGGGACTGCTTCTTGTAACGGTGAAATCCTAAATAATATATTCAAGTAGGTGGCTTTGTTTTGCATAACTGATTTCTAGAAGCAAGTATTTCTCCCGCTGCTGTAGATTCTTCAGCCTTTTAAAAATCATAGTATCCCATGCAGTGACTGTGACATTCTCACCCAATTCCATCTCAGCACAAATTTAAGTTATTCTCCCCATCCCCACCCTGACACCACGACCACCACCGTGTGTTCTTTGTTTTTGTTTTTGTTTTCCTTGGCCGTGCTGCAGGGCTTATAGGATCTTAGTTCCCCGGCCAGGGGTCGAACCCAGGCCCTCAGCAGTGAAAGCACGGAGTCCTAACCACTGGACCGCCAGGGAATTCCTGAACAAACATTTTTTTCCCACCACGTGTTTTGCTGTTATAAATAGTGCTGCAAATAACATCTTTGGGGATAAATCTTTTTTCCATGTTTAGGATGATTTCTTTGGATTCCCAGAAGTGGTCCCCAAAGAAGAAAAGATCTTGGCTTTTTTTTTCCAGAAGGATGTGAGGATGTACAACAGGGCAGGCCTCACCCACCACCTCTGGGTCTTCTAGTTTAAACATTTCTCCTGGTTATTGACTTACTGGAATTTTTTGATTTCTTGTGTGACGCGCTATCTTCTTGAAATGGTTGGTTACTCACTATATTTCCTGTTTTGGGAACTGTCTTTTCATGTGTTTTGCCCACTTGCCTTCAGGAATCCAACTGTTGTGTTCCCTCTTCTGTCACTTTATATGATAAGATTATTAACATTATTTCTGTCACATAAGGTACAATTTTTTTCAAGTCTATTTCTTCTCTTTTAACTTTAGTGTGAGTTGTTTTTTATACACAGAGGTTTTAAATTTAAGGTTGTCAAATCTGTATCTTTCATACGAGACAAAAAGGAAAAAAAATCTACTTTAAGTATTTTTAAAATGAAGGCATTGTTTGCATACAGTGCAATCCACACTTTTAGATGCAGTTCTAGGGTTTTCACAAATGCATACATTGTGTAACCACCACCCCAACCAAGACACAGAATAGTTCCATCGCCCCCAAAATCCCTTGCACCCTTTTTATACTTTAAGTATTTTAAAATCCAAGAAAGCTGAAAGGATTGACATGATGAATAGGCAATTCTTTTCTCCTAACCATTCTATGCTTTTAAATATTGAACCCAAATATTGAAGGTCTCTAGCAGATGGTGTAACAACTATTGCTCTTATTGACACCATCACACAGGCCAACATAAGCCTAATGGGAATACCAGAGGAGAAGAGAGAGAGAGGAATAGAAAAATGTTTTCCGAATAAATAATGGCTGAAAACCTCCCAAATTTATTACACCAACCTACATATCTAGGAGACTCAATGAACTCAAATAGGATCAACGTGAAGAGACCCACAATCAGATACATACTAGTAAAAACGCTGAAACAAAGAAAAGGAGAAAATCTTAAAAGCAGAAAGAGAAAAATGACTTTACACATACAAAGAAACCCAATAAAATTAATAGCTGATTTTTCAACAGAAATGTTGGAGGCCAGAGGCAGTGGTGTAACATATTCAAAGTGCTCAAAGAATAAAACTATCAACCAGGAATCCTATACCCAGCAAAGCTATCTTTCAAAAGTGAAGGCAAGGGCTTCCCTGGTGGCGCAGTGGTTGAGAGTCCGCCTGCCGATGCAGGGGACGCGGGTTCGTGCCCCGGTCCGGGATGATCCCACATGCCGCAGAGCGGCTGGGCCCGTAAGCCATGGCCGCTGAGCCTGCGCGTCCGGAGCCTGTGCTCCGCAACGGGAGACACCACAGCAGTGAGAGGCCCGCGTACTGGAAAAAAAAAAAAGTGAAGGCAAAATAAAGACATTCCCAGATAAAACTGAGAGAATTTCTTGCTAGTAAACCAGCCTTATAAGAAATATTAAAGGAAGTTCTTCAGGCTGAAAGCAAAGTGATTCCAGGTGGTAATGTGAACACACAGGAAAAAACTAGTAAAGGTAATTATGTAATTATAAAGATAGTGTAAAGGCATAGTTTTTTCTCCTGTATCCTCTCAACTGACTTAAAAACAATTGTATAAAATAATATGCATATAAAGTATTGTTGGGCCTATAACATATAGAAATGTAATATATTTGCCTATAACAACCAAAGGAGGTAAGTGGGAGGAAAGCTATATTGGGCTAAGGAAATGACTACAGATGGTAAAATATTAATTATAACAATGTATAGTTGGGTTTGTAACATTAATATGTATAAAAATAATTCCACAGAAAGAGAAAAAAAGGGAATAGAGCTATATAGGAGTAACAATTCTATGTCTCACTGAAATTAAGCTGGTATAAATCTGACCCTGATTCTGATCGATTAAAATGTATATGGTAAACTCCAAAGCAAGAACTAAAAAAAAAAAAAGAAGAATACGTAAAGAATCCTTACAACTCAATAACAAACAGAGGGAGAAAACGCAAGAGGGAGGAGATATGGGGATATATGTGTATGTATAGCTGATTCACTTTGTTATAAAGCAGAAATTAATATACCATTGTAAAGCAATTATACTCCAATAAAGATGTTAAAAAAATAACAAATAGACAAATAGTCCAATTTATTTTAAAGACTTATTTAGTTAGTTAGTTTTGGCTGCACCGGGTCTTAGTTACAGCATGTGGACTCTTAGTTGCAGTAGTTGCAGCATGCATGTGGGATCTAGTTCCTTGACCAGGGATCAAACCTGGGCCCTCCACACTGGGAGTGCGAAGTCTTACCCACTGGACCACCAGGGAAGTCCCTAGCCAGTCCCAAAAGACCACATATTTATATGATTCCTTTCATATAAATGGAAATGTCCATAATAGGCAAACCTATAGAGGTAGGAAATAGATCAGTGGTTTCTTAGGTCTGGGAGCGGATGGGGAGATAGGGAGGTGATTGCTGAATGGTATAGGGATTGAGATGGTGAAAATCCAATTCACTGTGGTGGTGGTTGTACACATCTCAATATACTAAGAACCACTGAATTGTACACTTTAATTGTGTGAATTGTATGGGATGTGAATCTCAATAACGCTGTTTAAATAATCCAAGTAGAAATTTGTTTGCAATTGTATTAAATCTATAAATTATTTGTGACGTATTGACATTAGTATAATACACACTCACCCCAACCAAGAGTGTAGCACGTCTTTGCTTTCACTCAGTTCATTTTGGGGTCTTTTATTAGATTTTAAGTTTTTGCCACAGAATCTTATGTTTTCTTATTTGCCAGTTCCTAGATGGTCTCTAG
This sequence comes from Grampus griseus, assembly GCF_964374135.1. Taxonomy (NCBI): domain Eukaryota; kingdom Metazoa; phylum Chordata; class Mammalia; order Artiodactyla; family Delphinidae; genus Grampus; species Grampus griseus. The sequence goes on from NC_139013.1 coordinate 6,271,930, forward strand.
ATTTTTTTGGGATGGTGAATAGTCTCTTTAATTACACTGTATGTTTGTTTATTGTTGGTGAAAAGCAAAGGAATTGATTTTTGTAGATTAATCTCGTAACTGGGGACCTTGTGATATTTCTTATTATTTGTTCTCATAGTTTGTTCATTCCACTGGTTTTACTGGGTATATAATTATATCATGTTCAAATAATGACAGCTTTCTCTATTCCCTTTTAGTCTTTACACCTTTCTTTTTCTATTTGACTATAACTTCGCATATTTCAGTAATTATTGGTTTACTCAAGTTCTCTATTTTTGTGTAATTTTTAGCATTTTATATTTTTCTAGTAATTTAAGCGTTTCATCTAGATTTTAAATGTTAGCCCATTGTTAGTCATAATCACGATGTTGTTCTTTTTTATATCTCTGCCTCGGTCAATATCATTTACTCTTTTACAGTTTGTATTTTATCTGCAGTCAATCTCTTCTTTTCCTATTTGATTTTGCTAAAAGTCGGTTTATCTTAGTAACTTTTTCAAAAATTAAACTAGTTTTCGGTTTTGTTAATCTTCTTTTCTTCCCCCATTCATTTCATTGATTTCTGCCCATATCTTTAAAATCATTTCTTTTGCATTTGTTTGTGTGGTTTTGCTTTATTGCTTATTTTCCCACTGTTTGAGTTAGATGCTTAACCCCTTGCAGAAAAATATATCTGTTGAATAAAATTTTTATCAAACGCTTTTTCTCTATCTATGAAGATTGTCATTGTCCATTAATCTGTAAAAGTAGTGAATTAATTAATTAATAGATTTTTCTGACGCTAAACAACCTTGCACATCTGGTATAACCTCATCAAATGTCATATTTTTAATATATTGATGAAATCAAATGGTAATATTTTTATTTAGGATTTTTTTGATTCATGTGAGAAGAAATAGCTTTTCCTTATTCATGCTGTTCTTGACGTTTTTGTATTAACACTGTATCACCTTGGGGCAGGGAAGGATTCTTTAAATGATCCCCCAAAAGTACCAAGTGAAAGCACTTGGAAATTTGACTACATTAAAACTAAGAACTTCTAATCAATAGACGACACTATCAAGAAAGTAAAAGAACAAGTCACAGATTTGCAATGCATAACTGACAAAGGATTAGTATGCAGAATATATAAAGACCACCAAATAGTAAGAAGGAGACACCAGTATAAAAATTTTTCCAAATGTATTTAAATTTTTTCTTCCAGTTTTATTGAGATATAATTGACATACAGCAGTGCATAAGTTTAAGGTGTACAGCATAATGACTTGGCTTATATTATGAAATGACTACCTCAATGAACATATCTCATATAGATATAAAATTAAAGAAATAGAAAAAAATTCCCCTGTGATAACTCTTAGGATTTACTCTTTTAACAGCTTTCATATAGATCAATGTTAATTCTATTTATCACGTGTACTTTTAAATAGAGTGGTGGGTTAGTGGGTGGTCTTTTTAATGCCTCAATATTTACATATCTGTTATTTTACACGCATCAGATATTACAAAATTGCCAAAGAGATTGTTTTTAAGGCAGAGCTGGTGTTCCTCTTCCTGTCATCTTTGTCCCCCGACTCCACCCCAGCTGTGGCTTCCTGCCCACAAGGCTGCCGGGAGCTGTCACTGCTCAGGATCAGAAACCAAAGTCCAGTTGTGTTTGGAATCGGTGGAGAGATTCAGAGGGGAACTTTACTTGCCTCCCCAAAGGAATTTCCAGAACCCAAGCTCACACTGCTATCTGGCCTGGCTCACACAAACCACCTGTACTTTGAAAAGAAGCACTTTGCTCCTGGAAATGATGAGGCTGGCATTCTAGGAGGAGGTGGTGGCTTGGGGTTGGAGCAGAGGAGAGGTTGTTCAAATGAATGAATGAAGGGCTCCCCTGGTGGCGCAGTGGTTGAGAGTCCGCCTGCCGATGCAGGGGACACGGGTTCGTGCCGCGGTCCGGGAAGATCCCACATGCCGCGGAGCGGCTGGGCCCGTGAGCCATGGCCGCTGAGCCTGGGCGTCAGGAGCCTGTGCTCCGCAACGGGAGAGGCCACAACAGTGAGAGGCCCGCGTACCGCAAAAAAAAAAAAAAGAAGAATGAATGAAGAACAGAGGGCTAGCACAGGAAAAATCTGAGGAAGCCAGGAAGGAGTCACGTTCATGGAGAACCACTGACAACAGAAAAGTAACTTAAAACAAAATAAGCCGGGGCTTCCCTGGTGGCGCAGTGGTTGAGAGTCCGCCTGCCGATGCAGGGGACACGGGTTCGTGCCCCGGTCCGGGAAGATCCCACATGCCGCGGAGCGGCTGGGCCCGTGAGCCATGGCCGCTGAGCCTGGGCGTCAGGAGCCTGTGCTCCGCAACGGGAGAGGCCCGCGTACCGCAAAAAAAATAAATAAATAAATAAACCATCCCATGCTTTGCACACTTCTCTCAACTGACCCTAAAATGGAAGGATACATTGACCTCATATATTCCGGTAGAGAACGAGTAACCTGAATCTAATCATCATAAGGAAACATCAGGCAAACTCAAGTGAAGCACTTCTATTTTTTTTAAAGGGAGAGAGTTGTTCTTCCAAATTGTCAGTCTCATAAATACAGAAATGTTCCAGATTCAAGGAGACACGACAACTAAAGGCTGGATCCTGGGGATGGGGAAAGTGTTAGGAAGGACAGCATTTGGGTCAATGGACAAAATTGGCAAATCACCAGTAGATTAGACAAGTATTATGTAAATGTTGTATTTACTGAGGTTGGTTACAGGTGGTTAGGTAAGAGAACATCTCTATTCTTAAGAAAAACACGCTGAAGTATTTAAAGGTAAAGGGCGATGATGTGTAGAACTAACCCTTACATGCTTTAGAAAATATATGTATATTGAGAAATGAAAACCAGCTGGAATTAAAACTCTGCCCCACCATCCATCTATGGACACAGATAAAGCCAACCATAAAGTTAACAGGAAACATCCCCGCCCCCGGGGATATGCTGCAGCTGTAGTGTTCTAATAACTCCCTTTATGGGTGACTAGGGCTATTTTACTCACTGAGAAGCTTAGTTCTCAAAAATCACAGGCTTTTGGAAACTTTCTTATTTGAAATTATATCCATAAGAATTCAACAGGGAATTCCCTGGCGGTCCAGTGGTTAGGACTTGGTGCTTTCACTGCCATGGCCTGGGTTCAATCCCTGGTTGGGGAACTAAGATCCTGCAAGCCAGTGCCACGCGGCAAAAAAATAAATAAATAAACATCCTACTCTTGCCTGTAAGATGTAAGTCACTTTGACACAGACAAGAAGCCTCCATTTCCAGCCCTGATACAGAGATTTAGATAGAGTTTCTAGATACAACATGCCACATTTGTCTTAACTTGGTAGTTTCCAAGGAAACAGGACCCTGAGACCACTTTGCAGTCCAGACCTGATGTTGACTCATTTATACAAATCCCTGCTTTGCTCTCAAGCTATTAAAACATAGCTTCACTTAAATTTCATTCGAATTCCTCTCCTCCCCCAAATTCTATAGCTCGATCCAGCTCCTTTTTGGGGACGTGGTCTCTTTCATTGCAATGAGTCAATAAACCTGACTTTGGTTTGTCCCTGGTGATTGCGTTAGGATGGAGTGGTGGGTGATGAGTGGATGGATGGATGGTTGAATGGGCAGATAGATCAATAGAGTGAAAATAGAGGAAAACTTCATTTAAAATGAATTCAGAAAGCCCAGAAAAGAGAGCTCTCATGCATATACCACACACTGCAGCCTGCATAACCAGAAGGAAGAAGGGAGATAAAAATTATTTTAACAAGGTCTGCTCATATAGAATTCTTTGTACAAAATTCTCTTGGTCTTAACTTCTTATGCATGATGATAAGAATGTTACTTTTTTCCTTCTGGGACAGGAGAGTACATTTTTTCACATGGGAATTTCACTTCCTGGTTTTAAGAAAAGGGAGGAGGATTCCTCCTTGCCCCAGCAAGATCCACTAACCACTGCTTGCAGTCAACAAGAAACCACCACGGGGGCTTCCCTGGAAGTCCAGTGGTTAAGACTCTGTGCTTTCAATGGAGGGGACGTGTGTTCGATCCTGACTGGGAGACCAAGATCCCACATGCCCTGCGGCAGAGCCAAAAAAAGAAAAGAAAGAAACCACCACAACCTCAAAGTCTTGTTCTTCTCCAATAAACTTTTATTCAAAACAACCCTCCCCAATTTCCTCCTGAAACCTAATAAAAGCTGACCTGCTGTCCACCTCTTCGGACTTGCCTGTGGTTCACCGCAGCTTTCTCTGCTCGAACTGTAATTCTTCTGCTATTCCTGAATAAACTCATTTTGCTGGTAAAATAACTTGCCACTTTATTTTTTCAGGTTGACAATAGATTGAGGATGATAAAGCTAAAGCAATGGGGTGAACTGTTAACAGTAAATAAATCTGGGTAAAGGGCATATACAAAATATTATTTTTATTTGTGCAAGTTATTTGTAAGTTTGAAATTATTTCCAAATAAAAAGTTTTGGTTCTTTTAAAAGGGGCTGAATTGGTTTGGACTAGATTTTAGCAAATCTTTTGCAGGCCAAGGAAGAATTTTTTTTTAAGTAATTTATTTATTTTATTTTTGGCTGCGTTGGGTCTTTGTTGCTGCACGCGGGCTTTCTCTAGTTGCGGCGAGCGGGGTCTGCTCTTCGTTGCGGTGCATGGGCTTCTCATTGCAATGGCTTCTCTTGTTGCAGAGCACGGGCTCTAGGCGCACAGGCGTCCTGGCGTGCGGGCTTTCAGTAGTTGTGGCTTGCGGGCTCTAGAGCGCAGGCTCAGTAGTTGTGGCACACGGGCTTAATTGTCTGCGGCATGTGGGATCTTCCTGGACCAGGGCTCAAACCTGTGTCTCCTGAGTTGGCAGGCAGACTCTTAACCACTGCGCCACCAGGGAATCCCCCAAAGGGAGAATTTTTATGTTGTGTTTTATATTGTAATTCAGTACATACTCAAGAACTCAAATTATGAGAACTATTTCTTTCCACTTTCTCTTCATTCTGATATTTTCTACGATTTCACTTTTTTAAAAATGGTTATGATACACCCGTGGAAATTCACCCATATTTTGAAACACTCTCGTAGTAAGATCTGAGCACCCATTACACTCTAAGCCTAATGGAATGTTAGACTCCGCCGATTCATGTTTTCTCTCCGTTGACTCGGGACCGGACTACATTTCCCAAAGTACCTCGGGGTGAGACCTGGAGGGTGGGGAGCCAGGGTCTGAGCTCTGATTGGAGACTGGGTGTGGTCCTCCAACTTGCAGGGAAATGTGGGCGATCCTCACGTGGAGGAGAGGGCGGGGCTTGAGAGAGGATCTGCATGAAGCCCACGATGGCTGCTGGGAAATGTTGTTCTGGGCAGGAGGTTGCGGGCCTGCCGCTCAGCCTCCTGGGATTCGTAGTCCTGGCAGGCCGGTGGACCCCCCCTGGTTCTTTATCTTCCCGCTGGGTCATTTCAGGCTTTGCGCCCTTCCTCCATCACTTCACTGGGATCCCTTAACTCACCGAACCCGACCAACTGCCGAGGCCTTCTCCGGTCCGCGGCTCGGAGCTCTCAAACGGCAGGTGCTCCACAGAGAGCCAAAAGAGGTGGCATTGGCAAACGCCCTTGAGAGGCCTGGGAGGGCTTCTTGGAGAAGGCAGCAGTGTTCCCATATGCAGACCGGAATCAGCCAGAAAGCAGCGTACAGGCGAGCTGATCTGATGAGTTAACACTCCTTGCAAATGCCCTCTACTCCCCACCCCGGACGTCTCTGTGTCCACAACTCTTTTTCCCTGGGCTAGTATGACAGATACTGACCAAACAGTGGCACCTAGAGTGATGGAAGGCTTGATGAGGAAAGCCCCCGACCCAGTGGGAGCCCAGGTGAGTCACCCGACTGAGGCCTGGGGGACGCCAGGGAGGAAGAGAAGCAGTTAGAAATCCAGTTCATCTCAGGGTTCCCAACATGGCCCCACACAGGCATCTTCCTTCATTCAAAGAACTCCCACATGCCAGGGATGCTGGGGACGCAGAGCTGGTCATACCCAGCCCTGCCCCACAAGGGTGCCCAGTCTGGCTGATCAGGGTTAGCTAGGTCATGAGAGGAGTCAGGGGTTCGGGAGCACCAAAGGCAGTACCTAACCCTGCTGTGGGAGCTAGGGGGTAGGCAGGTTGTTCAGGGTGACACATTAGCCAATTCTTGGACTTTTGCCTATGCAAAGACAGTGTCTGGAGAGAGCAAGCAGAGGTGAAGGTGAGGTTAAAATAGCCGAGTAAGCATCAGAGCTGACGTTACAAAGGCCCCTCTGTGTCTGGCACTATTCTAGGAGGCAGATGATATCACCCCCATTATACAGATAGGGACACTGAGGAACAGCAAAGTTATGTCTCCCTCAGGTTGCGCAGGTTAAGTGGCTGAGGTAGGATTAGAACCTGGGCCATCTGGCTCCAGAATCTAGGCAGGTAACCATTGAACTGCCCCCAACCACTCACTTCCCAGAATTTCAGGTCTGTGAGGGTGGACTTCTCCCAAGCAATAGCAGACATTCACCAATGTCTGCCTAATCTGCCCTTTGATTTTCTGTAAGACATCCTGCTGCCCCACTGCAACCCTGGAAACAAGCTTAGAGGGGGGATGAATTTTGAGCAAAGTCTTCAGTCCCCTGATCGAAGCCTTCCTGACCAGAGGCCACCCCCCTTCTTCTGTACCTCCTATGGGGCCTGTAGGGCTGAGAAATGACTCCTAAAGGGAGTGGGTGGCTTGTGCTCCCCCCTTCTGGAGATGACGGAGTGGCTCTTTCCTCCCACTGGAAGATCCAATGGTGAAACTTTAGGTGGGTGGTACCATGGCTGACGAAGGGGAAGGGACAGAGATGTAAGGACAGACAGGGTCACACTCCGATTCCTGGGCTCTGTGAGGATATCAGGGTCCCGACCCTGATGCCAGTATGTGGGGAGACACTGGGTGTTTCCAAAAGAGCTCTTCCTCCAAAGAGTGCTGTCCACAGTGCTGAGCCCAAGATGGGTCTGGGTGTCCTCACTGCCCCAGGGGATTAATGGTGAGGAAGAAAATGTAGTGTGTGGCTTACGCTCCACCATTTCCCAAATGCTCACTTTCCTGGGCTCATGTGAACATCCCAAGAGCCATACAAGGTAGGGCTAATGTGCCCATGTTCAGACGAGGAAACTGAGCCTCAGAGGGAGGGAGGGACTGGCTCATGGCCTCACAGGCAGGGAGTGGAGGACGGATCAATTGGGAGGGAGCCTAAGCTTCCAGGCTAGGTAGGTCCTCATGTTTGTGTCTAAACACATGCTCTGGAGTTGGGGGAAGGGGAAGGGAGTAGTCATGACCATAATGTCATGACTTTACATGACATGATGGTACCATCTGGTGAAACAAGTTTGAGACACACTAAAAAAAATTAAATGAGGGTCTTTCCTGCAGGACTTGTCAGAGCCTTTAGCTCCTTTGTGCCTCCCAGATCTCTTTGATCAGGACCAAGGCCAAGGCCTGGGACGATGACTGACAGGCCCTGGGTCCCAAAGGCCTTGAGTGGGGCACGATGGGGGTGGAGGCGTCAGCAGCGTGTGCACTCGTGTAGTCCAAACATGTGTGTGCAGTAGCGGATGCCCGTGTGTACATATGTACGTGTTGTCCATCACTCTGATCTGGGGCTCAAACAATACCTGTAAAAGGGGGATGGGACCTTGCCCTTCCTGCCTTGCCCCGCAGAGAGATAAAGGCCAAAAGTGCCTCCACTGCCTGCTCAAGTCAGATTCCACAAGGCTTTATTGGCGCCGGACCTAGCCTGGTGCCCACCGCTTCCAGGAAAGACAGGCAAGGAAGGGGTCCCGGCCCCGCAGGAGCCCCCCAGGGATCGGCCACAAAGGGCGGATGGTGGGATGGAGTGGAGAGGCGGGGGACCGGGCCCGCTTAAAAGGGGAACTCGCAAACATAGTAGAGGCGCCGCTCGCAGTCATGGTCCCACCAGGAGCCGTCGTCCGAGGCCTGCGCCACGCAGTTCTCGAGCGCGCCGCCGTTAGGCTGGTTGGGGCTGAGCGGGTGCGGCGTGGCGCTGGGCCGGGCGCCGGGCTCGGGGCTGGGGGAGCGGTGCCAGGCGAAGAAGGACACGCGCTGGCCGTTCTCGAAGAGGTAGAGGCCCTCGGCGCGCCGGTCGTGCACACCCAGCCACACGGGCCAGTTGTAGGGGGCAAGCGCCGTGCGCAGATAGCGAGTAAGCACTTCCATCTGCTGACGATCCGCCGGCTGCGCCAGGCTTCCGCCCCGCGCCACGCACCGCGCCTGCGCCGCTGCCTGAGCCTCGAAGTCGCGCGACAGCAGGAAGCACTTGTGGCCTAGACGCACCCCCTTCAGGCAGCCTGCGGGCGGGGCGGAGCGGAGGTGGGATTAGTGTCTCAAGGGCGGAGCGGAGGCGGGCTCAGAACCGCCAGGGGCTGGGCGATGGCGTCAGGGCCGCCAGGGGCGGGGCCAGACTGTTGGGGCGGGACTGTAGGGGGCGTGGTGCGGCCAGAGTAGTTTCGGCTCCACAGCACTGTGGGGAGCGTTCCTCCCCACAAGCCCGTCTGCTCCCCGCATTCACCCTCCCCATCAACCAACACACCCCAAATCTGCAAGAACCCCCTCGCCCCTGACACCCAGGGTCCTCACGTCTCCTCAGACTTTTCCGGACCCCTTTTGCCACCAGTCCCCCATCTGACCCGGATCGTCCCTCTTTCCCCGCCCCGCACGGTGCGACTCACCCTCCAAGCGGCCATGCTCGCGTTCGGAGCGGCTCTGCGCCTCCTTCAGGGCTTGCAAGGCGTCGCGGGTGTCACCCGCCACCTCCCGCAGCTGCCGCAGCCCCCGGCTCAGCTCGGCCACGCGGGTGTCCAACGCGTGCAGACGGACGTGCACCTGGTGCAGGCCTGCGTCCAGGCCGGCCAGGCGACCCACTGCGTATGGACAGGGCGCACGCTGGACCGTGACCCTGGGGGCGGAGCCAGGGGACCAGAGGACCTGGGGGGACCGGGACCTAGGGCTTCTGGGGCGGAGTTGGGGTGGGGGTGGGGGTACTCAGGACTCCTGGAAGGTAGGGGCCGGTGGCTCCGGGCTCTTGGGAGGCAAGGCCGGGGATCCGGAGCTCCTGGGGGTATAGGGGCTCCGAGCTGGGCAGTGGGCACCTGAAAGACCCCGGGGCAGTGATAGGACGGTTCGTTTTTGTGAAAATGACCACGGAGGCCTGGGGGCAGGGCGGAGCTAATGATTACTCACGGATATAAGTGAAGGTGTCTTCAGAGGTGGGAGAGGGGCTGGGGCTGAAGTAGGGAGTTGTGGTTGGTTCCTCCTCGCCTTCCTCCCCCTGACCGTCCTTCTCAGTCGCCCAGGCCCCTTTGCCTCCAGGGTTTCCCTCAGGATTTTCGTCCCCCCTCCTAGCAGGCAGTCCCAGGGCTTCCCGTAAATGCTGAGGCAGGGGAGGGATGGTCAGGGCCAGCCTGGCAGCTGCATTCTGACCCCCCAGACACTCCAGCCACCCCTTTCCAGCTGTAAGCTGGTTCTCTGCCCCGAGCCCCTACTCTGAACCCGTCACCCTCATCCTCTGAGCCTAACCCATCCCTCCCGTTGCCCATTTCCCTGACCCTCAAATACGCCCCTCCCAAGCCCACAGTCACCCAGCCGGGTCCCCCCACTAGAGTCCCAGCACTCCCCTAACTCACCTTCAGCATCAGGGCCTCCCTCTCCCGCTCCTCTTCCTGGGGGCTAGCGCATCCCCCCTCCCGCTCCCTCTGGGCTCCCCAAACTCCATGACTGAAGCCCAGGAGCTGGGGTACCACCAGAGCCCCGAGGAGCCAGGCTGCCTGCATCAGGCTGGGCTCGGAGCACCAAAGGCTGCAGAAGGATGTCTCTGAGGAGAGGGATGTTTCTGGGGACTGGAGTGTGTGCAGATCACCAGCCCCCTGGTCCGTTTCTCTCTGGTCCCTCTCCTCCCAACTCCCAGCTCCTGTCTCGTCCGTGGTCCGTTGGTCTCCGCTCCTCTGTGTGTGTCTCTCCCCGCCTCTCCTGGCTCCCCCGAGGCCCTGCCTCTGTGGCCGGAAACCTCCAACGTTCCAAAGTTTGGATCCCGCCTGCCTTGGGTCTCCGCACACACCCTCCTCTTCCCACTTTCCAGAGCTTGCTTCCGTCCTGTCCTGCTCTTTCCTTCTGCCACAGCCAAAGTTCCAGAAGGTCAGGAAGAGGATGGAGCCGGCTCCCCAAGGGATCCTGGGGTACAGCCTCTGCCCAGGAACCTCCTCAGGGAGTTGTCGGAGCTGGGCCCTGCTCCCCTCTCTTCCCCCTGGCCAGCGCTCAGGACAGGGGAGACCTCAAGGTCTTGCTGAGGTTGTTATTATCCTGTGGCCACCGTGGCCCACACACCCTGCGGGAGGAGGCTTTCCCACCATTCGCAAGCTCTAGACCGCCTCCTGTCCCCAGATCTCCCGCCCTGCCCTCCAAGCCCTTGCCCCAGATGCAAATGAGTGTCTGTGCCTGTCTGTGGGGACACATGTGAAGAGCACGCGTGTGGCTGTGTGTGCAGCCCTAGAAGGTGGGGCTGTTGGATCCATCTGCCTTGCTTTCCTGGAAACCTCCTGCAGGCCGGGTCCTGGGTGGGGCGACGCTGGGGATTCCAGCTGTTCACAGCCCAGCAGACAGACCCACAGGGTGATGGGCTGGGGCAGAGGGGCGGGGAGAGGCTGGGTGGGTGGGGTCAGGAAAGCTTTTTCCGGGAGGTGGAGTAGACAGATGCCAGCTGGGTGCACAGAGAGCTCTGAGCATTCAGCAAGGTACCTCATCTCCCGCCTGGACCACTGCAGTCGCCTCTTCCTGCCTCTCCCCCTCCTTCCTCCCAAGCCCCTCCAATCCACACAGCTTGCCGCAGCCAGAGCAATGCTTCCAAACCACCATAAATCAGATCACATCACTCCCCACTCCCCTGCTCCCCCCAGCTTCCCATCATATGTGGGAGGGAAGCCAAGCCCTGTCCTCTGCACAGGCCTGGCCTGCCCAGCAGTGGGGGCTGGGAAGGATGGGTCCCTTGCACCTCCGCAAGCTCATCACCCCCATTCCCCTCGCGCCCTAACTCCCCCCATCCCGCCCCCACCCTCCACAAGCTCCAGCCACACTGGCCTCTTCGCTACTTCCTGAATGCTAAGCTCCTTCCCACTTCAGAGCTTTTGCGCTAGCCTTTTCCTCCTTCTAGAAGACTCTTCCCCCAGTTCCTTCTCATCATTGAGGTCTCAGCTCAGGGAGGCCTTCCCCACGTTAGTTTATTCAAACACCTCATTTCATCTTTTCGGTTGAATCAAGACTGGCGTTGCCTTGTTTGTTTGTTTACTTGTTCAGTGTCTGTCTCCCGCCAATGAAGGCAGGCGGCTGTGTGCATTGCTGTATCCCCAGAGGTAGAACAGGGCCAGCTCCGCACGTAGTAGGTACTCAATCATTTGAGAGAGGAAGGAAGTAGTCTTTCCTGCGGGGTAACAGCTCAGCCAGAAGACCGAATACCGGATGGTTGTGTTTAGGTGGCAACTCGAGTTCCCCGTGGCACTGGGGGTAGGGGTGGCAGCCGGGGTAGAGGTGGGGAAGGCAGTGGAGGAGAGGCTGCAGAGGCAAAGGAAGCAGGAGGGCAGGCCGTGCCCACTCTATGCCAGGCCCGTGCGTCATGTAAGGTTTTCCCAGCCTCAGCCCGGCTGGTTGTGCAAGAGAACATGGGAGCTCACGGGCCAGGATCGCAGGGCCCACCCTTCAAGGGAGAAAACCGAGGCTCGGAGAGGGGCCGGCTCAGCCTGCTGGAGGTGCCCAGCGTGGCGGCAGCTAGCCAAAGCTTCTGGCTGTAAGCAAAAGCAGGGCATCTGCCCTCAGCTGCCGGGAGCCCTAGGAGGGGCCTTGGAAATCGATGCATCCAGCCTTCCATTTTCCGAGAAAGCAGAGGGCAGTGTGACCTTGGGCAGGCTGCCCACCACCTCAGAGCCTGAGCCTGTCTCAGGCGCCCATGAAGGGCCTGGGGACCCCTCACTGAGAGAGAATACACAGGCCGGAAAGGCCTTGTGGGCCGTGGAAGGGTACACAGCCCCTCTCACAGGTGGTGCCAAGACAGGCAGCTGTTCTCTCCCCAGGCTCAGCTGCTCACCACCTGGGCCGGTGGATGTGCGTCCGGAACCGGGCCTCCTGGGGCTGGGCCAGCACCTGCTCCAGCTCACACCCTGGTACCCGTGAGCCTGCAGCTGGAGGTGCACCCACAGGCTGCTTAGAACTGCCCTCTGCAGGTGCCTGTGCCCTGGCTGGTGGCCCTGGTCAAGCTGGGAGAAGGGTAGGAGCCCGGGCTGCGGCGATGCTCTCACCGCTGCCCTACGGGATCTGCCCCATCTCTGCGGGTGTGTCCCATGCACCAAGGAGCTGAGCTGCTGAGATGCCTGGGGGTATCCGTGTGAGGAAGGAGGACAGGCAGCTGTGGAGTGCCCAGTACTGGACCACAGCAGTCTGAAGACTCTGAGTCAGGCTCCCTGTCTCTGATCCACCACCTCTCTCTGACTGGGTGACCTTGGGCAAGTTACTTAACCTCTCTGGGCCTTGGTTTCACCCTCTGGTAAATGGGGATGGCACAAGTCTGCAGCCCAGAGGACTGGTGTGAGGAGCTGAAGAGTAAATCCAGAACGGAGCCTGGCGCACAGGGAGTGTTCAGGAAATGTCAGCAATAATCCTCACGGAGGGGAGCGAAGGCGCAGGGTCGTGCCTCTGCATGGGCGTGTGCACACCTGCGTGACGGAGGGCCAGGTGGGTGAGTATGATGGAGATGCAAGCACACATCTCCCTCCAGTTCTGTGTCTGTTTCAGGGTTCCGTGTGAGCTGGAGTTCTGAGCAAGCACAGCCGGCTGCGTGCCCGCGTGTGGGGGGTGGGTAGATGCGTGTGCTCTGCCGTGTGCATGCTCCGGCACTCGGGTGTGATATGTACATGATGTAGCTGGGTGTGTTCATGGTAATGTACACCCAGAGCCCTGCATGCCCTGGAGAGAATGTACATGTGGAGATATCTGCAGGGGCAGGGCCAGCTAGCGACTCTCTGCACCTGTGCCTCGGAGGAAGGTGTGTGTGTGTGTGTGTGTGTGTGTGTGTGTGTGTGTGTGTGTGTGTGTGTGTGTGTGTGTGTGTGTGTGTGTTTGGGGGGATATGACAGGAATCTGTAGCTCTCACCATCCAATTTGGGCGGGGTAGAGTCTAGCAACAAATATTTAATTGCACCCTACTGTGTGTAGAGGTGGTGGGGGCGATCTGGGAAGGGGCGGTCCTGGGGGTGCGAGGAGAGGTACCCTTGGGGGGCGGGTCCCCATCGTCGGGGTACAGGGGCAAGCAGGGGTGGAGTCAGGGTTCGGGGATCCAGGCGGCTGAGAGGAGCGGTGGGGGAGGGGGCGGAGCCGGCGGTGGCGGGGGGATGGGCGAGGTTTGGGGGCGCGGGGAGGGGCGATGTCTCCTCCGCCGGCTCCCGGAGGGAGGGGAGAGGGCGGAGAGAGGGGAAGGAGGGAGAGAGGGAGGGAGAGAGGGAGAGACAGGGTGAGGGAGAGACAGCGAGAGCGAGAGAGCGAGAAGCGAGGCAGAGGAGGCGCGGAGCTGGCGGCGGCGGCGGCGGCGGCGGCGGCGGCGGCGGCCGGAGGAAGAGGAGGAGGAAGAGCAGGCGGAGACGCGGCGCCCGGAGCCGGCCGGACCGAGCCGGGGGCGGGCTAGCTAAGAGGGGCGCGGCGGCCGCGGCGGAAGGGGGGGCGCTCTGCGGATGGCCAGGCCCGGCCCGCGGGGGGGGTGAGGTCCTCGGACCCCCGCCCGCCCCCCCGACCCCCGCCCGCCGCCTCCCCGGGCCCGCTCGCCCTCCGGGGCGGTGGGGCATGGCCTGAGGGTCCCCCGTCTCCGGGGGGGTGGGGGGTGGGGGGAGGGGGGAGGGGCCGCGGGCGCCGCCGACCGGGACTCAGCAGCCCCGCCAGGCAGGTAAGGGGGCCGAAAACCGGGGGTCTGGGGGAACGGCGGGCCCGGGGCCGCGGGAGGGGGCGGGGGCGCCCCGGACGTCCTTGGCTGAAAGCCGGGCTCCCGGCCCGGGTGTGCGGTGGGGGGGCGGGGGGTGAGGAGGGGAGCGTGGCCCCGGGCGACGTCAAATTAGGTTACGCCCCGGTCCCCCGTGCCCCGTCCCAGATCGCAGACTTGGTGGGAGGATGCAGCCCCCATCCGCCGCCGGCAGAGCCCCCTGCCCGAACCCGCCTCCCCGCGCTCCTGGGCCAAGGGCTCGGTCGCTGTACCCGCCTCTTGGCCCTGCCCGGCCACTCCCCCACCTCGCCCATCCCGGCCCACCTCGGCCCCTCGACCGCTCCTGCGGCCCCACCCCTCGAGGCCCCTTGCCTGGGTCATCCCGGGGCCCGTCTCCGCCGGCGGGGCTCTGGGCCTTGGCCTCCTCCGCCCCCTTCGACCCCCCGTAGCTCTTGCTTCGCCTTCCAGACTCCTCCAGTCCCCTCCCACCCCTTCACAAGCTCCCCCCCATCCCACCCTGTCCCCTCTTCCTTCTCCACCGGCCGGCGCGCCCCCTCGGCTCCTGCCCCCGAGTCCCGCTCCCGGGTGCCCCCGCCCCCTCGCCCCGGACCGGGGCTCTCCCCCACCAGCTTCTCGGCCCGCCCCAGCCCCGGCTCCCTCTCCCCGCCTCTCCCCGCCTCTCTCCGCCTCCATTCATTCTCCCGGGCCGGCTCTCGGCCAAGCCAGCCGCCCCCCGTCCCCCCGCCGCCTCCCAGGGCACCCCCCTCTCCTTCTTCCCCCCCCCCCCCCCGCCGATTCCTCAGCCCCGTCTCAGTACCAGCTGCGTGCCAGCTATTCTTAGCCGCGGAGCGTTTGATTCATGCCGCCCCGGCGGAGTGTGCCCGCTCCCTCCCTCTGGGCCTGAGGGGGAGGGGCCGGGGAGTCGGGGGCCGCCGCACGCGCGGGGGGACCCGGCTAGTTTTGCTTTCAGGCCACTGGCCACCCCATTAGTGCCCGGTTGAGGCTGAGGGTCAGCCAGGGTCAGCGGAGGGGGAGTGGCTGCCAGCCCCAGGTCCGGAGGTGGGATGTGGAGTGGAAGGGTAGGAGGAGGCCGGGGTTTCCGCAAGGGTAAGGCAGGGGCAGCTCTGCGGGGTACCTAGAGGGGGAGGGGGCTTCGAAGCCGTGGCCACGCTTGGGGGAGGGGTCGGCCTGCCCACGGCTAGATACTAGCTCGCCCACAGCTCTTGGAACTCTCCTCCCCGCCACACGTTTTGTCTTCCCTCCCCCAACCCCCTAGCCCATCCCCACTCCCCCAAAGTCAGCAGTACCCACCACTGCTTCCCGTCTCCATGGCAACGTGCAGGAGCCGGGCCTGGTGTGGGGGGGGAGGGACAAGACCAGACATTCTGGTTTCCGGTGCTAGGGTGGGGGGAGTGGAGAAAATGAGAGAAAAGGACCCCATCTGGGACTCACCCTGATAAGACTCCCTCAGGGGCAAAGAATAGTGGGGATCTGGAGAGGATCTCTCACCCCAGTCCCCCAGAGTCTCACCCCCCTTCTTAGTCTCCCTCCCAGCCCCCCAGTCTCCCTCAGAGTGGGGCCACCAGTAGTACCAGGCAATGCCAATCCACCCACCCAGCAGCGCCAGGCCGCAAACACACAGGTCATCTGCAGCCACCGTGCACCGACAGGGTGGCTGTCACCTGGACAGCCCTCCCAGGGCCAGCCTCCCCACCCCCACACACACCCTCTCAAGATGCCCCCAGAAACTGGCACAGGCAACTTCTTGTGGTTCCCTCGGCACACCCCTTGCATGGTACTCTGCCCCGTGACACCCCCATCTCAGTGCCCCTGCCCCCTGGGACACCGGGTCCCCAGCAGCCCTCTGCACACATTGTCAGCCACACTTCAGCGAAGTCACCAGCTCCACCCTAGGCTCAAGGCACCTCCCTCTCCCCCTTACTACATCGCAGCCTCACCCCAGTTATCCTCTCCCCCTTACTACATCTCAGCCTCACCCCAGTTATCCTCTCCCCATTACTACATCTCAGCCTCACCCCAGTTTTCCAGGAGGAAGATGGGAGGATCTCAGGTGAGGGCCCTGGCTGGGGCCAGGAGGGCAGGATGCCGGTGGGTCGCCCACCTGTCTGTCCTCAGCTAATTTTAGCTGCCTTATCCGTGGCCTGGCAAAGTGGGCCAGTAGCTCCCGCGGTGATTTTGCGGTTTCTGGGACACCACCACGCTGGGTCAGCGGCAAAGTGGGGCGCAGGAGGGGCGGGGGGCTGCGAGCAAGGCCAAGGGCAGGGAAGGAGACGTGCAGGAAGCATGGCAGGGTTGGTGTGTGTGTGTGTCTGCACGAGAGAGGGAGAGGGAGAAAGAGAGAGAGAGAGAGAGAGAGCGCGCTAGAGCTAGAGCTTGGAGGCTGTAGGAGTGTCTGGGGGGTGTGTCCAGCCTCCTTCCTGCCTCCCTCGGGCAGGGTGGGGCGGCTGCCCTTGACCATTTGTCCACTGAGTGCGCCTGTGGCCTCCAGGGGGTCTGGGTTCCTAGTCTGACAGCCGCCCTTGGCCCCCCGCAGCCGCCTGTGATGCTGCCGTCCCCCGTCGCCCCGTGGCCCCATGATGACCCACAGCCCCGCGTCAAGCGAGGACGAGGAACGCCACAGTGCCAGCGAGTGTCCCGAGGGGGGCTCAGAGTCCGACAGCTCCCCAGACGGGCCCGGGAGAGGCCCCCGGGGGACCCGGGGCCGGGGCAGCGGGGGACCTGGTAGCCTGGCCTCGGTTCGAGGCCTCCAGGGCCGCTCCATGTCTGTCCCAGACGACGCCCACTTCAGCATGATGGTCTTTAGGATTGGCATCCCTGACCTGCACCAGACAGTGAGCCCGCTGGCCGGAGGAGGGGCGGGGCGGGAGAGGGACCCGAGCCTGCACGGGGAGGCCTCTGGTGCTGGGTGTCCTTACACGTGGCCCCCAATTTCCAGACCCCCACGTATTGCCCCCAACACCCACTCTGTCCCTGGAATCACCCACAGCCCCTTCCCACACCACCTCAGGCCCCTTCCTGTTGCCTCCCCCACCAGAAATGCCTGCGCTTCAACCCAGATGCCACCATCTGGACGGCCAAGCAGCAGGTGCTCTGTGCCCTGAGCGAGAGCCTGCAGGATGTCCTCAACTATGGCCTGTTCCAGCCGGCCACGTCGGGCCGCGACGCCAACTTCCTGGAGGAGGAACGGCTGCTGCGGGAGTACCCCCAGTCCTTTGAGAAGGGGGTGCCCTACCTGGAGGTGAGGCCCACAGCCTTCCTGGCCCCTTCACAGATGACAGAAGACACGTCCTGAGACACATCTGCCCCCTCCCCGTTTTTTCTCCCAGCCAAGACCTTGGCAAGGGAAAACCCAGTGGGCTCTTCTGGATTCGGGGGGCACCTAAGAATCAGAGCCAGAGAGGCCTGAGTCCAAATTACCGTGCCTTCTGCCTCTGACAGGTGGAGTGACCTTGGGCAAGTCATTTTCCAGCCCCAAGCTTCCCGTTATCAATCAAAGTGGGAAAGGATGCCCAATTACAATAGGTATTCTAGAACCTTCCCCATGGGGTCCAGACTCCCTAGGGGTTGCAGTCCACATGCCCCTAGTGGCCTAGCACCGCTCTGCCCACCCAGCCAAGGCTCTGGGGCTATTTCCACCCTGACCCAGAGTTGACTCCTGGCTCAGAAGGGGGTCCAGACCCCTGATTTTGAGTCTCTGTCTCTCCCTTTACCCCACCCCTGGCCTCAGTTCCGATACAAGACCCGAGTTTACAAACAGACCAACCTGGATGAGAAGCAGCTGGCCAAGTTGCACACGAAGGTGAGAGAACCCTGCTGGCACTTGCCCTCCCACCTGGAGCTCCCTGCCCAACCATTTTCTCTCCTATCTCTTCCCAACAGCCCTCCAAGCCTTCTCTGCCTCTGCCAGGGTCCCCCACGTAACTTGGGATGCTGTGTCACATTTGGGACAACCCCAGTGCCCCTGCTAACCCTATCATAGCCTTCTTTATCTCCTCTCTTTCCTCCTTGTGCCTCTGCCCAGGCTCACACCATTTCCACCTCGGTCCCGCCTTCTTCATCTTTGGATTCTCCCCTCTCATCTCCTAGGTCCCCTATATCCACTCAGGGCCCTCCTTCCTTGGCCTGTGACTCTGACATCTAGCATCCCGCTGCCTAGGGACTGTTTCATAGACACCCTGCGGTTCCCACAATCCCAGAGCCTAAATCTCTACCAGGTCCAAGGATGCTCTCCTCCCCAGCCACGTTTATCCTCCTGCTTCCTTGCCCTCCAGTCCTCAGACTATATGTCCCCTGCGTCTCCTCTGGTCCCCCAAAAGCCGGGAAGAAGCCAGGGGGCTGCTTTGGTCAGAAGTGAAGTGAAGGATCCTTGACACTTGGGACGAAAGCTCCCAGGCATCTTCTCATCCCCATCGCCACTCCACCGTGCCTTTGTCTCTGTCCTCCCCAAAATATTCCATCCGTCCAGACCTGTACCATCCACTGCAGGTGCTTCCAGACACATACGGCCCCCTGGGTACTTGCAGTGTGGCAGGTCCAAACGGAGCCTCGCTGTGAGTGTGAAATACACACTGGATTTGGAAGACTCAGTACCCCCAAAAGTAAAATATCTCATTAATAAATCTCATGTGGATTATCTGTTGACACAGTAATATTGTAGATATAGTAGATTAAAAAGAGATAGGTCAGGGGCTTCCCTGGTGGCGCAGTGGCTGAGAGTCCGCCTGCCGATGCAGGGGACACGGGTTCGTGCCCTGGTCCGGGAAGATCCCACATGCCGCGGAGCGGCTGCGCCCATGGGCCATGGCTGCTGGGCCTGTGCGTCCGGAGCCTGTGCTCCGCAACGGGAGAGGCCACAACAGTGAGAGGCCCACGTACCGCAGAAAAAAAAAAAAAAAAGAGGTCATTAAAGTGAATTTGAATGTAATTGAAAGTTCCCCTTCCTTTTTTTTTTAAAAAAAAAATGGCGGCTACTAGGGACTTTTCAATGACGTGTGTGGCTTCCTGTGTATTTCCACTGGACAGCACTGCTCCAGAGCCCAGCTTTGCTCCCTTCCTTCCTGACCGGCCTGTCTTCTCTTGTCTATGCCTCAGACGGGGTTGAAGAAGTTCCTGGAGTACGTGCAGCTCGGGACATCCGATAAGGTGGCACGGCTGCTGGACAAGGGGCTGGACCCCAATTACCATGACTCGGATTCAGGAGGTAGGGTGGGGGCCGGGCACTTTGGGAGGGCTGGAGAGTTAAGAACGAGGCCTAGGGGTTGCATGTGACCGGCCTTTCCCGTCCGCCCCCACCAGAGACCCCCCTGACGCTGGCTGCCCAGACAGAAGGCTCTGTAGAGGTGATTCGAACCCTGTGCCTGGGCGGGGCCCACATCGACTTCCGGGCCCGGGATGGCATGACAGCGCTACACAAGGCCGCGTGTGCCCGTCACTGCCTCGCTCTCACGGTGAGGTGCTAGATCCTCCCGGGACCCTCCCCAGAGCTCAGAGGCGCCCCCAAATTACCATGCTTCTCGCCCAGACTGCACTGGGCCAATTGACCCAGACCCCTCCCCCACCTCTCCTCCATTGCTGCTACTCTGACTGAGTCCGACACCCTCCTGGGACCTCCAGGAGCGCCCACCCGCCCCAGCTCAGGGCTCATGACCAGCTGTAGTTGATGGTCACGTGGACCCTTGCCCTACACGCAGGTAGATCATGTTAATTTCCTGACACCCAGAACTTCTCCATTCCCTCTGACCCAGCTCTACACCAACACCTACCTCCGTCTCCCTGACCTGTAGGCTCTCCTGGTGGCCTTTAAAATGCAGAGTGAGCTCCCTGCTGTGCCCCCAGATACAGACCCTCCTCCATGCACACCCTGCAGACACAGCCCCTTCATCTGCCTCCTCCGGACCCTGGCCCTCAGCCCCTCCATCTACCCTTCCCAACCTACCGCCCACCCCCCAAACACACCCCCTTCTCTCACAGCCCCCTCCTCCAGTGCAGCGTCTAGAATGTGCCTTCCCAGATTGACAAACCTTGTAGACCCTCAAAATACATACACGGAGACCGCTGGCCCGGTCTAATTTTAAAACGGGCTTCTTTTCCCCCCACCCAAGGGCACTTGATCCCTCTTCATACACAGGTCAGGCTAGACCGCCCCCAGAGCTCTCGATAAACACCAGGATTCATAGACGCTCCAGCTGAACGCAGCCTCTCCTGCTTCCTCCACCCCTTTCTTGAAGATCCCTGAACACCAGCCCCAGAGGTCTGCCTTGCAGCCCTGGAACCGACAGACCCTCTTTATGTGCACCCCTCCCCCAGACCCCGCCCCTGCCCGCACCCACCCCTCCCCCCAGGCCTGCGCTGTCCAGCCCAGCAGCCACCAGCCACGTGGGGCTGTGTAGATGTCAACGGATTCAAATGCACTAAAATCAAAACTTGCGCTTCTCAGGCTTACTAGCCACGTGCAAGCACTCGGTAGCCCACACGCGGCTGCCATATTGGATCGTGCGCCTGTAGACTGTTGCCGTCACCGCAGGCGTTGCGAATGTTCTATGGGACAGTGCCACCGCAGACTCTCCCCACACAGGGCGTTCCTAACGTGCTCGATGCTGCCAGCCTTCCAGGCCCGGAGCTGTTACTTGAGCGGGCCCGCTCCCTGCCCCCGAGCCCCCAGCCCCTGCGAGGCTGGCCAAGTGGCTTTAAGCCAAGCTTGCCCCCTCCCAGACTTCCTTCTGTGCCCCGTCCTCAGGATCCCGGTCCTGATAACACCTCCCGCCCAGCCAGGGACCATCCTGCACCCAGACTCCGTTCTCTCATTTGTCCCCCGAACCAGCCTGTTGAGTAGGTGGGCACTGAGGCGTTAGGCTCCTTCAGTGGCTCCCCGAACGTTGTCGCCCATGGGGGAAGGTTGGGCAGGATTTCAGAGCGGGAGGGTCCTCTGGAGGCATCTTCCCAATCCCTTCATAGTTCACAGGGACGAGAGGCTCTGAGAGGGGAAGGGCCAGTATCAACGTCGCTCAAGGGCATCGTGGCAGAACCAGCTCTGGCATTGGCCAGTGTGGGTTACCCAGGACTCCCCTCCCCACTGGCCCTTCAGCATGAGCCAGTACGTGTCTGACTGTCTTCTTTTTTCCCTTCCTAGGCGCTCCTGGATCTTGGGGGTTCCCCCAACTACAAGGACCGCCGGGGGCTGACTCCTCTGTTCCATACGGCTATGGTGGGGGGCGACCCCCGCTGCTGTGAGCTGCTCCTGTACAACAGGGCCCAGCTGGGCATAGCTGATGAGAACGGCTGGCAGGAGATCCACCAGGTGCTCCTGACTCGGCCAGGAGGGGCTGGGGGCTGCATGGGTGGTTTGCTGGACCCTGAGGGGGCCAGAGATCAGGGACCCCGGTCCAAGGAGCTAGGGCTCCAGATGCTGGGGTCCTCACAGAGGGGAGGGGTGGGAGTAGCATGGTCCCCAAAGAGGAAAAGATGAGGGCGTCAACACCGGGACCCTAAAAGGGATGGCGTGGGACCTGGAAACCTCGATCCCTGAGATGAGTGGGGATGGCCTCTCGACCCTCCCGAGGAGCCAGCCCAGTGCCCTGGGCCTTGGAAGGACTTGCAAAGCTGGCGGCGTGAGTTCCTAAGCAGGAATGGGGTTGAAAGGAGAAGGGGAGGTGGATGTACAGCTTCCTGACCTCGAGGTGAAGGAGACAGACAGATGCCATGGCCAGGTGGGTCTGTTCCAGCCTCCTCCACTCCCAATCCTCTCCAGGCCTGCCAGAGGGGCCATTCTCAGCACCTGGAACACCTGCTCTTCTATGGGGCTGAGCCTGGAGCCCAGAACGCCTCGGGGAACACGGCCCTGCACATCTGCGCCCTCTACAATAAGGTCTGCCCTGCAGCACCCGCCCCGGGCCCTCCTCCTGACTCCAGCCTCCCAGCCTCCCCGTGCCCTCTGTTCTTTCACTATTTCATTCATTCATTCAGCAGATATTTCCTGAACACCTTCCCTGTGTCAGGCTCAGGCCTGGGTGCTAAGGACACAGTAGTGATTAAGGCAGGCAGCCCCTCCATCAGGGACACACCCTGCCGTTATGATCCCGAGTGTTCGGAGGGCGGTCACCGGGAATCCAGGTCCCTGTGGGCGCCCACGGCTGGGCTTGGCCTTGGGGCTGGGGTGAAGGTGGCTCTCTGGAGGGCGTGCCATCAGTGCTGAGACGATGAGTTGGCCAAGCAGAAGAGGGCAGAAAGGGTGTTCCAGGCAGAGGGCGTAGCCTGTGCCAGAAAGCCAGAGGGGAGAGAGTCGGGATTGCTCCTGGAAGTGCAAGAAACTCCAAGGGTCCTATTGCTTTAATTTTTAATTTCTATTTTATATCGGAGTAGAGCAGACATTCAATGTTGTGTTAGTTTCAGGTGTACAGCAAAGTGATTCCGTTATCCGTAGACATGCATCCCTTCTTTTCCAAGTTCTTCGCCCATACAGGTTATTACAGAATATCGAGTAGAGCTCCGGTGCCATGCCGTAGGTCCTTGTTGATGAGCTGTTTTACATATAGTAGCGTGTATGTGTTAATCCCTGAGGGTCCTATTTCTAATGGGTCTCCAGCTGCCAGGGGAGCATCACCCACTGCAGGGGACAGGGGAAAGGCCAAACCACAACCCCTGAAGGGGACAAGAGTGTGTCGCAAGTTGTAGCAATTCAGGGCTGGGTGGACAGTCCGCAGTTCAGGAGTTGTGAGTGGAGGTGAACAGTAGAGAACTGGCGGGGGGTGGGGGGGTCTCGCGTACCCACTCCAGCTGTGATGTAGTGGCCAGCTGGGTTGGCAAGAGCCGAGGCTCTTAGCCTGCTCACCCCGGTCACTTTGCCACCTGTGCACCAGGCGATCCTGGGCAGGTCAGCCTCCCGTCTGGTGTCTCAGTCTCCCCACCTGCTTCCCAAGGCTCCTGCCCTTAGACGGTTGCTGCAGGGACTTCGGAGGCCAGGGCCTGGCATGCGTGGCTGATCCATCAGCCTCTTCCCCCTCCTCCAGGAAGTCTTCCAGAACAGCCCCAGTCCCTTCTGCCTCATCAGAACTTGCAGTGCCAGGACGTGGCAGGTAGCCACGTGCTGCCTTGTGGCAGCAAGCCGTCTGCTCTGCGCCCCGCAGAGGGAGAGCTCAGAGTTTGTCAGATTGCCGTCACTTCCCCGCCCCCACCCCCCGCCAGTGACACGGGCCTCGTGTCCGGATTTTCCGACTCAATAGCCTGTGTGCAGGCCAGGATGCCCGAAACAAGTCCCGCCCCCTCTCTGAGGTTCCGTCCCGCTCTCAGAAATGGGAATAACGTCAGCTGATTGAAGGGGATGAAAGGTCATGTGTATTAAGTGCTCACCCCTAGAAGGCAGCTATAAAAATAATAATTATTATTATCATGATCATTGCCGTTATCAGTCAGGATCAGGTCAGGAGACAGAAACCATACCAGTAATCGGAACAGGGGAAATGTAGCAGGTATGTAGTTATACAGAGGGAACAGTTACTCTAAGCGGGTCAGATGAGCCAGCCACTTCCCCGCCTTGTGCTTCTCCTTTCTCACCTGTGAAATGGGTCCGTAACACCTACCTTGCAAAGGATCAAGGGTGTGAATGTTTTGCTTGCTCTCGGCTTGGTGCTTAGCAAATAGATGCTTGACAAACGCAAGTTCTTTTCCGACTTTCTCTCCCCTTGTCTTCCCTCCCAGACTTTAAGCTTCCCAAGGCCCAGAGCTGGGTCTGAAAGATTTCCTCACTCTCTGCCCCTCTGGCCTCCTGGCATGCCCGTCTAGCCTCTGGTGGTGAAGATCAGGCCCATGTCCAGGCTGTGAGCTCTTCAGGGGGTAGGGCCTAAGTCTGATCAATCGCTGTCCCAAGGCCCCAGCATATAGTAGGCTTAGATGTCTCTTTGTTGAATGAATGAGTGAGTGAATGAATGATTGAATGAATGAGGGATCCGATGCCTTGATTTCCCCCAAGACCACGCACAGCACCCAACTCAGAACATTCAACAGGTATTTGCTTCGAGATAGATTGAATGACTCCGTGAATGAATGAATGACTTGAACGAATTGAATTTTGAATGACTCAACGCCACGTCCTCCATCCTCATCCTTTCCAGGCACATTGCTTGAGCGCCTACTGTGTGCCCGCTTGTGAGATGCATCAGACACCGCACGGCGCCCGTCCTCGGGAGGGTGGGGGGAGTTCACAGTCTGGTGAAGAGGCAGATGTGTAAACAAGTAGTTGCAATACAGTGAGATAAGTGCTAGCGCACCAGGAAACGTGAGGTTCTAGGAGTGTAGCGAACTGCTGGTTAAGCTGAAAGAGATGCTCTGGGCCTGTGCTAGGCAAGGCGGCAGTGGGGGCTGGCAGATATGCAAACACACACATGGCACTAATGTACAGTCTAGCTGGGGAGACAGCATGTGCACACATGGACACGCACACTCGCACTCACAAACACATCCAGAAAACGAACCAGGCTAACTTTGCTGTCCAATCGGAGGGCCGCTGGACTTGGGCAATCGGAGTTGTGCTTTCACAGGAGATCGATGAGCACTAAGATGAGAAGGCTTGGTTTGAGTCCTAGCTGCCCCACTGACTGGCTGTGTGACCTTGGCCATGGATTTGCCCTCTCTGAGCCTGTCCTGTAGGATGGACCCGTACAAGCATGCTTGATGGGTTTGTCACGTGAAGAGGGTGAGACCAAGCAGGTGTTTTGTGAATTCTGGTTAAATCAGCATCTTGGGGATCTGGAGTGGAGCTGAGCTGGGGGCCAGGTTGCATCTGGCCAGGCCAAGATGAAGGGAGAGGACATCCCCTCATCCAGCAAGTGTTTATCGAACGGCTCTTACGGGCCAAGCACTGTGCCAGGTGGTGGCGGACATTGTAGTGGGGGAGAGATGCTAGAGACGAATAACATAGAAATATAGTTTCAGGGCGGCAGTGTTATGAGAAGATGAGTTAATTCTGGCTTAGAAGAATGCCCGGCACATAGCAGGTATCATGTAAATTAAAATAAAGCCGGGAACCGGACAAGGGGTTATTTTCAACAGGATAGTCAGAGGGACCTTTTCTGAAGAAGCGGCATCTGAGCAAAAACATGAATCAAGTGGGAAAGGGAGAAAGTGAGCTGTACAGAGATCTAGGGGCAGAGAATTCCAAGCAGACGAAGCAGCAGGTGCAAAGGCCCTGGGGCAGGAGCGTGCTTGTCAGAGGAAGGAGGCCAGTGTGGCTGGAGCCTGGGGAGCAGGGAAAAGTGGTAGAAGATGAAGTTGGTGAGGCTGGGGGGCGTGGAGGGGCAGGGCAGGCAGATCAGCAGGGGCCCCCTAGGCCAGGGCAAAGACATTGGGTCTGACCCACAGCGTGAGAGAGAGTGACATGTTGTGATTGACATCCCTTCCCCCACTGCCCGACCCTGGCCCCACTGCCCCCTTCCTTCTGCGTCTAGCAGAGTGTGTGATTAGAGCAAAGGCTTGGGACTCAGAAAAGGCTGGGTTCAAATCCGAGTGCTGGTCGTCACCTGCCACATGACCTTGAGCTCCTTTTGAAGCCTTAGTTTCCTCATCTGTAAAATGGGGACAATAATTTCCATCTCTTGGAATTGCTGGGCCCTTCGGTGGCTACCTCCTTGAAAGTGCTGAGCACCAGACAGGCAACATAGTCAGCCCTCCAGGAGGTTTGAATTGGTGGCTCTCAGACTGGATGCTTCTGCCTCCCAGGGGACATCTGGCAATGTCCGCAGACATCCTTGGTTGTCACGACTGGGGAGGGGAGTGCTACTGGCATCTAGTGGTAGAGCCCAGGGATGCTGCTCAAAGCCCTACGATGCGCAGGATGACACACACCACCACCACCCCCGCTACAGAGACTTGTCTGGGCCCTAAATACCACTAGTGCTGAAGATGAGAACCCCTGATTGGGAGGCTGGGGTTAGCAGATGCAAACTGCTATATATAAAATGGATAAACGACAAGGTCTTACTGTATAGCACAGAGAACTATAGTCAATCTCCTATGATAAACTATAATGGAAAAGAATAATTTTAAAAAAGGATATGTGTGTGTGTGTGCAACTGAACTGAATCACTTTTCTGTACAGCAGTAATTAACACAACATAGTAAATCAACTATACTTCAATAAAATAATAATAATAATAAAACCCCTGGACAGCGTTTAGGTTAGCGCTGTCCAATAGGCTATAACCTGAGTCACACGTGTAATTTTAAATGTCTCAGGAGCCACTTTTAAAAAAAGGAGTGAGAGGCCCGCGTACCGCAAAAAAAAAAAAAAAAAAAAAGGAAAAAAACAGGTGACGTTAATTTTAGTGCATATTTTATTTAACCCAGTGTATCCAAACTATTATCCTTTCAATGTGTAATCAGCATAAAATTTTTTAGAGGGACGTCCCTGGCGGTCCAGTGGCTGAGACTTCACCTTCCAATGCAGGGGGTGTGGGTTCGATCCCTGGTCTGGGAGCTAAGATCCCACATGCCTTGTGACCAAGGAACCAAAACATAAAACAGAAGCAATATTGTAACAAATTCAATAAGGACTTTTGAAAAAATGGAAAAACCATGTTAGAGATGTTTAAATTACGTTTTTCATGCCAAGTCCGTGAGGTCCGGTGTGTATTTCGTATGCACGGGCACCTCTCAGTTTGGACCGGCCGCATTTAAAGGGCAAGCGGCTGCTGTCCGGGGCGGGACGGGTTTCCATCAGATGGTTCTGGAAGTTCTTAGCACAATGTCTGTGTCCACTCATGGTGACCTTAACTGTGTTTTTTTTTCCCTTTCACCCTGTGCGCCTGACCATCAGGAGACGTGTGCTAGGGTACTTCTCTACCGAGGAGCCGACAAGGACGTGAAGAATAACAGCGGCCAGACCCCCTTCCAGGTCTGGGGCTGTCGGGGCTGGTTGGGAGGGGGCATGAAGAACACAGCCGGGGTAGGGAAGGTGGGAGACTTTGGGGTGCTGGGAGGGAGGCACTTGGTCAGCGAGAGGAGGAAGGACGAAGTTACTGGGGTGAAGGTTTGGGGGGACAGCTGGCCAGAGATCTCACAGTGTTTCCTGTTTCCTCTCTCTCTCTGTCTCTTTCTCTCTCCTCCCTGGGCTCCCTGTACCCCCTCCCGCCAGGTGGCAGTGATTGCTGGGAACTTTGAACTTGGGGAGCTGATCCGAAACCATCGAGAACAGGACGTGGGTGAGTGAGCTAAGGGGAGAAGCTGTGGGCCTGGGGGTGCGTGGTGGGATTGGGGAGTCAGTGAACCTGATGTGGGGGCCGGGATGGGATCAAATACACCTGAGCAGCGGCAGGGGTGGGGTTCCAGGCAGCCCACTCTTTCTTATCTCTGTCTTTCTCCCCTCACGCTCCCCCCCCACCGTCTCTCACCCGCATGCCCTCCCCACCTGCCTCTGCCTCCCTCTGCCCTCCTGCCGCCATGCCCCCTCAGTGCCCTTCCAGGAGTCCCCCAAGTACGCAGCCCGGCGACGGGGACCCCCCGGCGTGGGGCTGACGGTGCCCCCCGCGCTGCTGCGGGCCAACAGCGATACCAGCATGGCCCTGCCTGACTGGATGGTGTTCGCCGCCCCGGGGACCTCGTCCGCCGGGGCCCCCGGCCCTACCTCAGGGCCCCAGGGCCAGCCGCAGCCCTCGGCCCCCAGCACCAAGCTCAGCAGTGGGACCCTCCGCAGTGCCAGCAGCCCCCGGGGCGCCCGGGCCCGCTCCCCATCCCGAGGGAGGCACCCCGAGGAGGCCAAGAGGCAGCCCCGTGGACGGCCCAGGTAGGGGAGGGCTCAGCCCTGCTCCCACAGACCCCATCCCAGCCAGATCCCCTCGTCAGAGCCACAGCTCCGCGCCCCACCCCGGGCCATCCCAGCTGCCTCCCTCCTGTCCCACACATGGCTGGTCCCCCACCCACCCACCTCACTGGTCCCAGCCCCAGACTACCAGACCCCTCTCCTAACCCTTGAGGCAGTGAGGGCACCGTGAGCCCCAGTCTTGCACCCAAGTCCAAGCGCACCAGCGTTTAGCTGAGCACCTGCTCCATGGGCCTGGGCGGGAGGTGCCCAAAAGACATGTTGGACAGACAGAAAGACGGGGCAAGGTGAGAGGAAGCCAAACAGAGAGGGGCTGGGCGAGGGGGTCAGGGAGGGGTTTCCAAGCTTGGAGATGAGACCAGAGGTGGGGAGGGTGGACAGGGGGCGTCCTGGGGTAAAGAGGCCAGGCTGGCTAGAGGAGGACGGGAAGGGGGTGCTGTGGCTGGCCAGCCTGTCCTGAGGACGTGGGCGGGAGGGAGATCATGGCGGGTCAGGGATGGCAGGCAGAGGAGTTGGACTCAACCCAGGAGGAAGCCGGGAGTCGCTGAAGGCTCGTGAGCCAGGGATGACACAGTCAGAGCTCAGCTTCAGGAAGCTGCACCAGGCAGGGCATGCAGGACCGTGGGAGGGGACAGAGCCGGAAGCCAGGAGGCAGGAAGGAGGGCTGGAGCCGGGCTGGACCCCCCAGGTGCCCTCCTTCCCTGGGGCCTCCAGAGCTGGAAGAGGCACTCAGACCCCCGCCCGCTCGGATGCTCCACCTGCCCCGACCCAAGGACCCCTGTTCTCCCAGAGGTGCCCCCTCCCTCCACTCTCCCCTGCCTCTCACACCCTCTGTGTATGCAGCTCCAGCGGGACACCCCGGGAAGGGCCAGCTGGAGGCACCGGGGGCTCCGGGGGCCCCGGGGGCTCCCTGGGCAGCCGCGGGAGACGCCGGAAGCTCTACTCAGCGGTCCCCGGACGTTCCTTCATGGCTGTGAAGTCCTACCAGGCCCAAGCCGAGGGGGAGATCTCCCTAAGCAAGGGCGAGAAGATCAAAGGTAAAGGGGCAGCGCCCGGCGGGGCTGTGGACACGGGGCAGGCAGGCGAACTAAGCCTTCAGGAAGGGTCACTGACAAACAGGTCTCCAGCACCTAGAATGTCCAGTGAACGCCGGAGACCTCAGAGACACCTAGATGCCCCTTCCGCCTCGGAGGAGCATAGAGCGTAGCTGGGATGAGGCCATCAGGAGGCGGTGTCCAGGCAGGAAAGGGGTGATGAGCATTTGTGGGAAGCTGACGCCGGCGGGCAGGGCCGGAGTGCTTCCCCTGCGAGGTCCCATCTCGCTCACGATCGCCCTTCCAGGCAGCTGTCAGGAGCCCATCGTACAGTTGAAGGAGCAGAGCCTCGCGTGGGTGACATGACTTGCCTGAGGTCCCCAAGCTGAGCCCAGGGTCTTTCCCGCTATCGTGTTTGGAGAGAGAGGTCACGCCGCCTCGACTCTGCCTCCTGCCTCTGCCAGGAGTTCTCACCTGAGACACGGGGTGGTGCCTAGCTCCCCGTGCTCTGATGAGACGGCCAGTGTGCGCAGCCCGGTCCGTGCTGAGGGCTCCCTAAATAGCGGCTGCTGTCATGGGCGTTTGCCTCTCTTCGGTTTTCCTGTCTTCATCTGTAAAACCATGCCGGTATCCCCCACGTGCAGACTTCGCCCCTCGCAGGGCCGTGGACGCATGTTCTTGGACAGAGTGGTGCTTTGGAGACAGGAAGTGCCCTGCAGTAGTTAATTCGAGATGGGGAAGCAATTCTTTGCCCGATTCTAGGCTTGCAGAGGAGACAAGTAGCGTAGTGGTTGAGAGCCAGGCTGATCGGGTTCAAATCCCAGCTCCACCACTTCTTAGCGGGGCGACCTCAGGTGAGTGACTTCTCTGGGCCTCAGTTTCCTTGTCTGTACAATGGGAGGATTAGAGTCAGTTCTTGTAAAGCCCTTAGAACAATGATTCTCACATAACGAGCGCCAGCTGTCATTACCATAAGCGACCCCCACTACGGGCACTTAGAAGAGAGAGACCCTGGGCACCGAGGAAGCTGGGGGAGGGGGGTGTCCTCCCAAAGGAGACAGAGTTTTAAGTGGGCCCTGAAGCATGTGCGGGGATCAGAGTATCAGGCAGGTTGTGTAACTGCATCTCTTTCGTAGTCTGTCTCCCTATCGCCTGAGTTCCCGAAGACAAGGTCACATGTCACCAGGGGTGGGGTCACCAGGGCCCAGTTTTGTGACCCAGCACACAGGAAGCCTCAGTGCACACCTGCTGAGTGAAGGGATGAATGGATGAATGACCAAATGCCCGAGTTAACTGTGGGGGGGCTGGGGCAGTGCCTCTGGAGGCACCGAGCCTGGGGAGCGAGTGTATGGGTGTGTGTATTTGTGTGTGGGTGGGTGGGTCTGGGGGTGGGGTCGGGTCTGTGCTTTGAAGGATGCAAAAGAAGAAAGGGAAGCTGAGGCCAAGTGTGAGGGACCTTTGCACAGGCAGAGGGCCATGGGCTGTATCTTCCATGTGTCTTTCTGAATGTCAAGCCCAGCAATTCTACACACTTCCCTGTTTTTATATCCTTTCCATTCATTAAAATATGCTTAATTGCCTCAAAGCACAGCCACATCCACAATGTCACTGAGCTTTGCCGCAGCCCGACAAGGTAGCAGGTTCCCTCTGCTCTCAGGACCAAAGCCTAGCGCCTTAGCCTGGCCTGCGAACCCCTCCTCTGCCCGCCCACCAACCTCACCTCTTCCTACTCTTTCTTTCACCCACAGGGTTCCAGGGACCACATCCTCCTCTCCATTCCTCAGATGCCCCAAGTCCTTTTTTTTTTTTTCAGTTTATTTATTTTATTTATTATTTATTTTTGGCTGTGTTGGGTCTTTGTTGCTACACACAGGCTTCCTCTAGTTGCAGCGAGCAGGGGACACTCTTCGCTGAGGTGCGCGGGCTTCTCACTGCGGTGGCCTCTCTTGTTGCGGAGCACGAGCTCTAGGTGCGCGGGCTTCAGTAGTTGTGGCGTGCAGGCTCAGTAGTTGTGGCTCGCGGGTTCTAGAGTGCAGGCTCAGTAGTTGTGGTGCACGGGCTCAGCTGTTCCGAGGCATGTGGGATCTTCCCAGACCAGGGCTCGAAACCGTGTCCTCTGCATTGGCAGGCGGACTCTCAACCACTGCGCCACCAGGGAAGTCCCCCAAGTCCTTTTCCACAACGAACCCTTTGCACATGCTGTTACTTCTGCCTGGAAAACCTTTCCTTCCTCTCATTGCCTCCTCCACTCCTAGCATCCTTCAGGTCTCAGCCTATATGTCACATCCTCTGAGACACCTTCGTGGTCCCCCTTTGCCGTCGGATTTATATACTCCCATCTGGCCTTTCTCCAAATACCCTTTCCTTTGTCCCTCAAGCGTCGACCTCAATTTCCAATCATGGGGTCACTTGGAGAGTTATACCTCTAATGACTGCCAGTCTGGAAGCTCCGTGAGGGCAGGAACCACATTTAGTGTGTCCAACAGCCCCACCCAGTTCCTAGCTGACTGGCACTAAATACGTATTTGTTCAGTGAACAAATGATTGATTCCAAGACCACCCAGCCAGACGTGGCAGAGCTAGCCCAGAACCCAGACGCCTTGACACACATCTCCTGGTCCCTTCCATGACCTTGAGCATCTCCTCCATGTGGTTTCCCCAGACCCTCTCAGAGGAGGTGTTTTGTGCAGGGAAAAGCGTCAGATGGCCCCAACCCCAATCCTAGCGTGGCTTGAGCCATCCCTGGGCAAGAGGTCGTTATGCTCTAGCTTCAAGTTCATCTTTGAAGTGGGAAATCAGTTGTTACCTAGCAGGTAGGTGTAAGGATGAAGTGAGCAAAGGATGTGAAGGGCCGAGTGGGAACAGAGCTGTGAAAGATGCTGGAGAGACGGATGACTTCGGGCTTGTTGCTGTCGCCCTCATCATCATAGAAACAGCAGCAGCGAAGTGCTGGAACAGAGAGGTAGCAAAACATGAATGACTAAAAATATCCGCTCTGGAAACAGCGCCGTGTTCAAATCCAGGCTCTGTCGACTGCACGCTGCAGAACCTTGAGCAGTTGACCTCAGCTCTCTGAGCCTCAGTTTCTCCACCAGTAAAATGGGGTGAATGAAAGTGTTCCCCCCCACACTTAGGCTCCTGGCCCCGAGTGAGAGCTGGATAAACATTAGCTGCCCCTGCTGCCCATCTTTGCTGTCGGTCAACGTGTGCTTGATGGTTAAGGGGTGAGGGTGGCAGGAAGTGGCCTCCAGTAACGAGCGGTGGACAGAAGGAAAGAGGTGACTCTACTGTCCCTTCTAGAGCCAGGGGAAGCAAAGAGAAATGGAAGGAGGGGTCTGGGAACAGATGACAGAAGATTAAGTGGCAAGGAGGCTGCAGGAGGCGGCAGGGGCAGTGATGGGGGTGTAGAACTTGACCTAGGAGCCGAGGAGGGTTTAGGGAAATTTTGGAATAACTGAGTTGTGACTGGTCACCAGGGGAGATGAGAACCAGTTGTGGACGTGTCCCTAGCCTCCAAGGATGACGTCATGGGACACAGCCCTTTCCCCAGTGCCATTTTGATGTCCCCACTGGGTCCAGGAAGCTAGTATGCAGAAGCGACATGATTTGCATCTCCCCCTTCCTTGGACATTTATTAAGGATGCCCTTGGGCCAGGTTCTGTGCTAGGTGCTGAGAGTTCTGGAAATGCTGTGCATCAAGTGTTGGGAGCGGGTGGGGGTGTGGGCAGCACAGAAATGAGAAATGTTTCTATGTCCCTGCTCCCCATCTAGTGCTTAGCATCGGGGAAGGAGGCTTCTGGGAAGGCCAGGTCAAAGGTCGCATCGGCTGGTTCCCCTCTGACTGCCTGGAAGAGGTGGCCAACCGCTCCCAGGAGGCAAAGCAAGGTAACGAGGAACCCCCAATTGTCCCCGATTTACTCTAGGTTCTCATGTCCCTTCCCTTCCCCCTCCTGATGGGGGTGGGGTGCTGGGAGGTAGATGGGAAGGCTTGGGCCAGGACCCCAGGGGGTGGGCCCATGGTTTCCAGAGTGCAGGTCCAAGGTCATCCTTTGTCCCCCTGCAGAAAGCCGAAGTGACAAGGCAAAGAGACTATTCCGGCATTATACCGTGGGCTCCTACGACAGCTTTGATGCCCCAAGGTAAATGTCCTTACACCCTCGGGCGCCCCCCCAACCCCCACTCCCTTACACTCCACCTTTTAAATAGTTCCACCGCCTCGAAGCCCCCTTTCTCATCTGTTCCCTCTGAAGTTTGATCCAGGGGTGGGGGAAGGCAGACTTAGCTTCAGACTACATAGCCCAATCCCAAACCGTCCCTGGCAGCCACCGAGACTGCCCAGCTCTGGTGTAGCCAGAGACCAATGAAATGGATCGGGGCGAGGTGGGGACGCCTGGGGGGCTAGGGAGCTCGTGTGTATGGCTGGCTGGAGGCTCTGGTCTCCTTTATGTGCCACATCTCTGTGCAGTCCTGTGCAGCAGAAGTGTCTGCATCCTGTGCTGGCGTAGGGAGGGGGGCGGGCAGAGCTGGGCCAGGCGGGGTGGGGGCGGGGAGAAGGCACACTGACACCTTTCCCCTCCCTGGCTGCTGGCTGACTTGCTTCTGAAGCTTAATGGATGGGATTGGCCCAGGGAGGTGAGAGGGGAGGGGAAGGGGGGGTGGGGTTAGGAACGGGAAGGAAGGGGTGCCTGGGGGTTGTGTGGATGTGTGTGTGCACCACCGGAGCTGAAGTTTCCCTGTGAGTGAACGTCTTACACAGACGAGCATCCTTGTACGGATTTCCCAAGTGTGTTCTTGCCCGTGTGTCTCTGTAGGTGTGCATGACACGTGTCTGTGTGCATGTGTGGCTGGAGGCCCCTAGATGTCTAGCCTTGCACATATGCCCGTGACAGCGAGAGGGTCTGTCCTGCTCTGTATAGATGGGCGCGTTTGTGGCTGTCATTTACGGGGGCACGATTGTGGCTAATCGTGCGGCTGGCTCTGCACATCTCCCTGAATCTGTGTGTCTGAGAATGAGGGCCAGTGTTTCCAGCAATGTCCTGCTTACCACATGTGGACAGGGGGCTCTCTGCACATGCCTGTCCCTCTTCATGCATGTCACTGTGTGTGCGCATTAACAGATAAAGTCGTGTGCATGCATTTGCACCTGTCTGATCTGGAATTCAGGACCTGGGGTGTTGGGGGAGGGGAGGGCAGAAGAGGGGAGGACTCCAGGGCTTGAGCTTCCAGAAGGGCAAGGCTGTGGGGGAGGGATGGTCGTAACTGGGCATCTGAAAGATGAATCCTCCCCTCCCCCACCCCTCCCCCTAATCCAGGGAAGGGTCTCCTTGTTCATAGCATCCTTCCATTAAATGTGTCCAAACCTATGTGTCTGTGTTCTGGCCAGTGGGGATGGATGTTGGGGGGGAGGGAGAAATGACAATATGAGAAGAGAGGGCGGGACTGGGGTCCCACCCTGCGCCCCAAGTGTCCGAGGCGCTTGACCATTGTGCGTGTTCGCCTGGCACGTCTCCGGCTCTGGGCACTGGGTGAGTATCGAGGTCCCCACCCCACCCGGAGTCTCCCATCAGCCTCTGCTTCTTGTCTCTGTCAGTGTCTCTCTGGGTCTCCTCTTGGCTTCGGTTTGGGGGTCGCTTGCTCTACAGCTGGATGGGGGTGGTCCCTCTTGCCCTCAGCTACTTCCTTCTCCTCTCTCTAGCTCTGTCTCGTCAAGTGCATTTTCTTCTCTCTCCTCCACTCTCGTGCCCGCTGGCATGTGCTGCTGTGTTTGCGGCGTGTCTGAGCTTCTCCTTCTCCTGCCTCCCCCCCTGCTCTCCGGCCCCCTGTCTGGGGTGCCCTGGCCTGTGTTGTGACCCCGCGTCCCAGCTGGAGCTGTACAGTCCTCCTAGCCTGTGCTGCCCTCTCTCCTCTCCCTGGGGGTCTGCGGCTCTCGTGTGAGCCGTGGACTGTGGATGTCCCTCCGCCTGGACTTCTTTGGGGGGAGGGGTGTCTCTCACTGCTCTGGCGCCCAGTCTGAACGTCCTGGCCTTCCCTTTCCGGCCCTTCCAGACTGTGTTGGGGTGCACTGTGTGTCTGTCTGCGGTGGGGGGCTGTGTGTCCCCTCCTGGAGTCCCCCTCACCGTGTTGTCCCTGCTTGGGAAGTGGGGCTTGGTCCGCGCGTCCCTGCACGCGGTTGCGAGGCATCTTGTGTGATGTTGTGCGTCCCTCTCCCCCCTCTCCCTCGTTCTGCACCTGCGCGGGAGGGCTCTGGAGGGGGGAGGGTTAAGGGGGAGGGCCAGACCGGAAGTGCCTCCCCCTTCTCCTCCCCCCCGCGCCTCGCCCCTCCCCCTTCTCCCGCCAAGGGGGCCCCCACGTTCCCCTCCCCCCTGCCCGGCCCCCTCCACCGCCCGGCGCAGGACGGCAAGGGGTTAAGCCTCGCGCCCGCCGCCCGCCTCCGGAGCTGTCCGCGGTGCTGAAGCCGGCGCCGTCCGCGGTCCTCTCGCTCCCGCCGCGGCCCGACCCCGCGCCCCGCGCCCCCGCGCCCCCCGGCATGTGAGCCCCCGGCCCTGCCCTCCCTCCCGCGGGAGGGTGCGCGCCCCCTCCCCCTCCCCCCTCTCGGCGCGGGTCAGCATGAGGCGGGGCCTGGGGGCCCGGACACGGGGGTTCGGCCGAGCGGGGACGGGGACGCGGCGGCGGCGGCGGCGGCGGGGGCGGCCGGCACCGGGACCGGGCCCGGGGCCGGGGCCGCGGCGGCGATGGCTTTGTCTGCGGGCGGCGGCGCCGGGGGTCTCGGGGGCCGCCCCGGTGGGGGCTCCCTGCCGCAGCCGCCCCCCGCGCTCTCCTCCAGCTGGCCGGCCCTGGGGCCCCGGCGGCGCAGCGTCTGGTATATCTACAGGTAACGGAGCGCGCCGCCCCTTTTCTCCGCGGCCCGACCAGGAGGCCCCAACCCGCTGTGACGACCCTCCCCCAGCCGCTAATCCCCCATCCCTGGGACTCCTCCCCCGCCCCCAAGCCGCCCCCTCCGCCCTTCTCCCCTAACCTTCTCTCAGCACTAAAGCCTTTCCGGCCCCCTTGTCTCTACCCTTCTTTTTCTCATCCCCCTCCCTGGGCCTCTCTCGCCGAGCACCCCGCAACACACACACACACACACACACACACACACACACACACACACACACACACACACACACACACACACACACTCTCCAGGCCCCTCGCAGGCCCTTCCAGGCCCCCTTCAGCTCTTCCTCCAAGACCTTCCTCCAAGGGAGGCCCTCCAAACGGACTCCACTCCGGGTTTCGGGCCCCACTTGTCCTTCCTGCCACCCTTAGCGCCCCCATTCTGGAGCCCTCCGCTCAGGCACCTACACCCCAGGCCCGCGTTTCTCTGATTCCTGTATCCCCACACCCCTTCAAGGAGTTGGCAAGTCCCCCCATTCATACCCCTCTCTCCCATTCACAGTCATTCCCCCCCCATCACACACGCATCCCGCCCCCGGCCTCCCCTCCCCTCCCCTCCTCTTTTTCCGCTGCGTGTCACTGTGAGACTGTGCGTGTGTCCCTGTGGCTGTGTTGGTGTGCGTGCGTGTGTGCCTGCCTGCAGCCCTGTGTGTGTGTGTGTGTGTGTGTGTGTGTGTGAGAGAGAGAGAGAGAGAGAGAGAGAGAGAGGAATGGAGAGATGGTGGGCTCCCAGCCCACCCCCCAACTGTGTCTATCTGGGTGTCCGTGTTTGACG
This sequence comes from Grampus griseus, assembly GCF_964374135.1. NCBI lineage: Eukaryota > Metazoa > Chordata > Mammalia > Artiodactyla > Delphinidae > Grampus > Grampus griseus. The sequence continues at coordinate 6,308,569 of NC_139013.1, forward strand.
GCGTCTGTCACTGTGTGTGACTTGGAGCGATAGCAAGGCTGTCTAGGGACTCGTGTGTGTTTGTGTGTGTTTGGGGGGGGGTCTGTCCCAGGGACTGCGGCTATGTTTCCCAACACCCACCCTCCTTTGCCAGGCCTGTCCTCTCCCCGACAGCTCCCCCCCTTCACCAGTGACTCCGTGTGTCTCCATCCCCATGCGCCCCTCTCCCTGCCCCCTGAGGGTCTATGCCTGTGTGGGGCACGTGTGCTGAGACACGGCTGAGCTTCTGCACCGGGAGCTGCATCTGCCTGTGTGTGCCGCTTCTCAGCATGGGAGGGGGCTGGCTTCCCCGCGTGGGGGCCCGTGTGCAGGCCCTGGAGAGGCCGGTGGAGATGGTACGCGGGGAGGGGCTGAGTACCAGAGGGGGGCGCTATGTACAGCAGCAGGCTCTGGGCTGTGGGATGCTGGGTGTGTGAGAGGGACCTTCAGGGTGGGGGTGGAGGGAGTCGATGCTGCTGCAGTCTCTGTGTGTGGGATCTGGTGAACAAGAGCTGGCCGCTGAGCTCCAGAGGCCGCTCAGGGTCGCCGAGGGATGGCTTGGGGGAGAGCATTGTGCGCGCTCCTGCAGGGCAGGTAGTCAGCAGTACGGCGCATGAATGGGGTGCTGCGTGGGTAGCGAACACTAGGGCAGGGGTGGGGTTAGAGGGTCTGGGTAGGAGGCTGACAGGATGAGAATGGAACGGCGGCGGGGGGACACTGAAGTGGGGGGAAATGGGGAACACCAGAGCATAGAGCGGGTGTAGAGTGTGCGGAGAAATGGGGTAAGGAGGCAATGCAGGAAGTGTGAAGAGAATTTGGGGGTGCGGATTTAGGCAGTTTAGGGAGAGCACAGACAGGATGCAGGGAATGTAAACGAAATGCAGCTGCAAGTAAAAGGAGGCGGAAGGAAGGGTGTGTGATGAAGTGAATTGAGGATGTAAAAGTAGGAGGAGGCTTCCACGGATGAGAATGGAAGGGGGGGGGACTGGGGAGTATGGAGGAAACCTAGGATGCTGTAGGGGACACAGTGGAGGTTCTGCACAGAGGCTCGAGAGGATGTGGGAGGGAGGAGGGCAAAGGAGGGGGAGAGGTGGCCTGAGAGGAGGTGGCCTGGCCCAGGAGGTCACAGAAATCAATGGAAGACACTTTGGGAAAGAGGATGTGGGGTGTGTGAGGGCAATTTGGAGGTGGAGGGAGGGCCCCGTGGGGTGTGATGAGGGCTTGTGGAATGAGGGCTGATGGGGGGTGGGTTAGGGTCCTGTGGAGCTTCCAGCTGGTTTGGAGGAGGGGGGATCGGGGTGCAGAGCGAGGTGGGGGCATACACAGGAGTGGGGGAGAAGGAGTACAGAGTTGCAGGAATCTGTGAGGACAAGGGGGCCATTAGGCAGCTCAAGAAGAATGTGGTGGATGAGAGACACCACACAGAGCTGGGACTTGTGTGAGAAATTCGTGGGAAGGAGAGAGGCATATGCCCAGGGTGGGGAGACTTGAGAGGGTAGGACAGAGGGGGTGCTTCGATGGTCAGGGGGTGTTTGGATATTATCGGGGTATATGGGTTGCCTGCGGGGAATTAAAATCTCAGCTTTGACATTTTTCTGGTGGTGCGAACTTGAGCAAGTTATTTCTCCGTGCCTCAGTTTCCTCATCTATAAAACGCGAATGATAACAGTCAACACCTCCCAGGGGTGTTGTAAGGACTGAGTGAATAAATAAATGCAAAGTGCTTGGAACGCCATCTGGCATTCAGCAGTGGTTCAATAGATGTTACTCCTTGTTGTGTTACTGGCATAGCCTGGGATAAATTTCAGGCACTGGAGGGGCACGTGCATGGTGAATTGGGGACAGATGTCTCTGTGCTGGGGTATCTGGGTGCCGTGGAGTGGAGCGTATTACTACTGAGTGACCCAGGTATTTTCTGGGGAATTGTTGAAGACTTTTGTTGGCTGTGTGAGCTCAGGCAAGTTGCTTAACCTTTCTGTGCTTCCGTTTCCTCACTTGTAAAGTGGAAATGGTACACACAGCTACCTAGAGGCTGACTGTGGGAGACAATTAAGTCATTTACCCATGAGGGGTTTCAAATACTGCCTCACACATAGCAAGTGCTTCTTCTTGGCATCTAAAGGATATGGGAGTTTTGTTGAATTGTATCGGGGGATGGGATGTTTGGGGAAGGCTTATGTATGAAGTGTGAGGAGAATGTGTGGGTGAGAGATTCCAGGGGCAGGGGAAAATTGGGGGGAAAGCAGGGGTTTGTGGCATGCATGAAGGCAAGCGAAACTGCTGTAAGTGAGGACTAAAGGGGATCTGAAGAGCATTACTGGCCACTGGGGGGGCCCTGGAGATCTGGAAGGGCTATGGGGGTAGCAAGGATACGAGGGCTCGAAGGAGCATGTCAGGTTACGCCGTGGGCACCGAGGTGGGGACAAGGATGCCACAGCGTTCATGGTCAGGAGTAGGTAGCTCTGACTTCTCAACCAATTCCTGTCAGCCCTGTCCACTCGCTCCTGGAGGCTTCTTTGCCTCTTTCCTCCCCTCCCCTCCCCCGTCCCTTTCAACCCCTTCCCTCCTTCTCTTCCAACATCCCCTCTACCCAGCTACAAAGGTGGCTGGTCCCTGGGTTGAATATAAGGTCAGAAAGACATAGCGGGTATGGTGTAGACGGGTTTACTGGACCATCGTGAACCTTGAGCAAGGGCAGTTGTGGGCTGTGTCTACATGTGCATGCCTGCTGTTGGACCCACCAGGTTATAACGAGGAGGGTGGGAGCAGGGATGTGCAGAACACCGTCCCTACGGTACCGCCGTATGGATTTGACAGTGGATGTCAGGGGGGGTCGTGGGAGTATCCGGCGTGCTTGTGTGTGTGGAGGGAGGGTGGCACGGAAGTACAGTAGGAGCACCTTACGTTTTGTTGGCGTGTGCTGGTTTATGTTCAGGGGGCGTGTTATGGGAACACACCGAGATCAAAGTGAAGGGGAGTTATTAGTGGAGCATACTGGGGTGTGGCGGGGTGTTACTGAAATATACTGGAGTATTCGTGGAGGGCTGTTCTGCCAGGTCTCTGGGGGTAGGTAATCGGAGTGCGCAGGGAGCGTGCTTGGCTGTGATTGGAGTGTGTTAGGGCCCGCGGATATTACCGGGGTACGATGAGGGGGTCTGTGTGTGTGCTGGGCCGGGTTTCTGACCTGACTGCAAGACGCAGCGAGGCACGTGTTCGGGTGGCTCTGGGGTGGGGGTGATTGTGGGTATTCTGAGGCGCCTGGAGCCAGGGCGTCTGGGTATTCCTGCTGTGTACTGGGGTGCCTGGAATGGAATGGATGTGTAATCCTGATGTACGCAGTGGTGACGTCTAGGGTTTGGGGCTGGTATCTGAGTGAGCCCCGGGCGGCTGTGGAGATACACGGAATAGTTTTGCGTTTAACTGAACTTTGCTGCGTATGTGAGCCTTGCCTAAATGTGCTGGTGGGCTCTGGTGGCCTTCCTGGGGACCATCCACATATTCACACGCAGTTTGCATTTTGCTAGAATCTACCGACTGCATGAAAGAGGTACATCTGAGATATACCGGGAAGTAGATGTCAGCGCTGTCCGCTAGAATTTTCTGCGGCGATGGAGATGTTCTGTATCTGTGCTGTCCAGCGTGGTAGCCACTAGCCGCATGTGGCTGCCAGCCACTTGGAAACGTGGCTAGTGAGACTGAGGAACTGAATTCTTCACTTTAATTTTTAATTAATTTGCATATGAATAGACACAGGCAGCTAGTGGGCACCATATTGGACGCTGCTGAATAAGCAGTTTTACAATACGTGTGGGGACCTGGGGAGTTGGTACTGTAGCATACATATGGTCAAGGAGCTGGGAGAGGTATTATCCGAGTACACGTGTCCTCTAGACCAAAAGACTTGACCGAACGAAGACAGCGCATGAATTCTATTGCGCATGTGCTACGGTACCCAGCCCTGTGCCGAATACTATGTGTACTATATATAGGGAACTTCCACAGCGACCCCATCAGGTGGAGCCTGTTATTGCCCCGCATTATAGATGAGGAAACTGAGGCCACAAAGGTTGAAGGCGTGGGCTCAAGGTCACAGACGGAAAGTGGCCAGCAGGGCCTCCAGCCAGGCTGTCCGTTGATCCGGCAGCTTAGCTCCCCGTTCCTCACACTGTGCTTTGCTGAATGGATGGGTGGATGGAAGCACGGATGGATGAATGAGGAAAGACTGAGTGGGAGAGCGAGCGCTCTGGGCTCTGAGGGGGAGGCTCGTCAGGGCTGCTGCGAGCATACACACGTGGAGTGGGTGAGGCAGCTCCTCGGAGCGGGGATGACTGGTTCTGGAGCTTGGGCTCAGGTCACCAGGTGGCTGGTGGGGCACGGGCTCTGGGTCTCATGATCCCTTTTCCACCCGCCCCACCCCTGCCCCTCCCCCACCCTCCCCGCCAGTGATTACATCATCAAGGAGAAGACAGTTCTGCTGCAGAAGAAGGACAGTGAGGGGTTTGGGTTCGTGCTCCGGGGGGCCAAGGGTGAGTGGCGGCCGGGGAGGGGACGGGGGAAGGGCTCTCTGACCCAGGGGGGAAGACAGGGAAAGGGACCCCAGCCTGCCCACCACCCCACCCCAGGGTGCTGGTCCCACAGCTACGGTGAGGCCTCCGTGACTTGGGTCTGAGCCCCATCCCCTGCTCGGCCTCTCCACCCCCTCCCCTCCGACCCCGCCGGCTCCTCCCCATCTGCAGCGCAGACCCCCATCGAGGAGTTCACCCCCACCCCGGCCTTCCCGGCGCTGCAGTATCTGGAGTCGGTGGACGAGGGTGGCGTGGCATGGCGAGCTGGACTGCGAATGGGAGACTTCCTCATTGAGGTGAGTCCCGGCCCCCAACCCCAAAGGCCTCTCCAAAGACCCTACCCCTGGCCCACCTTCCACAGACACCGCGCTCTCCTCTGGGCCCCTAGCAACAAATCCTCAGACCCCCTCGTGATCTATGCCAGGATGCGGCTGCCCAAGTCCAGATTCTCCTTTGGCACCAAAGCTTCCCAAACCCCGCCCCCCCCGCCCCCCCCCCCCCCCGCAGCCAGCCTCTGCTTCTTCGGTGACTCCATCTGAAAGCCTTTCTGAAGTATCTCAGATGACAGAGCTGTTCCCCGCCCCCCCCAGGGCACGCGCTTGCACACATACACACACACACACACAATGCTGGAGGGCAAGGAGGGAGAGAGAGGCAAATAGGGTGGGCCCAGCCCCTTCCCCAACCCTGAGGCCAGGAGAGTTACAGGAACAGAGTGTTGGGGGCTTGCAAGGCAGAGGAGGGTCAAGGGGAGAGAAGGGTGGCCGACAGTGCCACGTACAGGGCAAGGCAGGAGGAGGCCGCTTCGGTGGGGACCCTGAAGTGGAAAGCATCCCTGCCCTCACCTGTTGGGTGTGCTCTGGGGGTGTCTGTGCCACAGGTGAACGGGCAGAATGTGGTGAAGGTCGGCCACCGGCAGGTGGTGAACATGATCCGCCAGGGGGGCAACACGCTGATGGTCAAGGTGGTGATGGTCACCAGGCACCCGGACATGGATGAGGCTGTGCATAAGAAAGGTGCTCCTCCCCCACTCGTGTGGCCAGGCCCGGGTCCCCCACTGCTACTAGACTTCAATCCTCAGGGAGCCCTAATGGCCCAAGGGTCCCCCCCCCCCCCACCAGCAGCGTTCCCTCCCCCAGGGCTGCTGGTTCAGGACCTCTGGAGAGGAACTGAGTGAGGGCTCAACATGCATATGCGGATGGCATCTCTTCTCCGAGCTCTGGGAGCGCCAGAGCTCCGCGGTGGTGCACGGGCAGGGGGGAAGGTCACGGGCTTTCCTTCCAGGGTGCTGATGCCTGATCCCGCTCGTTTTTCCAGCACCGCCGCAGGCTAAGCGGCTCCCGCCTCCAACCATCTCCCTGCGGTCCAAGTCTATGACCTCAGAGCTGGAGGAGCTGGGTGAGCTTGCGGGGCTGCTGGGGCCCAGGTGCTGCGGACGGAAAGGGGCAGAGGGAGGCTGGACCGTCTCTTGAGTTTGTTAGTGTTGTTAGTGACCAGGGGTCCTCGTCCTGGTCCTGTCCCCCCGTCCATGGGTCAGACTGTCTCTGGCCTGCGTGTGCGTCGCTGGGAAAGGGCGTCTGAGAGCCGACTGTCCTTCGTCCTCTTACATCTGTTTCTGTGTCGGGGTCTCTCTGCGTCCGTACGTTCCTCTCTGCGGGTCCCTGTTTCCTTTCTAGCCCCTCTCGCTCTGTTCCACCTGAACCCCACCGCCATTCTCCATCTCTCCCTCCACCAGCTCCCCTCACTCCCACTAACAGAAAGGAAGGCGAGCCCCTCCCTCCAGACGGGGCTGTTTCCCCTGCCGGGGGCGGATCAGGCAGCTAGCCGACCGCCCTCACCCCAGGGCCCTGAGGGAGGCGGGCGTTCCAGAAAGGGGGCCCCTCGCCTCCCCCTGAAGTCCTAACTCTTCGCTCCTCTACTGCCTCTCCCCCGGGCTAGTCTCGCCCTGGAAGAAGAAGAGTGGTGAGTGGGCACAGGACTGGCGGGAGGGCCCCCGACCCTATATCCCGCCGGCGGGCTCGCCCCTCCCCCATCCCGGCCCCTCACTGCCCCACTCGCGCTTGCGCACGCCCGCTGGCCACGCCCGCTGGCCACGCCCGCTGGCCGAGCCCGCTCCGCCCCGCCCTCCGGGGGCGCCCCTGGGCTTCATCCGCGTCCTTTGCCCACAGAGTACGAGCAGCAAGTTGCGCCGGTGCCCAGCGTGGAGAAAAAGCGGACCGTGTATCAGATGGCTCTCAGTAAGATGGCCCCGCTCCCTGGGCTGCCCAGGGCCCGACCCCGCACCGCCTGGGGTGCCGCAGCCGCTCCACCCCTCTCCAGGCCCGCGCCCCTTCAGCCACCCCCGCACTGATCACCTTCACGCCTCAGCTTGGCCCCAGCCATCATGAGGCTGAGTTCCCACCCCTGCTTTGAGCCTCTCCGCACTACCTTCTGCCTCCCTTCCATCCTCCCTCTCACGATGGCCGCCCTCACCCCTTCCCATCGCTGGGTCCTGCCTGCCGGGCTGGAGACTGTGTCTCCGAGCAGGGCCGTCGGGCCACCGGGAGGGAGACACGGGTGCCCTTTTCTGGTTCACACAAGACACTGAATGGGCTCCCGGCAGCTCTGTCTCTGCGCCAGGCCAAAGCAAACTTCGTTTCTCTGGCTCTCCGTCCCTCTTCCGCCTCCCCCTAGACAAACTGGATGAAATTTTGGCGGCCGCTCAGCAGACCATCAGTGCAAGTGAGAGTCCTGGGCCTGGTGGCCTCGCGTCCCTGGGCAAACACCGACCGAAGGGCTTCTTTGCCACTGAGGTAGGCAGCCTCGCCTGGGGAACCGGGCCCTTGGGGGGAAGGAAGCTTGAGGGTTGCACAGGGCAACTTGGAGCCTTTACCTCTCTCCTTGCAAATCCTTCCTGACTCCCCCGTGTTAAATGCCCGTCCTACGGGCCACCGCGCTTCCTGGGGTTCCCTCCTTTCTCCCCACTCCGGGCGTCCCCTTTCCTCTCGGCCCATCCTCTTCCTCCTTGTTGTTCCCCCAGATCCCATCTCTCTCACCTCCCTCCACTCTCCATCCTCTCCTGCCCAGCTCTTTCTGTTCATCTCCATCCCACCTCAGGGGTCTCAGGGAAGGTAAAACGGTGTCATGGATGGCGCTCCCTGGCCCAGGCACCGCGCATAATAATAGGTGCTCAACAAGTGGTAGTTATTAAAATATTAATTATCATCTCTGTCTGTGCTCTGCCTGCTAACCTATAGTGGGTGTTGATCACATCTCTGACACTACGGTGTTACGTGGCTCATCTCATTCATTCCTTGGAATCATCCTGGGAGGTACACTCGGTTGTGATACAGAAGGGAAACTGAGGCTCAGAGAGGGAGCCGGGATTTCAACCCCAGGCAGTCAGACAACTGGATCCGTGATCCAGCCACGGCCCTGGCTCTTCGGGTGGGGACCTGCTGGTCCCTTCCTGGCTGCCCTCCTCACTGAACTGGGCCCCTTCGTGGGGACACATCCCCCCACCAGCCCTGCCAGAGCTTTCCCCCCTCCCCCCTCCAGAGGCCACACGGGGCCCTACCTCTGTCTCAGCACTTCCTTCTTCTCTGCCCAGGCCCTGCCCTCTGACCCCACCCTCTGACTCCCTCTTTTTACAGGCCACACCCACCACTGGTGACCAAGGGACCACTGACTCTAAAACTGGGTGCTTTGACTCTTGCGGGACCATGGACCCCTGTGGCAGGCTGGCGTAGTCCTCATAATAACGCTTATAAATGCATAAAATAAAACGTAATTCGTAAGGGTCAAGAACAGTACATGACCCCGGGGAGTGACAGTGGAAGGGTGTAACGTCCCGAGCGCCGTGTGAGCCCGAGCCCGGAGCTCAGCTGTCGTGAGTGGATGAAGTTAGGGTACAAGCCCCTTGACCCAAAAATAAAATTTTCAAAAATACGTAAGATAACAGAAGAAGCCAGTTACGCCGAAATACAGTTATCAAAATACTTTTTGAAAGCAAAATTGGCGATATAGTAATGTCGGTGCCTTTTCTTCACCGTGGTAGCCAGAAGGATCTGGTGCTGGATGTTGACTACTCTAATTTCGAAGTCCTAAGAAGCACAGACACTATTTAGAGAACTCTGCAGCCTCTGCAATGAAGAATACAGAAATACCTGCGATTTCTGTCGGGGATGCAGTCACAGGTTTTGCTTAGACTGACGTGGGCTGTTGCCCACATCCTTAATTGAGAAAATGTTGTGTTTTAGCTGGAGAATAATGAAAATAAAGATGTAGGGTTTTTCTCCCCGTCCAAGTAAGCGTGCAGGGCCCCCCTGAAATCTATCCATAGCCCTCTTAAGGGCTCAACCACCTATTCTAGAAGGCTTAGTACTTATTTATTTATTTATTTATTGGCTGCGTTGGGTCTTTGTTGCTGCACGCAGGCTTTCTTTGGTTCCGTCGAGCGGGGGCTACTCTTCGTTGCGGTGCGCGGGCTTCTCATTGCGGTGGCTTCTCTTGTTGCGGAGCACGGGCTCTAGGCATGCAGGCTTCAGTAGTTGTGGCTCGCGGGCTCAGTAGCCGTGGCTTGCGGGCTCTAGAGCACAGGCTCAGTAGTTGTGGCGCACGGGCTTAGTTGCTCCGCGGCGTGTGAGATCTTCCCGGACCAGGGCTCAAACCCGCGTCCCCTGCATTGGCAGGGGGATTCTTAACCACTGCGCCACCAGGGAAGCCCCCTAGTACTTTTACAAGAGCCAAAAATGCAGGTGGCAGATTTTGTATCGAGACTCCTAGAATTTCTCCCAGATTTAGAGGCAGAGGGTGCTTGGCCACTTCTCAGGGCTCGGCAGAGGGCCCTGCATGCAGGAGCCATCACTTCACACCCATCCTTGGCTTTGCGAGGAATTTGACATCTCTGGGCCTATTAGGGTCATCTTCCGTGCCCACCTCCCCCCAGGGTCGGTGTAAGGATTAAATGTCCATAGGTAAGGGGGAGGGATAAATTCAGAGTTTGGGATTAACAGATACACACTACTGTATATAAAATAGATAAACAACAAGGACCTACTGTATAGCACAGGGAACTATATTCAATATCTTGTAATGACCTATGATATAAAAGAACCAGAAAAACTGAATAACTGAATCACTTTGCTGTACACCTTAATCTAACGCAACATTGTAAATCAACTATACTCCGATATATATATAAAAAAAAAGTCCTGTCCCCCCCAAAAAAAAGTACATGGGCAGTAGAGCTAGGCAAACCTGCCTCCAAAGCCTGACCGCCTCTAACTTACTATGTCGCTCGGCCCACGCCTTTAATTTTTCTGTGCCTCAGTTTCCTGTTCTGTAACATAGGGGTAAAGCCAATCTTGCTGGTTCTTAGGAGGACTGAATGAGATCAGCTTCTAGTACAGAGGCTCTCAAGGAATGGTGAGCCTCCCCATGCCATAAAATAACAAACGGGAGACCCTACTGTGACCCCCACCTGCGCCCCAGAGACCCCACAACAACATTCCAGGCTCGGTACGGAGTCTCTAGTAACAGATTAAGGCCAGTCCTGTTTTCATTTATTCAGCAAATGCATGGAGTACCCACCAAGTGCCAGGTTGCCAGGGTGCCAGCCCCTCCCTGCATGAACCTCCATTACAGGACAGATAAGATCCTGGCTCCAAAGACACCCCCAGGTGGGCCCAGACACTGGCCAATAGTATAACCAGCTGCCAGCCTGCCCCCATCTCCTAGAAATGAAACACCTGAGGTCTTCATGGGGCCTCCCTTTCCTCTGGATCCTGGAGGCCAGTGTTCATCTCCCCTTTTCTTCTCCCTCCTGGGGTCCCCTGGGCCTCCCCCAAGCCCTCCCTCTCATGTTGAGGGCTCTCTCTTCCCCCATCTCTGCCCTCACCTCCCACCAGCCACCCTGATCTCTCTCAACCCCTGAGTCAACACAGGGACCCCTCTGTGACCTTCCTGCATCTCCGTGCCTCTCTCAGTGGGTGGTCTTGTTCTCATCTGGGTCTCCATCTCCCATCTGTTTCGGCTTCTCTCCCCTCTTCACTCTCCCACTTGGACTCCGCTGCACCTAAACCAGGGGGGCAAGCGGGCAGTGTGGAAGCCCAGTGTGGCCCCCCAGGCTCCTTTTAACGGACCTGCATCACAGTGGACAGGGCAAAAGATTGTGCAAGACGCCACTGTTTAAAAACTTAAGGATGGAGAGATTTCAACCCTCCCTGAAAAACACACCTCTGCGTAAAACCTAAGGGGGGCTGGGAGGACCCTCTGCACCAACAGTGAGGGTGCAGACCCCAGGCAGATCCGTTGTAGGTCAAGGCCCCTCTTGGGCTCTGTCTCCTCCTAGGGCTCTGCAGTTCACCTGTCTGTCCTCCCCTCTGCGTGGCTTTGCTTTTCTTGGCTACTGTCTGTTACCTGGTGACTGACGGCCCAGGGAGGGGGGGGTTCCCCTGATCCCCACCTCCCACATCTTGGTCTGGGTGGTCTGGGCTCTGGTTTCAGCCATTCTCTGGACTCAGTTTCTCCCTCTGGTTATTTTTACCATATCATCTTGGTCGCATCCTCTGCCTCTTCCCCTCCCGGGGCATGTCTGGACCTCCTAGGGTAGCTCTGGCCCTCTCCATGGCAGAATCTCTCAGGACTGCCTTTTTCTCCCTGCCTTGCTGGGTCCCTCTTTCTCCCCATGGCTGTCTCATGTCCCCTCCTGTCTCTCCCCTACACCTCTGGAGCCCCATCTCTGCCTCTGTCTCCCCACCTCTGTCTTTGTCTTGCTCTGTCTCTCCATGTGCCTCCCCCTCCGATATCTTCCCCCTCACCCCTTTCAGGGGCTGGCTCCCTAACGCGAATTTCCCAGCCCATCTTCAGCCTCTAGCCTGTGCACGGCACCAGGGCGCACTCTGCCATGGAGGCACCAGACCCACAGCGACCCACGAGGTGGCACAGGAAGAGGCCGGGACCTCTGGTCAACTCGCTGGGGAGGAGTCTGCCCGGCAGTTGGTGACGTCACACGCACCTGGCAGACTCTGATTGGCTGCCCCCTCTGCGCGGGAGAGACCGCTCCCCGTTTGTTGGGGGAGGTCAGCCTGTCTCACCTTGAGTCCATCCACCCCTCAGGCAGTCACTCCTAGCCTCCTCAGACGCCATTATGGCTCCTCTGTCAGTCAGACATCTCCTCTGCCACTATGATCCCTCTTGTGCCAAGCTAACCCATTATTTGATCCCTTTTCCACTTAGAAGGTCTTCTGCCAGTGTGCCAATATGACGCCTCTCCCTTGAGTCTGGACCCTCTTCAGCTAGGGGAACCCTTCCTCTATCACTCTAACCCTTCCCCCGTTATTCTGTCCCCTCCCCATCACTCTGACGCCTCCCCTGTCACTGTGATCCTTCCCCATCACTCTCTCAAAGGAACAGGACTAGGGTTACGTCATCAGGGTGCTCCCCCCATTTTGTCAAGGTGTCCTTCATTCTACAAATATTTATTGAGCAACTACTTTGTGTTGGACCTGCTGCTCGGCCCTGGGAGTATAGGAGGGAACCAGCCAAACAAAGTTACCTCCCTTAGAGAATTGACACTGGCAGGGGAGTGGGGGTATTTTGCGGAACTGGGTTCTGCTGTATATAAGAGAAACCCCCAGATAACAGTGGCTTGAACAAACAAATGCTTATATCTCTGTCGTCTTGAACAAGTCTGGAGTAGGGAGTCTGAGGCAGGTGTGGCAGCCTCCATGGTCTTGAAGACCTAGAAGTCTTCTCACCCTAGCCACAAAGTCACCTCGTAGTCCAAGAGGCTGCTGGAGCTCCAGCTATTGCACCAGCATTCCAGGTAGCAGGAACAAGGAAGAGTGAAAAGGCAGAAGTGCAAAGGAGGGCACATTGTTGCTTCTTGGGTTACCTCTGATGAGACTTCCCAGAAGTAACACACAACACTTCCACTTATGCATCTGGGCCGGCTTTAGTCCTATGACCACACCTAGCCACAAGGGAGGCTGGGAAATGTAGTCTCTCAATAGGTGCCAAATAAGATGGGGGTTTTCTTACCAAAGAAGAAGAGTAGGATGGGTATTGGGTAGGCTACATGCCCAGGGAGACAGACACTAAACAAGTAAGCAAATAATTATAATAACTCTAACCTAGGGTAGGTGGAGGAAATTATGATGCAGAGTAATAGGAGGAAGGCTTTCCAGGGAGGAGACATCTGGAACTACCAGATCCCACCCAGTGTCACCCTGCTGTCTGATGTCATCTCCCACCCCTCAGCCCTTGGCTCACCCACTCCAGACACACTGGCTTCCTAACTATTACTTGAACACAGCAGGCTCACTCCCACCTCAGGACCTTTGCACTTGCTGCTCCTTCTGCCTGCAATACTCTTCCCCTGGATACATCCCTGGCTGCTTCCCTCAGGGGTTTGCTCAGGTTGTACCGTCTCAGCGGGGTCTTCTTGACTGCCTGATTTTAAATTATAGTCTCCCTCTCTTCTGTCGCTTACCTCCATCTGACCCATGTCGTATTTTACTAATTTATTTTGTTTATGGTCTGCCTGCCCTTCACGTGGGCAGGGACTTTTGTCTGTTCTGTTTACGGCTGCATCTGCGGCATCTAGAACAGCCCCTGGCATAGATCAGGTGCTCCATAAATATCTGTAGAATGAATGAATGAATGAATGATGCAAACACAGAAATAGTCCCAGTCCAAGGTGAGGGCAGTGAGGGGGTAGCACAGGTGCATTCTATGAAGGTCCAGAGCATCACTGTCCACTAGATCGCTCTGTGAGGATGGAGATGTTCTCCATCTGCACTGTCCAATATGGCAGCCACCAGCCATGAGTGACAACTGAACACTTGAAATGTGGCCAGTGTGATGGAGGAAGGGAGTTTTCAACTTCAGCTTATTTAAATTTATTCAAATTAATTGAAATGTACATCTGAATGGCTAGTGGCCACTGGATTAGGAAGTGCAGGGCTAGAGGAAGGGGGTGGCCAGGCCAGGGTGGGGGCCAGGATGACAAGCAGTTTTCCCTTAGCAGAGAGTGGGGAAGGGATTTTCCAGGCAGAGGGAACAGCGGATGCTGAGGTTCTGAGCTGAGAAACAGCACAGGGAATTCAGAGAACTGGGAGTGGTTAGAGCAGGGGGACAGGAGGGGGCGTGGTGGGGAGGTGAGGGCACTTAGGGTCACACCCCACAAGTGGGGACCCCATCCAAAGAGGCCTTCCTTTCTATGAACTTCCGGTCTCAAAGACGGAGAAGGAAGACACGTGGGGCCACCTGGCAGAAGCAGGGGAGTCGGGGCCCGAGAGTGCCTGACATTGGCTTGTTCACTTGACACAAGCTTATAGAACATCAGGCCTGTTTGGGGACTGGGGACCTAGCAGTGAACCAGACTGATAAAGTCACTGCCCTCAGGAAGGTTGCATTATGACTTCTGTGGGCCTTTGGCACTTTTTGCCCCTCCTTCCTAAAAAAAAAAAAAGAAAGTTAAAAGTCAAAGTTTTATGACCGTGTTGATGCAAAGCTGAATATTATCCAGGCTGAATTATAATTATTTTTCCCTCCTATTTGAAAAGAAATTAAAACATTTCCCCTAAAAGTATCGTGGGCCCTTGACCCTGTACCCACGGTGCCTGGGATAATGTCTGGTGTCTTCAGGGAGCTGATGTTCTCGCCAGGAAGACAGACAGACAGTAAGCAAGAAGTGAGAGAAGTGTTATGAAGAAAACAGGACAGGGAAATGCAGTAGGCAGTGACTGGGAGGGGTATTTGAGCAGAGGACATAAAGATGGAAAGGAATCGGTGATGACTGGGAGGAAACCATTGCAGAGAGAAGATCCAGGACTTATAAGTGTCCTAAAGCAGGGATGAACCTTGCGGCACTGCAGGAGCAAGAAAAGGTGGGTGTGGTGGGACCAGAGTGGGAGATATAGGCAAGGGCTAGATCATACACGGTGTCTTAAATCACCGTGATTCTTAATCTAAAATCAGAGCCTGAGATAAGGATGCTTGAGACAACGATTTCCTAAGGAGGAACCTGTAAGGGCATGGGGGAGACAGGATGGGCTGCAGAGAAAGTCAGCAACCCTGGTCCCCACTGGAGTTTGCCTTCAGCCTGGTCCCTTGGGGAGCTCGGGAGTGTGAATTGCAGGATGGAGATGATCCCTCCTTAGACCTTCCTGTCAGTTGGCCGCAGGCTGCTCCCAGAAGTGGGGGCATAGAACAGCTTGGGCACGTCAACGCCTTTGGAGGGGGAATGATTCTTCAGAGCAAGGGGCAGCCAAGTGTTGCAGGCAGGTGACACAGTGGCTGGGGATGGGCACAGCATCCTGGCTGAGGAGATCTGGGTGGGCACAGGCAGTGTCTACCGTAGGGGGCTTTGAAGACCAGACTTGGGAACTCGGATCCCTTCCTAACTGATGTGAGATGCTACCGTAGGATTTTAAGCAGGGCAATAACGTGATCAGAATTTCTTTTAGAAAGATCCCTCTGACTCTTGCGTGGAAAGCAGACCAGGAATGGGTGGCAGGACAAGGGGGGCAGCCAGGAGACAAGGAAGAGGCTACTGCCGTCATCTAGGCAGGCAGTGGTGGTAACTTGGACCTGGGCAGTGACAGCAGGGGTGGAGAAAAGTGCCCAGATTAGTGATCGGCTTGGGAAGCAGAGCAGACAGGCTCAGTTGATAATCTGACGTTTTCCCCCTCTTTCTCCCTGCTGCTGCTGTCAGGACTCAGAAACCTTTCCCTACCCCAGAATTCCCTTCCCTCTCCTTCACACCCCTCTCCCTTCCTGCAGAGGCTGGGGAAGGAATGGAGGATGGCTGTGTGGGGAATCCATGGATTTTCATGCCCTGACTGATGTTTCTCTGCTCTCTTTTCTCTCTCCTCCTCTGACTGCCACCCCAAAGTCGAGCTTTGATCCCCACCACCGCTCCCAGCCAAGTTATGAACGTCCTTCCTACCTGCCTCCAGGACCTGGGCTTATGCTCCGGCAAAAGTCTATTGGTATGTCACCTGCAAGGGTGGGTGTAAGGGATGCCAGTGGGGAAAGGGGAGGCTGGGAGGGTGACAGTTTACGGGGAAAACAAGGGAGCCTGGGAATGTTCTTTTCTCCTTCCATATGTGACCATCAAGTTGGGCGAAGAGCTCAGGCTTTGTTGCTGGGCAAACCTGGGTTTGAATCCTGGCTCTTGTCCATCCTGGCTGTGTGACCCAGGGCAGGCAGCTTCACTTCTCTGGGCCTAGGGCTCTGCATCTAGAAAATGGGGACATCATTGCCCCTGCCTGGATGCAGTTAAGTCGAAACCACCACAGACCCTGGTTCATTCTCTCTTGTGCCAGACTCCATTCATTCATTCATTCATTCTACAAATGTTTATTGAGCACTACCGTATGCCAGGCTAAACTGCTGGGGATTTGTCAGGGAACAAAACAGACTAAAGGGTCCTGCCCCCATGGAGCTTACCTTCTAGCTGGGGAAGACAGACAACAGCTTATCAGGATAAGAAATAAAAAAATGATATAGTATGTTAGCTGTGTTAAGTGCTATGGAAAAAAATAGAAAAAGAGGAGAATGAGTTGAGATGTCAGGAGTGCTGGGGGGCAGGTTTGAGCTGAAACTTGGAGATGAAGTGGGGAGCCATGGGACTATCTGGAAGTAAGGCATTCCACACAGCAGGAACAGCCAGTGCAAAGGTCCTGAGGTAGGTAGGACCGAGCTGCCATTTGCTAAGAGAGCAGCTTGGGAAGATCGTGGGGAGGAGATCGGGAGCTCAATTTGGGGCCTGCTTAGGTTGAGATGCCAGTGAGACATCCAAGCGGATGCAGCATTTGGATATAGAAGCCCGGAGCTCAGGGGCAAGGATTGGGTCCGAGACAAGCATGGGAGTCTTCAGCAGGGAAGCAGTGAACGAAGCCATGACACTGGGTGAGATAGTCAACGGAGAGCGAGTAGTCAGAGGGGAAAAGGGAATCAAGGACTGAGCCCTGGCCGTCGATAAGGAGGCAAAAGATTCCATTCCTCCAGTTCCCTCCAAGTTGTTTTGCTGTTTGGATCTAGCTTTTCCCCAGCTTCAGTGTCCACAGTCCACCAGTGTGTGTCATTTGCCTAGTATCAGTTACCTATACATCTGCCTGACGTTGCTTACCTGTGAACTGGCTCCCTCTTTTAAATATTAGCCTCATCCTAAGCAGTGCTATCTGTGAAATCACAGATTTGATGTGCTAATTACATTTCTTTTCTGCACGTACATGAAAAGAAATCTGTAAGTATGCCCAGAAACACGGTATCTCTTCCTGGCTCAAGCCATTTTTGCTCATCCCAAGCGACCGCCCGCATATACCTTGCCTTTGGGCGAATTAGAAAAGGCGCCCCCTCCTGGCCCTGGAAGGAAGTTAAGCTGAATTCCGCCCGCCCCCGCCCCCCCCCGGCACACACCACACCTCTCTTGCTCCCTCTGCCGTTTGCTGTTGTGCAGTGCACAACCTGTATTACTGTATCAGACGGATTTGGATTTATCACATCTGGGTAAACTCTAGACCAACCCATGTTCTTCTTAACATCTACTGGGTGTCATTATTATTATCATTGTAATATTGAAGTTCTGTGGGACAGGGGAACAGAGAGGCCACCCCTTCCCATCCCCACCCTGCTTCTGGATCCTCCGTGTCTTCCCAGGGGCTGCAGAAGATGAGAGACCCTACCTAGCACCCCCAGCCATGAAGTTCAGCCGCAGCCTGTCTGTGCCTGGTTCGGAGGACATCCCGCCGCCGCCCACCACGTCCCCACCAGAGCCCCCCTACAGCACACCTCCAGCCCCCTCTTCCTCCGGCCGCCTCACTCCCTCTCCCCGGGGAGCGCCCTTCAACCCCGGCTCAGGTGTCCCCCACCCCGCCTCGTCACCGTCGTCCTTCGATGGGCCCTGCCCTCCTGAGAGCCGTGTAGGGAGCCGTGAGAAGAGCTTGTACCACGGCGGGGCCCTGCCCCCTGTGCACCACCCGCCCCCCCCACACCAGCCGCACGCTCCGCTCCCCCAGCCACACCACCACCACGCCCACCCGCCGCATCCCCCGGAGATGGAGACAGGCGGCTCCCCCGATGACCCCCCACCGCGACTGGCTCTGGGGCCCCAGCCCAGCCTGCGAGGCTGGCGGGGCGGCGGGCCCAGCGCGACCCCGGGGGCCCTGTCCCCGTCGCACCACGGCAGCGGGGGCGGGGTTAGCGGCTCCTCCCAGGCCCCGGCCCTGCGCTACTTCCAGCTGCCTCCCCGGGCGGCCAGCGCGGCCATGTACGTGCCGGCCCGTTCGGGCCGCGGGCGCAAGGGCCCGCTCGTCAAGCAGACCAAAGTCGAAGGCGAGCCCCAGAAGGGCGGCGGCCTCCCGCCCACGCCCTCGCCCACGTCTCCGGCGTCCCCGCAGCCGCCGCCGGCCGCGGCCGCCCCGTCGGAAAAGAACTCCATCCCCATCCCCACCATCATCATCAAGGCTCCATCCACCAGTAGCAGCGGCCGCAGCAGCCAGGGCAGCAGCACCGAGGCGGAGCCCCCGACCCAGCCCGAGACCGCGGGCGGCGGCGGAGGGGGCGGCGGCGGCGGCTCCTCCGCGCCGAGCCCCGCCCCGGCTATGTCGCCAGTGCCGCCGCCCCCCTCGCCCGTGCCCGCCCCCGCCTCGCCCAGCGGCCCGGCCACCCTCGACTTCACCAGCCAGTTCGGAGCGGCCCTGGTCGGGGCGGCTCGGAGAGAAGGGGGCTGGCAGAACGAAGCCCGCCGGCGGTCTACGCTCTTCCTCTCCACCGACACGGGGGACGAAGAGGGCGGCGAGAGCTCGCTGGGCCCGGGGGCGCCCCCGGGCCCCCGGCTGCGCCACTCCAAATCCATCGATGAAGGCATGTTTTCGGCCGAGCCCTACCTCCGGCTGGAGTCCGCAGGCGCCGGGAGCGGCGGCGGCTACGGGGGCTACGGAGCCGGCAGCCGAGCCTACGGGAGCAGCGGAGGCAGCAGCGCCTTCACCAGCTTCCTGCCGCCGCGCCCCCTGGTCCACCCGCTGACCGGCAAGGCCCTGGACCCAGCCTCCCCGCTCGGGCTGGCCCTGGCCGCCCGAGAGCGGGCGCTGAAGGAGTCCGCGGAGGGCGGTGGGGCCCCCCAGCCCCCTCCGAGGCCCCCGTCGCCCCGCTACGAGGCTCCGCCGCCCACGCCGCACCACCACTCGCCCCACGCCCACCACGAGCCGGTGCTGCGTCTCTGGGGAGCCCCCCCGCCGGACCCGGCGCGCCGGGAGCTGGGCTACCGGGCCGGGCTGGGCAGCCAGGAGAAGTCCCTTCCGGCCAGCCCGCCAGCTGCCCGACGCTCCCTGCTGCACCGCCTGCCGCCCACCGCCCCCGGGGTCGGGCCCCTCCTGCTGCAGCTGGGGTCCGAGCCCCCCGCCCCGCACCCCGGGGTGAGCAAACCCTGGAGGTCCGCAGCCCCGGAGGAGCCCGAGCGGCTGCCCCTCCACGTGCGGTTCCTCGAGAACTGCCAGCCCCGGGCCGGTGGGGCGGGGGGCAGGGGGCCCCCCTCGGAGGACGGGCCGGGGATCCCGCCGCCCAGCCCTCGCCGGTCCGTGCCCCCCTCGCCGACCTCCCCGCGGGGCAGTGACGAGAACGGGCTCCCCCTGCTGGTCCTGCCGCCCCCCGCCCCCTCGGTGGACGTGGAAGACGGCGAATTTCTCTTTGTGGAACCGCTGCCCCCGCCCCTGGAGTTCTCCAACAGCTTTGAGAAGCCCGAATCGCCCCTCACGCCGGGGCCGCCCCACCCGCTGCCGGACCCACCCACCGCGGCCAGCCCAGCGCCCCCTGCGCCGCCCCCTGCCGTGGCCGCCGCCCCTCCCACGCTGGACTCCACCGCATCCAGCCTGACTTCCTATGACAGCGAGGTGGCCACGCTGACCCAGGCGGGCCCCGCAGCTGCTGGGGACGCGCCTCCGCCGGGCCCAGCAGCCCCAGCCGCCCCGCCTCCCCCTGCCCCACAGCCTGGCCCAGATCCTCCAGCTGGCACAGATTCTGGTATCGAGGAGGTGGACAGTCGGAGCAGCAGTGACCACCCGCTGGAGACCATCAGCAGCGCGTCCACGCTGAGCAGCCTGTCTGCCGAAGGCGGGGCTGGCGGCGGGGTGGCCAGTGTGGCCAGTGGGCCGGAGCTTCTGGACACGTATGTGGCCTACCTGGACGGCCAGGCCTTCGGGGGCAGCGGTCCTCCTGGCCCACCATACCCGCCGCAGCTCATGACTCCCTCTAAGCTCCGGGGCCGGGCGCTTGGGGCCAGTGGAGGCCTGCGGCCTGGCCCCGGTGGGGGACTCCGAGACCCTGTCACTCCCACCAGCCCCACCGTCTCGGTGACGGGGGCTGGAACCGATGGGCTGCTGGCCCTGAGTGGTTGCTCAGGACCTTCGACGGCAGGTGTGGCCGGCGGTCCAGGGGCTGTAGAGCCAGAAGGCCCACCGGTGCCCTTGCCATCCGCCTCCTCCCTGCCTCGGAAGCTGCTGCCCTGGGAGGAGGGCCCGGGTCCACCACCACCACCCCTGCCTGGGCCCTTAGCCCAGCCTCAGGCCTCAGCCTTGGCCACAGTAAAAGCCAGCATCATCAGTGAACTCAGCTCCAAGCTTCAGCAGTTTGGGGGCTCCTCGGCAGCTGGTGGCGCTCTGCCCTGGGCCCGGGGAGGCGGCGGGGGAAGCGGGGACGGCCACCACGGGGGAGCCAGCTACGTCCCAGAGAGGACTTCCTCCCTGCAGCGGCAGAGGTGAGCCGGGGGCTGGAGGTTGGCAGTGGAGGCCAGAGGGGCTGGCTGTGGGTAGCAGAGACCGTCTTCCACATAGCTGTGTCCCTTTAGGGTCCCAGGTGGTAGAAAGAAAACAGAAGCCGGGCTGGCTTGGAGAAGTTTGCCCTCAAAGAAGCATGCTTTCCCAGCCACTTTAAATTTCCCTTTATCTCAGTAGCTTCTGTGGTCTCCTCCCGTCACCATGACAACCCACATTCCATGATGAACAAAAAGAGTGATCAACAAAGGAGGAGACTGGAGCACAACTTGCCCGATGTCTGTTTCCTTGGTGGGCTGTCAGTTCTGACAATCCCTGAAATCTTCAGGTCCCTCGAGCCCCGTGTTGGTCAAGACAAGATGCTTTAGGGCACGGTCCGTGGTTACAAGTGTGGTTCTGGAGCCAGGCTTTTTTGGATCCTGGTTGCAGCCCCGCACTTTCTAACTGGGTGACCTTAGGCAAAGGGATCCACCTCTCTGTAGAAGAGGGACAGCACAGAACCTTTCTAAAAGGGTTTTTGAGGGCATGAGATGGGGGAGGGGAGGGGTCTCTTACAAAAGCCCAGCAAGTATAGATGGAGAAGTCCAGGAAGATGAGCATAGAGTCACATTCCTGATTCAGACACACAGAGCGAGTGGGGAGAGGGGTTTTTTTAATCCTCTTGTTCTGCAGAGCTCACCCTAATTCTCCTCGAGGGTTTGATATCCACATGGTGATATTCTGAGGTGGTTTTTGAGGTCTTTGAGATCTTAAGTCATCTCACTGATGATTCTTAAGTCTTCTGGGGAGAGGAAAGGACGCTTAATTTAGTTAACAGATCCACCAATAATTGATTTGTCATCTGTTCTGTACCGGGTGCCCTTCAGGGTGAGAGGGACCCCACAATGGACGAAACAAGCAGAGCATTTCCCTCATAGACCTCACAGCCTAATGAGGCAGAGGCCGGGGCCAGGCAATAAACAAAATCATTGTCATCATCCTAGGGGAAAAAAATGCAGTAACGCGATGGTTAGAGAAAGTCTCTCAAATAACGGGCGAGCTGAGCAGAGACTGGAGGAGGGAAGGAGGCAAATCGTTTGGCTCCCTGGGGGAAGAGAGAGCTAGGCAGAGGGAACTGTTCAAAGGCCCTGAGGCAGGGACTGTTCTGGAGGGAGCTAAAGGGATGAGGGGAACCTTTTCCTCCCCTTGTTTCTTCTCTCTTTCATCTCCCTCTCCTCACCTCTCTCTCTCTCTCTCTCTCTCTGTCCCCCGTCCCCTTCCATCTCTCTCCCTTGAATGCTCATCCTCTTTTTGTTCCTCTCTCACTGTCTCCCTGTCTTCCACTCTGCTGTGACTGGCCATACCCGGAAAGGCAGTATAGGGTAGTGGTTAAGAGCTCAGACCTTGGTGCCATATAACCGGGCTCTGCCACTTCCTGGCTGTGTGTCCTTAGGCAAGTTACTTAACCTCTCTGTGCTGCTGATAATAATAGTAACCTGCATCAGGGCTGTCACGGGGATTCCATTGAGATGGCGATATGTAAAAGCACTTAGAACAATGCCTGGCACACGTGAGCATCAGTAAGTGGTGGTGATTATTATTATTATCACTTAATGTCTCTTTTTCTTTCATCTCTCTTGACTGTCACCCTCTCCCTGTCCTCTCATTTCTCTCCCTTCATTTTCTGTCCTGACATCCATCTTACCCCCTCGCTTGCCCCTTCGATCTCTCCCCTTCTCTCTCCTCCAACTCTCTACCCCTGCCCCATGTCTCTCTTCCTCTCCCTGTATCTTGACCTCTTCCTCTTTCTCACCCGCCTTTGCCCCCCCCCGCCCCCCGCAACCCTTCTCCTCCACCCCTGCCCCGTTGTCACATTCCAGACTCTCGGAAGACTCCCAGTCCTCGCTTCTCTCCAAACCTGTCAGCAGCCTGTTTCAGAACTGGTCCAAAGCGCCTCTGCCGCCCCTCCCCACAGGAGGCGGGGGCTCCGCTTCGGCCGCTGCGGCCCCGGGGGCCACCTCGCCGTCGGCCACCTCCTCCTCCACGTCCGCCCGCCACCTCCAGGGCGTGGAGTTCGAGATGCGGCCACCTTTGCTCCGCCGGGCCCCGAGCCCGTCCCTGCTGCCCGCCTCGGAGCACAAGGTCAGCCCCGCGCCCCGGCCCTCCTCCCTACCCATCCTGCCTGCCGGACCGCTCTACCCGGGCCTCTTTGACATCCGCGGCTCCCCCACTGGAGGGGCAGGAGGCTCGGCTGACCCCTTCGCCCCTGTCTTTGTGCCACCGCACCCCGGGATGTCCGGGGGTCTCGGCGGGGCCTTGTCAGGGGCCTCGCGCTCCCTCTCACCGACCCGCCTGCTCTCCCTGCCCCCGGACAAGCCGTTCAGCGCTAAACCTCTGGGGTTCTGGACCAAGTTCGACGTGGCCGATTGGCTCGAGTGGCTGGGCTTGTCTGAGCACCGAGCCCGGTTCCTGGACCACGAGATCGATGGCTCCCACCTGCCCGCCTTGACCAAGGAGGACTACGTCGATCTGGGGGTGACCAGGGTGGGCCACCGCATGAACATCGACCGGGCTCTCAAATTTTTCCTGGAGAGGTGATGGCTGGCCCGGACGGACCAGCCCGTCCACGGAACCCTTGAGCCTGCTGGCCTCTTGACCTCTGAACCCTGACCTTCATTCTCTCCCCGGGCCAGGGACTCTGCTAAAACTGCACCCTGACTCGTCTCCCAAGGCCGGAGGTCACCAGGTGGCCTGATCTGGCCAGACATTGGCACCTCACAGGAGGGGGCAGCTGACACAAGACTGTGTGTGTGTGTGTGAAGCGGGGAGTGGAGTTGGGTGGGGGGGAAGGAAGAAATCACAGAGGGGGATGAAGAAGGAGGGAAGGGTCGATTCTGGGGAGGAGGGGACAGACAGAGCCATAGAGGGTCAGCCCTGAGCCTGACCGGATGGGGGTCGTCCCCCAGGCCGCAGGGGAAGGCGATGCCCTCAGATTCCACCACCTGCCACCCTCTAACAACCCTTCCCCCCTCTCCAGGCCCCTCGGCTCTCCCCACCCTCCCCTCTCCCCAGCACACACAGCAGCCCCCCGGCCTCTTGCACGCTCCTTTGCACGCCTGCTCACCTCTCTCCCCTCCCTGGGCTACAATTTTGCACAACTTTGCCCCCTCACTGTCTTGCACACTGCGCCTTCGCTTCCAGCTTGCGAGGCCCTCAGCTCTCCAGCTCACGCTCAGTTTCCCTGGCACACCGTGCGTCTCTCTCCCCACGCTCCACACCCCCTGGTCTCTCACACTCTTGTTTGCACACGCTTCCTCCGGGGCGCCCTCCCTTCCACCCCTCACTCCCGAAAAATCTCTGGGCCCTTGCTGCAGACACACTTGGGACACCCTTCCCCTCACCTTCTCACAGACTGTGCGCCTCTCCCGACACTCTCACCTCCATTCTCTCGTAGCACTTTCCCCTCTTATTCTTGCACCCCCGCATTCTCACGCTACACGCCCCTCCCCCCTCCCACTGTTGCTTGCACCCGTGCCTCCCAGGAACCGAATCTCTCGCAAGTGCTCATGCCTCCCCGCTTTGCCGGGCTCCCGACTCCCTTGCACCTTTCTTCCCCAAATCCTTGTCCGTCTCCATCGTCAACTCTTGGGTGAAACTTCTGGCATGCTCGCTGTCGCGCACTCATCCTCCCCAGTGCTTCCACTGCTCCCTTGAAGCTTTCTTCTCGTCCTTAATGTTCTCGCCTTCCGTGGCCCTGCTTGCACACTCATTCTTGAATTTCTACTTGTTCATGTCAGCTCCTGGGTGACTTTTTCCATCTCCCCTGGGGAACTCTACTACCTCTTTCTTTTTGCACACTCATCTCATTGCACACGCGCTCTTCGGCTGTATTGTTGTTTCTTTTCCTGGCACTTTTTTTTTTTTGGTCCCGAAAGACCAGCTCTTCCGGTCGTTCACACTCTGCCTATTCTCTTAGCTCTTTACACTCTTTTTCTCCTTCTGGCAAGAGAAGACCCTACGCACACTCACTTCTTGCCCAGTTTGCTTCCATACTTCCTCCTCTCCCTTCCCCGGGCTTGGCCCTCTCACCTCCCCTCCTCTCACTCTCCCCAGCCTTCCGGTCCATCCATTTTGCCCGAAGACACCGCTCCCTCATCTCCTAACCTTCCTGTCTCTTCAAGAAACTCCTCCCTCCAGCATGGCTGTTCCTTCCTGCACGCCTCCCCCTCCCTTTATTCCTGGGGCTTGGGAATTTTAAGCCACCCCTTCCCCTGGAACACCTCCTCCCCTACTGTGGGCAAAGGGGGGAGGGCATCGCCCTCAGGTCCCCCCCCCATGTTCAGCTGCCAAAGAAGAGAGCTCCCCCTCCTTCCCCCAATTCCATTCCCCCTCTGCTGCCCTCTACCCCCGAGGCGGGGGCGCTCCGTCCATGAGGGGGAGAGTGCTTGCAGCCCTCTCCCCTCACCACGTCAGGGATCTGCGGGGAACCTTGTGGGAGGGTCGTGGGAGGGGGGAGGGGTGGCGAGGAAGGGAGCGGAGGTCGCGCTGGGCCCCTACCCGCCCCCTCCCCCTTGTCCGCAGGATGCCCCCCGTCCGCAGGGGGCCTGCGCGGCGCCCGTCTATCAAGGGCTTGTTCATTCTGGATGGGTGCCGCGGGGTTGGGGAGGGTATGGGGGGTGGGGAGGGGGGAGGGGAGGTTGGGGTGGGGAGGGGGAAGGGACTGGATGGGGGGCAGCGCGGGGCGAAGAGACAAAGCAAAAAGAGGAACGATAACAAAGGAAAATACAAAAAAAAAAAAAACCTAGAACACACACAAAAAAATCCAGAAAAAAACCTGAAATAAAAGCCCGAGAATTGTCTTCCAAGGGGGGTGGGAGGAGGAAGAGGAGGGGGGCGGATGCGGACGTCTGGTTCTCGCTGGGACAAGGATCGCACGCGTTCAAAGCCCCGGCGCCCGGGTCTTCCCTCTCTCGGGCCTCAGAGTTCATCCCTCAAGGGATTGGGACCCAGGTGTCCATTTCCAGGGACTGGAGGAAGATTTGGGAGGCGGGATTATATCGTGGGGGTTCGTCCCTACCCCCCATCACCTCCCACCCCCTGACTCCCCACCAAGATTTTGCAGAGAGAAATGGCTTTTGTACCAGGTCATTCTTTATAATTAAACTCACAGTATCCACCCCCTCGAGCCGACCCCGCCTCCTTCCTGGGAAGGCAACGCCCCTTTCCTTCGGGATTCCGGGTGGGTCGCCCGAGCCCGCTGGGCGGTGCGCAGGCGCAGCCGGGGCCCGCCCCCAAAACGTCAGACTTCCTCGGTCGGCTCCGCCCCCAGAGCCTCGAGCATGCGCCGTCGGACCAGGGAGCGGCGCAGGTGCAGGCGGTAATCGCCCAGCAGCAGTTCGTCGTTGCGCACGAGAAGGTGGTGGAGCCCGCGGAGGCGGAGCCCCGAGCGCAGTAGGCGCGAGCGAGTCTGGAAGTCCGTGACCGTGATGAGCCACCTGCAAGGGGGCAAGGCCAAGAGGAGAGGGGCGGGGCGGAGACGGAAGGGGAATCGCTGGCCTTGATTGTCCCAGAGTCCCTGCCTGGTCCCTGTTCGTTTACCAACTCCAGTCCCTCAACCCGTCACTACATCCCTAAACTCTCCAACCCTGCACTCTCGCCGAGGTCAATCTGTACTTCTACCCTCACCTGGGTCAGTCTAGGTCCCGTCTTCTCTCTCAGCCTGGCTCTGTCGAGGCTCCATTTTTTTAAACCGCCGCTCCAGGGCCCTATCCTCATCCAGCAACTCCAGGTCCCGCCCCCTCAGTGTGGCTTTCAGGCCCGGCCCCGCGCCCAACTAGACCTCCAGGCCCACCGATCACTCTGGCCCCGCGCCTGCAAAGTGCTCAGTCCCGGCTACGCTCCCGCTCAGAGCTGTTTCCCATGCTCCGACCACACACCTCGGTCTTGCGCATCCCCGTCACCACCTGGGTCACTGAAAGTCCGGTTCCTCACTCCAAATCCCACCTTCTTTTCCGATCTCACCTGCCCCTGCCCCTTCACTGCGCCCACTCTCGCCTTAGCCCCTTCTCGGCTCTCACTCTCTGCGGGGTCTGGATCCTTATACCAACCACGCCATTCTCCGGGCGCTCCTGGCCCCGCCCCCCTCACTGCCCTCACTTCTCCGCCCCGCCCCTCACGGAGCTTACTGTTGGCCCACATCTCCTATTAGCTCCCGGCCACTCAGAGCCTCCGCCCCGCCCCGCCCCACCTCTCACTGCCTTCACTCCCCTCCCGGCTCCCCCATCGCGTTCACCGCGGTCCTGCCAGTTGCGGTCCTGCCCCTCCCGGTCGCTCCAGGCCCTGCCCCCGCCAAGGACTCACCGGTCCCGGCGCCCAGCAGTCCCACAGATGACGTTCACGTTCTCAAAGCGGATGCTCCTCACACGCCCGCTCTCCATGGCCCCGGGTAACTCGGCCTCCAGCGCCTCCAGCACCTCCAGGTGGGTAAGGTCCTCTTCGGGCTGGGGATGTCGGAGAGAGAACCTCCGTCAGTGACACTCGGAGTTCAGTCCGGGTGCAGAAGTCCCCACCCGAGACCCCACCTGCAGAACCTGCCAGAGCGGGGAGGATAGGAATCTTTCAGGTAGCAAGGCATCTACTGCCATTCAAGGTCATTCTCCAAAAAAAAAGCCAGTTCTCACCAAACCGATTTGCCAAAAGTCAATGAAGAGCTGACTGAACGATTCACCGATTTGGCCAACTTTGCCAATCTACTGAAAACCTTTCCAGCAACCTGCGTTGGATGGCGAGACTCGGGCAGCCCTTGAAGATTTCCGCAAGGATCTAAGCCGTAATTTTTTCCTTTTTTAGTCATATTAGCATTTTAAGAACTATTCAGTTCTCAAAAAATAAGGCTCGTAGGAGGATATGACATCTTGTCAATCTATTTTGCATTCAGAAACATATATTGATCATTAACCACGTCTTCAGTCTGAGATTACCGTGTCGAAGGCGATACCCTATGTCATGACATATAAAATTGCTGCGAAACCACAGTGAAATCATGAAATTGGTCACCTCCAGGAAGGCAAGCCTTGGATGTGTATGTTGGGTGGGTGGGTGTGTGTGTGTGTGTGTGTGTGTCTCATGTTCAAAAACACAAAGAAGCGGAGCAATAGGGTGGGGATTCGTCCCATAAACAAGAACAGCGATCCCTGCGTTGAGGTCGAGTCACACAGATGAGCTGAGGGAACACTTCCGAGGCTTCTGCCTGGCGAGCCTTGTTTAATTCTCAAATGGGTGAGACCTTAGTAGATACCTCCTCTGAGGCAGGAATGCCCAAAGGATCCGTACACTGAATAACCATGTCACTGAATCTGTCAAAAAACGGGCTTTGTGAAATGAATTTTTGCGATATCTGTAAATTTTACAGAATTTCATAATAGGTGGATTAGCAGGACTCCCTCTGTCCTCAGTGTCCCCTCTCTCTGCCTCTCGGGCTCCCCTCTGGGATCAGCAGTGATAAATTTGATGATGAACCCTTTGACAAATTCACTATCAATTTTCAGCCACTTATCCTGGTGCCAAGCCCACAGCTGATGAGCTGCAGAGCCTGGATTCAACCCCTGTCCACCTCACTTTTGAGCCTGTGTCCTTCCCACCATGCCACCAGGGACCTGGGATCATGGGGGTGGGGGGGACACTCACTGAGGTCTCCATGCACAGACAGAGGGGCTGGGCAGCAGGTGGCATGGGGAACTTGCGGATGCACGGGAGCTCTCGGTCCAGCGCCTCGTATTCTGCAATGACCTGGCGCAGATACTGCTTCCTGGGAAGACAGCCAGCGGACAGGGACCTCCCAAAGTTAGGGGTCCAAGCCACCGCACTCAGAGGATCTCAGATCAGAAATCATGGGGCCAGGGACCACTCACGAGGATTTGACAGGTCTGCCCAGGCTCCAAGCCTGCGTCTCCTCTAGGGTCTCTAGGTCCACAAGAAGTGCTCCTGCGGATGGAAAACCCAGTATCAGCTGCCTTGAGCACTCCTCGCACGTCATTCCACTTGAATAGCATCACCAAATGACTGTCCGTGCCACCCCCAGGATAGCTCTTATGCCAGTTGTTAAGCTGTTGTCTCTCAGCCCCAAAGGACTCTACCAACCCCATTTCCACTCGGACAGTTGGGGTCCTGTTAGGCTCTGCCTAAAGGGGGTGCTAGCGGGAGACCGCAAGCCAGGAGGAAAGGGAAGGGACGTGCTCCTTTTTGCTTCCTGTTTCCAATCACCCCATCTTAGCTTCTTCACTGCAGCAGCATTTGAATCTAGTTATATGGTTTTTCCAACACTCTCAGAACTGGCCTCTTGATTGGAACTTGATTCATAACAGCTCTCAAATCTGGACTCTTCTACACAACCCCTCCATCGACATCGGTCTCTTCTATGGCCAACTGCTAGTTGTCCCACATAATCCATTTCCCCTTCCTCTACAATCCTAAAGTTTTATCCAGCTGGAAACAACAGTTGCCAGCCTCCCTTGCAGCTAGGTGTGGCCACATGACCAAGTTCTCGCCAACACTGTTAGCAGAAGTGAGGGGTGCAACTTTGGAGTCATTTGCTTAAGAGAAATTTTCTTGGCTTGGACTCAGTGCCCCTTCCCTTGGACCGGAATGTGGATGTAGCAATAAGCCAACTTTATTCTTGCTAGAGATGATGGAGCGCCATGGGTCCCTGTATTCTCGAGGGGCTGAGACATCCCACCCATCCAGACCACCTTCCTCCTCTTACACGAGAGAGAAACCAACTGTTTTCTTAACGCCACTGAGTTTGAGGGTCTCTTTGTTACAGCAGCTGAAAAAATGCAGAAAGCAACCCCTGACAGCCAGGAGCTGGCCTGGCACTCCCAGAGGGACCCTGGTGACCTCCCTTTGGACATAAGGAATTTCACAGAATTCCAACAGCAGCCAAGGTCACTCTGTGACCATGATGGGCCAAGATAAAAAGAAGACCCCTCTGGAGTCATGTCTCAACACAGCACAACCTCGATGCTGCCCAAACCACAAAACAGACCAAATATTCCCCTCTGGGCTCAGAGCTGATGCTGCTTTTTTCCCAACCAGTGTTAGTGCCATTCTGATGGCTCTCATGTCATGGACTTGCCTCTGCTTCCTGCCAGCATGTGATCCAGAGCAAAGCCTGCTTTCCAGATTCCTCCCCAAGTCACCTAACTCAGCCCAGGTCTCTAAAAACCTCTTACTCAGACATTGATGTGTTACTATCTCCCTCATTCAGTAAACTCAGCGGCGTGCTGGTAAATGTCCTCTCTCTCTCTCTCCCTCCCTCCCTCCCTCCCTCCCTCCCTCTCTCTCTCTCTCTCTCAGCATCTGCCTGTTTTCATGGTCTCGGTACTCTCACCCTGACCAATTTTATGCTACCCATGGTTTTCACAACCAGCTTGCAAAATTCACCACTCGGCTCTTGTGAGCTGGGACAGGCTGTCTCCAGCACAGGGCTGTGTCCCAGCTATGCTCCTATAGCGGTCTTTGGCTTCAGCACATCAACACAGCTCAGCTTGTACCATAGTAAGCCCCCCTCTCTGGTCCCTGTTCTTCCACCTCCCATCTGTTTTGGCAGGGCAGCTAGGGTGATCTTTTCGTCTCAGCACCACCAGAGGCTTCCAAACCACCGGAGGCTTCCTCTTGCCTTCAGCATAAAGTCCTCCCTGTGATGGGGACTCATTCCTCAATGTGTGGTCTGGGGAGCATTTCAGGGTCCACCCCAGACCTATTGGGTGAGAGTCTGCATTTTAGCAAGATCCCCTTTGAGAAGCACCTGCCCTGCGTGTGGTCACTCTGATGACCTCTCTGATCATTTTTCTCCAGCCATACTGGCCTCCCTTTCATCCCCCCAACATAGTAATCTCCTTCTCAAATCTGTCCACTTAACAATAATAATAACTACGTGTTTACAGCCCCCTTTAAAAAGCCAGGCACCTTTTAAAGTGTTTTTCCACTGAATCTTCAAAACAGCCTTCTGAGTGAGTGTAGTTTAACAAATGATGAAATGGAAGCACAGAGAACTTAAGTGACTTGCCCAAGGTCACACAGGCCAAGTGATAGAATCAGGATAAAAATCTAGGCACTGGATCCAGAATCTGTGTTCTCAATCCCCCAGTCTGCTGCTTCTCGCCCCACTATTGTCTAGACAACAGCTTCCTAACTTCTCAATATATATCTCTCTCTCCCTATTCATTCACCCCATCAGAAGCATTTTGAAATGTAGATCTGACCACATCACCGTTTCCATTTCCTCAAAACCCTCCCAGGACTTCTCATTGTCATTGGGATAAATTAAGACCAAGATCACACATGACCAGACCCTGCTGATGTCTCAAGCCTGATCAGACACTATCGTCCTCCTCACTTGCTGCATTCCAGAAACATTGCCCTTCTGTGACTTGAACTCTCCATGCTCCCTCCTGCCCCAGGACCTTGACACATGCTGCGACTCCGCGTGGAACTCTCTTCCCCCTCACTTAGCTCATCAAGTCTCCCTAAGTGTGTCAACAGTTCCTGTCGTGAACTCATGACACCATGTATTTGCTCTCATCACAGTTGCAATTTTACATTTACTTCTATGAGTCTCTAATTATAATGTGAGCAACATGAGGTCGGGGACTTGTCTTTCGCTCTTGGCGTCTAGCAAAGCACCAGGCACCTAGCTGTAAGTATTTATTGAATAAAGACTGAAGGAATATAACCATCAAATGCAATATGTCAACTCTGGGTCTTAATTAAAACAAACCAACTGTGAAAAATAAAATTTTTAAATAATTAGGGAAATTTAAATATGCACTAGGTATGAGATGATAGTCAAGAAAAATTGTGCATTTGTTAGGTGGAATTAATGGCATGGTAGGTCTGTTTTCTAAAAATCCTTAGCAGTTAGAAACACATGCTTAAGTATTTATGGGTGGAAAGGAATTATGTCTGGGATTTTCTTTAAAACAAATTTGTCCTATAGAATGTCCCCCCAGAAAGTGTGTATGTGTGGGTTGCTTAGATGAAACAAGATCAGCAAAATGTACATTGTCTCTATTTTTGTGTATGTTTGAAATTTTCCATAATAGAAAAAATCTTTTAAATGTCTATCATAAGTAACTTAGAAATAAAATTATACGCCCTGGAAATGTGTGTGAAATGACTAAAAAAACTGACTCTAGCAGCATCAAAGGTGTATGTTTAAAATGTAAATAAAACTGTTTCTCATGAAATGTGGCATTAGAAATAAAGATTTCTAAATTACAACCGTGATTTTAATATATTTGTTTCAATGTATATGTGTAACTTAGTAAAGGTATAAATTTAAAAATAAATACTTATTGAATAATTGAGGAAACACGACACTTTCAAACTTCAACAGGCATCTCCAAGGCCTCCTGTGTGCCTTGGAGAATGCTGCAGACCAAGAGATTAATGAGACCCCAGCCTGCCCTCCAAGAGCTTCCAGTCTGGTGGGGTAAGTGTTCACTGTAAAGGGCAATACTTGCTACAATGGACGTGTCACGAGGCGGAGAGGAAGCCCAGTCTGGGGGCAATCAGGGAAGGCTCCTTAGAGGAGGTGATGTCTACAGCAAGACTTAAGGGATAGGAGTGGGATAGGGAGGATGGGAGGGAGGCTCAAGAGGGAGGGGATATGGGGACATATGTATGCATATGGTTGATCCACTTTGATGTACAACAGAAACTAACACAGTACTGTGAAGCAATTATACTCCAATAAAGATATATATTTAAAAATAGTGAAAAAAAAAGACTTAAGGGATAAACGAGGAGTTTGCTAAATAAAGAAATGGCAGAGAAGGAGATGTTTTATGCAGAGGGACCACGGGGTGGGGGCGGGGGGTGGGTGCTAAGGTCTTTAAGCAAAAGAGAATATTCCCAGAATTCTCTTCAGGTCCAAGGCTAAGGAGTGCTTATTGCAATTGTAGGTTATTAATTATTTGTGAGATAGTGTGTTTCATGTCTGTCCTCCTTGCATGAGAACCAGCTGGGTCATTTCATTCATTACTACAGGCAAAACACTTGGGACCCACAGGCTTTCTAATGGCCTGAGCCAAAGTTTGCAACCTGACAAGCTAAAAATGTTATTGGTTCCAAAACACCACAAAGAAAACAGCAAAACTGAAATGAACAAATATCGATCTGCAAAACGACCCAACTGGTCAACTCAATGTCACTCATCTTTTCTGGAGCTACACATAAAGTATACTTATCAGATGGGTACCTCCGTCTAGGTTAGAGATGATGTGGGGTGGGGCGTCTCCAAATGAAAGAGGTCTTCAAAGACACTAAAAGAGACCTGAGGACAGAGAAACTGTCTGTTTTGCCACTAGAGCATTTGCTATGCCTAGCTTAGCACCTAGCACAGAAGAGGTGCTTATAGCCGACACCTAGAAAGGTGTAACTCAGCCATTCCCATCCTTCTTCCTCCATTTGAGGAGTGTCCATTCCCCACCCACGCAACCAGGTAAGGCTCACCAAGCCCCAGTATCCTCAGGGATATCCCATCCAGTGCAAAGCAATGTCTTCTGACCCTTACTGCTCATCGTAATTACCTGGCAAGCATTCAAAAACTATAGTTGCTGACAAAGGATTAATCTCCAAAATTTATAAGCAGCTCATGCAGCTCAATAACAAAAAAACAAACAACCCAATCCAAAAATGGGCAGAAGACCTAAACAGACATTTCTCCAAAGAAGATATACAGACTGCCAACAAACACATGAAAGGATGCTCAACATCACTAATCATTAGAGAAATGCAAATCAAAACTACAGTGAGATATCATCTCACACCAGTCAGAATGGCCATCATCAAAAAATCTACAAACAATAAATGCCGGAGAGGGTGTGGAGAAAAGGGAACACTCTTGCACTGCTGGTGGGAATGTGAATTGGTACAGCCACTATGGAGAACAGTATGGAGGTTCCTTAAAAAACTACAAATAGAATTACCATACGACCCAGCAGTCCCACTACTGGGCATATTCCCTGAGAAAACCATAATTCGAAAAGAGTCATGTACCAAGATGTTCATTGCAGCTCTATTTACAATAGCCAGGAGATGGAAACAACCTGGGTGTCCATCATCGGATGAATGGATAAAGAAGGTGTGGCACATATATACAATGGAATATTACTCAGCCATAAAAAGAAACGAAATTGAGCTATTTGTAATGAGGTGGATAGACCTAGAGTCTGTCATACAGAGTGAAGTAAGTCAGAAAGAGAAAGACAAATACCGTATGCTAACACATATATATGGAATTTAAGAAAAAAAATGTCATGAAGAACCTAGGGGTAAGACAGGAATAAAGACACAGACCTACTAGAGAATGGACTTGAGGATACGGGGAGCGGGAAGGGTAAGCTGTGACAAAGCGAGAGAGAGGCATGGACATATATACACTACCAAACGTAAGGTAGATAGCTAGTGGGAAGCAGCCGCATAGCACAGGGAGATCAGCTCGGTGCTTTGTGACCGCCTGGAGGGGTGGGATAGGGAGGGTGGGAGGGAGACGCAAGAGGGAGGAGATACGGGGACATATGTATATGTATAGCTGATTCACTTTGTTATAAAGCAGAAACTAACACACCATTGTAAAGCAATTATACTCCAACAAAGATGTAAAAATAAATTAATTAATTAAAAAACAAAACAAAACCATAGTTGCTAGGTCCCCCAGAACTAGAGATTCTGGTTAATTGGGACCTGAGGTAGGATTAGGTATAGGTTTTTTTAAAAAGTTTCTCCCACCTGATGCGTAGCCCCACTGACTAAAGTAATCATGCTAATCTCGTTCCTTTTGCCAGGGATTGAGACAAGAGTGAGTGGATGACTTAGTGCTGGCCAATGAGATGTGAGGAGAGTTTATTTGGGGTTCTTAAAGTGAAGACCTCTGGAAGTGATGCCTGAAACTGTGGCAGCCATTTTGTAACCATGAGGTATGCAAGCTGGTGTGCAAAGGGGTTATATCCCAGACCAAAAAGCAGGGACATAGAAACTGACTTCTCAGTGACATTCACTGAGCTGCTGACCCAACCAAACACAAACCCTGATCCACCTCTGGGCTTCTCTTTGAGTGAGACAATGACTTTCCTATTTTTATACTGCATTAAGTCCAATTTTCTATCACCTGCTAGCCAAATAAATCCTCACCAAGATATTACTTGAGAAATGTCGTACGAGTGAATGAATGAATGAGCTGTGCCAAAGTAGAGTGGAAGGAGGGAACCCTGGAAGATGAGCCTGTCAGCTAGCGTCAGGCCACACAGGGCCTCAAACAAAAGCTTGAGGGGCTAAGACTCTCTCCTGGGAGTGATGGGCAACGTGGAAGAGCTGTGAGCAAGGGAGAGACAGGGTTAGTGCTGGGTGTCAGAAAGGCTCCTCTGGAGCTATGTGGGGGATGGGCTGGAGGGGAGAAACTGGAGACCAGGGAGTTACGTGGACAAAGGGTCCAATGGAAGAGGACAAGGCCTGAGCTGGGGCTGTGGGAAAAGAGAAGTAGGGACAGGGCAGAGAGAGTAAGCAGGAACATGGGGCTGGGACTGATGGCTGTGGAGGTAATGGGAGTGGGGGAACAATGCCGGGCGTCTAGACTGGGTTGGCAGTAGCACCATTCAAACATGGGAAGCAGGGAGGAGGAGTGGCTTTGGGAGAAGATGTTGAGGTCAGTGTGGGAGACAACGAGAGTGTGAGGGACCAGGGTAGGGAGTCTATGGGGGATAATGGCCTCAGAAGAGTTGTTACGGCCCCAGAGATTCATGGGAAATGTAGTTCTGGGTCCAGAACATTGGTCAGGGAATTGAAAGGCCTCATGGGAAATGTAGTTTGAGGTCTAAAGGGTACTGCTCAGGAATCTGGTAGACATAAGAATTTGGGGTAGCTCTTTCTTTGTAA
Source organism: Grampus griseus (assembly GCF_964374135.1). Taxonomy (NCBI): domain Eukaryota; kingdom Metazoa; phylum Chordata; class Mammalia; order Artiodactyla; family Delphinidae; genus Grampus; species Grampus griseus. Next base: position 6,343,823 of record NC_139013.1, read on the forward strand.
GGCCAGTGACTCACTTAAGGTCACACTGAAAGCCAGGGCTGTGACACAGTGCTCATAGGAAGGACCCCACCCCGCCCAAACCCACACTTGGATACAAACACACAAGCAGACACGATTCGGTACCTGCCTCCCTGTGCATGCTGGGGTTGCCCATGGTGGAGGAGCAGAGGGGCTCCACCTCGTGTTGCATCCTGAGAAGGTGGTAGGGGTTGTCTCAGGAGGATGGGAAGAAGAGCTCTGACCGGGTCACCCACCCCAGCTCCTTCTCCCCGCTGCTGCTTCCTCCTTCTTGTCTTTGAAGCCCCGGGGAAAAAAAAAATGGAAGGCTGAGACCACATGGAAATCCAGTTTCCCTTAACCTCTGGGAGTCCCTGTGTGCCCCAATTATTTCTTTCCCACTTTCCTGCCTCCTCCTCCATGTCTCCCAGTCTCCTCGAGTTTCTTCCCCCACCCCTCTCTCTGCCCCACTCCCTCCCTCCCTCTCTCCCCGTCTCTCCTCCAGTCTTTCCCTTGATTTCTCTGTCCTTTCTCCCCACATCTCTCCCCTTCCCTTGTTCCATCTCCCCAGTCTCCTCCATCAGTTTCCCCAACATCTCCCCAGCCCCCCGTCCCTCTCTCTCTTCATAGTTTTCTGCCTCTCTCTAACCCTATCACCCCCTCTCTGTCTCCCTACCTCTCTCTCCATCTCTCTTCTCTCACGGCTGCCTCTGCTGGGCTCCTTGGCTTCCCTCCCTCTGTCATCCCTTTTCTGTTCCCACTTGCCCTCCACTCATTCGTGTTTCACACAGGAACTGGTTAGGTACAGGTGAGATTCAAACAGAAACTGGGTTCCATATGGGGGAGGGAACGGTGAGCAGGGGGCCTGGTTGCCATGGTACCTCCAGTGGATGGGGGAGGGGCTGGGGGTTTAGCCACAGAGGTGCCCACTGGGCATCCCTTCTTTGTGTCTGCAGAGCTCTCAGCAGGAACCATGGGAGAGGAGCGCAGACTTTTTCAGTTACTTTGTCTATCTTCCCAGTCTGTCTCTGTTACCCGTATCTCTAGTCTTCTCTCGAATTCATCTGGTCTCTGCCTTAACTGTCAATTATTCCTGCTTGATAAACATTGACTCCCTGCTTGTTAGGCAGTAGCACCTTGATTTTCTGAGTCATTTGTTCAGGGATGAGCTTAAAAATCAACGTAGGATACAGATTCAACCCTTGGACTTTTGCCGGACCTGTTACCAAAGGGGATCTTTCTTTTTCCAATGAGGTTGCCAGGCCGGTCGGAGCCTAGGTTGGAGCTGCTGGGGACCATTACATCGCCACATGGGGAGAGAGCCTGCCTGAAAGCAAAGACAACACGAGGAAAGCAGAAACCAAAGATGCAGACAGATTCCTGAAGACGATTGAGGACACCTAGATCTAGCTGTCCCTCAAGCCCTCATCCACCCAGTTAATTCCCTCTTATGCCAGGTTATTTGCGTTTCTGTCATCGGCAATTACAACAGTCCAGACTTAAATGGACTAATTTCCAGACCCAGTTCCTCTGTGGCCCTGACTCCCTGTTGGCATATCCTTATGTCTTTTTCTCTCCCATCAGGCTGTCCTTCACTTCCAGTTGCCAAGTCCATCCCCATAGGACAGGAGACATCTTTCATCCTCGTGACCACAGGCACACCTAGCCTCTATAGCCCATCAGTCTTCAAACTCTACCCCTTCTGTCTCCTGACTCTGCTCTTTCTTCTCGTCATTCCCACAGCCCGACACCCACTCAGGTTTCAAGGTCTTCTCCTTCCTGGACCCTCGCCCCAGCCTCCTTCTTGCCCTCACATCCTCCAGTCTCTCCTCCCTCATTCCCCTCCCACAAGGTTTCGGAGGGGTCTTTCTGCACTTGGAGATGACCTTGCCCCTCCCCTGCTCTCAGCCCTCCCATGGCTCCGAACTGCATGATCTGGTCCCAGCTTCCTCTCTCACCTCATACATTCAAACATTCTTCAGTCACCTTTTATTAATTACTTTATTTAATTAATCCCTCCCACCCCTCACTCCTGTCTCCACTCTCCACATGCTGCCTTCTGCCCTTTTCCTGGTGCCCAAACGCCCTCATCCTTTCATAAGAAGCTCAAGTGCCCCCTCCTCCAGGAAGCCTTCTCTGACTCCTCCTCCTACCAGTTGTGTTTTCTGTCTCCATCCTCTGCATGTTCTTTATCTGCTCTTTTTTTTTTTTTTCAGACCTCTGAACACTGTGCACTCCGCCTGTCTTGCTCAGGAATTTGGGTCTGTGTCTGCCTCCCACTCCAGACCAAGGGCCCCTGACTCATCTCTGGCTCTCCAGCATCAGGAAAGTGCGGAACATGTATGTTGAATGAATAAACAAGTGACGATTTCCCTCTATTACTGTGACTCACACTCAGTACCCCCTAAGCCCACTGCCCTGTGTCTCTTGGTCTGCATGAGGTAACATAGGATGAAGAAGAGAATATGGACTCTGGAGTCAAACAGGCTAGCATCAAACGCCATGGCCGGGCTGTGCAAACTTGGGCAAATGTCTTTCCCTCTCTGAGCCTTGGTTTCCTCATCTCTTACCAGTAATGCTGCCTTGAAGGGCTAATGGTGCTTAAATAAAGCAAGATACAGCAAAGTCCCCGCATGTGAGCCAGGCACACAGGAGGCACTCAGTTGCAGTTTGCTCCCTTTCCAGAGTTCTTTATCTCTGTGACCAGCATTAGCTGCCTCTTCTGGACCTCTCTTCTTCCTTCCTTGGGTGTCTTTGTCTCTCTCTCTCTCTCTCTCTCTCTCTCTCTGCATCTGTGTGTGTGTATGTGTGTGTGTGTGTGTATGTGTGTGTGTGTGTATGTGTGTGTGTGTGTGCATGTGGCTCTCTCTCTCTTTTTCCCTCTGGTGTCTTGGTCCTTTAAGTTCCCATCTCTCTGTGTCTCCATTATTTTTCTCCCTCTCTCTACCTGTCTCTGGAACCCTTCCTCATCTCTCTGTGTGTCTGAATTTGAATTTCTATATCACGTGCCTCTGACTTTGTCTCTCATTCTCTGTGTCTCTATGCCTTTCTGCATGTCTCTATCTCTGTCTCTGTCTGTGTGTGTGTGTGTCTCTGTGTCCATCACTTTATTTTGCCATCTGTTTCTCTCTATCTCTCTACCTCCTTCCCGGTCTTTCTGCCTTCGCCCCACCTGCCTCCCTCTGCCACTCACCCCAACTCTCTTGGGTCATCCCTGTCCCACCCCCTGGCCTGGCATGCAGCCCGGGACACAAATCCCTGAATCAGCATTTTCCCTCTATTCCAGAAATTATGTCAGCGCTGCAGTGGGGGGCGGGGGGGGGTGCTGCTTGTAGCTCAGGTTAGAGGGTTTGCCTCCCTGCATCCTCAACCACACGGGCCGTGGCCAGCTTGGTCCACCTCTGTTCTTGGTGTTTGTTCTCCCAGGGGAGCACCAGGAGAACAGGTGAATCTGTGTTTACACACAATGTGCGTGTCTCTGGGTGTGTGTCTGCGTTTGTTTGCAGCACATTTGTGTGTGAATCTGTAGGTACTTTGCAAACTCATCCGTTCGCTCCTGCACGGATGCATGCATGCATCCCACCAACGATCCACTCATCCACTCATTCAGCTATCATCCGCTCATCCATCCATCCACCCATCCAACTCATGCATACATACATACACTTCTCTATCTATCCGTCCACTCGTTCATTCATTCAACCAACCAATACTTATTGAGTGCCTACTGTGTGCCAGGCACCATGTCAGGCAGCGGGGACACAGCAGTAAACACAAGTGCTACCCCCATGGAGCTTATGTGCTCATCAGTCCTCCTCCATGTGCCAAACTCGCTCCTACCCCAGGCTTTGCGTGGACTGTTCCCTCTCCCTGGAGCAGTCCTCTCCCCTCCCCCAGCTTCACCTGGATTATGCCAACTCAAATGTCACTTGCTCAGAGAAGCCTTCCATTGACCTCCTTCCCAGACACACAGCACCCTGGACTTTCCTTCCTAACATTGATACCCATATGGAGTTATTTAATGACCACCTGTCTCCACCACTAGACCGTGAGTCCTCCCAAGGCTGGGATTTTTGTCTGCTTTGTTCCCAGCCAAATCCTTGGTGCCTAGAACAGTGCCTGGCAGTCAGTAGATGCTTAGTAAGTATCTATCAAATTGGGTGCATGGATTGAATTGAACGAATGTCTCTGTCTCCTGGTTCCCTGTCCAGTGCTCCGGGCTCGTCTACACCCCTGGTGGTGATGACAGGCAAGGTCCTCAAACTTCCTATATGCAAACGACGTAGTGGCTGAACTCAAGGAGTCTAGAGTCAGACCACATGGCTTTGAATCTCAACTCTGACACCTCCCTGCTGTGTGACCTTGGGCAGAGCACTTCCCCTCTCTGAGCCTCAATTTCCTCACTTGTAAAATGCAGTGAAGGGGTCCATGAGCAAATGCATGTAATTACTAATTATGACAACAGTAAACATTAACCATTTTCTCTAAGCACCTCTGGTGAATTGAATTCAATCCTCGAAATAACGTAATGAGGTGGGTTTCAAAAAAAGATTACCCTCCCAATAAAAAGAAATTAGAAAAAAAAAGATTACCCTCATTTACAGATGGGGAAACTGAGGCACCAAGAATGTAAGTTATTCACCCAAGGCCACAAATGATGAGAGAGCTGGGATTTGAACGCAGGTACCCCACTTCCAAAGTCACACACACAACCAGTGCACTACAGCTACTCCTTGACACCCAAGTGCCTCTTTGGGAACATGTCGTGGGAGTCTGGCAAGCCCGTCTGTGTGCACATCTCTGAAAGTGTGCATTGCTGCATACTCCTTCTGTGTGCCTCTCCCTGTGGAACACAGCTGCCTGTGGACCCTGGGCGGAGGTCTGGCTGTGAGAGTGGTATTTGGGGTGCCTGCTCTTGTGTGCACATATCTGTGGGTGCACCACCACCCCCATGCAAGCTCCCCTGGGTGCAAATGTAGGTCCATCCGGGAGAATACAAGAAGCACTGAGGATAGGATTCAGAGTGAACCCGGAGGCATTTCTGGGGCATTCAAAAGTATGATGGTGACTGCAACGTGTATACATAGGCAGCAGTTGGGCGGATTATCTAATTAAAGGGGGGGCGCCTAGGGGACTCCTCTTAAAGTGTTTGCAGAAGAAGCAGCAATTTTTTACTTAGAGATTATATTTATATGGGTGTCACTGGGAGGCAGGGGGCAGCACTGAGGAAGACTGGGGGTGGTGAGGGGGCTTCAAGTCACCCCTACCGGCTGCCACTGAGACCAGGTAGCTCTGGATCCTCTTCAAGGGATTTAACCTCCGTGGGCCTCAGTTGTATCTTCTGTGAAATGGGAATAACATAACTCCCCCCATCTCAGAGGGCCAAAGTGAAGATTAACTCAGAGAATGCTTTCAAAGCACTTAGCCCAGTGCCCAGATCACAGTGGCAATTGTCATTCGCTGCTATTACTATACCGGTAAAGGTATACTTGCTGTTGTTAAAAAGTATTCATTAAGCACCTACTTGGTGTCAATGCTCTCCCTCTATATTGACTGGTTTTTCAAACCTCTGGGTCCCTTAGGAAACAGGTTTATTGTCTATATTTTGTTGATGAGGAAACGAACTCAGAGCAGAGTGCAAGGTCACAAAAGCAGTGCCTGGCGCTCAGTAGACGCTCAGCAAGTATCTGAGAATCTACTCAGGAGCCGGCCCGGGAAGGACCGAAATCCAGGTCCTTGCTTCTACCCCCACATCGGGCTGGGACTCAGGACCGCTGATTCTGAGGCTCTGCCTCCCCCGCCCACCACCATCCCTCAGAGTTCCTCGGCTGGGAGGACTGCAAGTCCTGGGTCCTGCGGAGAAGGCGGCTGGGGAGTTGGGACTCCTGGGTCCCCAAGGGAGGAGGGAACAGAAGGGGTGGATTCCTGGATCTGAGAATGGAGGGAGTTGGAAGCTCAGTACCCTGGGTCCTGGGGGAAGAGATGACTGGGGTCCCTGACTTCTCTGAGAGAGGAGGGGGTGAGGTCCAGGACCCCTGGATCCTGGGGGAGCAGAGGGTAATGATCTCAGATCTCTGCATCCTCGTCTGTGGAAGTACGCTGCGTCTCAGACGCCTCGGTCTCGGGAAATCTCCCTTCTTCCTCGCTGCGGCCGCGCTATTTGGGCTTTGAAGCCGCAGGTTCCGAGGGGAAGGAGGGGGTGCAGGGGGAGGAGCCGCGGACCTGCGACAGGGGCGGGGGGAGGAGCCGAGCTGGCACCTCGGCCGGCGCGCGGGGCTGCTGCGGCGGCGGCGGCGGCGGCGGCGGCGGCGGCAGCTTCGGGTGAGTCTGCTCCTCCCCTCCCCCTGCCACAACCCCCGCCCCAGACCCATCCCGGGAGGCGGCCACAGCGCGTGGGGGCGGGGGTAGGTGCAGAGGTGAGCGGATCTCCCGCCCGGGAGTGGGAGTGCTGCAGCGTTTGCTGGTCGCCCCGGGGGAGGGGCACGTGGCCCTGGAAGGGGGGGGGGTCCTGAAACACCTGGGTGTACCCCAACCTCGCCCACCGATCCCCCGAGCGTGGGGATGGTTTACCCACTCCATGGTCCCTAAGGACTTAGGACTCCGCGGCTTCTCGAGGTCCCAGACATTATTCCTCTCCCCTGCAGCGCCTTGGGACCCCGGCATCTCTTAACCCCCCCACCTCCAAAAAAATTCCCATCTCCGCAGCCGGGAGAGGTATTAAGGACTTCAATTCCCATCAGTCCCTGCAGAGCCTGGTCTATGAAGCCGCAGCAACGCGAGCGCAAGGCCTGCCGGGAATTGTAGTCTTTAAGCCGCCCCCGCCCCCCCGGAGCTGGGGACCCGGAGGTGGGAAGGGGTGGCGGGACTTCTCGGGGGTCGCCTGGGGTCGAGCAGCTGGCCCGAGTAGGACAAGATGTGCGGCTCGGACTGAGCTTTTTCTCACGGCCACGACCCCCAGATCCAGCACCCCCTCCCGCCACCTGGCTCGTAGGGACAGGCCCGCAGACCCGTGTCCACCCTACAACCCCCATGGGCTACCGCCAGCCGCCGCCTCGGCTGCCATCCAGGACACGGCAGGGATAAGCGCAGGTGAGTCTGATATGCCTGTCTCGGAGTCCTGGCCTTCTGCAGCACCCCACGACACCTGTCCATCTGTGAGCCCTGATCTGTCTGTCCCTAATTTCCCCAGCACCCTCCTTCCAGTCCATCTCTGATGTCTAGTTGCAAACCATGTGTCGCTAATTCCCCTTCTCCCCACAGCCACCTATTTCTCCTGGTCCCCTCTCTTTTATGCGCCCCCCTACCAGTCCAACCTTCCTTCTGCACCCACGTCTGTCTGCCCAGTCCTTCTCTGTATCCTCATGTCCATCTGTGATCTCTGGCCGTTATGTTTCTGTCCTTTATTTCTGCACCCCATCCATCCTCTTGTCCATTGTTTGTCTCTCAAAGATATTTCTGTCCATGCTCCTTCCTGGCACTTATCACTGCCCCTACGTCCACCCATCTCTCACACTCCCATGAATTACACACCAGCTTATTCTTTAAGGTTTGTCCATCCCACGTCTCGATCCTTAACTTTCCGTCTGTCTGTTCACCTGTCCCTCTCTTCTGGGCCCCAGTTTGCCCTTCCCATTATCTCTGTCTCCCCTCCCCTTACCTCTTCCTCTCTCAACTTGGCCCTTATCTCTGCATCTTTCATCTCCATCCCTCCCCAGCCAGCACCAGACGTAATCATCTCTTATCTTGCTACCCCCACCCATCTCTCTCTCTCTCCCGCTCTCTCCCTGTCTACACCTTCCTGTTCCCCGGACCTACCAAGCCCTGTCCCACCCTGGGCCATTGCTCACGCTACTCCTGCTGCTTTGAATGCTCTTCCTCACTCCAGCCCCACTGCCCACTGCCCATGGCTGGCTCCATCCCACCCTTCAGATTTCAGAGAGCTCCCCCGACTGCCCACCTCCAGGTCCCCTTGTGACACATCCTCCAACTATTTCTTTTAGAGCACTTCTCACAGTCTGAGGGCTATGTGTTTCTGTGTGCGTGTTTGTTGATGTGTTTACTCTTTGTCTCCCCTCATTGCATTGTGACACCAAGAAGCTGGAGACCGCGTGGGGTGTGTTCCCTGCTGGATCTGCAGCAGCTGGCACAGTGCCTCTCACGTAGTTGGTGCTCAGTGAATATTTGTTGAATGCACGAACGAGAAGTGGTTGTTCCGTTGTCTCTCCCTCCCGAAATTCTGTCCCTGCATCTGTGCAACCCTAATCTTTGTCTCCTTGTCTGTCCACCCCTTTATTTATGCATCCTTAATCTCTGCCCCTTGGCTGGCCTTCCCAGTCTCCTCCTCCTTGTCCATTTGCCCCTAATTTCTTTTCCCTTGTCCAATCCTCCCCTAATCTCCATCCCCTTGTCCATCCACTCCCAATCGCTGTCCCCTTGCCTATCCTTTTTCTGTCTCTTTCCACCCTTTATCCACCCCTCTCCCCCATTCCATTCCCCATCTGCACTCTTGCCCGGCCCCTCCCAAGAACAGGACCCGCTGGCCACCATGTCAGGAGACTACGAGGATGACCTCTGCCGTCGGGCACTCATCCTGGTCTCGGACCTCTGTGCGCGGGTCCGAGATGCCGACACCAGTGACAGGTGCCAAGAGTTCAACGACCTGCGAATCAGAGGCTATCCCCGGGGCCCCGATGCAGGTCAGCACCCCCAGCCGTCTTGGCCAGCCCCCTGCTTCCACTATAGCCCCCTGCTTCCACTATAGATTCAGAACAGCCCTGCTCAGCTTCCTGTTCCTTATGGGGCCGGTCCCTCTTATAGTCTTGCCTCCATCCTGCCTGTTGCTGGTCCCCCAAACCTCTGATCTAAGGATAAGGAGCTCTGTGATCCGTGTGACCTGTGACCTTTTGGATTTTGCCCTGTGGGCCTCCTGTCCACCCTCCCTCACCACCACTCCACTGCTGCCACACACCCCCTTCAGGTATCTTTGTGCATTTCACATAGTGCTTAGAAGCTCAGGCTCTTAAGTCAGTCTGTCTGACTTGTCTGGGTTCAAATCCCACCTCCCCCACTTACGAAATGAATGGCTTCTTCTGTGCCTCGATTTCCTCATCTGGAAAATGGGGATCATAAAAGTGACTACTTCATGGGGCATCTGAGAGACTCAAATGATATAACACATGTGGAGTGCTAAGAACAAGCTGGGCGCACAGTGGTCATTCAATATATGTTGGACTGTACTTACTGAGCACCAACTGTGTACCAGACAGTATACAAGATCCACTACCCTTTGTGGTACATATAATCCCTATTTTCTCTTTTTTTAAATTTTATTTTTTAATTGAAGTATAGTTGGTTTGCAGTGATTCAGCAAAGTGATTCATATATATTATTTTTCAGATTCTTTCCCATTATAGGTTATTACAAAATACTAAATATAGTTATAATCCCTATTTTCAATGGGGGAAACTGAGGTCCAGAAGGTGGAGTGATCGGCTCCAGGTAACCCAGCTAGGAATCAGCATGGCTCTGAGAGCTAGGGAATATCATGATTGCCCTCGTCCAGATGAAGAACCTTCAGGAAGCATGAGGTGGGAGGTTACAATGACAGTCACGCTTGCTGAGTGCCAGGGCGGGGCTCAGCATCTCGAGTGCTGGATGTCCGTGGGACAGTGACGAGGAACGAGGCCCAGAGACCTGAAGCAGCTCGCTCAGAATCTCATAGCCTGTATGCAGGAGAGCCAGATTTTGACCCCAGGAAGCCTGGTACACTACTGCAATTGTGAGTGATGGGGAATCCCAAGACCACCCTCAGGTTCAATGATTTCTAGGACTCACAAAACTCAGAAAAGCTGTTATACGCATGGCTACATTTCATGACAGCAAAAGGATGGAGACTAAACTCAGCAAAGGGAGAAGAGGCCTAAGGTAAGGTGCAGGAGAGACCAGGCACGAGCCTCCAGTTGTCCTGTCCTGATGGAGTCACGCAGACAGCCCTTAGCTCCCCCAGCAACAACGTGTGACAACACGCACAGAGTAGGGCCCGCTCGGGAAGCTCACCAGAGCCTCTGTGTCCAGGGTTTTTACTGCTTAGTCTTAGCCCCTCCAAGGGTCAAGCTCATAACACGTGGCCCAAAGACCCCAGCATCAATCACATTGTTACACAGACTATGTGATGTGGCCCAAGTGTCTCAGGTAAATAAAAACACTCGGGCAGGACATTCCCAGGGCTTAGAGGTTCACCCCAGGAGCTGAGCAAGGGCCAAACGTTTCTTTGGGCAAAAAGGTTAGTATTTTACTGCACAGCTATACTGCCTTGCACGCCCAAATGGCTCCCCGGTGCAGGCAGACAGGAGTGAGAAGTCTGCCAGGGTTTGGAGGATGGATGTTTTGACTTGGAGAGGGTCTGGGCCAGGCTGACAGTGGGGGAAAGCATCTGTTCAATTCTTCTCCCCCTTCTCTTCCAAAATGGCCCCCTTTTCTCCATTCTTTCCATGTTCAGGAGGCCAGAAAGTCCTTGCTCCGGTTTCTAACAGGCCCCCAGAACTCTAAGTAGATGTCGGTCACTTCGAAAGGAGCACCCTAAGGGGTTGGAGGTGGGGTGGGAAACTCGAGAGTTCTGCCACTGCCCGCCATGTGGGCCTGCAGGGTCACGTCCTCCCTCTCAGACACTCAGTTTCCTTATTTGTAAACTAGGATCAGTCATCCTTAGGTTACACAGTATCCTGAGGATTAACACCATGGGCCACTGACTCAGATTCCCTGGGCAGCTCAGGACTAGAGGGCATCCCCCTTGCCACCAAGAGCTCCCTGAAGTGACACAGCCCTTCCACCCAGCTGAGCTTGTTGCCAATGGTTTAGTTACCTGCTACTCCCCCTGCCCCCCATAACCCATGGTCTGTACAGAGCAGGAATTTCCCGTGTTCCACCTCACTGAAGTCAACCCCAAATAAATTCACATTTCCTTGAAAAACCCCACTCCTGGTACCAATTACTAAATGAACCCGAAACCTTCAGTTCAAGATCTGGGCTGTCCTTGGGTTGCTCTGAAAGGCATATCAGCATATAGTAGGCATTCAGAATGTGTTAGCTGCAGTGGCGGTGATGTTGGATACGCGTGGCAGCAGCAATAAGATTTATGATTCTAACAAAAATTCACGTTCGAACTACCACTTATTGGGAAATATTGAGGTGTGGTAGCATAGTGGTGAAGACGGTAAAGCCAGGCGCCCAGACTCGAATCCTGACTCCCCTGCTCCGGCTCTAGGACTCTGTGTCTTTGGTAACTTCATGTCTCTTGGCCTCAGTTTCCTTTTGTGGAAAATAACAACAGGCATAATAATGTTGCCAACCCCCTAGCGTGCCTGTCAGGCATAAGGAAGCCAATGCGTATAAAGCACTTATGTGTCCGGAACACAGTCACCTCTCAAGAAACGTTTGCCATTATCTCCCCCAGCTTCCTCAGCACACCATTTACTCCCTGCATTCCTTAAAAGCACTATGAGAGGCAGCACTGATTTTTACCATGTGTCAGATGGGGACTGTCAGGCTCAGAGAGGTTAAGATATGTTCCCAAAGCCACACAGCAAGCTGGGATTTGAACCCTGACCTGCCTAATTGTGCCATGCAGTCTCCTTTCTCCTTGATCAACTCTTAGCATTTTAGGGAACCTTCGTCCTACCTCGGATGGTGTATTCCCTTACAGAGAGTCACTGTGGGCTAGCAATCCAGAGAATAAAAAGATTAAAATCCGAAGACAGACTGCCGGCTCAAATCCCAGATCTGTCATTGACTACCTGTGCAGCCTTACACAAGTCACTCAACCTCTGGGGTTCCTCATCTTAAAAATGGTTAGGTAGAAACACCGACCTTGAGTAGTCGTGGAGTTTATACTAAGTATTACATGTAGGGTGCTTAGGACGGTGTGTGGCAAATAGTAAAGGTTAGCTCTTGGGGACAGCAATGGGAGGATAAACTCTGACCTCACCCTGACCCCTGACCTTTGTCCTCACTCTCTCCAGACATCTCCGTGAGCCTGCTGTCGGTCATCGTGACGTTCTGTGGCATTGTCCTTCTGGGTGTCTCCCTCTTCGTGTCCTGGAAGCTGTGCTGGGTGCCCTGGAGGGACAAGGGAGGCTCAGCAGTGGGCGGTGGCCCCCTGCGCAAAGACCTAGGCCCTGGGGTCGGGCTGGCAGGCCTGGTAGGTGGCGGTGGGCACCACCTAGGGGCTGGCCTGGGTGGCCATCCCCTGCTGGGGGGCCCACACCACCATGCCCACACTGCCCACCATCCGCCCTTCGCTGAGCTGCTGGAGCCGGGCAGCCTAGGGGGGTCAGACCCCCCAGAGCCCTCCTACTTGGACATGGACTCGTATCCAGAGGCTGCAGCTGCTGTAGTAGCCGCTGGGGTCAAACCGAGCCAGACATCTCCTGAGCTGCCCTCTGAGGGCGGCGCAGGCTCTGGGCTTCTCCTGCTTCCCCCCAGTGGTGGGGGCTTGCCCAGTGCCCAGTCGCATCAGCAGGTCACAAGCCTGGCACCCACCACCAGGTGAGACAGGCTACTGGGCTGGGGGTCCACTGTGAACTTCTGTTCTTCTTATGTGTCTCTTTCCCATCTATGGCTCTCATGAGTCCTGGGGAAGGAGGGAGCTTGGGGTGTGGATTCCTGAATCCTGGGGAAAGAGGAGGCTAGGGATCCAGACTCCTGAGCTGGAGGGAGGAGGGGGCTAGAGGTCTAGGTTCTTGGATCCAGAGGAAGGAGGAGGCCGAGGACAGGACTCTGGGACCAGGAAGGTGGAAGAGAATGGAGGTTAGACCCCTGAGTCCCTGAGGCACAAAGCAATTCATCTCTTTCTCCCTAAGCCTGGACCGGTGGTGGGACCTGCAGTTCATCCATCCATTGTTCATCATTCTGTACATGTACACTGAGCTCCTAATATGAGCTAGAGCTGAGCTGGGTGTTGGAAAAGAATAGAGGCGAGCACGGCAGACACACCCTGCCCTCACGCCACTCACAATCCAGGGGAAGTGGGTCCCCAGGTCAGCTGTCCCTATCCAGCCAGGCCAGGGCTGCAGTAAAGCAGCCTAGGGGACGTGGGCAGGACCAGATCACACAAGGTCTTGAATGCTGGACTGAGGGGGTGGGACCTTGTCCTAGGGCACTGGGGAGCCACAAAGGGCTGTGAGCAGAGGAGGTCAGCTCTGGGTAGAAAGACCTCTCTGGGGCCACATAGGGGACAGACTGGAGAGACAGATTGGATACCAAGAGTCCAGGCAGGAGACAACAAGGCTGAACTGGGGATGGTGGAGGAGGAGATGAGGTAGAGAGAGTCAGGGCGCCGAGAGTCAGGGATGGAACTGGGGTGACAGCTGTGGGTAGAAGGGGGTGGGAGGAGGTAAGGACAGCACCCAGGGGTCTGGCCTGGCGGTTGATTGGGTGAATGGTGGGGCCGTCAGAGGATCTAGGAAGAGCAGTGGGTTTGAGGGAGACCCTGAGCTTATCTGGGTCTTGTTGAATGGGAGGGGCCCGGGGGAGCATCCGGGGAAAACTGCCTCCGGGAAGGATTGTCTTGGGCTCCAGAGGTTCATAGGTGGTTCTTGTCCAGTGGGCTGGCCAAGGGCTCATGGAAGTTATAGTTTGAGGTCTCTGGGGAGGCCTTCCAGAGGTTGATGGATACACCAGTCTGAGTTCCTCCTTCCCCCATTATACAGATGAAGAAACTGAGGCCCAGAGGGTGTTAATGACCTCCTCAAAGTCACTCTGGGAGCAGGGAATGGCCCTTCAGTAGCTGAAGGCATCTCACCCGGCATCCCTTTCCACGGCTTGGTGCCCTCCCACTTCCCCCAGCCTCATGCCTGCCTCTCAGCGCATCTGGGGCTCCCATGTCCAGTCATGACTGCCCATCACTAGGGGCCCAGGTGTGATGGTCCATGGATGGACGAGCAGGGACCACAGGGATGGGGACATTCAGGAAATGGGAGGGAAAGGATTGCAGGGGAGAGAGGAGATGACGATGGCCCCAGCTGTCTGACCTGCAAATCTAGGTGGATTCTGGGGAACTGGGAGAGCGAGTGGGCTTGGGAGGAGGCACTGAGCCCAGCAGGGAACACGAGGGGTATGTGGTGTCTGATGGGCAGCTGAGGCTGTGGGCTGAACCAGGCTGGAGTCAGAAGACAGATTTAGCAGACGTCAGGCTGCTGATGGCCGTGGAAACCTGGGGCACAGCTGAGCTTGTCCAGGGAAAGCGTGTGAGTGAGAAGGGGAGAAGATGGCAAAGATGGTTAAGGATAGAGCTTTGGGCTTCCAGAGTGTTCTACAAACACAGACAGCCAGAAAAGGAAGTTGAGACAGAAAGAAAGGGGGAGCGATGGTCAGGTGGGAGAGCATGAGGCTGGGGCTTAGGACGGGTTAGGGAGACTTGGAGAAGGGCAGGTGCAGGACCAGGGGGTCTGGGCTGTGTGAGGCCCCAGGGGTCCATAGAGAAGCTACTCTGGGTCACCCCTTGAGGTCAGAAGGAGGCTTCTAGAGGCTGGTGCAAGCCCAGGTCTGGGGTGGAGCTAGCTCAGAAAAGGGGATAGGTCACCCTCCTCACACAGATGGGGAAACTGTGGCTCAGAGAATTCAAGTGCCTCGCTCAAGGTCACAGTGGGCAAAGGTGGGGACCTGTGTGCGCCTGGCAATGGGGTTTGGGGAAGAGGCAGGGAGGAGCCTCCCAGGTCTTCAGGTGCAGCGAAGATCGTTGCCACTGACCCCACCTTGTCTTCCCCACCCCGCAGGTACCCGGCCCTGCCGCGGCCCCTCACCCAACAGACCCTGAGCTCCCAGCCGGATGCGGGCAGTGAGGAGCGGCCGCCCGCCCTACCCTTACCCTTACCAGGCGGCGAGGAAAAAGCCAAGCTCATCGGACAGATCAAGCCGGAGTTGTACCAGGGCACTGGACCCGGCGGCCGGCGCGGCGGCGGGGCCCCAGGTTCCGGAGAGGCCGGCGCGGGGGCGCCGTGCGGCCGCATCAGCTTCGCCCTGAGGTACCTCTACGGCTCCGACCAGCTGGTGGTGCGTATCCTGCAGGCCTTGGACCTCCCGGCCAAGGACTCCAATGGCTTCTCAGACCCCTACGTCAAGATCTACCTGCTGCCTGACCGCAAGAAAAAGTTTCAGACCAAGGTCCGGAGTGGTGGGCTGGACATCCGGGTCCCAGGGAGGAGGGGCTGGGGGCCGGGACTCCTGGGTCTGAGGGAGGAGGGGTTGAGGGCCTGGAGCCCTGGGTCTGAGGGAGGAGGGATTAGGGGCGGGGACTCCTGCGTCTGAGGGAGGAGGGGCTGGGGGCCTGGATCCTGGGTCTTAGGAAGGAGGGGCCGGGGGCCTGGATCCTGGGTCTGAGGGAGGAGGGGCCGGGGGCCTGGATCCTGGGTCTTAGGAAGGAGGGGCCGGGGGCCTGGATCCTGGGTCTGAGGGAGGAGGGGCCGGGGGCCTGGATCCTGGGTCTTAGGAAGGAGGGGCCGCGGGCCTGGATCCTGGGTCTGAGGGAGGAGGGGCCGGGGGCCTGGATCCTGGGTCTTAGGAAGGAGGGGCCTGGATCCTGGGTCTTAGGAAGGAGGGGCTGGGGGCCTGGATCCTGGGTGTGAGGGGGGAGGGGCTGGGGTTCCAGATTCCTGGATCTGAGGAAGGAGGGGGTAGGGGTCCAGACATCTGGGTCCCGGGCAGGAGGGGCTGGTGGGCATAGTGTCTGTCTCCCTTCGTCGCCCACCCCCTCTAGGTACACAGGAAGACCCTGAACCCCGTGTTCAATGAGACATTTCAGTTCTCCGTGCCCCTGGCTGAGCTGGCCCAGCGCAAACTGCACTTCAGCGTCTATGACTTTGACCGCTTCTCCCGGCACGACCTCATCGGCCAGGTGGTTCTGGACAACCTCCTCGAGCTGGCTGAGCGGCCCCCCGGCCGCCCGCTGTGGAGGGACGTCGTGGAGGGCGGCTCGGTCAGTGGCTGCTGCATCCCCCATCCCGGGGACCTGGGACCCCTCAGTTTGCCATCTCCTTGCCCCCCACTTCATAACCTTGTAACTCCTTGATCCTGGAGTTTTCTGTTTAGCTTTATTTTGTTGTAAGATATTGCAAACGTACAAGCAAGAATAGAGACCGATATAATGGACCCCCATTCCCCATCCGCACTTTGTCAACTATTAATATCATAACTGGGCCCCAGGTTTCCCAACTTCTGACACCAGCACCTCACCCCCCGACCCCGTTGACATCTGATGGTAACCATTGAGAAAACTATAATAGACGCCCATATACCCACCGGCCAGCTTTGTCAAACTTCCATGCCATGACCCCCTGACTTCTGCCCGCTGGCCCTAGATTACTGACCCTCCAACTTCCCAAGCCCAAAGTTCCTTTTGTTTTCCCAACTTCCTTCCCCTCACAACCTCCCAATTTTCCAATTCCCAGAGTTCCTGAACTCCCCCAACCCCTCTGAACTCTGAACATTTTGTTTCAAACCCCTGACTTTCAGATTCTCGAATATAATCTAATCCTGTCTCTTCATGGTCTCCACTAGAATCCTGATAGCCTGATGCCCCAAGCCTCGGACATACTGGGATCCCCAATATCCTGACATCTCCCCAATTCCCCCAACACCCCCCATGGGCCCCTTCCTCATTTCTTACAACCTCATTCTCCTGTATATCCAATCCTTCCCCAAACCCAGCCCCTAGGTCTTCGTTGGGTGTCCTGACCCCTTCCACGCCCCAAACTTCACACCCTCCCAACTCCTCAGCCCTCTCAGTTCCAATCTGTGGGTTTCCCAACATTCCAGCTCTCTGCCAATCCGGGGTAGCTGTGTGTGTCAGGGCTGGGTAAGCCCTGTCCTCATATCACGAGAGGGCTGGTTTTGCCCACCTGATGGCCCTACTCGAGGTCCTTCCCTTCTCTGAGCCTCAGTTTCCCCATATGTACAATGACACGGTTGAACCAGGTGCCCATGGCTCTTCCTAAAGTACCCTTCGCTGGACCCTCCAGAGCCTGCTTGCTCAGTCCCCCAAGCCCAGCCTGTGAGAATCACGTGCCTAGTTGTAGGGTCCTGACCCCAGGACCCACCTAGCCCCGCTCCCTGTCATTCCCTGAGGCAGCCCCACCCGAAGGCACTCTCCTGCATCCATCTTTGTCTCCTTTTGTCACCTCTCCTTTTCCCTCCGCCTCCTGATAACTCCAGGTATCGCTCATTCTTTCATTTATTCATGCATTCCTTCAACACCTGTTTTTTTCAGGATCAAGACCTTGGGAGCTGTGGGTCTAAGTTGTCACACAGTTTGCTGTCAGGGGGCCAGCATTACGGGGACACGCAGTGGGAGCATCTGCTCAGGGCTGCAGGGAATCTGGGAGCTTGTGGGAAGAGGTGACAGCTAAGCCACGGCTTGTTGGCCGAGAGGAGATGGGGAGGAAGGGTATTTAAGCCAAGGGAACAGCCTGGGCAAAGCGTCAGGGGACTGAGTGGTGAGTCTAGGGACCTGGGCTCCTAACTGTGGTTGGGAGGCGAGGGGCCGAGATGAGACTGAAGGATGGGACAGGCGGGTCATAGGTCCCCTAGCTCTGGCCACTGTTCCAGGTCCATCTGTGTGTGTCACAGCGAAGGGTCTGCCTTCCTTGTAACCTCTGTCTGGTTCTTGGCTGTCTCCTGTCTTAAGACTGACCTTTCTGTGTCTTTTCTCTGCCCCACTCTCTCTGGATCTCTGTCCCTTTCTCGATGTAGGTCTCTGCCTCTGTTTCTCTCTCTCTCTGGGTCTTTTCCCCTCCCCTCTCATTCTGGGTCTCCGTCACTCTCTCTGGGTGTCCATACCCCCCACCGAGTCTCTGTCCCCCTCTCCGGATCTCTAGTCCTGCCCCTTGGGGACTCTGTCGCCTCCCAGGCCTCGGTGCTCCCTCTGAGTCTATGCCCCTCTTCCTCCTACCCACCCCCTCTGTGCTCCCCTGTCTGGGTCTCTACCACCCCTCTCTCCTCTGGGTCTTTCTGACTTTAGAACTCTGTGGGTCTGTCTTTCTGACTGTATCTCTCAGAGTTTGCATCTCTGTCTCAGTCTATTTCTTACCGTGTTCTTCTCTCTCTCTCTCTCTCTTTCTGTCCCTCTCCTGCTCTCTCCCGCTCTCTCCCCCCACCCATGCCTCTTCCAGTCTTCCCTGCAGAACAAGTAGGATTTGACGGTGGCAGGCAGCTGTGGCCGAGGAGTTACCAGGTTTGGCCCGAAGTCAGATTGTTAAGTGGATCAGAAACCTGAGCCCTGGAGACGTGAGAGGACAGCTGGAGTCTGGGGATGGGAGAGAAAGTCAGGGAGAGACAGTGGGAGGCTGAGGCAAGGCGTCGCTGACCCTCTTTCCCCAACTGCAGGAAAAGGCAGATCTTGGGGAGCTCAATTTCTCACTCTGCTACCTCCCCACCGCCGGGCGCCTCACCGTGACCATCATCAAAGCCTCTAACCTCAAAGCAATGGACCTCACCGGCTTCTCAGGTGGGTTCCGGGAAGGCGCTGGCATCTGAAGGGGGGGAGGGGCTGGGACTCCTGGGTCTGAGGGGGGAAGGGCTGGGGGGGCCTGGATCCTGGGTCTGAGGGAGGAGGGGCTGGGGGCCTGGGCCCCTGGGTCTGAGGGAGGAAGGGCCGGGGGGAAAAAGGCTGCGGATCCAGAACCTTGGGTCTGGGAGAAGAGGGGTCTGGGGTCCACAGTCCGGTCTGAGGAAGTCGAGGTTCAGTGCTCTCCACAACCGCCCCCAGACCCCTACGTGAAGGCCTCTCTGATCAGCGAGGGGCGGCGTTTGAAGAAGCGGAAAACCTCGATCAAGAAGAACACGCTGAACCCCACGTACAACGAGGCGCTGGTCTTCGACGTGGCCCCCGAGAGCGTGGAGAACGTGGGGCTCAGCATCGCGGTGGTGGACTATGATTGGTGAGGGCGCGGGGGTGGGGGGTGAGGGCGGGGGGCGGGACCGGGCCTGCCTCCCTCCCTCTCAGGTGCTCACCGACCCCCCACCCCTGACCCCCAGCATCGGACACAACGAGGTGATCGGCGTGTGCCGCGTGGGTCCCGACGCCGCCGACCCCCACGGCCGCGAGCACTGGGCCGAGATGCTGGCCAACCCGCGCAAGCCCGTGGAGCACTGGCACCAGCTGGTGGAGGTGCGTGGGCGCCACCCGACGTCCCTCCCACCGCGTTTGCCCCTTCACTCACGCAACGCGTCACGTTTCTGTGGGCTGTGGAGTCAGCGTAGGTTCGAACCCCCGCTCTACCATCTCTAGCTGTGTGATTTAGAGCAAGTTACTTGAACTCTCTGTGTCTCAATTTCCTCTGTTGGGAAATGGGACCGTTAATAACACCTATTGTTAGGGTAGATGTGAAGATTCAGTGAGTTAATGCAGGACTAAGTGTCTGCCTCTTAGTAAGGGCTCAGTAAATAGTCAGCTACTATTATTATTATTACCCATGGTGCTAAGTCCCAAACAAAAGGAAAACGCTAGGTGATAAAATAGAGCGGGGTTTTCTTTATTTGTTATTTAAAGCAGGCTGTGAAAATTGAAATGAATAAGAAAATAAAGTTGAAATAGAACAGAACAGACATTTTCACAGGGCAGCAAACCAAGGATCATAGCGTTAATTTATTTTTCTCCCTGTCAGTTGTGGTCCAAACGTTTTGGAATCTGGGAGGTAGAGGGAATCTGAATGGGGGATGGAGGATGCCCTTTAGATTAGGGAGTCATGGAGGACTTCTTGGAGGAGGTGACATTTGAGCAGAGACCTGGAGGTTGAAAAGGAATGGGCTCAGGTGAAGAAGATTGTAGGGAGAGGGCAAGGCTGCCCGTTCCTGTTCCTCGGAATCATCGAGGAGGCTGATGTCAGCGGTGAGCCTGGAGCAGACAAAGAAGGGGTACGAGCAGATCCCAAGAGGCCTTGTGGGTCACGCAAGAACAGCCTGATAATTTTTAAATTAAAAGTTTAAGATCATTACTTGGTCAAGAGAAATTTTCAAACGTGGTTCTCTCATTTGAAACCAAGAAAAGCAAAGAAGTAGTTTTGAAGCTCTTGATGAATTTGCTGTCACTAAAGCCAAGAAAGTAAAATTATACTAGATTCTTTGTAGGGTATAAATTAAACATTTAAACTTAAGAAAATGTGAATTTCAATACACTTACTCTTCTTTTTTTTTTAGTATTTTCTCAATTATTTTAATATGCCACGAAAAAAAAGTTTAAATACAGAAAAATCAGGTGTATATTTCTCCTTTCATCTCCAGTTCTTGAGCCCAGGAACTGGCCCTTATTTACAATTTAAATAAATTTGAATTTTAAATAAATTTTAAATAAAACAAGTTTCATTTAAAATTTATTTAAAATGACACAGGACTGGCTTTTATTTAAAATTTGTATTTTACTCATCATGGATTTTTTTTGCATTCATTTTGATTTTTTTTTAATTGCATTACAATAGCATTTATCTTGACTGCTGAGTTTGGATGCAACTTAAATTTTGCACTAGGAGTCAGTTCCTCAGTTGGAATTGACTAGTCTGTCCCTGCTTTGGACTTTTTTCCTGGTTGGGGGTGCGGGGGGCTTAAAGGGCTGAGCACAGAACTCAGATGTGAGTTTTGAAAAGACCGTGATTGTAGTTGGATAAACAGATGGCAGCTTCTCCGTCCTTCCATCACTCACTCTTCTAATTCGCTCACTCATTTATTCACAAACTTCTCTGGAAGCAGAGAGGAGCTGAACCCCAGCAGGGTCTGGCCCTGACCTTGACTTTCAGCCAGTAGTGTTATGTGGCCCCAAAGCATCTTTCTAGTCCCAGAGCTGACCCTGCCCCTTCTCTGCTCAGCCCTCCCATGGCTCCACGGCACCCCCAGGACCGGGTCTCAGCTCCTCAGAGGCCCTGCAGGGTCTTCCCCATCACCCCAGTATCCTCATCTCTCCTCACATTTCCACGGACTGCTTCTTTGTGTCTCAGTTTCTGCATCTGTAGAATGGGACTGTTGTACCACTTGTCCCATCACTTCAGAGCCAGGCAAAAAAGAGAACTGTAAGTGATGAAAACAGGGAATTCCCTGGCAGTCCAGTGGTTAGGACTTGCGCTTTCACTACCGAGGGCGAGCGTTCAATCCATGGTTTGGGAAGTAAGATCCCACAAGCCGCAAGTCACAACCAAAAAAAAAAAAAAGAAAACAGGTTTGATGTCTTATTAGATTATTAGCAACTGTTTTGTCTCTGTCCCTCACTGCTGAGCCTTCTGGATTTCCCCTTTCAGGAAAAGACTTTGACCAGCTTCACAAAAGGCAGCAAAGGATTGTCAGAGAAAGAGAACTCAGAGTGAGGGGTAAGGAACCCAGACCGGGGATGGGAGGGGCTGGACTCCTGGGTCTGAGGATGGAGAGACATAGGACCGGGATTCCTGGGTCCCTGGGGTGGTGACGGAACTACAGCAGGTCATGGGCCTGCTCTCTGCCATCACTGATGTTTCCTCCCTGCCCGGTCCTGCAGCTCTGGCCTAAGCTCAGGATCGGACCAGGCCCCCTCAGGACCCCATCCCTTCCTGCCCGGACTGTGAATTCATCTCCTCGAAGCCATAACGTCCGAGCCACGTGGTGCGGGGCAGTGCTGGGCCTGCCCATCCTTCTACCCCTGGAGGCGTGGGGATGGAAGGCAGGCGGGCCCAGCTCCCTGTTTCAGGGTGGGGGGCATCCAGTCTCCACTGTGTCTGTCCTCCCTTCCCCGGGGCTCCCCATCCAGGCGAGGGGCCGTGCATGTCTGGGGGACCCCTCCCCCTCCCCAAACCTCTGTCTGTCTCTGTGTCTCTTTGCTGTTTGTACAAGACTTGGCGTCCTAACCCTTGTTCTCACCGTGAATGTCAACAGACCAATCCTTCGTGTTCCCCTAGACACACGCACAGCTGTGTCTACCCTTTCTGTTCACCACATCCCCCGTCTGGCCAATCCCCCCACTGCTGCTGCTATGAATGCCGGAATAAACACATACCGTGGGTCTCACTCCGTCTAGGGCTCCTGTCCTTTCTGGGACCGGGAAGCTGGGTTGGAACATCCTGGCTCTGCATTCAGACAAATGTTTCATTCGCTGCCTGGGTGACCTTTGGCAACTTAATTGATTTATCTGAGCCTTTCTAAATTTCACATTGGCCAGGACCACTGTGATTATAGGACACAAAATGCAACCCAGGGGCTTCCCTGGTGGCGCAGTGGTTAAGAATCCACCTGCCAACGCAGGGGACACGGGTTAGGGCTCTGATCCGGGAAGATCCCACATGCCGCAGAGCAGCTAAGCCGATGTGCCACAACTACTGAGCCCGCGCGCCTAGAGCCCGTGCTCTGCAACAGGAGAAGCCACTGCAATGAGAAGCCCGCACACCGCAACAGAGAGTAGCCCCCGCTTGCCGCAGCTAGAGAAAGCCCACGCACAGCAACGAAGACCCAACGCAGCCAAAAATTAATTAATTAATATTTTAAAAGGCAACCCAAACTACTGTAAGCCACAAGCAGCATGGAAAGACATCCAGGGAAGTCTGAGGGCACAGAAGGACTTCAGGCATGGTTGGATCCAGGTGTTCGAGTGATTCTGCTTTGTCCTTTATTGACTTCATTCTCAGGCAGGTCTTTGTGGTGGTAATAAACGGCCATTTGGAACTGCGGCTTCTGCATCTGCCATCATGCCTTCAGCTGCAGAAAACAGAGAGAGCTGAAATGGTAGAGATTTCTTTTGCTCATCTAACAAACGTTTTAAAGATACAAAGTCCCAGGGTTAGTTCAGCTGCTCAGTGTCAGGCACTGGGTTGGCATCTGTGAGAATTGTTTTGCTTTCCCCTCGTGGGTACAAACTGTCTGCAACGGTACCACATGTTGTGTTCTCAGACGGTGACATCTAAGGCAGAAAATGTGGACAGGGGCCTCCCCTTATGTGTTCCCTTTTTTTTCTCCCCGGAAGAGTTCTCCTTCTCATTTGCCAGAGTGGGTTCTGTGGCCAGCCTGGGTTGCAAAGCAGTCTGGAAAGTGAGCATCTGTCATTTCTAGTCTATATTGTGGGATGTGGCCCTTGCCAGCAAGGAAGCACAGAAAGGGGAATGATTGTTGGGTAGGAAATTAACAGGACCTGCTGCAGCTGCAAAAAAATTGGAAACAAAATTAGGACAGTCTCCCTCTCCCTCTCTCTCTCTCTCTCTCTCTCTCTCTCTCTCTCTCTTTCTCTTTCTCTCCCTGCTTCCATATCATTCAGGAAAAGGATTCTGATTGGTCCTGCTCAGGCCTTGGATCATCACCTCAAGCTAAGCATGTGTCCAGTTGGCAAGCTTGCTCTTGAGCCTTGTCCCCGCCGTGGCTGATTCTTCCTCCACTGCCCATCTCACCTAGATTGGCTCAGACCCCCTCAGGAACTCATCCCTTCTTCCCTAGCTGTGAATTCATCTCCTGAAGTCATAACGGTTTGTTAGTAGAGAACATGGGGGGTCCCCTGATTGACAGCCCCAACAAAATCACATGGCAGTGCGTGCCACAACTACTGAGCTCACACACGCTGGAGCCCGCGCGCCACAACTACAGAGAAGCCCGCACATCGCAATGAAGAGCCGGCACACCACAGCGAAAGATCCCTCATGCCGCAACTAAGACCCAACGCAGCCAAATAAATGAATAAATAATTTTTAAAAAAAGAATCACATGGCAGTAGTCAGGGGACCGTCCTTCAAAGTAGTGAATGTCCACTACATGACTAGTTGACATGAATTCACACCCACTTGACCATATACAGCATTTCAAAAAATTCTACCATGAAGAAATAGTACAGCCACTGTATTCATGTGCTCGGGCTGCCGTAACAAATTACCACAAAGTGGCTGGCTGAAAACGACAGAAATGTATTCTCTAATAGTTCTAGAGACCAGAAGTCTGAAGTCAAGGTGTCAGCAGGGTTGGTTCCTGCTGAGGCTCTAGGAGAGAATTCGTACCATGCCTCTCACCTAGCTCCTGGTAGCTACCTGAACTCCTTGGCGTTCCTTGTCTGGTAGATGCATTGCTCCAATCTCTGCTTCTGTCTTCACATCGCCTTGTCCCCTGTGTCTCTGTATCTCAAATCTCCCTCTCCCTTTCCCTCTATTTAAAAGCACATCGAACACTGATTTTTTTTTATTTATTGCACTGTAACTAGGAGTACATGTACTCTCTTTTCTTGAGGAATGAGCACTTTTCAAAACTCTAATAAATGTCAAGGTTAGAAAGGTACAATACGATATGTAAAGTTCAGCTTAAAGGCAAACAAGGCAGCCTATTAGCATCCACAAGGATTGCAAGTTGATTTTAACCTAATAAATATCTTGAAAATACCCTTAGGAAGACAGTCTGTCATGCCAAACTTACCCTCTAAATTAATGTCATACTCTATTGGGCATGCTGCTTGTTTATTCTTTTTGCCAACTTGGATGATGCCACTACATTCAGCAAGTTTATCTGGTACACAAGTGAGCTTTGTTTTTTGTTGTCGTTTTTGTTTTTTTGTTTTTTTCTGGCCACACCACGCGGCTTGCAAGGTCTTAGTTCTTCCACCAGGGATCGAACCTGTGCCCCCTGCAGTGGAAACATGGAGTCCTAACCACTGGACCGCCAGGGAAGTCCCTAAAGTGAGCTTTGAATTAGAGCTTAGGCTCAAATTCTCCTCCCCATGTATTAGCTCTGTGACTTCGGGCAAAGTATATAACCTCTCTATGCCTCGATTTCTTTAACTGTAGGGTAGAGAAATGATAATGCCTACTTCACAAGAATGTTATGCAGATTAAGTGAAATAATACACGTGAGACACTTAGCGTGGTATTTGGTATATAGTAACTGACTCAAATGTTAGCTAATAATATGGATAATGATGGTGACTATAACTACTACTAATTATTATATATTATTAGAACATATTTGTGCATTAGGAATCTTCATAATCACTTTAATATTGACTGACCTAAAATAAAAGTATCAGCTATTCCAGAAAAGAGAAAGATGTTTCCGGGTAAGGAAGTGTAAGCAGGACAATTTTTTTTTAATTTTTTAAATTTTAAATAATTTGCTTTGAATAGGCATAAGTTGGTTACAATCACCCCTACATGGGGTTTGTGGGGAGGTTTTATTTTTTGTTTTGCTGCCTTTCTCTTATAAATGTACCTGTCATTGGATTTAGGGACCACTCTAAATCCAGGTTGATCTCATCTGGAAATCCAGGATGATCCCATCTGGAAACCCTTAACTCAATTACATCTGCAAAGAGCCCTTTTCCAAATACGATCCCGTTTGCAGGTTCTGGGGAGTTAGGACAATGACATCTCTTTTGAGAGTCACCATTAAACCTCTTGCAATCACCTCGGAAAACAGTTTATCGGTTTCTCGTAAAGTTAAACATGTGACTCAGCAATCCCACTCCGAAGGAATATTTACCCATGAGAAGTGAAAGCATATGTCCACACAAATATTCACAGCCACCTTATTCACAATAACCCCAATGTGGAAAACTGGAAACAAAGGAAATTGTCATCACCAGGAATGGGTAAACAAATTGTATGTCCATAGGATGGAATCAAAAGAACTACCGACTGATATGTGTGACATCAGAAACAGTGTGTCTTGTGAAAGAAGCCAGACAGAAAAGAGTACAAGCTGTATGATTCCATTTCTATGAAATTGTGAGAAGGGAATACTGATCTCTAAGGACAGAAGTCAGATTAGGGTTGCCTGGAGCCAAGCAGTGGGGATGGGGGATTGATTACATATAGGTAAGGAGGAACCTTTTGGAATGATGGAACTGTTCTATATCTTGATTGTGGAGGTGACCATACACTGTATATACTTGTCAGAACGCCTAGAAGAGTACACTTAAAATCGGTGCATTGTTTTAAATTATGGCAAAATACGCATAACAGGGGCTTCCCTGGTGGCACAGTGGCTAAGAATCTGCCTGCCAATGCAGGGGACATGGGTTTGAGCCCTGGTCCGGGAAGATCCCACATGCCGCGGAGCAACTAAGCCCGTGCGACACAACTACTGAGCCTGCGCTCTAGAGCCCGTGAGCCACAACTGCTGAGCCCCCGAGCCACAACTACTGAAGCCTGCGGGCTTAGAGCCCGTGCTCCGCAACAAGAGAAGCCACCGCAGTGAGAAGCCCGCACCCCGGAACAAAGAGCAGCCCCCGCTCGAAGGAACTAGAGGAAGCCTGTGTACAGCAACAAAGACCCAAGACAGCCAAAAATAAATAAAAAATTAAAAAAATACACACAGCATAAAATTTACTATCTTAACCCTTTTGAAGGTTCAGTGCATTCGTGTTAAGTACATTCACATTGTTGTGCAACCAATATCCAGAACTCTTTTCATCTTGAAAAAACGGAAACTTTATACTCAGTAAACAATTCCTCACCCCCCCCCCCACCTCAGCCCCTGGCAACCGCCATTCTAGGTACCGCACGTAATTGGAATCATACAGTGTTTTCCTACAATTGTAACAAATGTACCACACTAACGCAGGATGTTAATAATAAAGGGAATTAGGAGAGGACATATTAGGGTGTAGAGAATTAGGGTACAGAGTTCCCCTTAGGGTATACGGGAACTTTCTGTACTTTTAGCTCAATTTTTTTCTGTAAACCTAAAACAGCTTTTTTTAAAAGCTTATTAAAGTCTTCCCTGGTGGCGCAGTGGTTGAGAGTCCGCCTGCTGATGCAGGGGACACGGGTTCGTGCCCCGGTCTGGGAAGATCCCACATGTCGCGGAGCGGCTGGGCCTGCGCGTCTGGAGCCTGTGCTTCGCAACGGGAGAGGCCACAACACTGAGAGGGCCGCGTACCGCAAAAAGAAAAACAAAAAAAAGCCTATTAATTTCTTTTTAAACGATAACATGTCAATCAGGCAAAAACCACAGGTGTCCGTTATATGGGTCCATAGTTGCAGTAGGTGTCCACTCTAACGATAGTATGCACGTCTGGGGATGATTATGGAGATTGGAAAGGATAATAAAGGCGAATGCCCTTTGCATATTGAAGTATTTGAGACCAAGGTCACTCCTTATTCCTGAGCACACAGTTTCTTTCTTCCTGCGTCCTCTAGACCTCTCTTATGACGGCTAGGGCAGAAAAGATGTAGCCAATCAAGAGTGGCTCGCCAGTGACGTCACCAGTCACCAAGGCTTCCAAGGGCTCCGCGCACCGTGGCGCCCTCTGGCGGGGAAAAGGGAGGCTGTATCTGAGAGACAGCCAATCTGGTCAGCTGACTTTGGCCAAGTTCCAGTGCCCGGTGCAACACCCCTCACGCTCCCTGGCAACTCATGTCACTTTCCGTGTCCAGAAACCCTACCAGGAGAGAGAAATGCTGAGAGGAAGGAAAGATCAAGAGTCCCTGGCATCCAATCAGATACGGGAATTAACTCAACAGACATCCAATCAGATTAGCGATCCAACCAAATAGCGCAGGTATCAATTAGAGTAGAGTTGCCATGACAACACGAGTCTCTAAAGAGTTTGCAGAGTCCCTAAGCTCAAACGCTTGAGCGCCATCTGGCGCTCGGCAACTCTTGGCCACTTACTCCAGCAAGCGCCTGCTAGTTGAAGGCAGCCAATAAGGCGGGGCAAAGCCTCTGTGACGTCACTAGTTGCGGAGCCGGTGCCTGGAGAGCGTGAGCTCGAAGGCGAGTTCGTGTGAGCTTCTGCGAGCCCGCTGGCGGGTCGCGCACACTTTCTCCAGCACAGCGCTTGGTGCGCATGCGCTCGTGTTTCTTTTTCCTTTTTCCTTTTTTTTTTTTTTTTAAGCGTAAGGGAGCAATAAAAGGCGGGAAAGGGCATGAGGCGAGGCGTGAGGCGAGAGGCACAAGGCGGACGGCTAGGCTGACTGACAGATGGACCGAGGGGGGCCCCCTTGGTCCCAGAAAAGGCCTGAGAGACGGTGTGGACCCATAAAATCTTGTTGAGGGACAGAGCCCCAGAGATGCCAGAGACTGACTAGAAGAAAGAACTCCAAAGGGACAGAGACCTCCCCCCATATGCACACCTACAGGAACAGAACACGATTCAGACACGATAGAAAATCGCAGTGATGGAGAAGCGGGAAGCGACAGAGGAAGACAAATGACGCGACAAGAGGAAGGGCCCAGAGGCGAGAGAGAGAGTGACGGTGATTGGGAACGATAGCGGGCGGTTGTTATAGAGATGGAGGGGACGGAAGTAAGTCCATGGTCACAGACGGCCTGAAGACACGGGGGACCGAGGCGAGGGGAGTGAGGACAGGGACAGAGAGAGAAGTGGGATCGGCCATGAGGAAGGGGATCATCGGAGGCAAAGGAGGAGTAGCAGAGAGAGAGAAGAGAGTGAGTCGGGTGAGGTAAAAGTTGCAGAAGTGATGGACACGGAGAAGAGGTCAACAGAGACTGAGGGGACTGAGACACTAAGACCCCAAGAGTCCTGGACAGAAACCAAGGGGTCTAAGCAAGAAGGGAGAGAGACCAAGGGGACCGTAATACAGACAGAGAGAACAGTGTCATGGGGAGGAAGAGGACGGTGACAGAAGGGACAGAGACCAAAGGGACAGTGAAAAAAGGGGGAAGAGATAAATGGGGCAGTGGCAGATATAGAGAAGGTGACGATCACAAAGAGAGAGAAGAGAGACTCAGAGGCGATCAAGATATAGAGGACAGGGCTTCCCTGGTGGTGCAGTGGTTGCGAGTTCGCCTGCTGATGCAGGGGACACGGGTTCGTGCCCCGGTCCGGGAAGATCCCACATGCCGTGGAACGGCTGGGCCCATGAGCCATGGCTACTGAGCCTGTGCTCCGCAACGGGAGAGCCCACAACAGTGAGAGGACCGCGTACCGCAAAAAAAAAAAAAAAAAAAAAAAAAAAAAAAAAAAAAAAAGATATAGAGGACAGTGACAGAGAAAGAGAGAGAAGACAGATAAGAGATGGAAATAATGTGCGGGAAAGTGACAAAAATAGAGGGAAAGGTGTCAGAGTTGAAGGCAAGAAGGACAGGGACAAAGAGAACAACTTCAGGCAGAGGCGGCGGAGCTAAAGGAAGGTAACAGTGTTAGAGAAAACAATATATATTAGATAAGGAGTGGGCCAATCTACAGAAGGGTCAGAGAATGGAAAGTGGCAGAGAGAGAGGGAACAGAAGAAGAGGGCGCAGAGACAGAGCTATAGGAGGGCCAAAGGCAGAGAGGGGACCATGACAGAAATAGAGGAGCAGAGGACACAGAAGCAGAGTGGGGGACCCAGATGGAGGATGCAGAGTGGGACGGAGACCCAGACACAGACAGATTGAGAGGGAACGGAAACAGAATGCACAGACTCAGAGTAGAGAGCAGAGTGGTGACGGCACCGGAGTGGAGTAACAGCACATTCAATGACACAGTGACAAGGGAAGAAATCGAGGCAGAGAGGATGGTGACAGAAGGGAGTGAGGAAGATGATGAAGACAGATTGTAGAAACATAACAGGCACAGAGACCAGAAAGGGGAGTGGGGCAGAGATAGAGGGATTGATTGATGATCAACATAGAGGTTGGCTTGGCAGACATCCTGGAGATAAAGCCGGGGAGCAGGGTTGTGGGCAGTCAGAAATGGTGGAATTGTATCTTACAGAGGAGGATAGAGACAGAAGGAGAACATGACCAAGGCACAACAAAAAAAGATAGGGACGCAAAGACAGAGACCAAGTCATAGAGATGAACAGCGAGAGGAGCAAAGAAAAGAAATGAGAGGGTCAGAGTCACCTGAGGCTCGGTGAAAGGAAAGGTTGACAGATGAAACAAAGATGGGTGGGGAAGTGAACAAAGTTCCCGACAGAGTAAAAGGGACAGACCCACCCATGGATACCAACTGAGACCCACTACCCAGGCTAATACCTGATCCTGGGAAGTCCTGCAAACCAGGGAAGCTCAATGTCTCTTCTTTATGCCACTTTGGTAAGTTGTGACCTTGATTTGGGACTGTGTTTTGAAAGGTCTCCACACAGATTCTAGATCTGTGACCGTGTTTCTAAATCCCCCAGTCATCTTGCTTTGGCCCACTTTAGCCACAGCACAAAAGAGGTTGCAAAGTCGCTTTTTTTCATTCATTCAACAAATATTGAGTACTCACTATGTGCCAGACACTATTCTGGGTGCTGAGGAAACAGCAGTGGACAAAACGAAGGACACGCACCCATAGAGATTTCAGCGCAGCCGGTGGGCAAATAAATACATAGCGTCACGTAGTGTTAAGTGCTAAGAAGAAAAATTAAGCAAAGCTAAGAGGGCAGCGTAATTGAAGTTGTTAATAATAGCAGGCTAGGTTATTCAGATCAATCCTCCCACTGGAACATTAAAATTGCTGGAAGGGAAAAAAAATTTTTAAGTCTTAAAAGCATTGTAGATCTCACAAGATTCATCAGGCCATAACTGAAGAGAAATCAGGAACTCAGAGAAATAATCAGAGTACTTCTGCCCTGAGGGAATTTGAACGTTTACTTAGATGAAGGGAATAAAAAAGCTCAGGTCCCACCCAAGGTAGGGAATCCACATGAAACTGGGAAAGCAATGGCTATACCTTCAGGGTAAAGGAAGCTGGAAGTACATGGACCCTCGGTGGTGAATTTGCAGTCCATTACCTGGATGGTTCAAAAGATCTCAGGTTGTGAATTTAGTTTGGTTTCAGACTGGGAGTGTTTCTAGGCTCTCGACAATAGCACACACAAAAAGTTTTCTCCAGTGAAAAGAACCTTCATTAAAGGCCCAAATCATTCCTGTAAACATATTTTCAAAGAAAGGGAGTGGCACACAGTCAGATATAACCAAGTGGACAAAGTGCCGGGAGAAAGAACTAGCAGAAACAAGAGACACTAGAAACGGGCCCATCCAAATACTTGTGATATTGGAATTATCAGACAAACATAAAAACAATATGCCTTGTTTAGACAAAATACAAGATTGCCATTTTTTTCATGAACCAAGAAACCATAAACTTTATCTAGATGTTTTAAAAATAACAAAACTAGTAGAAACTTCAAACTAAGGGAACAGATTTAAAATTAAAATCGACAGTTGAATAGAGAAATAGTGAATTGGAACATAGGTCAAAGAAATCATTCACAATGAACCTCGAAGAGACAGGGTAGAAAACATACAAAAGAAGTCAAGAGACATGGGGAATAGAGTGAGAGGGTCTTATCTATATTTATTCTGAGTCCCCAAAAGAGAGGAGAATGAGAATGTGGCAAAAGGAATACTTAGAGAAATAATGGTAGATTTTTCAAGTTTTCCAAAATTAAAAATGAGAAATTGTAACCCAAAGATTCAAGAAGCCCAAGGAATCACAAGCAAGATAAATATAAAGAAATCCACACCTAGAAACCTTATTGTATATTTGAAGAACACCAAAAGGCAAAGAGATCTCAGTAGCAGCTAGAGAAAACAGATGTCCTTCAAAAGATCAATGGTTAGATAACAACTGACTTCTCAACAATAACAATGGAAGGCAGAATGAGATCAATGTGCTGGTAGAAAATAACCGCCAATTTTATACTCAGTGAAAAAGAAATCTCAAGAATGAGATCAGGGAATTCCCCGGTGGTCCAGTGGTTAGGACTCCACGCTTCTACTGCAAGGGGCCCGGGTTCAATCCCTGGTCAGGGAATTAAGATCCTGCCAGTTGGGCCGCTAGGCCAAAAAAAAAAAAAAAAAATCAGATATTAAAACAATTTTATACTGATACATTTGAAAATATAGATGAAATGGACAAATCCCTAGAAAACTATAACCTGCCGAAAGTGACATGAGAAGAAATATAGCATTTGATTAATCTTAATACCATTTAAACAAATCAAAACTAACTTGAAAAAGATAAACCACAAAGAAAATTCTGAGGCCAGACGTTGTCACTGGCAAGTTCTGCTCAACATTTAAGGAAGAAATGATTCCAGTGTCATGCAAACTCTTCCAGAGACTAGGAGAGTCATCGCTCTCCAGATCGTCTTATGAGACAAGCCTAACTTTGATACCAAAACCTGACAAGGAGAGTATGAGAAAAGAAAATTATAGGCCAATATTCGCTTTTAAAATGCTAAATAATAAAATGAATGTATGGGAATCCATGTTCTCGATTTTCCCATAATGGCTCCTTTGCAGCATTAAATGTTTTCCAAACTAATTTTGGAGAGCCCATACTTTGCTGGCCCTTGAACGTGGACTTGGTCTGCCTCTTGAGTTATACAATATTGGTTCCAGGCAGAAGGGAGAGCAGGGAAAAGGAGCATGTTTGACATGTTTGAGGGACAGGAAGAAAGTCAGAGCAGCCAGAGGGAGCATAGTGAATGAGAGGGAGGGGGGGCTCAAAATAGAGAAAGAGAGGCAGGGGCCAAATCATATAGGGCCTGGTGGCCATAGGGAGATGTTTCCTTTTTATTCTAAGAGGAAAGGAAAGCCATGAACTAACTAGGCCGGAATTCAAAACCTTCTATATACATTTGCTGTGTATCTCGGGCAATTCACTGTACCTCTCTGATTCTTTAGTTGTCCCAAGTGTGGGAAGAGAGAAGAAAGAGAGAAATAATCCAGGAAGGAGATTCAAGAGACGTTGCATTTTCTCCTACCCTCCCTCTGGTGGATCCCAAAAGAGGGGCTGAGAGATTTCCTTCAAAGAAGAGTGAAGTTATCCCAAAGAGCTTTTTGTACCTTCTACAGAGAACTCCCACCTCTAATTCCTTGAACGAGTCATTTGTCTGTGACCCAAAGCTCCTCTACAGGAATGGAGGGAGGGGTCCAAGACCCCATGAAGACATTCTCTCTTCTCCCCTTCCCTTTGGTGCCTCCCTGATGATCTGTTTGGAACTGAGCGGGACTTCATAACCTGGGGCCAGACTTTAGGGGCTCACAAGTTTCCCTGAAATTGTATGCGAAGGTTTGTCTGTGTGTGTTTGTATCCAGGCAAAGTGTTTTTAGCTCATCAGATTCTCAAAAGATTATTTCACTTGCAAAGGACAAAACTCCAATTTCAAACTGGCTGAAAAAAAAAAAAAAAAAGGAAGAGGAATTGTTATTGCCTCATATAAATGAAAAGTCGTGGCAACCCCAAAATTTCAAGCACAGATCCAGACACTCACATGATGTCATCTGGACGCCTTTGATGAGCCCGGATTTCCTGTTTGGCTTCATCTTCACATGGGCTCTCCCTTCCTCATGGAAATGACCTTGTGATTACGTTAGACCCACCTGGATAATCCCGGCTACTCTCCCTATCTTAAAGTCAGCTGATTAACAAGCTTAATTCCTTCAGCTGCCTTCCTCCCCCTTTATCATCTAACCTGACGTACTGACAGTTTCTGGGGATTAGGGCATCTTTGGGGAGCCAGCATTCTACCTACTGCAGGAGGGATAAATGCTGAGGAGGGACCACAAAACAGTCACTACTGTCTGACTGCTGGGTTAGAAGCAAGGTTAGGGTGAGGAGGGGCTGGGAAATGCAAGGAAAGGGAGTTAACATTTAACTGAACACACACTACCCGTCAGATGCTGTTCTTGGAACTTTATATACATTATTATTGACTTCTTATGACAACCCTATTAAGTTCTTAACCCTATTAAGAGACGAATATCCTCATTTTACAAATGAGAAAACAGAAGTTCAGAGTGATTGGGTGACTTGTATCACACAGTTAGCTGCTGGTGGCAGAAGTGGGATTAGAAGTCAGGCCTGTCTGCCTCGAAAGGACATTTAAAATAGAACCTTAGGTTTGTATTCATAGTATGCATGTATATATGTTCATATATATTTCTTCCCTTTTAGAAAGTTATTTTTCAAATGTACAAGTAATGTATGGATAGAGTGTCCTTGCTTTTTAAAAACAGTATAACAGATCAAGCTAAAGTCCCCTTTGATCACCTCTCTGCAATCTCGGTTTCTTTCCTGGAAGTAATCCTTGTTATCCGCTTATAGTGGGTCCTTCTAGATCTTTGTCTATAAGTGTGTGCATATAACTAGTAATATAGTGTGCGCATAGTATTATATAGTAAATGAGTAGTATTGTTTTTAGCAAGCATGTGAGTGTATTTTAACATAAATGGGATCATGCTGTACATATTGTTCTGCAGCTTGCTTTTTTAATGCAACAATATGTCTTGGAAATCTATCCAGATTTATTTAAATAGCTCTGTACCATTTCTTTTAAGAGCTGCAGTGGTGTTCCAAAAAAACTCATGTTTCTTTATCCATTCTCCTGTTGCTGGACATTTGGGTTATTTTGGGTTTCTTTGATCTTACAATGTTGCTGTGAACATCTTTATATAGGTTTCCTCAGGTACATGTATGTTGCTTCAGGGTCAGTAAGAAGAGGCAGAATCATCAGGTCACGTGGGTATATTCATTTTCATTTTAATCAACACTTCCTGTAACTTTCAACTATTGCTACGTAATGAGTACCAAAACTCAGCAACTCCAAATAATAATCCTGTGCTGGGGGACTTCCCTGGTGGTCCAGTGGGTAAGTCTCCATGCTCCCAATGCAAGGGGCCCGGATTTGATCCCTGGTCAGGGAACTAGATCCCACGTGAATGCCGCAACTAAGAAGCCCACATGCCACAACTAAAAGATCCCACAACTAAGACCTGGCACAGCCAAAATAAATAAATAAATATTTAAAAAATGATAACAGTAATCCTATGCTAGATGATCTAGCCTGGCTTATCTAGGGCTGCTCTGCAGTGGGCTGCAGGTCCAGCTGTCTCATTCTGGGGTCCAGGCAAAGGAGGGTCAGCTACGACAGCAAGTATCTCGTGGCCGGAGCAGAGACACAGAGGACTAATGGCAACACGCTAGGCCACTTAAGTCCTAGACTCAGAACTGACACACCACTGTTTCCGCCCACACGCCATTGGCCAAAGCAATCACGTGACCACACACAGCCTTAAAGGGCAAGGATGAGGCCACGGCAAGGGTGTGGAGGTAGTGTGGGCACACCAGTTTTCACTTCTGCAAACCATGGGACAGAGGGCTTTCCCACATCCTCATCAACACTTATACACCAGTCAGCTTAGTTTTTGCCAGTCTGGTGGGAGAAATGTGGGTTGATTTTTTTTTTTTTTTTTTGCCAAAATGGTTTTATGGCTACTACCAGCCAAGAGGCAGCAGAATGCCGAGGAAAAAGCGCCAGGTGGAAATCAGAGGAGCCTGCCGCTAATTAACCCTCTCGCCGTTCCCTGAGATTTTAAAGTTGCTTTCTTTGTACAGATCTC
Source organism: Grampus griseus (assembly GCF_964374135.1). Classification (NCBI taxonomy): domain Eukaryota; kingdom Metazoa; phylum Chordata; class Mammalia; order Artiodactyla; family Delphinidae; genus Grampus; species Grampus griseus. Next base: position 6,379,073 of record NC_139013.1, read on the forward strand.
AGCTTCCCCACCTGTCAACGGAACACAGGACTTGGAGTCATAGAGCCCAAGGTCTGAATCCCAGTAGCTCTGTGTGCTTGTTTTATGTGACTTTGAACAGATCACTTAATCGCCCCCGGCTGCCATGAGCTCAGCTGTAGAATGGGGTCGATAATCTCTGCCTTCTCTACTTCCTGTAACAAGATTCCTCTAGAATCAAATATATACAACCGGCATTGACATATGAAGGGCCGCTGATTCAACTCTTTCGTTTTATTTATTTATTTTTTGGCCGCGCCATGCGGCATGCAGGAATCCTAGTTACCCCACCAGGGATCAAACCCGTGCCCGCTGCAGTGGAAGCGCGGAGTCTTAAGCACTGGATGGCCAGGGAAGTCCCGACCCTTTCATTTTAGAGTTAGGTAAACTGACAACCCATAGAGGGGAAATGAGAGTGTGCTGAGCTGTATGAGAAGAGATAGCAGACAGTGCCTCCCAATATAGTCAGTGCTGTCACACTTGCAAGTAACAGAACCCCAGTGAAAACCAGTTTAAGCAAAATAAAGAAAAAAAAAAAAAACGGGGTCAGGGAGAGCGTGCATACTTCTTGGTTCATGTAACTAAAAAGTTCAGGACTAGGGCCAGCATCAGGAATGGCTGGATCAGGCACTCAGATATCACAGTCAGGAGCGTGTCTCCCCATTTCTCCCATCTGCTTTCCTCTGTGTTCACCTGCCTTCATTGTCAGGCAGCTTCTTTTCCACTAGGGCAGGGTCACCAGGTGTCCTATGGAAAAATTACAAAGCAACAACAACAAAAAGAGGCCCCTGGGATGGACAAATTACAAAAAGCCACCAACTCTGGGTAGATACATTTCAAAACGTCATCCCTTCCATCCGGCTGGCACAGTCGTGCATCCAGGACGTAGGTTTGTCAAGAGAGAACAGGCTGAATGTGTGCAGAGCACAGACTGCCGGAGCATGTGCAGCGGCCCTGAGGGTAGCAGGGTGGTCACTGGCAGTTCCAGGTTTCATTTCTACAGCTAACCAACCCCAGGATAAAGGGCAGCTAACCCCAGAAAAGGTCCTGAGGTTGGGAGACACCAGGCCTAGGTCGCGTACCTTCTCCTAATAACTAGGTTGGGTTAGCACCACTGAAATCCCATAGAATGAACGTAGGACAGGGAGAGTTCCCAGTGGAAATTATAGTGCTCTTACCGGAAAGAGAAGGAACTACCTGGCATGCTGACAAGACAGCAGAGACCCACTACACTCCCTCAAGGAGACTGCAGTCTAGCCAGGGGAATAATAAACAAACAGATTAACTAGAGACTTGGAAGTTGGATTAGTAAGAGCACAGATGGTATCTATTCCAACTCCTCTATTTGAAAGATACAGGACTTCCCTGGTGGTCCAGCGGTTAGGACTCTGCTCTCACTGCTAAGGGCACAGGTTCAATCCCTGGTTGGGGAACTAAGATCCCACAAGCCTCATGGTGCGGCCGATAAAAGAAAGAAAGAAAGACGGGAAAAGTAAGGTGAAGGGATCCTTCAGGGAAGTAGGTGCATCTACTAGACAACAATGTGAGCTTCTTGGTTCCCCACTGTTTCATTCATCACTATATCCCCGGCTGGCAGCAGAGAGCTTAGTCCGTATAAGAGATGAATGAATGAATGATTAATAAATAGATAGGGCAAGAGTGATTCAAAATGAAAACAACAGGATACAGGTACAGCGACATCCTCAGGATCACATATCCTCTTTTTTTTTTTTGGTACGCGGGCCTCTCACTGCTGTGGCCTCTCCCGTTGCGGAGCACAGGCTCCGGAAGCGCAGGCTCAGCGGCCATGGCTCACGGGCCCAGCCGCTCCGTGGATCACGGGCCCAGCTGCTCCGCGGCATGTGGGATCTTCCCAGACCGGGGCACGAACCCGTGTCCCCTGCATCGGCAGGCGGACTCTCAACCACTGCGCCACCAGGGAAGTCCCACATATCCTCTATTAATTTTTAACATTTACGTTTTTGAATATGGCTTCTACAAATGATGCAATGATATACATCTTTGCGTGAATGTTTTTGTCTACGTCTCTGATTATTTCTTTAATATAAGTCCCTAGGAGTTGAATTACTAGGTGATTAACAAAACTTTGCAGCAAAAGCCAAAGTGATTTTTCACATTAACTGTTTTGTTTCATTCCTTTTGATAAAACCCAAGGGCATAGCCTTAAAACAACGTAGTGATTCTTTTCTTGCCGTCAAACGAGCAACAAATGTTTTAAGGTTCTGCTGAATGCTGGTGAGAGTGCAGCGAAACAGACATTCATGCCCATACACGGTATCAGAATGTAAGTTGCCACCACCCTTTTTGGAAAGCAATTTGGCAGTAGATGTCGGTGCAGGAAAAAATGTTCACGCTCTTACAGCCTGGGAATCCACCTGCAAGTCAAACAGAGACTCACATACAAAGAGGTTCATCATGATGTTATTTATAATGGTATTTTTTTAATGAAATTACCAGGGTACCCAGCTAGACGGGAACGGTTAACTCTGCTACATCCACTCGATAGAATATTACACAGCCATTTAAAATGACATTTTGAAGAATACATATTAGCATGGAAATGTAGGTGAGGTAATGTTCAGTGAACAAAAGCAGAATGTTCACATTCTATATGCAGTATGACTATAACTATGCTTTTAAAGACTAAGTGGAGGGGCTTCCCTGGTGGCGCAGTGGTTAAGAAGCCGCCTGCCAAGGCAGGGGACACGGGATGGATCCCTAGTCTGGGAAGATCCCACATGCCATGGAGCAGCTAAGCCCGAGAGCCACAACTACTGAGCCTGCGCTCTAGAGCCCGCGAGCCACAACTACTGAAGCCCGTGCGCCTAGAGCCCATGCTCCGCAATAAGAGAAGCCACCGCAATGAGAAGCCCGCGCACCGCAACGAACAGCAGCCCCCACTCACCACAACTAGAGGAAGCCCGCGCAGCAACAAAGACCCAGTGCAGCCAAAAATAAATAAATAAAATTTTTAAAAAATTTAAAAAAAGACTAAGTGGAAATGCACCAAACTGTTAAGGAGTGACTGGATTTAGGAGGTGAGAGTATGGACTTTTTTTCCTACTTCCCTCTGTTTTCCACCTGTGTTCTCATGCTCGTTGTGGCAGACAGAATAAAGATGCCCACGTCCTAATCCCTGGATGCATGTGGCAAAATGGACTTTGCAGATATGATGAAGGATCTTGAAAAGGAGAGGATATCCTGGATTATCAGTGGAGCCCAATGTGATCACAAGGGTCCCCATAAGAGGAAGCCGCAGGGTCAGAGAAGACAACGCGACAGCAGAAGCAGAGCTTGGGGCGTGGCCACAAGCCAAGGAATGCAGGTGCCTCTAGAACCTGGCAAGGGCTATGAAACAGACTCTCCCTTGGAGCCTCCAGAAGGGGCACACCTTGGCTCCAGCCCAGTGAGACTGATTTGGAACTTCTGGTCTCCAGAACTGTAAGAATAATTCTGTATCCTTTTTTTTTTTTTTTTTGCGGTACGCGGGCCAATCACTGCTGCGGCCTCTCCCATTGCGGAGCACAGGCTCCGGACACGCAGGCTCAGCGGCCATGGCTCACGGGCCCAGCCACTCCGCGGCATGTGGGATCTTCCCGGACTGGGGCACGAACCCGTGTCCCCTGCATCGGCAGGCGGACTCCCAACCACTGAGCCACCAGGGAAGCCCAAACCAGTATCTTTTAAGCCAGTAAGTTTGTGGTAGTTAGAGCAGCAACAGAAAATTAACACAATCATGAATTACTTTACTTTAAAAAGTAAACCTTTAAAAATATGTGTAATATACACAGAGAAAAACACTCAAATGATACGTGTCCAGCTCAGTAAGTTTCTGTAAGGTGCACTCGTCTGTGTACTCACAGCCAGATCAAGAAAGAGCACATCCCAGGCCCCCAGAAGTCCTCTCATGAGCCCATCCAGGCACCACCCTCCCTCAAATGGCACTCGCTCTCCTAACCTCAAACCCCATAGATTATTTTTGCCTCCTTGGTGGTTGGCTTCTTTTTTCGTTCGGTGTAATGTCTGTGAGACCCACGCATGCTGTTGCGTGTGGTCGTGGGTCATTTATTCTCCTCGCTGTGCGGGATGCCCTTCTGTGAATAGACCACCGTTTACTCAGCCATTCTATCGTCAACGTGCATCTAGATGGTTTTCAGGTTTTCAGCTGGTCTAAGCAGTGTCTCTGTGAAAGTCCTTATCCGTGTCTTCGGGTGAACACATGCATGTGTTTCTGGTGGATACAGACTAGGAGGCAGAGGGTGTGCAGACGTTCAGCTCTGGAGGATTCTGCCAACCTGTTTTCCAGAGTGGTTACACCAATCTGTGCTCCCTCCACTGGTGTGAAAGAGTTTGCCGCTTTTTCTGTTGGTTTCTCTGACCTTTTCTTATTGATTAGAAGGAAATTTTTTTTAGCATATTCTGCATAAGAATCTCTCCCCGTCTGTGGCTTGCCTTCTCATCTTCTTAATGGTGTCTTCTGATGAATAGAAGTTCTCCCCTATGCTTTCTTTTAAAAGCTGTATTGTTTTACCTCTTAGGTTTAGATATGTAACCCATGTAGAATTTATTTCTGTAAATTATAGGAGGTGAAGGCCAATGAATTCTTTCTATATATTTTTCCTAATTGAAGTATAGTTGATTTACAATGCTGTATTAGTTTCAGGTGTACAGCACAGTGATTCCGTTATATCTATCTATCTATCTATATTCTTTTTCAGATTCTTTTCCCTTATAGGTCAATACAAAATATTGAGTATGGTTCCCTGTGCTATACAGTAGGTCCTTGTTGGTTATCTATTTTATATCAATGAATTATTTTGAGGAACAATTTACACACAGTGAAAGGCACAGATATTAAGGTTACAATTCAGTGAGTTTTGACAAATCTATACACACGTAACCAACACCTCATTCAAGACAACAGAACATTTCCATCAATCCAGAAAGGTCCCTCGTTCCCCCTTCCAACTAATCCCCAACCCCAGAGGCAACTACTGCTTTGATTTCTATTACTTAAGGTTAATTTTGCCTTTTCTTGAACTTTGTACGAATAGAATCATATACTATGTACCCTTTTGCGTCTCTTTTTTTGGCTCCACCTAACGTCTATGATATTCATCCATGTTGTTGACTCTATCAATAGTTTATTCCCTTTATTCCTAAAGAGTATTCTAGCTTATGAATACACTACAATCGGTTTATCTGTTCCATTGGCGATAAAAGTTGGGCTTACTTCCGGTGAGCCATGGCCGCTGAGCCTGCGCGTCCGGAGCCTGTGCTCCGCAACGGGAGAGGCCACAGCAGTGAGAGGCCCACGTACCGCAAAAAAAATAAATAAATAAAATAACTTGGACAAGGAAGACCTCTTTGAGGAGATGATATGGAGGGAGCCAACCACGTGACTGTCTGGGAGGGGAGAAGAGTGTCCCAGGCAGAGCAGCTGGTAGGAAGGCCCTGAGATGGGAAGGTGCTCACTGCAGAGGAAGAAGCTGGAGTGCAGTGAGTGAAGGGGACCGCGGCAGGAGATGTCGCAGAGGCATCAGAGCCCAGACCACACAGGGCGCTAGAGGCCTCAGTAAGGAGTCCAGATTTAACTCAAAGCAGGGTGGAAAGTCTTCAGAGTATCAAACTGAGGGATACTATGATCTAATTTACATTTTAACAAGATCACTCTGGCCGCTGTATGGAGAATGGATGGCAGTGAGGCAGGAGTGTCAGCAGGCCAGTGAAGAGGCCTCCAGCCCAACGCGGGAGGGAGGGCGGTGGCTTTTGCTGCCACGGTGGCAGAAGAGATGGAAAGAAGGGACTATTTGCACGCAGGCTCTTTAGCGGTAGAGCCACAGGACGACTCAGTGCAAGGTGGTGCAATCTGCTAAGATAACGGAGCCTGGAAGCAAAACAGGTGGGCGTGGGACGGGCGTGCAGAGCCCTGTTCTGGACCTGCTGCATTTGAGAAATGGAGATGTCAGTGGTCCTTTGCGTGCGCGCAGGGAGAGTCAGGGCTGGTGACCCACACCGAGGAGTCATCAGCTGACTGTGGGTTTAAAGCCATCAACTGGGTGAGATCACTCAGAGAGAGAGCAAAGGGCACAAAGAGGGGCTGGCCTGCGCTGCTCTCCTCCCACATCCAGAGACCAGCAGAGGAGTCTGGTGGGGGAGGAGGAAATGGAGGGTTTGGAGTCACTAAAGCCAAGAGAAGAAGCGGTTTCAAAGAGGTACTGTGTCAAGTGCCGCTAAGTGAATGAGAAGGATGTGGGTGAAGAAGCAGCCCCTGGATTTGCAACATGGAGGTCGTTGGTGACCTTGACAAGGGCGGCTTAGTGTAGTGGGGGGCAGAAGCCCAGCCGTGTTGGAAGAGAGAATAGAACGGTAAGAAGTGGAGATAGTGAGTCTTTCCAGCTGTCTCAGAAGTTTTGCTGAAAAGAACAAACAATGAGGTGCAAGGAGATGTGTTCTCAAAGGAGGGAACTTCGGGGTGACTTTTTTTAAGATGAGAGTTACTAGGGCAATCTTTTTTTTTTTTTTTTTTTGAACTTCTGGCCGCACCTCCGGGCTTGTGGATCTTAATTCCCTGCACAGGGATCGAACCCACGGCCCCTGCAGGAGTCCTAACCACTGGACCTGCAGGGAAATCCTTTTTTTTTAGGGCAATCTTAAATGCTGATGCAGAGAGGCAGACAGTCTTTATGCAGGAAGGGGAAGGGGTTCATTGCCAGTGACAACTTTCCCTATTGTTACTTCTGTCAGTGGAATGCCCCTCTCCCAATTTTTTAATGAAAAAGAAATGTCAAATATACAGAAAATTGGGCTGCCCTGGTGGCACAGTGGTTGAGAATCTGCCTGCTAATGCAGAGGACACGGGTTCGAGCCCTGGTCTGGGAGGATCCCACATGCCTCGGAGCAACTAGGCCCGTGAGCCACAACTACTGAGCCTGCGCATCTGGAGCCTGTGCTCCGCAACAGGAGAGGCCGCGACAGTGAGAGGCCCGCGCACCGCGATGAAGAGTGGCCCCCGCTTGCCGCAACTAGAGAAAGCCCTCGCACAGAAACAGAGACCCAACACAGCCAAAAATAAATATAAATAAATAAAAATTAAAAAAATAAGAACCTGCTTATTAAAAAAAATAAATAAAATTCAAAAATATATATATATACAGAAAATTGAAAAACATTTTTGAATTAGCATTCATATACCCACCATTTAGATTCCATAATGGTTAACATTTCAAATGCTGAACTATTTGAAAGTAAGTTGCAGGTGTAAGTACTTCAGCCTGAATCTCCTAAGAATAAGAATACTCTCCTACATAACCACAATATCACATCGTTATCACACCAGAGAAAATTAACATTCATTCCTTAAGGTTTTCAAGATCGATGCCAAATTCACGTTTTCCCAGTTGCCCATAGACTGTCTTTCAAACCACGATCCATTGCAAGGTCTACGCAATTGCATTTGGTGGTTGTATCTCTTTAATCCCTTTTAATCTAGAGCAACTGCTCTACCCTTTTTTCCTCCCTCACGATACTGACTTTTTAAAGACACCAGGCCAATAACCCTGTCTAATGCTGCACATTCTGGATTTGTCTGATCGTTTCTTCATGGTGTCTTTTGACGTGTTCCTCTATCCTATTTTCTGTAAGATGGAAATTAAGTTTACTGCCTCAATAATTTTTTCATGGTGTTCCGAAGGCCCCAAAGGAATACCTAACTGTCCCATTTATTAAGTAGTTAGGTCCATGCAACTGAAGAAGTATTCATGTCCTAATGAGTTAGCACCAGTTGAAAAAGTAATGCACATAAATTGAAAGGGAAATATTTTATTTCATTCTAATTGCTCACTAATGGGATGGGTGCCCCTGTTGGGCACTGCACGACCTCTCAAACTTCAGAATCGGGGCTTCCCTGGTGGCGCAGTGGTTGGGAGTCCGCCTGCCGATGCATGGGACGCGGGTTCGTGCCCCAGTCCGGGAAGATCCCACATGCCGCGGAGCGGCTGGGCCCGTGAGCCATGGCCGCTGAGCCTGCGCGTCCGGAGCCTGTGCTCCGCGACGGGAGAGGCCACAGCAGTGAGAGGCCCGCGTACCGCAAAAAAAAAAAAAAACTTCAGAAACGGATTAGACACAACCACCTTCATTTCCAATTCCACAAAGATTTTCAGGGCAATGCTGGCTTTTAATCACAGAACTGCCAAAAACCCAGCTTCACAGAGATAAGTCATCTCAAAAAACGTAGCACAAATCTAATGTCGAAACTGTGAACTACTTCACACACACTCACACACACACACACACACACACACACACACACACACGTTACCAGCATGGCAGGCATTCTTTTTGGTGCTCCAGTTGTCCCAACTGCCGCCAATGGGAGCCCCTTCAAGCTGGCTACTGTGTCCTTTTGACCTGACCCCATTAGTATTTTGAACACTTTCTTGCCTTTTTGGCACAAAAGATGTCCCATGCTTACTTTGTAATTGCCCTACCCCCAAACCTGGAAGCAGCCACTTTTCCAAGAAGTCTGGTTCGTCTTAGGGGGAACGATATCTAGAAACCAAGACAGGGTGGTACCTGGTTTATTTCAGCCAAACTTTCAACCACTGATGGATATACATGGTTTGAGATTGTCCTGTCTGGTAAAGAACTAGAGTGTCATGCTCTGTGTCACTGACTGGTGCAGTTATCTGTTGCTGTACAGTAAATCACACCCAATACGTAGTGACTTAAAGCAGCAAAATCATTATGTTATCTCTTGAGGTCTCTGTGAGTCAGGAATGTGGGGAAGAGTCAGCTGGCAGCTCTGGCTCTAGAGTGGATACAGTGAGACTGTGGCCAGAGCTATAACAGAAGGGGAGCTGACGCAGCCGTGGGCTGGCCAGGAATTCTTCCCTCTTCAGGTAGCGTCAGGGCTTCTCTGTGTGGCCTCTCCCTGTGGGATACTTTGAGCTTCCTCCCAGCATGGTGGCCTCAGGGCCGTCAGTGCGCCTTTTAAGCCACCAAAGGCTCAAGAGCCACTTTCCAGCAAGTAAAGCAGAAGCCGCGTCTCTTTTATGACCTGGCCTTGGAAGTCAATGGCATCACTTCTGCCACACTCCATTGGTTGAAAAGGTCACAAAAGCCCTCCCAGTTTTTTTTTTTTTTTTTTGCGGTACGCGGGCCTCTCACTGCTGTGGCCTCTCCCGTCGCGGAGCACAGGCTCCGGACGCGCAGGCGCAGCGGCCATGGCTCACGGGCCCAGCCGCTCCGCGGCATGTGGGATCTTCCCGGACCGGGGCACGAACCCGTGTCCCCTGCATCGGCAGGCGGACTCTCAACCACTGCGCCACCAGGGAAGCCCCATTTGTTTTTCTGAAATAGTAAACGTACCTTCTGAGTCTCCATTACTATGGGGGGTAGGGTCCCCAGATCACTGCCATCCCTTCTTAGGTAATAAGGATTCTGGCCCATCATAGGCCATCATAGGCCCCAATCAGTGTTGAAAATGTGGATGAAAAATGGGGATCAGAGCTTAGGATGCTCAGGACTGCTGCTTGGGTTAAGCTTTAGGGCAAAGTTTAGGGGACAGATGGTCACGTGGGGCTTGGTTTTGTGTTTGCGCTAATCCGGGTGTCTTCCTCCCCCTTTCTACTCTCCCTGTGTCTTGCCCTGCTTCTGCCACACCTGTCTCATTTCCTCTGTCAAACAGGCCAAGCCTGTTGCCTTCCCCGGGCCTCTGCTGTCCATACTTCTTCTGCCTGGGGGCTCTTCCCTGCACACCCAGGCAGCTGCCTCCTTCTCTCATTTAGATCTCCGCTCAAAAGCCACTTGCTGTGGGAGGTCTCCGCATCCCCTCCAGCCTGCCTCCCTGCCCGCCCCTGTCTGCGTTGTGCTCTTTTGTTTCTCTGAAATAGGTTCAGACCAGACCAGGAAGCCTCAGGACTTGGTAACATGTGGAAATTCTTCTCTGCTTCCCTGCTCTGGCCTCTCCGCAGCAAGCCTCTGGAAACTAAGGGGTTAACGCTGGGCACTGCAGGGGCCTCCAGGATCCTGCTCTGCCCGGGCCCAGCAGCGCTCACATCCCTGAAAGTCCAGCTGAGGCTGGTTGTAAGGAATCAGTTCATGAAGCACTGGGCATGGCATCCGAGTCTGATCGAAGCAAGCACGTATGACAAGCTGGCCGCTATTACTATTACCGTTTTACCAGCACTGCCACGGACCTTGGGCCTGCGCTATGCTGTGCTCTGGGGTGCACGTATTCACACCTCCAATCTCCTAAACCAGATTTCTGTAGCGCCAAGGTGGGGACCCAGCGCTCCACAACCCACCTGTTGCTCCCAGGCCCTGGTCGCTCTCTTCTTCCTCAGTTTCCCCTCTCCGTAGTTCTTATGTCTCTGCATGAACCAGCCCCCACCCACAGCTGCTTCTTAGGCACCCAAATGTGACCCACTTTCCCTCCCCGCCTCCCAGCCCCTCTTTCCCCAGACTGGCTTCCACTTCGCCCCATTTCTGCCCGTGGGGATGAAGGGGACACACTTGCCCCTCCCAGGGCTCTCAGAAGAAGGGCAGATTGGCACTTTAGCTTTTCTCTCTCCTCCATATGCAAAGTTAGTAGCTGGACTTTTTGGGAGGAACAAAGAAGAGGCGAGATTCCTGCCTGGGAGGAAATTCAGTGCACTGGAAATGGGCTGCCTCTTTTCAGCCCCCTTCTGAGTTTCTTTGCCCCCGAATTCCCCATGCCCCCCCATCCCTGGCGGCTGAGCCTTTAGCGGTAGCAGACAGGGGAGGTGATGGGGCAGAGGGAGAGCAAGGTGACCTCTCCGAGACCCCTGCACCCAAGGTGCAATGTGGGCTTCACAGCTCTCTATGTATCTCCAGCACCTGGAGGAGGTGAGAGAACTCCGTGGGGGGAGGCTGTAGACCCCGTCCTCTGCCCTCTCCCACCCGCCTCCACCTGACAGGGCCGGGCCAGGGGCTCCTCGCCAGGGCCCAGCCTCTTCTCTAGCTCCTTCAAGACACCCCATCCAGAGCCTGGACTCTGCATTTGAATTCTGCTCTGGTTCCCCTGAGAGCTCAGCATCCTTATCTGGGAAATGGGTGCAAGGATCCTTCTGTCCGGCTGCTGAAAGGCGGGGCGGGGGTGGTGGTGATGAAGTGGGCACACAGTGAGGGTTCAAGACATTCCCTCCGTGCTCTCCCTCAGGCTCCTGCAGCCCACCTGTGCTCCACAGCTCTAGCTCCCAGGCTCCTTTCTCCCCTGGCCTGGATCTCCCCTCTCCCCCCACCCCCCTCTTGGTCTCCCTCCCTTCAGTCCTCTCATCTCTGTCCAGCTTTGTTTCTCCCCATCAGGCCAGCGCCTCCGCCCTGCTTCCTCCCTCTCCCCACATTCCCCCAAAGCCTCCCCGCCTTTCCTCCCGCCCTCTCCTACCTCTCCCCTCCCTCCTCCCTTCCCCCACTTCCCCGCTCCTGGGCCTTCTCCAGCCCCCTAAACATCTCTCTCCTTCCAGACCCTCTTTCCTGTCCTCTGCCTACTGCCTCCCTCTCCCCAGCTCGGCTTCCCCTCCATCCACCAGCTCTGGCCCTGCCTTCCCCTTCCCTCCGCATTCACCCCGCAAATATTTACCAAAGGTGTACTAGGAGTTTCTCCCCCCCGGCCTCCCATCCTGTCCGGGACGAGCTCGCCTCCCTCTCCCCTTCTTTCCACCCTTCCCCGCTCCTCCCTCGGTGCCTCCCTCTCCTGCTTCCCGCTCGGCCCTCCCTCCCGCTCTTTCCTTCCCTCTCTTCTCTTTCTCTCACTTTCTTCCCCTTCTTTCTCCCACCGCTTCACCCCTCCCCCACCCTCCCCCTCTCGTCCCTCCCCCTTCCCCTCCCTTCCCCATCCTCTCCCTTTGCCTCCCTCCCCTTCTTCCTCTCCTTCTCTCCTCTCCCCCCTCCGTTCCCTCCCGGGCAGCCTCCCCCCTCCCGGCGCCCTCCCTCCCCTCCCTCCCGCTCCCCCTCCATCATCAGTATTCCGCTCCCGTCTCTGCCGCTCTCGGCGGCTCTCGGTCGCTGCCGCACCGTCCGAGGCGGGGGCCGGGGCCGGGGCCGGGGCCTGGGGGGGTGGGGTGGGGGGAGAGCGGCGCCGGCGGCCCGACGAGGGAGGAAGGAAGGAAGGAAGGCTGGAAGGAAGGAAGCGAGGAAAGAAAGAAGGAAAGAAAGGAAGGCAAGAAGGAAGGCGGGCCGGCGGACGAGGGCGCCGGGCCGGGCGGCAGGCGGGCGGGCGAGCGAGGAGGCAGCGCGGCCCCCGAGCCCCACCGCTGCCGCTGCGGAAGCCCCCTCCCCATCCAGGACCGGGGAGGGGGGAGAACGCGAGAGACCCGGGCCCGGACGCAGCCCCGCCCCCCGCGCCTCCCCGCAGCGGGCCTCGCACCCCAAATCCCTGTGCCTCATTGGGGGGGCCTCCCCCCGCGGGCCGGGCATGCTGCCCCCCGGAAGGAGCCCCTTTCCTCGCTGTGAGTAGCCGCCGAAGGGCCCGGGCGGGGGCGGGAGGAGGAACCGCGGGGGGGGGAGCATTCTCTAATTAGGGGACCGTGGTCTTAGGCCTCCTCGGGGCTGGGGGGCCGGCGGCAGAGGACAGTGGGCGGGGCCTGATGGAGAGCAGCAGGCGGTGGGGGAGGTAGTCGGGTGGGGGTCCTCCGGGCCAGGCTAGTTCTGTGTTGGGGGCGGGGGTCGCCGCTGCCTAGGGACGGGGTGGGGGGGGGGAATGTGCGTCCGGCGGTCGTTGTGTATCCAGCTGTAGGGCTGAGGATGTAGGCTTGCGGGGCGGGGGGGGGAGGGGAGGTGGCTCGCTGGGTGTAGGTCTGGGCCCCTCTTTCTGGGGCGGGAGTTCGGGTTCTTCCCCCCCCATTGCCCCTCCCACCTTCCACACCGCCGCTGCTTGGGGTGGGGGGGCACGCCAGTGATGGGGAGGGGGGGAGAGGCGGGCACGGGGTTTCCTTGGTGACCGCGCCTGGCAGGAGCGGTTGCCCTGGCAACCGGGGAGAACCGGGGAGTTTGGGAAGTGAGAATGGGAAAAACGGAGGGGGTGACTGGGGAACGAGACAACCCTCTCCCCAATCTTCAGCCCCTCTCCCTCTTGGGTCCCCCAACCCCCTACTGATGGGCAACCAAACCCCTTCCCCTCCCTCTTCCCAAGACCCCTTTCCTTGACCCCATTCTGCTTCGGGGCCTTCTATCCTTGGCACGTGTCTCTCTGGGACCACTACCTGCCTCCCACCGTCCTTAGCCCTCTCCTCTTGGGGACCTCCCCTCCCCCATTTGCTGCCCTCCCAAGCCTTCCCACCCTCATACCTACTCTTCTAGGACCTTCTAACTGCACCTCATCTTCCCCTCAGGATCCCCTCATCCCCCATCTCTCCCCCTCACCCCCAGACATCCCCCCTTGACCCCCTCTCCAGGAGATCGCAACTTTGGCCTCTTTTTCCTCTAGCCCCCAGTCGCCACCTTGATTCCTCTCAGGACCCCTTATCACTTCCCCTCTCTGCTTAGGACCTTCACCTGGGCAGGGGCCGGTGGAGCTTCTCCCTAGCACCCCAGCCTCTTTCGCTACATCCTGCTCTGTCCGGGACCCCCTTCTGTGACCTCTCTTCACTTAGAGCCCCCCATCCCTGTCTCCTCACCTCATGGGATCCCCCAATCCCAGACCCCCCAGTCCTAGGGGCCTCCTGTCTGGAACCTCTCCTTCTCTTTCCCTCGGCTGTTTCCAACTCCCCGTCAGTCCTGGGGAGCCCGTGACCCAGGCTCTGTCCAGGGTCCCGCCCACATTTCCAAGCCCCCACCTCCCTGGGCTCTTCCTTCTCTCCGGCCAGGGGCCCAGCCAGTCTCTCTCCTGGACTCTGGGTCCTGATGCCCATGGTGCCCCCTCACCCACCCGGCCCGTCCTGTCTCTCTGCCACTCCCATCCTCCTCCCCCTCTCTCCCCGCCCCCACCCCTGCCGCTCCTCCGGAGCTCCGGCCCCTTCTCCCCGCCCTGCTCCTCGCAGCCTCAGGCCTTGCTTTCTGGAAGAGACTTTCTCAGGGTGAGGAAATCCCCTGGGGAGAGCCCAGATGGGAAAGGGGAGGGGGGAAGGGAGCCACAGGGCTGCCCCTCAGCCCCCTCCCCACGCCCTCCCCAGCTGGAAGCTGCAGTCGAGCCTCCGCAGCGCACCATTGCTATGCACCTCACATCCCAAGTCCCGGCCGCGCAGCCGCCAGACAGGAACTCGGGCTCCAGCGGCAGCTGGGGATAGCCAGAGTCGCTTCCCTCCCGGTCCAGGCAGCAGGCAGCATCCTCTCCCCGCTAGAACCTCCCCCCACCCCGCAGTGGCCAGGATCAGCCCCTCCCTCTTCCTGTCTCCTTGCTGCTTCTAACGTGCACCTCCTTTCCCTCCCCACCTTCCTCCCGCTCTTCCCTGGGTCTCCTCTAATCCTGGCACTTGAGTGTTCAAACACACACTCAGAAAGGAGGGACAGAGAGCGAAGCAGCCAAGAGGTAAGAGGGAGACATTCAGACAAGGCAGGGGAGGGTGGGAGAGAGGGGGACCCCACTCCCAAACAGACACACAGTTAGGGCGCACCACCAGGGAGCCAGACCTGCACGGAGTTACTCAAGTTCCAAAAGAAAGGAAAGTAGGGGAGGGAGGGGAACACACACCATCCTCACACACAGAGCAAGGGACCGGGCAAGGCAGAGACACAGGGAGCCGCAGACTCTGGAGCGTACGGGGAGAGACCCAGGGCGCAGGTGGGAAGGAGCCCGAGGGCACTCCAGCACCCGAGAGGTGCGGGGGGCGACCAGAGGCACAGCGCCCAACTTGCCAGAGAGAGTCAGCCATCACTGGAGGGCAGGAGGTAGCGTGTGAGGAAGACACAGAGGCACGTGTAGGCAGAGGTGCACACGTGCGTGGGCGCACACGCACAAACACACACACACAGAGTCATTCACTCGCAGCCAGAGACCCAGATGTGGAATCAGAGAGACCCAGTTACAAACTTGGCTTCAGAACCCAGAGTCAGAGAGAAAGACCTGGACACACAGAGACACACGCAGTCCCTCATACACAGAGACACGGAGGGAGAGACAAAGGCAGCACCTCCTGGAGAGATACCCTGTCAGGGAGGCCCTCACTCCTGGTCACCCTGTGCCCTCACACTCACAGAGACTCAAAGAGGTGTCATGGGGACATCGAGAGGCACGGAGGAGGCCCCAGAGCTCTGGAGATGCAGCCCCGCGTGTTGCTGGTACATTCTCACATCCCAGCGCGAGGGGTCTCCGTGTGTGCTGGACGGGCCCCGGCAGCCGCCCTGCATCCCTCCCAGAGTCAGTCAGAGGGCTCCGGCAGGATTAAGACGTCAGGTATCAGAGGGCCTTTGACACGTCTCGGGAAAATGGAGCCAGGGCCCAGCACGCACGCAGGCACGGGCACCGAGGCCAGGTGGAGAGAGGCAGGTATCCAGGCGAGGTGCTGTGGGGCATGGCCAGAGTGGGGGGGCGGGAGGGGAAGCGCTGAGTCCTCAGCCGCTTCCAGCACCCCGGCTCCTCTCCTCTCCCCCGCCATGGCTCACCTGTCTCCTCCGATAGGACGGTGCACCCTCTCATTATCACACCCTCCGCATCCTTCTTCCCTTCCCCGACCTCTCCGGCTGGGCATCTGTCCTAAGGTGTCACCTGGACCTCGTGTCTCTATCTCTGCACCTCCATCTCCCACCTCTCTCCCCTCGGCTAACCCTTCACCCCGCCCCCCAGCCCAGTGCCTTCCGGTCTTCCCTCCTCTGTCTACCCTTGCTTTCTTTTCCACTTCTTTCCGGCCGCACTCGCTCCCTGCACTTTCTTCTCCGTTTCTCTGTTGTCGCTCTCCCTCACCTCCAGCCATCTGTTTCTAGCCGCCCCTCTGTCTTCCTTCCTCTTCCTTTTTCCCTGCACTCGCCCTCCCCACAGCCCTGAGCACTTACACTGGTGTCCTGTGGACGGCGAGCGTTATTTCCCCCTACTGCTTTCAAAGTGTTTAATGTGTTGCCAACTTTTTGAAAAAACTTAGCAATTTCACATGAAAACTCATTCACATCACAAGAAAAAAATGTGTAACTTCGCGTGGTGATTTGTAAGTAGACTTCTTGTGATCGTTTTGCACACATTGAATTATTGTGTGTTACACCTAAAGCTAATATAATGTTATATTCAATTCTATCTCAAAACTCCAGATTCTCAGCTGCTTTTGCACAATTCTCCCCCTGGGGTAGCAGTGCCCTGTGCTCAGGTGCCCCAAGGACCAACCCTCCCTGCTCTGTTCTTACCTGCTTCGTCCATCTTCCTTACCTGCCCAGCACTAGAGTCAGCTGAGTTTTCCACCTCTGCTATTTTCTCTTCGGTTCCTCTCCAAGTGGTTCTTCCCACCTCTCCCACCCCATCCCCCGTCACTCTCTCCACACTCCTACCATTGACTTTCTTCCAGAATCGGAGCCCCTTTGCCAGGGGCTCTCTCTGCCTGCCCTTCCTGCCCCATCATTCTTCGGGGCAGTTTTGCCCCAGCTCTGGGCCTCCCTGGATCCAGGGCCTGCCTCCCTGCCACACCAAGGGCGGGAAGACTCTTAAGACCACCAGGCTGCAGAGCACACACGAGTGCTGTTGCAGCCCATCCTTGGTTGGCTGACAGCCAGGGTGGGCCCCAGACCCCACCCTTGTCCCCCGTGGGTCAGATTGCAGCCCACAGGCAGGGGTGGGTTTCCCTGTGTGTTGAAGGGAGGGCAGGTACACAGTTGAAAGTTCACCTGGTCCCAGTGCAGGTCTCAGAGGACAAGAGGCTATGTTCCGGGGGACGAGGGGCTTCACTTGGTCTCATCTCCGGGTCAGGGTGCAGATGACAGGGGTCCCCTTTGTGCCATGACAGTGCTCAACCCCACCAGCAGTTCCTCCACCATCACCCTTGTTGGGGTGTAGGGAGAATGTCTGTGCTTCCTCTCTGGCAGAGTGTAGGAAGTCTCCTCATCCGTGAGTTTAGGAACACTCCATCTTTGCTGGGGAGAAACCCCCTTTCCCTTCCCTTCCCAGTCCCTGAGAGTGGGGTGACTCTGCCGGAGAGGGGGTGGCAGGAGAGTAAAAAGAGTGCCAAGATGCCCCCTTGTTGCCTGGAAACCTACATGCAACTGTTGTCATGGCAGGTGGAGGGGAGGGGCTGCTTCTGAGGCCTGGGAGATGGGCTGGTAGGGCCCCTGCAGGCAGAAGTCCATCCCAGGGGGCGGCTGGGTCCTCAAGAGGGCTGCAGAGAGTGAGGACGCTGGGTCCTGGTGGGGGTGTTGAGAAGCCTGTGTATGACCCAGATGGCTAGCAGAGAGGGAGCGAGGTAGGGCTGGGGCAGCGACCCAGGCCACTCCCTTCCTGTCTCAGCTGTGTCCCCCTGGACCCCTCAGCCCACACTCCTGTCAGAGGGTTGAGCTTAGGCCCCAGAGCTCTTGTTCAAGCGCTGTGACAAAGGTCAGAAAACAGCGGCAGCCCCAGCTCTCCCAGAGGGGCAGCCCCAGGCGGTAAACGCGGAGATTTGCCGTCCACTTGCCTGGAACCCTCAAACACAGGGCCGGAGATAATGATGACAAGAGCTGACATTCATTAGCGCTTACCCTGGGCCAGGCTCTGTGCTGGTGATTCCATGTGGATTTGTTCTGTTCTCTCCTCACAGGAGTCCTGGGAGGGAGGCACGATCATCATCCTTATTTGACAAAAGGGGGAACTGATGCGGGAGAGATGAGGTCCCTTACCCGAGATCACCAAGGTAGAAGTGGCAGAGCTGGGACTGCAAACCTGGGCACTGGCCACTCTGCAGATTACCTCCCCCAGCTGAGATCACTGCTTTCCAAAGGGGGAAACAGAGAGGGCACCATGCTGGCCCATCAGCCCTCCGAGTGGAAATTAGGATCACTGATAATAACAATAATCAGATCGTTAAGAATAACAGATTCAGAAGATTAGAGTTTAAAAGAGATATCGGAGTTCTGGTAACTCACAGGCTCCTGGCCTCTCGATCTTGTTTATGCCCAGAGGGGAGAGGACATACCCAGGCCCATTCTCACGGCGGACTTTCCTTACCAGGGTGGGGGTGTCCAGTCCAGGTCCAGCTGGGTCTGGGGGGAACAAAGATCCTTCAGGTGATTCTGTGGGTCCCCCCCCAGTGATAAATGGGTGTTTCTGATCCAGCCAGAAACACTGGATTAACATGAGGGGGGGTGGGGGTGGAGTAAAAAGGAGGAAAAGATTTGTTCTTCTGACCCAGTGAGAATAAGTGATAACTGTTATTAATGATTTATTACTGACAACACTGTCACTGAGGTGTCCAGCACTGGACAGGTAATGACACCAAGCTAGGTGTCATTACCTTCACAGACAGAGCCTGGGGGGGGGGGGTCGGAGGGGGACACAGTGAGAAAGCGGCGGGTCAGAGTGTAAACCCAGGTCTCCCCGACACCCTTGCTCTTTCCACCTGTCCATCCTTCCTAAAGTGACAGTGTGACACTATCCAGGAGGAGGAGAATAGTCACAGTCATAGAAGAGCTGTATTGACCTTCTATGAGCCAGACACTGTGCTCAGCAGCGCCACAGATACGGGGACCACCGACTCCCCACCACCCGAGGAGGCCGATTAGCTCTTTTCCTCATTTTACAGATGAGCAAACTGAGGCCACGAGAGGCGATGTCCCCTTTCCAAGGCCCCATGTCTGATACGAGTGACGATCGAGGTTCTCACCCCGGTCTGCCTCCCCTCCCAGCACACCCCTAGACAGGGTGGGGGAGGGGAGGGTTCCTTACTCATCTGGAAATGGAACGTGGGAGCGGATTGCACACTTAGGGGACCCTTGACCCCTTGCTCCAGGACCAGCATCCCTGGGAAATGTGGGATCTCGGCCTGGTCCTGGATCCACCAGGTCAGAACCTGCACTTTCACAAAGCCCCCAGCTCAGCTCACCTGGATGTGCACCGATGTCTAAGGAACACTGATCCCGTCCAAGGAGTTTTCAGCTCTTGGTTACTTTTAGTAGAACCCCCCCTTTTTTAAAGAGTAGTAGTTCTGCACGCCCTGAGATGGAAAACAGATGGCAGCATTGCCCTTCCAGGGGACAGGGAGGGGAGCAGGGGGGCGGGAGGCCACAGTCAGGCTGGCTCACACTAGGGCCCTCCCCACCTGCAAACTCACCCCCATGCACCCCTGCGAGGCCTTGGCAATAACCGCTGTTTGGAGAACCGCCAGTACCAGGCTAGGTCCTAGCTCTCTCCCTGGGCGGATTCAATTCAGCGGCGGTGTGAGGCCGCCCCACCTCCCAGAGCCACACAGTACAGGGGCCCTGGGTGTTCAGCTTCCTTCCATCTCTTGGTTCCTGCCCGGGTCCGGGCGGTCATGGGTACAACGAGGACTCAGGACCTCGCCACGCCTCAGCATGCCCTTCCGTGAAGTGGGGCTGCTGTAGTCCTCCCCTGCGGGCCCAGGGCTGCCTCAGCAGAGGCCTGGCACAGAGCAGGCTTCACACGACAAAGGCAGAGCCAGCCTGGCTGTCGTGCCCTACTCTCAGTTGAGTTTGTTTCTCTCACTTTGATCTCCTTCCAAGTCCTTCCAGAATCCTGGGAGAGCCCTGCGAGGTTGTTGGGCAGAGCCTCCGAGCAGAGGAGCCCAAGCTCTGGGGACTCAGGACTGGTTCCAAGCGGGACGGAGGCTGAACCGGGAGGCACTGGGATGGCCATACCACGCTGTCCGTTACAGGAACCACTACGGCCACAGCCATGTGTGGCCATCGACATTTAGATTAGTTTAAAGAGGGGCTTCCCTGGCGGTCCAGTGGTTAAGACTCTGAGCTTCCACCGCAGGGGGCACGGGTCCGATCCCTGGTCGGGGAACTTAAGAATCTGCGTGCTGCAGGGCACAGCCAAAAAAAAAAAAATTCTCGATTAATTTAAAGTAAATCAGCAATTCAGCTCCTCACTCACACCACGTGGCAAGTGCTTGATGGCCACATATGCCGGCGGCCACCATACCCGACGGCGCGGATAGCACTTCAGTGGGGGACGGCGACCCACTCAAACACTGAACCGGTTCCACACCGGCTGGCAAACAGCTGCTGTTCTCCCCCCACCCCCTGCCTCCCCAGCCCTGTGTCATATGCTACCTGTTATCAATTCCCATTTCTCAGACGAAGAAACGGGGACGGCGAGCTCTGGTTCCCAGCAGAAAATCGGCAGCTGCCTGGGACCGGAGCGGGTTTGCTTCTGTCCCCGCTCGCCAGGCAGACTTCGCGTCCCAGCTCACGTTTGCCAGGCACTTGCTGACCAGACCATCTTCTGGGCCCCCTTTCCCCAGCCCCGGGCAGCGCTGACTGTCACTGATGTCCTGTTTTAAAGGAGGAAATGGGAGCCCAGAGAGGGGGAGGGCTTGGCCCAAGGTAACACAGCCAGCGACCGATAGCAACCAGGCTGCAGGTCCCTCCACCACCCGTAGCATCTGGGATGCTGGCATGAGCGGGTTCGCCACCTACAAGCAAAGACTGGACCGCTCCAATCTCCTCTCCCCAACCTTCTTCCCTGCCCTCTCCCCTTTCTTGGCTTTAAGAATGTGACCCCCAATCTATAAGAAGAACCTGGCCCCTCCCTCTGCCTCATCTCCAAGTTCTGCCACTGTTTGCAAATTGTCAGTATCTTTTCATTCTTTTCCTCCTCGCCACCCCTGTGGCCCCGGCCCCAGACTCATCCTCTCTCCCTGGACCTTTGGCCCAGCTCCTGCCCGGCCTCAGTCTCTCCCAAGAGTCCACTCAGAGGGAACTTTCCAACCCAGAGCTGACCCTGCCCCTCTCCTGTCACAGCCTCCCACCCTCAGCTCCCAGCACCCCCGCCTCTCAGTCCGCTGTGGAGCAGGACGTCTTTGTAACCGAGCTGGACTCTGCAGACCCCCGACCCCCATCTGCCTCTCTGGCCCCCAGGCCTTTACACACAGGGGTCCCTCTGCCTGACGCGCCCTTCACCCGCATGCCTCGCGCTGTTTTGCCATCACTTCCTCCCGCAGACGTTCCAGGGCCTCCACCCTGTGCTCACCCTCTCACTCGGCCTTTGTATGTCTCCCCTCCGGACCACTAACTCCCCAAAGACAAAGGCAGGTCTCCTCTGCCCCTGCGCCCCCGGCGCCGGCAGGGAATCCAGCGGTAGGGGGCGCTCGCTCGCTCCTTCATTCTGCGGGTATCGATGAGGCTCTGCAGGAGCCGGGCGCGTCCTAGGCACCCGGGATGCAGCCAGACAGACAAACTCCCTGCCTGGGGAGCTCACCTTCTAGTGGGGAGACAGGCAATGCGCAGGACCAGGCGTTATCCATCATATGATGTCGGGCCAGCTGATGAGAGGGTTGTGAAGGAAAGGAAGAGAAGTGTAAGGGACGGGCTGGGGGGCGGGGGGCAAAGAAACCCTCCCGGAGCGGGCACGGAACAGAGTCCGGCATGGAGACAGAGAGAGCAACGCAGACCCAAGGAGGACCGCTCCAGGCAGAGGGAACAGCAAGGGCAAAGGCCCTGAGGTGGGAACGTGCCTGGTGTGTGGGCGGAGACTCGGGGTGGTGGAGTCACCGGTAAATATTTGTTAAATGAACATATGAAAGACCAAATAAATGACCCGTCAGTGCTTCTCGGTCGGGAGTTGGGGGAAGACAGGAGAAGACAGCCCCCCTCACCAAGCAAGTCATCTCTCCGCAGCCCACCGCTGCCTCAGGAAGCTGGGGCAAGTCCTGAGCTGAGCCCCCAACTCTGTCTCCTCCGCAGCAGCTATGAGGGGCCTGAGCCACCCTTTTCCCAGGGTGATTCTATCTCAAAAGTTAGCGGACTGTCGATTCTCGGGGCTTTGGGGTTGCTTTTATTTTAAAAGCATTCAGGACACGGACAGGCTCAGAGGGACACACGTGTGAAGTTGTTTCATCCATCCCTGAAGCCTGTGCTGCCTGTACCCTGCCCCTCTTCCCCCCACCTTAACAGCTCCCGGCCATGCCCGTATGACAGACATCCAGGGAGAGAAGTGTTCATCTCTCCCTGGCTTTGATGTCTCTCCGCCCTCCTGGCTCCAGGCTCCACTTCCGCCCCAGTCCCTCACAGTTGGGAAGTTCTTCTTTAGATCTAACCTCCATCCCTCTTGCTGCGATGGCAGTCAATTTCCTATCTTTTCTCTCACCTCCTGAACTTCCCCCAGAAAAAACTGAGTACGCCTGACTGGAATGTTCCCTGCCTCTCTTTTCTCCTCACCCCGCCTCTCCTGGGCCCCTGAGTCTCCGATCTGCCATCTGCCTGAATCCTCTCAGGCACGATGCCCGAGATCTCTCAGGACTTGGGGAGGACGGCGAAGCTGGCGGGGCCTCGGCCCGTCGCCTCGAGTGCCTGGCCCTCCGTGCCTCCGCCTTCCCCTGGATCTGGGCTCGCTTTCTAGCTTCCTCTGTTCCCCCTTAACGCCTCTCTCCCTCTCCCTTGCCACCTCCCAGGGCTCGCGTTGGTCTCTGTCTCTGTTTCTCTCTCGTGCTGTGTCTCTGCCCCTTTCTGCCTTTCACACCTCTTCTCTCTGGGGCCTCTTGCATCTCTGTGTCTGCATCGGTCCCTTGCACCAGGTGGGGGTGGAGGACCCTCACGTTGAGGCTTCTCCCAGGGCCCTGGGGTGAGCGAGGCAGTGGGGTGACCTGGCCCAGGGCTGGGCCTTGGGTTCCAATCCCAGCTGCCCTGTATCCAGGCTGTGTGACCATCGGCCAGTACCTTCAGCCCTCAGGATCTGCTTCTCCATCTGGAAAACGGACACAGGGACAAAGCCTTCTTCCTAGGGCCGCAGGAAGAAGCCAGCATCTGGAGACGAGGGCACGGCTAAGCATGGCCCTAGGCCCATAGCGAGTGCTCAACAGAGATTCCCGTCACTATCAGGGGCGGACCATGGCCAATGAGGGTGGCAGAAGGCAGGTCACAGTTCAACAGGCCCCCAGGAGACCTCCAAGGGAACTGTCCCTGCTATCACGACAAGCTAGAGCGTCTCTGGGGCCCCTCAGCTCTGGGAAGGCTGACCAGGGAGGGGCCGCTTCCCAGCGGCGTGTTTAGCCTTGAGCAAGCGACTTTGCCTCTCTGTGCCTCAGCTTCCCTGTCTGTGAAGTGGGGGTGAGAGCGGTCCCCTGTCAGGGCCAATGGGAGAACTACAGTTAATGCGAGTCAAACTCCCAGGACTCTGCCCTGTTGGTGCCGGGTGCACGGTGGACGTTACCATCACTGGTGGTGGGGTTATTCAAGGAGTTGGTATGAGTCAGGCATGTGCACAGCCCCTGGCTTTGAGAACATGCTCAGAAAAAGAGGGTTAGCCAGCACCCCTATTAGCTGTGCTGGAGGGGACTGTAACTGGGGCCAGGTGTCCCCTCGGCGCAAAGCCATATCCTGGAACGTAGCCCACACAGGTGGCATCTGAGGTGTGGCTCCCCTCAGGGCCTGCATTTAGTGGGGTGCACGCAGCTGCCCTGGGGACCTACGGTGTAGTACCTGGGACCCTGCCAGCCAGATGGCGGCATGCTGTGGGTGCAGAAATTGAGCTGAAGGCAGTGTGTTTGCAGCGGCGGCGTATGGAGGTGCTGAGTCTGCCAGGCTGGCCTCCTGGGACGGGAGGGGCCTCCTGGGATGGGAGGGGACCCTGGGGTCTGGACGTCTGTGGGATGAGCCCGAGATGTGCAGCTGGGTGAGTGTGTCCTGGGCTGGGTGTGCAGAGAGGGGCATGTGGCCAAGCAGGTGCGTCTCTGTGTGACTATAGGAGAGAAGGCGGGGAAACTGGGGGGGATCTAAATGATGGCGCTGATAACTAATGCTTCCGATGTTCACTGAGCACCTACCCTGTGCCAGGGAACCAAACTGTGCACAAAACAGACGCGGTCCCTGCCCTCGGGGAGCTTACACTCAAGTGTGTGGGCTTCTAAGAGGTCAGAGGGTAACAAATGCGATATAGACAAAGCAGAGAAGGTTCTGGTGTGGGGTAGGGGTGCTGTGAGATGCAAGGAGGCCTCACTGAAAAGACCTGAAGGAGGACAGGGACGCCTGAGGATGAGCGGTCCAGGCAGAGGGAAGAGCACGTGCAAAGGCCCTGAGGCAGGACCGTGCGCGCCATTCCGGAAACAGCGAAGAGGTCAGTGTGGCCTGAGGTGGGTGGGTGAACGGGGTTAGGAGCAGCCCATCCTGGGGAGAGGGGTCTGCTAAACCTCGGTGAAGTCTCTGCCCTCACACCCCGTGAGACAGGCTGTGAGAGCTGTTTAGTGGAGGAGGGGCAGGATCTGACTTGGATGCTGTCAGGACCCCTCCAGCTGCCTGTGAGAACCGTCTGGGAGGGAGAGCGAGAGTCAAAGTGGGGAGACAACTGAGGAGGCAACTGTGATCATCTAGGGGAGATGGTGGCGGGGGTGAGAAGTGGTCAGATCTGCATTTTTTTGTAAAGAGAGAGCCATTTACTGAGCCAGTCCCCGAGTGGCCCCGTGAGATAGATACTATTATTATCCCTGTTGCACAGCATTTTTCTGCAGCTCAGAAAAATGAAGTCACTGGCCTAAGGTCACACAGCAAACCAACAGCACATCCGGGACTGAAACCCAGGCCCCCTGGCACTTGGTCGATGTGCTCTGTTATCGCTGCTTGTCTTTGGGGGCCTGTGGATGTTGGGTTTGGAGGGTGGGGGTAGCGTTAGTCAGCATCTACACCGGTGTCCGCACACAGTAGGGACGCAGAAAATATTTGTTGGATGGATGGATGGATGGATGAAAACCGATGAACAGAATGAATGGAAGACGCTGCCCTGCCCATTTTGCAGAAGTGTATCGGGAGGCGGAGGGAGGCGGATAGCAGGATACGGCTGAGGTCCAGGGGAGAGGGCTGCATCTGGGGATGGGTTTCTTTGTGGCATGAACAGGGGTTGGCCCTCGGCTGAAGGACTGGGGTGATGGTGACGTGGGCCCAGGTTCGCTGGTGTATCAGGGGTGGAGGTTAGAGTGCCTGGTTGTGCGGTGTGGTGGGGGGCTTTGGGGGGCCCCCAGGGTCCTGGGGGAGTGCCTGCCTGCAGAGGAGCCCGCACTAGGTTGTCTGCACTCGGGCTGGGGGGCAGGTGCACGAGGCGGGGTGGGTCAGCGCTGGCCCAGCCTGGTTATGCGGCCGATGAGGTTGTGCCAGGAGGCCAGGCCTGGCACAGCCCAGACACCCCCACCCCCACCCCCTTCCCTGGGCAGCCCAGCCTTCAACCTTCCTCCCCGACTTCCCCGCCCTTCCCCGGCTGCCCAGAACCAATGGGTTAATTAGATAACAGAGCCTTTGATTAACGGGGGAGGGGGAGGCCTCCAGCGCTGAGAAGGGGGGCTGGAGGAGGAGGGAGGAAAGGCGCCCTCCCCGCTCAGGAGGCGAGAAAGGAGGGAGGGGTGGGGAGGGAGGGAGCTGAGGCACAGCTTGGCTCTGCACTGCCGTGTGACTAGAAATTGTAATCGCGGAGAGAGAGAGACAGACAGAGCCCGGCCGAGGGAGACGGAGACGGACAGACGGACAGACAGACAGAGAATCCGACCGAGACGGGCTCCCCGACCTACCTGCGAGAGGGTGATGGGGACGGAGACAGAGTGAGGAGGAGATGGAGAAGGAGTGGGGGGCCTGGTGGTCCCAAGGCTGGCGAGACAGTGAGGGGGGCCTGAGGGGGGGCGGGGCGCAGAGGCAGAGGGGCAGGGAGAGAGCAGGGGGCTGAGGCCGGCGGAGGTGGGGGAGAGTGGAGGTAGAGGGTAAGAGACTGGAGGAGGCGAGCAGGGAGGGCGGGAGACAGTTGCTGCAGTGGCCTAGACGGGCCTGCGGGGGGCGGGGTGGGAAGGGCGACAGGCGAGGAGGGGGGGGCGCGGGGAGACCCCAAAAGCCCCTGCGCCCCCCCCAGCACAACCTCGACGGGAAGCCCTGGAGAACTGGGGAGGCAGAGCCCCCGGCGGCTGGAGGCATGTGGAGGGGGGGACCTGGGGCGCAGGGAGAGGCCCAGCGGAAGCCGAGCCACTGGGGTGAGTGTCGCTCTGTGTGGGGGGAGACAAGGATGGAGATGGCGGAGGGCGACGAGGGAGGGGAGGGAGGCCCAGGCTCTGCAGAAGCCATCCTGGGGGAGGGGGGGCAGTGGTGCGGGCTGGCAGCAAGCGAGATGGGGACCGAGGCGGAGGTAGAGACACAGCGGCGGCGGGTCTGGACCTGCGGTGGGCGCTGCGGGCTCCCACCGCCCGAGCGGCATCCCGGTCTGGGGGTTCCCCGGCCTCGAAGGCTGGCCCCCTTGGACTGCGCCGGCGCTTGGCTCCGAGGGTGTGGGCTGGCTTATCACCAGTGTCTTGAGGTGGGAACAGGACGGGGACAGAGCGTAGCGCTCCTTGTCACTCAGGGATATGCAAAGACCCCACCGCCCTCACAGACCGCATAGATGGAGGCGCTCACAGCCCCCAGCCCTCCAGGCAGAAAACTGAGTCTGGAGTGTAGACACAGGACCAACCCTCCCCCTATCCCACCCCCATCTCTCTCTCTCTGTCTCTGTGTCTCCGTCTAGCTGTTGCTCTTCCCCTCACACATGCGTTCAGACACACAGACATGCGCACATGTCTTTTTATCTGAGTTAAAATGATGTTGGAAACCGCGGGAGGGAGCGTGTGTGTGTGTGCGCGTGCGTGTGCGGGGCGGTGGGGAGGCCCGGCGGCCCTGTGTCCGCGGGTCTGGGAGTGCGAGGGCGCGCTCCTGTCACCGCTGTTGCTGTGCGTGTTTGTGCAGACGGCTCCTCTGTCCCCCTGTTCGCCCCACTCGTGGGGAACTCTTGGGTCGGCCGTGTTGGAGCAGAGCTCGCGGGCGTGGGCGCGTTTGTGTGCGCTCGAGGCGGAGACGCTGCGTGGAAGGGTTAGGGTTGGGGAGCCCGAGGGGTAAAGCCAGGACCGCAAACCCCTTCTGTCGCTACCCAGCCAGCTCCGTGCTCCTCAGCGGCCTCATCTGTCAACTGGGCATCCTAACAGCTTCCTCCTGTGGCTCCCAGGAAGCTTAAACAAGCGTGTGCAGGTCTGGCGCAGAGAAGGGGCACACTCGCAATTCCGGAGCCATTATTATTGTTGTTTTCATTGTTACTGTCATGACTAGCCCATCCCCCTCTCCGTCTCTGGTCCTGTGGAAACGCGGGTGGGAGGACCTGACCCCCACGCTGCCCACTCCCGTCCCAGAGCTCAGGCTCAGGCTCTCCGGCCCCCCAGCCCCTTCTCCAGCACCACCCTGCGTGTAGCAGCCGCTGGCACGGACCCACCAGCTGCCATCGTGGCCTCGAGCACCTGCCACCCTCGACCTCCTCCTCCCCCGTTATCGTCTCCGGTGTCCTCCCTCCGCAGCTGCCTCACCTGCCCACACCCGGCCCCTCCCCCCTTGCCTTGTCTGGCACCTTCTCCTTCAAATCCCCCGTTTGAGTCGAACTCAGATCCCTCCAGCCGCTGCCGCCGCTGCCACTGCTTCAAGGCGCATGGACCGCGGGTGATGGCAGGGAGTCTGGCTTGCTGGGAAACTTGGCCTCTACAAACACTCCCTGAAGGGAGAAGTGATGGGGGGGGGGGGCGTCCAGGAGGCTGGTCCCCTCCCAAAAGTGCATGCAGGTGGAGAGGGGACTCGGGCGGCTGCTGGGACGGGAGCCAGATCCTCATTGCGACTTCCCGGCGTGGCTTTTCACCTCTTCTCTGTCACTTACGTCTTGTCTGTCTTGTCTCTCACTCCATCTCGACCTATTTATGTCCCTTTTTGAAATCATGCAAAGAACCAAGTTTTTTATCTGGCCGACGTCTCCACTTGCCGGCCAAGCGCCCCTGGGTGAGCCCTTCCTCTCCCCCAGACTCAGTTTTCTGTTCTGCGAAATGGGCATAAAGTCTTCCCAGCACAGAGAGGGTGAGATGAGTGTAGGGTGCACAGGACCAGCCCTCCTCTCTGCCCGCCTCGTCCTGCCCTGCTGGGCCCTCATCATCAGGGGTGGCCTCTCCCTCCACAGGGCGTCTGCAGGAGTCTTGCCCCCTTGGGTCCTGAGCCTGGGCAGGGAGGTGATGGTGGTGGCAGCAGAAGCAGAGAGCGGCCTGGATGTCGGGGAGGAGCTGGGCCACTCGGGGGGTCCCCGTCCCTCACTGAGCCTCTCCCTCTCTCTCCCTGACAGCCCCCCGGCGCCCAGGCGGAGCATGAACATTGAGGATGGCGCGCGCCCGCGGCTCCCCGTGCCCCCCACTGCCGCCCAGTAGGATGTCCTGGCCCCATGGGGCCCTGCTCTTCCTCTGGCTCTTCTCCCCACCCCTGGGGGCCGGCGGGGGCGGCGTGGCCGTGACATCTGCCGCCGCAGGGGGCTCCCCGCCGGCCACCTCCTGCCCCGCGGCCTGCTCCTGCAGCAACCAGGCCAGCCGGGTGATCTGCACAAGGAGGGAGCTGGCCGAGGTCCCGGCCAGCATCCCCGTCAACACGCGGTACCTGAACCTGCAGGAGAATGGCATCCAGGTGAGCCCGGGGGGGTGGGGGAGGGGCGCAGGGGGTGGCCAGTCCCACCTCCCTGAGCTGGCAGAGCCTCCTGGGCGTCCCCACCAGCTCTTCACGCCCGCACTCTGGGCACTTATGAGATGCTGTTTGCATCCTAGTCATTGAGCCGAGGCTGTCTGGGTTTTCTCGGCACAAGGCTCCCTGTGTCTGTACCAGCACACGGGGCCCCAGGGCAGGACCATCTGCCCTCCTCCCACAGCACGGCACAGGTGAGCCCTCAGCCTGGCCCCGGAGCCACAGGTCGTGCTGGGGGCGACCCTTCCCTGAGGCCCCTGTGCCACCTGCACCACCGCACCTGCCGCGTGGCGTTGGCCACACGTGATGCATGACTCTGCCCCTCAGTTTCTTCATCCGGAAAATGGCGATGATATGATCTCTGCCCCAAGGGGCTGGTGTGAGGGCTGATGGGTGTCACACTTGTCAAGGATTTAGAATCGCTCTGGCCCCGGGCGAGCGCTCATATGCTGTGTGGTACGGGGATCACATCCCCACTCGCCGGAG
Organism: Grampus griseus; assembly: GCF_964374135.1. NCBI lineage: Eukaryota > Metazoa > Chordata > Mammalia > Artiodactyla > Delphinidae > Grampus > Grampus griseus. The sequence continues at coordinate 6,408,161 of NC_139013.1, forward strand.
TCGGTGTGAGAGCCCTGTGCTCCCCAGTACCTGGCTGGCACTCGGACGGGGCAGCTGCCATCCGATAATAATTGTCATTAAGTTGGGCCGTGGGCTGCCCTGGTGGCGCCGTGGTTGAGAGTCCGCCTGCCGATGCAGGGGACGCGGGTTCGTGCCCCGGTCCGGGAAGATCCCACATGCCGCGGAGCGGCTGGACCCGTGAGCCATGGCCACTGAGCCTGCGCGTCCGGAGCCTGTGCTCCGCAACGGGAGAGGCCACAGCAGTGAGAGGCCCGCGTACCGCAAAAAAAAAAAAAAAGATGGGCCGTAAGTGATGCTTTGGGGGCAGAACTGTGCTATTTTGAAGCAGGGTCTCCCCCGCTCTGCTTTATTGACGCTGGGGCTGGATCACCCTCAGTGGGGTAGGGGTGCGGGCATCCTGTGCACTGTAGGATGTGGGGCAGCTTCCCCGGCCACTAGAGGCCAGTAGCATCCCGCCCCCCAGTTCCAAATGTGTCTCCAGATGTTGCCAGATATTCCCTGGGGAGGGAGGGAATTTCCCCACCCCCACCCCCGGTTGAGAAACACTGGGTTTTTTTTTTTTGAGCCTGGGCCACCACAGTGCAAGCGCTAACCGCTGGACCACCAGGGAATTCCCCTGACCTCCATGTCTTTAAAGCTGCAGCCAGCAACCCCTCCTCCTGCAGCCACCACCCTCTTCCCCCATCCAGTTCCGTCCCCCACGGCCCTCAGCATTTAACACAATGCCCGTTTACTTCTAGACAGAGGCCTGGAGTGTGAGATCAGGGAGGGCGCGTGTGGCTGTCAGTTTTACTCACTGATGTGTCCCGAGTGCCTAGACTACGGCCTCCCACGTGTAAGACAACCAAGAGACGCTGAACAGACCAAAGCGCTAAGGGGGAGGACAGAGATGCTGGGGCGCTTGGGGCCCGGAGAGGAAGATGCTGAGGGGAGGTTTGCCTGCGGGACCCCAGGACCCAAGAGAGGCGTATTCAGGCAGAGGGATCGTCTGAGCAGCCCCTCAGGGCTGGGAGGGGGACTGGTTATCACAGAAGAGGCTGGACTTCATTCCACAGAGTCCAGGGGGGCTCTGGAGGGCTTTAGGCAGAGGGCACCATCGGGCTTGTGTGGTGGCCCCTGGGAGGATGGGTTGAGTGTATGCCGTTAGGAGGTGGCGGAGCTGTGGCACCGGTGTCGCTTGGTCGCTGTCACATGTCAGCCAGTGCCCTGCCCTGGACTGGGGCGCGGGCACCTAGTGCAGTGCCGGCCACTGAGCAGCTGTTGGTGGGACTGAATTGTTCCATGAGCCCCCCCAAAGGGAAAACGGCCCAGTTCCTCCAAAGGGATGCTGCTGGTGGTGTGAACTCAGCGGTTGCTCCTCGCAGACGCGATCCCTGATGCTCTAACCTCCCCCCTTCCGGCTCCCATTTCCCGGTTATCCCAGCCTGGCGTGCCATCCTGTTTTTTGGTGGACCGCCTCTTCCCTTCTAGAATGTAAGCCACTCAGGGGCAGGGAAGGGCTTTGCCCAGAGCTGGTCCTAGCAGCATCTGTGGACTGTCACATGAATACACAAAGGATGCATGGAGCACCGGCAGCAAGGGGGCAGGTGTATGGTGAGAATGAAGGGAGGGTGTCGCCCCCTAAAGGGAGGCATGGACAGAGCAGCTGAGACTGCAGCTTGATGTGTGTGAGGCTGACTCAAACCCCACGAGCAGAAAAGGTAGCCTCTAGGTGGAGGCAGCTGGTGAGGTGGGCCTGGAGCCCAGGGACGCAGTCCTGCAGGGGCAGGGGTGTGGTGATGTGACGCAACTCCAGCTTCAGCGGTCCTTGCCCCACGGCCACCCAGGAAGGGACAGCCTTGCCCTTGGCATTGACCCCCTAAGAGGTCCCCTCTCTGCCCCCACAGAGGGGGGCTCTGGTCCCCAGGCTGTCCAGGACAGTCAGATGGGGGCCCTGATCCCTTCTTCTTCCCCAGGGTCAGACCAGGATGTGCAGTGGGGGAGGGCAAGTTTAGCTCGGAGCCCTCTTCTCTCCTGGTTCTATGGGCTGGGATAGGAGAGGCCTGCATGGGGACAGGGGATTGACCAAATGCCTTTAAAACAGTGGTTCTCTGGGAATTCCGTGGTGGTCCAGTGGTTAGGATCCGGTGCTCTCACTGCCAGGGGCCCGGGTTCAATCCCTGGTCGGGGAAGTAAGATCCCGCATGCTCCTCGGATCCGCCAAAAAAAAAAACAAAAAAGACACGGATATCAGGGTGGCCTCATGGAGAAGCTGACATCTGAACAAATGTTTGGAGGGGGTGACGGTGGGAGCCTTGTGGGGCATTCCAGGCAGGGGGCAGCAGGTGCAAAGGCCCTGGGGTAGAGCCTGCCTGTGTAGGAGGAAAAGCCATGAACCTGGCATGGCTGGAGCGGGGTGAACTATGGGGAGAGGGCGGGGGGTGAGGACAGAGATGGGACAAAGGGGCCTCGGGGTCACGGTGAGGACTTGGGCTCTTCTCTGCATGAGCCAGGAGCCAGGGGAGGCTTTGAGCAGAGGACAGACGGGCTCTGACTTGGGTCTCTCTCTGGCCAAGGTGTGGGGACTGTAGGGGCAAGGGCGATGGCAGAGAGGCCTGTTCGGAGGCTGGTGCAGAGTTCACGAGAAAGAGAGACTGGCGGCCCCAAGTTGGCCCAGACTGGTTGCAGTGGAGGTGTGGGGAGCAGACAGATTCTGGGTCTGTTTTTTGGTGGTGTTTTTTGTTTGTTTGGTTGGTTGGTTGGTTTTTTGGCTGCGTTGGGTCTTTGTTGCCGTGCACGGGCTTTCTCTAGTTGCGACAAGGGGTGGCTACTCTTCATTGCGGTGAGCGGGCTTCTCTTGTGGAGCACGGGCTCTAAGCATGCGGGCTTCAGTAGTTGTGGCATGCAGGCTCAGTAGTTGTGGTGCCCAGGCTTAGTTGCTCCGCGGCATGTAGGATCTTCCCTGACCATGGCTCGAATCTGTTTCTCCTGCACTGGCAGGCGGATTCTTAACCACTGCAACACGAGGGAAGACCCTGGGTCTGTTTTGAAGGTGGAGACCGCAGGATTTTCCAGCAAAGTGGATATGGGAAAAGGAGAGAGGATGACTCTGTAGGTCTGAGTGGACCCCTTGGTTGGACCTGTCTGCTCGTGTGTCTCTCACCCCATCTCCCGGGCCACTGGTCTCCAAACGATGTGACCCACGTCCCTGTCAGAATATACATAGATGAATTTTATTACTAAAGTCATGCAAATGTCTACAGCATCCATGGATCGTGTATATGATAAAACTTGCACAAAAATGGCCACGTTAAAGGATGGGAAGCATGTCTTGAAATCCTAACGCTTTCGTTTCTCACCCCTGGGGATTCTTGTAGCCCCCTGCTCTGGAGACCTCCGACCCCACCCCACCCCCAGACTGCACATTCCCTGAGGCCAGGGAATGTCCAGTCTGCAAAAGTGAACGATTCAAAATGTTCAATGGAATCTTCCTCCCTCAGTGGACACCTCGCAGATGGCGGGAGGAGTGGGGCCGCCATTAGAGGGGTTTTACCAAATAATTTTTTTTTTTTTTTTGCGTTACGCGCGCCTCTCACTGTTGTGGCCTCTCCCGTTGCGGGGCACAGGCTCCGGACGCGCAGGCTCCGCGGCCATGGCTCACGGGCCCAGCCGCTCCGCGGCACGTGGGATCCTCCCAGACCGGGGCACGAACCCTTGTCCCCTGCATCAGCAGGCGGACTCTCAACCACCGCGCCACCAGGGAAGCCCCCAAATGACTTTTTAATTATCCAGATAAGAAATGAAAAACCTCAACCCTGGCCCCACTGCCTAGATACACATAACTACTGTTTACATTTTGTTTTAAAGCCTTCCTGGTTCTTTTCTGTGCCTATGTAAATGTGGTTTTAACTGATTTATTATAGAATGAATACAAACTAATTTAGAAAAACTAGAAAAGATACCTAAGTAAGAACACAGGGACAAAAGCCAAGTGTAATCCGACAACCACAGGTAACTCCCATTAACATCTGGTGTCTTTTTATTCAGAAACTCTGCAGGCACACCTCTGTGTGCACGACAGGGTTGGGTCTCTAAATGGATATTTTGGGTTTTTTAAAAAAAAAAAAAGAAAAAACGGAATCACCGCATTTCTTACTGGCTGGCAACTGGCTTTTGGCACCTAGGAGTTCAACCATGCATATCTTTCTCCCTGATTCTGATACTTGTCTATTACGTGGATTTTAATGACTGCATTGGATTCCGATGCGTGAGCGTCCAGTTAATTAACTAGTCCCATCTTATTTCCAGTGTTTTATTTTATTTTATAAATTTGTTTATTTATTTTTGGGTCTTCGTTGCTGCTCATGGGCTTTCTCTAGTTGCGGGGAGCGGGGGCTACTCTTCGTTGCGGTGCACAGGCTTCTCATTGCGGTGGCTTCTCTTGTTGAGGAGCACAGGCTCTAGGGGTATGGGTTTCAGTAGTTGTGTCACGCAGGCTCAGTAGTTGTGGCTCGCGGGCTTGAGAGCACAGGCGCACGTTGTGGCACACGGGCTTAGCTGCTCCGTGGCATGTGGGATCTTCCCGGACCAGGGCTCGAACCCGTGTCCCCTGCATTGGCAGGCGGATTCTTAACCACTGCGCCACCCAGTGTTTTCACTGATGCAAACAACACTGCAGTGAACATCCTCAGTTCTTGTTCTTTGTACTATTCTGGATGCTGCCCTTGGGGTAAATTCCTAGAAGAGGGATCATGGAGTCGGAGGCTGTGACCCCCCCAAGGTGCACATACACGAGGCCCGGCACCAAAGCTCTGTAGAGGTGGCCTGAGTTGTGGAGATTCGAGTGTCCACGGTCACCTGCTTGTCATCTGGCTCCTGCCCAGATGGTCACTTCCATGAGGGCAGGGACTTTGCCCTGCTCCCTGTGTCATCCGCAGCACTAGACCAGAGTCTGGCGCACAGTAGGTGATCAGCAGTTATTTGAGAATGGAAGGCCAGCCCCAGGGGACCTGGCAGAGACCGGGGGAGCCTCTGTGAGCGGGAGCAGGGGGTGAATCCTGCAGTGCCCGCCCTGAGAACTGGGGCAGCCCTGAGGTTCCCATCACCTGTTCCCACTCACCCCTGGCCTGCGGTCCAGCGAGGGCGAGGACCACGCAGGGAGCACAGGGACTCCAAGCACACGTGGCCACGGGGACAGGGGCTGAGCCTACAGAGATGCCTTCTAGGCAAAGCCCTGGGGACTAGCCTTCCCTCTGCCCTGTAGCCCTGTTGCCACTCAAGCCGGGCACCTGCCACCACCGGGCGGGCCCAGGGACACCTCTGTTTCCCTGTGCACTTGGGTCCACATAGACGCTGTGCCGCTGGGCTGGCCTCAGCCAGCTCCCCCCTCCTCAGGCAGGCAGGGGTCCTCCCTGGGCCCCCTTCCTCGGTCACAGGTCACAGCCTCCTCTCCTTGCCCCTACTCTGCTCCCCTCCCCTCCCCCAGAGCCAACCACCCTCATGTGTTTACTCTGGATCTTTCTGCCTGTGTGAGTTCTTGCAAAATGCTTAGTGTTGCTTTGTGTGCAGGTGTTTTTAATTTATGTAAATGAAGGTGCGTTCTAGATGGCTTTCTTTGTCCGCCGTTTTCACTTGGCCTGGGTTGTGAAGAGCCGTCCACGTCGCCCTGTGTGTGCGTGTGTGTGCTCGGGTGCTTTAACTGCTGCAGAATTTCCTTGATGGGCGTCCCCCCCCCCTCCCTGCCCCACCCACCCCCAGGAAGCCTCGAGCTGCTCCTACCACAAAGCCTCCTTTAGGAACCCTTGGGGGGCTGCGGCATGATAATGTGTTTGGAATGTACACCGGGGGCATTGCTGGGTCAGAAGACAGGATGTACTTAACCTCACAAAGTATGCTGACCCACCCAGGCCTTTAGGGGGCTGCCCTGGTCCCTCCAGGGGTCTACCATGAGGTCCTGTGGGCAAGGCGCGTGGAGTCACTTGACAAGGAAATAGGCTTCCATCCTAAGAAAGAGATCAGCCCATCCTGAGATCCTCAGAGGTGCCCAGAGAGTCGTGTTGAATGCTGGATGGCACTACAGTCAAAACGTAGAAGCCGTCTCAGTTCCTGACGACTGGGGCACCGGTTCAGTGAATCACTGCACATCCTTACGACAGATTCTCATGCAGCGATTCAAAATGGAGTTTCGAAGACAATTGAAGGACACAGGGGAATGCTTAGAAGGTCATGCTGAGCTTTTCAAAGGATGCAAGGAGTATGTCCAATGTGTCTCTAAAATTTAATTTAAAACAAAATTCAGGGACCGCCCAGACACTTTCACAGTGCCTTTTTTTTTTCCCTTGGCCGCGCCGCCAGGCTTGCGGGATCTTAGCTCCCCGACCAGGGATTGAACCCCGGGCCCAAGGCAGTGAACGCACCAAGTCTTGACCACTGGAACGCCAAGGAATTCCCTTAATTTCTTCTTTATGTTTTCTTTATTCCCTAAATTTTCTTCGGTGAGGGCATTTAATACTTTTTGTAATCAGGAAAAATTAAACGTAAAAATAACAAGTACAAAATGTTACACAAGCCGAAGAAAAAGGTCTACACTGGGATTTGCTCACCTTCCCCCGGAGGAGGGAGGCGAAACTACAGTTTGTGGAGGATTTGCCCTGACTCGTTTGTTTCCTGGATGGTGGGATTGTTCCCACTTGACGGATGTGGAAACAGAGGCGCAGGTGGCTTGTTCACCTGCTTGTCCAAGGTCACCCAGGTGGCAGTGAGCCCGGTGGCTTGCCCCGGGCCCCAGAAGCCACCGTGGAGAAGCAAGGCCCCGCCAGCCAGCGTTCCGCTTTAGGAAAGTCGATCTGTTGCAAAGAAGAACCCACCGTAGTGCGTGACCAAGGCAGACACCAGAAATGGCTTTTCAGTTACATGCTAGTTTGCGATTTTCCGGGTGGCCGATCCCACCGGCATCAGGAAATACAGGGAGTTTTTGACCAGATGGACTTTTCCCAGCCAGAGCCCTTGAAGGAAGGGAATGGGGGACCGAGGGGTGCGGCATTGTCCTCTCCTGCAGGCCCTTGGGACACTCGGGTCACCTGCGCAGGAAGGAGCAGCCAGCCTCCGGGGCCACACCCAGGCCCCCCAGGACGGGATGCCTAATTCAACCTTTCCAGCTTCCGTCCCGACTCTGGTTTCCTCCTTCCTTCCCCTGGAAGCACCCCCAGAACCCTGGATCATCCCGTCGCCCCCTCTGGCACTCGTTTCCACACCTGTCAAATGGGACTGCAGATGCCTTGTCTGTTTCTTCCTGACTTATTTTTATTATCACGTGTAAGACACACATACGAACACGGACGGGAATGTCCAGCTCAAAAGGTCATCAGAAACAGAAGGGCCACGTCAGTGCCACCAGGGCAAGAAATAGAATATAAAGACCCCTGAAGCCCCTCATTTCCTCCCCCTTCTCCCCAGGACTCCCCGGAGTCCTCCAGGCGCCTACACTCCTGCACGTCCGGCTTCCTCGGCTCAGCACAGCTGCCGAGACGCATCCTTGGTGTTTCCTGTGCTGTGGCTTTTCCCCTTTTCCTTTTGTATCCTTGGATCCCATTCTATCTGATGCAGATACCCCAATTCCTGTACGCATTCCTATTGATGGGCATTTAGATCGTCTCCAGTCTGGGGCTCTCACTCTGCCTGGTTTTAGATTTAGTTTCTTCGAGCCGGAGGAGACGTGGGTGGAGCCCCTCCCCCATTTATTCCGTGAGAGTGGCCTGCCTGCCTCGGGCTGGGGCAGAAGGTGGGGCGTAGCACCAAGGCTGCCTCAGACTTTGTTGGCGAGCGACTCAGGAAAGGGGGATACACGCTTCCTGCCTCACACCTCACGGGGCAAGTCTGATGCCAGAGAGCTGGTCCGCTTCTTTGAACAGCAGACCCTGAGGTGTCCCCTCGGGTACCTACCCTGATGAAGGAAGTGTCCTTCAGGACGCAGCCCCACTCCTCCCTCCTCCAGCCTCCTGCATCCCGGGCATCACACTGGCCCTTTCCACTCCCTCCTAGCTCAGCACCTTCACACATGGTGTTTCCTCTTTCTGGAATACTCTTCCAGTTTCCCAATCACCTAGGTAACACCAGCACTTAAGATTGTAAGGAACCGTTGGGGTTTGAATCACAACTCCTCAAGAACATTATGGAACTCATCGGGGCCTCAGTTTTGTCATCAGTAAAATGGGGATAACAGTCCTTCCATCTTAGGGCCACCAAGAAATTCCATGTCTTTAACCTTTGGACCAGCATGTAATGAGAACCACTGCATGCCAGGTGGTCTTGGGGGCCCTGGGGACTCAGTGGTCTCAGCAGCTCAGATGAGGGAAGAGGGGCTGGCGAGCGGTCAGCTCCTGAGAGGTCCAGCTAGTGTTGATAGCGAGCCATCATCAGGGTCGGTCACTGTCATCTTTCTTGAGTCAGAGAAATGTCTTGGCCTCAGAGGCACCTTCTCTGAGCCCCCGTTCCAGTCAGGCCCACGGGTCCCTCTGGTGCCCAAATCTGTTGGTCACACTTGTGGTTGCCGCTGGCCCCAGCACTCAGCACAGAGCCTGATGGACTGTAGGTCCCCAAATACAACTGTTAAGTTAATGCATCAGAGAATGGCTTGCCGTCTTGCCGAGCCATGTGGCCTCTGAACCTCACCACAGGCCCAGATCTCACCCCCACTTCTCAGTTGGGCAGACTGAGGGCCTCAGAGGTGGAAAGTGGAAGACGATTCATGCAGACCCAGCACTGCTCCAAGCCCTTCCCACGGCGACCCTGTGAGCAGGGCCTGTTCTTATCCCCACTGTACAGATGAGGAAAGTGAGGTGCAGGAGTAAGACTCTGGTGCAAGAGGCCACAGTCAGTGGAATTGGGACTTAGCCCAGGCAGGCAGGCTGCAAGACTGGATTTCTTCAGCACCATTCCTTTGATCTGTATTTCTGTTTTTGTGCCAGTACCATACTGTTTTGATTACTATAGCTTTGTAGTATAGTCTGAAGTCAGGGCGTCTGATTCCTCCAGCTCCGATTTTCTTTCTCAGGGTCACTTTGGGTATTCAGGGTCATTTGTGTTCCATACGAATTTTTAAATTTTTTGTTCTAGTTCTGTGGAAAATGCCATTGGTAATTTGATAGGAATTGCATCGAATCTGTAGATTGCCTTGGGTTCTTCAGTGCCATTCCTGATGCTTCCTAATTCGTAGCTACTGGGCTCTCCACCCTGGCAAACTGATGACAGATCTGTAATCGAGTCCTGACTCCATCTCCGGAGTCCCTGCTCTGGCCTGACCTTGCCCATCAGGACACTCCCCCAAGCTTCCTCCCGGCCACCTGGCCACAGTCTGTTCCCCAACCCTCAGCCAGAGTCATCACGTCATTCCTGGGCTTTAAAATGGCCCATGTTCCCCCAAGGGAAGACCCTTCTTAAACTGGGTGTCCCAGCCGCACCTTACTCAGGGACGCCCCCTGCTGGGCTCAGACACCCTTCCCTCCCTTGGAAAAACACGCTGTCCCTGAATAGATAAAAGTCACTTTCTGTGCTTGCCCACACCGGGCACAGGTGTGATCCCCAAGATGCCACCATGAAGACTCCACCTGGAAAGAGGCTCCGACTGAGAGGAGGCTGAGACTCACGCGTCCCTCTCCCCACACTGCCGGTCCCTCCCGTGTCTGACCGGCCCTGGCTGGTCCATCACCCAATTCACATACCTGATTCATTTATTAAGCACCTACTGTGTGCCAGGCACTGCTGTAGGCACAGTGAGCAGGACAGATTCACATCCCTGCCCTGGTGAAGCTGGGAGGAAACAGAGACAGTGCAGGAGGTGCACAGCACAATGCCAGTGTTTTTTTGTTTGTTTGTTTTGTTATTTATTTATTTATTTTTGGTTGCGTTGGGTCTTCGTTGCTGCGCGTGGGCTTTCTCTAGTTGCAGTGAGCAGGGGCTACTCTTTGTTGAGGTGCGCGGGCTTCTCATTGTGGTGGCTTCTCTTTTTGCGGAGCCCAGGCTCTAAGCGTGGAGGCTTCAGTAGTTGTGGCACGCGGGCTTAGTTGCTCCGCAGCATGTGGGATCTTCCCAGACCAGTGCTCGAACCCGTGTCCCCTGCATTGGCAGGCAGGTTCTTAACCGTTGCGCCACCAGGGAAGCCCCAATGCTGGTGTTCTGGGCTGTGCCACACGGCATGTGGGATCTTAGTTCCCCGACCAGGGATCAAACCCGTGCCCCCTGCAGTGGAAGCGTGGAGCCCTAACCACTGGACCGCCAGGGAATTCCAATGCCAGTGTGTTTTAGATGGAGATGAGCTGAGTGAAACAGTCAAGGAGGAGAGGGAGGTGCAAGTGGGGGAGGGGGCGTGCCTTGAGCCTGAGCCTAACCCCACTCCCCCCACCCACCATCTGAGGCAAAGCTGGGGTGCACTAGCGGCTGGCACCCCCCTCTGGTATAGAGCTCGCCCCTGCATTGTCTGCACGCAGGTTTACATACTATCTGGGCTCCTGGGTTGGGGGTTGAGGGCAACTTCTCCCCAATTCTAGGCTGCAGATCTTATAAGCCCCGCTGTATAGACGGGGAAGTGGCCCCAGGGGGTCTGAAATTTGCTCCAAGTCATAGAAGCAGTAAAGGGCAGAGTCTGGATAATAATGAACGGGCTCCGCAGCTCAAAAAACACACCAAAACCCACACACAGCCCAACCCTCTTGGTTTAGGTGGGTGCGCATGGTGGAGACCTGGTGTTTAGATTCAGGAGAAGCCGACTTTGAGTCCTAGTTCTGCTACTTTGGAGCTGTGAGACTGAAGGCAAATGACTTTACCTCAGTGAACCTCCATTCCCTCGGCTGTAAACCATCAAATATGAAGAAGGAAGGCAGGGACGTGTGGTTGATAATCTCCATGTGACAGGATTTCCACAAGGATTCAAGGAGATCATGACCTCAGAGTGTTTAGCACAGGGTCCAGTGAATACTAGGCACTTAACACATACTGGATCCCCCCTTTTGCCTTATTAGAAACCCGCCCTGCATGGCACTTTGTCAGAGTCAGAGATGGGATCCGCCTTGTATTGTTTGGAAGAAGAGGAGAGGAGTTGCTTGGCTTTGCTCTTTAGGTATGCATGCTAAATCTTAAGGCTAACCACTAAAAGGAGAGAAAATACATAAATCCTAAGATAGTAAATGGGGGAAATAGAATAAGAAACTCAATCTTTGCAAAAGGTCATAGGAAAGGGGAATGAATAGGCTGCAAAAAAAAAAAAATCAGGACAAATAGAAAGCATGAAAAAACATAGGAAGAATAACTCCAAATAGATTAGTCATTACAATAAATGTAAACAGACTAAACTTCCTGTCAAAAGACAGAGATTTTCAGACTGAATTAAAAACAAAATCCAGGGCTTCCCTGGTGGCGCAGTGGTTGAGAGTCCACCTGCCGATGCAGGGGACACGGGTTCATGCCCCGGTCTGGGAAGATCCCACATGCCACGGAGCGGCTGGGCCCGTGAGCCATGGCTGCTGAGCCTGCACATCCGGAGGCTGTTCTCCACAACGGGAGAGGCCACAGCAGTGAGAGGCCCGCGTACCACCAAAAAAAAAAAAAAAAAAAATCCAAGAGACATACCTAAAACATAAAGACAGAAAGGATGAAAGCAAAAATGATGGCAAACACTAACCTAAAGAAAGCTGGTGTGTCTTTAATAATATCAGACACATGGACTTTAAGGCAAAAAGAAGAATAAGTTGGAAACAGTACCAAAAACAGAACACTGGTGCTCTTTCAGCTCCCAAGTTCTGTCACTGAGGATTTCAACATTTTGGGTGCTGTCACCCAGGACGAAAGCCGTGCAGGCACATTGACTCACACAGTGGGTACTCTCCAAATATGAGCCTTGTCCATTCTGAAGTCCGCCATGAACTAGGCCTTGACCTGAGTGCAGGGAATGCAGAAATGACTCAGATGGAGTCTCTACTCATGAAGACTCGCAGCCTAGACAAGGAGACAGATGCACTGAACCAGCGTGAGAAGGGTCTGATAAGAGAATGCCTGTTTTGAGTCGGTGAACAGGAGGCCAAAGAGCCTCCCGGCAGAAAGCGATTGGAACATCCCAGAGAACTCGGGGGAAGATGGCATTCCAGGCAGAGGGCACAGCCTGTGCAAAGGCAGAGAGGCTGAGCAGAGCCTGGGGAGCGCATAGAACCCCACACATCTCCCTGTGGCTGGAGTCGAGGAGAGGCCAGTGGGGCAGGTCCTGCAGAGCCGCTGACACCAGGCTGAGGGTCATAGGGAGCCATGGGAGGGCTGTGAGCAGGGATTTGGTAGGGTCCGAACTGCATCTTAGACAATTCTGACAGCTGATGTAGAGGCAAGAGGCTGGGGAAGAAACTGGAAGCCCAGAGGCAGGACAGTTGTTAATGATCATTATCAGCTGCACCAACAATTTAAAAATATGTATTATTGCCTGCTTGCCATGTCCCAAGCATTCATTATCTTGTCCAAGCCTCACAATAACCCTGCAGGACCTGCGAGGAAAGTGGGCTCAGAGACGTTAGGACACTCAGCCAGGTTCACACAGCTGGTCAACAGCAAAGCCGAGATTCAGACCCAGCCCTGACTCCACCCCCCACCCACTAGGCTACTCCCCAGTCACCCTGCAGAGAGGAGGAGGGAGAAAAGACTGGAATCCTGTTAAAAATAAAGGGACTCACTATTTTAAGCAATCCTACAGCACATCCTCAATAAAACCAGACTTCCCTTCTCAGCAACACCCCCGTCCTGCTTATTCCCAAGTGCATCATTCAAGTGGCTGGTGGGGGGACCCCACCCGCTGTGGGAGTGCCCCTGCATCTCCCTTCACACACCCCCTTCTCATCGCAACTGGGACAAAGCACGTGGAGCAGCCGCAGCCTCGGGCTCTGCCAGGACGCACCTTATGGACATGGTGTGGTTTCAGTTGCTTTGTCCAGAGGATCAGGGAGACCTGGGCTGGACTCCCAGCTGCAGGCTTCCCACTTCCCCCGGGGAAGGTGAGCAGCCCTGCTGAGTCGCTTGACCTCACGGAGCCTCAGCTCCTGATCTCGGAAACGGGGCACGATGCTGGCCTGTGTGCTGCCCGGGTTCAAACCCCTCATCGAGTAATCTCGCTGAGTGGTTCCTTCTGTGAAAGTGAGCTAACAACACCTGCCCTGCAGGGCCGGTGGGGACAAGCTGAGCTGACGGATGGGGACACCCAGCCCAGAGCCTGGCATTCATCACTGCAGCAAGTGCCAAGCCTTGTGCTGAGCGAATCTCACCGATTACCTCGCATCCTCGAAACGGCTCTGCAGGGCTGACATTACAACGCCCTTCCACAGAGAATGGTCCTCCTCCATTTGCCCCTTCAGAACTCCTTTATCCCTGTTCAATAAATAAGCGATGGGCTTCCCTGGCGGCGCAGTGGTTGAGAGTCCGCCTGCCGATGCAGGGGACGCGGGTTCGTGCCCCAGTCCGGGAAGATCCCACATGCCGCGGAGCAACTAAGCCCTTGCACCACAACTACTGAGCCTGCGCTCTAGAGCCTGTGCTCCGCGGCAGGAGAGGCCACAACAGTGAGAGGCCCGCGTACCGCAAAAAATAAATAAATAAATAAGCATGGATGGATGAGTGTGAGACATTTGGGCTGGGTCCAAGGGAGTGAGCAGGGGTTTTCGAGGTGGATGAAAAGGGAAGGGAATTTTGAGCAGAGGAAAGAGTGTATGCAAAGGCGGAGTGCCTGTGAGATAGCGCCAAGAAGTTGATACTGGCTGAAATGCAGCCAGAGTGAGGGCTGCAAGTGAGGGGAGCCTACAGGCCAGGCCAAGCGGGGCTTCCAAGGCAGGCTGAATTTCCTTGGAGGGCACTGGGGAGCCACGGAGGGCTCTAGAGGAAAGCAGAGGCAGGGCCAGCTCTGGGTGTGGCAAGGCCCTGGAGATGAACTTGAGGGGAGAGACTGGAGGCCAGGCAGTTTGAGGCCTGAGCTGGACCGTGGGGACAGAGAAGATGAGACATTCAAAAGGATTAGAACCGGCAGGCTTGCTGGCTGACCAACCCTAACAAGGGGAGGCCGTGGACGATGCAGGGGCCTCTAGGCTGCAGGCCCGCTTTCGACTGGGAAGGCAGGCTGGAGGGGCCGCGCTGAGAACAGGGACCCCGGGAGGAGCGGGGGCAGGGTGGGGCATGCAGATGGGTTTGCTGGGAACTGGGGAGCCCCCGGAACTACATGTGACTCAGACCAGGCAAGGGGGCGACTCCAACACCTGGGCCAGCAATCCCTTTGTTCTCAATTTGTCCGTCCAAACCCTCAAGTCTGACCTTCAGACTTCATTCTCTCCCTAGCGATTAGTAATGACTGGATCATTACTTCATTCTCTCCCTAGCGATTAGTAATGCCTGGATCCTCTTATTATTATTACCACTATTATTATTATTAGAAACAGCAACTAGAGGCCTGCTTGGTGCTTTGCCAGCGTTTCCCGGGGCAGTGATAAAAGGCAGCCTGTGAGAAGGGTTCTCGGGTTATTATATTTGGGAAACTCAAGAGTCGAGCAAAGCAAAGGGGCCTGTTTGATCAGGAAAGCTTTTCGTTGTGCTGTTTAGAACCTCACGGGATGGACAGGCAGCAAGAGAACACGGTGGGAGGCGAGGGGCTGGGCTCTTCCCGGGGTCCCTCAGAGGAGGAAACCAAGGCTCCAGCGGCCCACGCAGCAGAGCTGCGGCTCCAGGGCCCGAGGGCTGTCAGGCCAAGGCTCTCCGGCGCCCCCTTCTTCTCACCGCACACAGGCACGGCCGCATGGGCCACACCGCCGGCGGGCTGCAGAGACCCCAGGCCAGCCCTCGTGATCCTCGTCCAGTTCTAAAGATTAGCCCGTGTTCGCTGCCAGAAATGAGAGGAGGCGGAAGCATGTTAAGGAAAATAAAAAACTGACCTTGTCGGGCTTCCCTGGTGGCGCAGTGGTTGGGAGTCCGCCTGCCGAGGCAGGGGACGCAGGTTCGTGCCCCAGTCCGGGAGGATCCCACATGCCGCGGAGCGGCTGGGCCCGTGAGCCATGGCCGCTGAGCCTGCGCGTCCGGAGCCTGTGCTCCACCGCGGGAGAGGCCACAACAGTGAGAGGCCCGCATATCGCAAAATAACAAAAACAAACAACAACAACAACAAAAACTGACCTTGGCAATTCCATCTCAACATCAGAAAGGAGGTGGAGCCCCGGGGAGGGATTCTAGGTGGCCACGGAAGTCAGGTTTTAGAAGCATACCCATGATATGGGAAAACGCTCACAATATACTGTTACTGAGGGGAAATGCAGGACCTGCTGCCGAGGGCGTGGACTGTGAAACACACATCGGACCCCCGAAGACTTAGTGTGAAAAGAGAGTAAAATATCTCATTTGTAAGTTTCCCTCTTGGTTACATGTTGAAATCATAATATTTTGGACCTATTGGGCTAATCAATTATTAAAATTGGTTTCATCTGTCTTGGTTTTTTTTTTAATGTAGCCTCTAGGAAATTTAAAATTAAACAGGTAGCTGGTGTCGTATTTCTGTTGGATCGCGCTGGCAGAAATGGTGGCTGTTATTATGATGATAACTGTACCAGGAATATTATTTTCCTTATGCTGGGTGCCTCCCAGGTAGAGTCTTTTCTTAAAGTTTTTACAGTGTTTTTCTACTTAAAAATAATTTTGCAGACTTCCCTGGCGGTCCAGTGGTTAAAGCTCTGCACTTCCACTTCAGGGGCACGGGTTCGACCCCTGGTCAGGAAACTAGGATCCCACATACCGCGCAGCACGGCCAAAAAAAAAAAGTAATTTTTGTTCATTAAAGAGAAAAATAACGAGTTAAAATTGCCCATAATCCTCATCCGCTGGAGTTCACCACTAAGAAGTGGTTAGGGCATTTCCTTGCAGTCTTTTCTCGGTGCATAGACGCAGATACCTAATTCCTCGGCTGCTTTTTTTAGTTCTACAAAGTGACAAGCACACAGTATGCTACCTAGAGTTCACCATTATCCCCTTAACATTATAATGCAAGTGTTTCCATGGCGTTAACTACTCTTCAGAAACGCTATCTGATGGCTGCATGGTCTTCTGTGACTCAGTGTACCTGGCTCAGTGATCAGTGGGGAGAATCTGGTAAGATTCTGCCTTCCGTGCCCAGCCCAACACTGCCCCTTCTGTGGTGCATCAGCCTCAGGCCTGAGAGGTGGCAGCCAAGTTCAGGGATTAAGAGCCGTGACTCTGGAGCCAGACAAGCTCGGTCCAATCCCAGATCTGCCATCCCCTCCTGTGCATCCCTGGGCAAGTCACTGCACCTCTCTGTGCCTCCATCTCCTCCCGCTTAGATGGAGATAATTCTTAATCCCTCATGTGAAACACTTGAGGCTAGTTGATTGGGCCCCTGATATTAGAAAGGTATTAATATACAGCATAGATTTTTACAGCACCCCCAGTTGATCTTATACCCCTTATCAAATCTGGGTATGTTTCTAGAGTGGAATCTTTGAATCGTCACATGAGTGGGATCAATAAAAGCTTTAAACAGCTTCACAGGACTTCTGATCAGGTTTGGTGCCAAAGTTATGAGAAATGTGGCTTTCAGAGCTCTGTGGATTTCAGAGTCGTGTGTATTGAAGAAGCACCTATCTCACAGGGCAGTTTGGAGGATTGAGTTGTCGGCTCTAAAGCACTTAGAACAGCGTCCGGCACCCAGGAAGTGCCCGATGCATCTTAGCTGCTGGTGTAACTATTTTTAATCTTTTTTTTTTTTTTTTGGCCATGCCACACGGCTTGTGGAATTTTAGTTCCCCAACCAGGGATCGAACCCAGGTCCTCCACAGGGTGGGCGCAAAGTCCTAACTACTGGACGGCCAGGGAGTTCCCTATTTTTAATCTTTTTGATTGAGGTGTAATTTACATAGAATAAAATGCCTCTCATGTGATGGGTACAGTTTGGGGAGTTTGATTTTCTTTTTAATATTTATTTATTTGGCCCCATCAGGTCTTAGTTGCGGCATGCGGGCTCTTCGTCGCGGCACGCGGGCTTCTCTCTAGCTGTAATGCGCCGTGGGCTTAGTTGGCGCGCGGGCTTATTTGCCCCACGGCATGTGGGATCTTATTTCCCCTACCGGGGATCGAATCCACATCCCCTGCATTGGAAGGTGGATTCTTAACCACTGGGCCGCCAGGGAAGTCCCCAGTCTGGGGAATTTTGACAGTTACACTCACCCTTGTAGGCACCACCCCAACTAGGGACATTCCTATCGGCCCGGAAAGTTCTCTCGTGCCCCTTCCCAGACTGGCCTCCCCCTGCCCCAACACACACACACACACACACACACACACACACACACACCTTTGTGGAATGGACAGGGTCCTACGGCATGTGCTCCTTGGCATCTGCCTGCTTTTGCTCAGCCTGACGCCCATGAGATCCATCCAAATCATTGTGTGGCAAGTTCATTCCTTGTCATTGCTGAGCCATAGTGTTCCATCCTACAGACACAGAGCGTGGGCCCTTCACCTGCTGCCGGACGCTGGGTCATTTCCGGCTTAGGCTGTAATGAACACAGATGCTGCAAGCACCCGTCACAGGCCTTTGGATGGATATCTGCTGTCATTTCTCTTGGGGAAATACTCGGGCGTAGAATGGCCGGGTCCTGTGTAACTAACTCTCTGTTTGACTTTATAAGAAACCATCAAACTGCTTTCCACAGTGAGCTCATGGTCTTACAGCAAAGGTGGAGAGACGGGGAGGCTCGGCACCCTCACCAGCACTCAAAACTCTGTGATCCAGACACAGAGAACAGACGCGTGGTTGCCAAGGGGGAGGGGGGAGGGGGGAGGGTTGGAGTGGGAGTTTGGGATTAGCAGATGCAAAGTATTATATATAGAAGGTATAAACAACAAGGTCTTACTGTGTAGCACAGAGAACTATATTCAATATCCTGTGATAAACCATCATGGAAAAGAATGTGAAAAAGAATGTGTATATATATTCTTTTTCATATATGAATATGTACATATATTTTCATATATGTACAACTGAATCACTTTGCTTTACATTAGAAATGAACATTAAATCAACTATACTTTAGGGACTCCCCTGGCGGTCCAGTGGTTAGGAGTCCGTGCTTCCACCACAGGGGATTCGGGTTCGATCCCTGGTTAGGGAACTAAGATCCTGCAAGCCACAGGGAGCATCCAATAAATAAATAAATAAATAAACTATACTTTAATAAAATAAAAAATTTTAAAAACCCTCTGTGGTCGACTCCGTTAGTATCAGTATCACTGATGGTGTCGCCCCTTCCCGACCCCAGGTGATCCGGACGGACACATTCAAACACCTGCGGCACCTGGAGATCCTGCAGCTGAGTAAGAACCTGGTGCGCAAGATCGAGGTGGGTGCCTTCAACGGGCTGCCCAGCCTCAACACCCTGGAGCTGTTCGACAACCGGCTGACGACAGTGCCCACGCAGGCCTTCGAGTACCTGTCCAAGCTGCGGGAGCTCTGGCTGCGGAACAACCCCATCGAGAGCATCCCGTCGTACGCCTTCAACCGCGTGCCCTCGCTGCGCCGCCTCGACCTGGGCGAGCTCAAGCGGCTGGAGTACATCTCCGAGGCAGCCTTCGAGGGCCTGGTGAACCTGCGCTACCTCAACCTGGGCATGTGCAACCTCAAGGACATCCCCAACCTGACGGCCCTGGTGCGCCTGGAGGAGCTGGAGCTGTCGGGCAACCGGCTGGACCTGATCCGCCCGGGCTCCTTCCAGGGCCTGACCAGCCTGCGCAAGCTGTGGCTGATGCACGCCCAGGTGGCCACCATCGAGCGCAACGCCTTCGACGACCTCAAGTCGCTGGAGGAGCTCAACCTGTCCCACAACAACCTGATGTCGCTGCCCCACGACCTCTTCACGCCCCTGCACCGCCTCGAGCGCGTCCACCTGAACCACAACCCCTGGCACTGCAACTGCGACGTGCTCTGGCTGAGCTGGTGGCTCAAGGAGACGGTGCCCAGCAACACGACGTGCTGCGCGCGCTGCCACGCGCCCGCCGGCCTCAAGGGGCGCTACATCGGCGAGCTGGACCAGTCGCACTTCACCTGCTACGCGCCCGTCATCGTGGAGCCGCCCACGGACCTCAACGTCACCGAGGGCATGGCCGCCGAGCTCAAGTGCCGCACGGGCACGTCCATGACCTCCGTCAACTGGCTGACGCCCAACGGCACCCTCATGACCCACGGCTCCTACCGCGTGCGCATCTCTGTCCTGCACGACGGCACGCTCAACTTCACCAACGTCACCGTGCAGGACACGGGCCAGTACACCTGCATGGTGACGAACTCGGCCGGCAACACCACCGCCTCGGCCACGCTCAACGTCTCGGCCGTGGACCCCGTGGCGGCTGGAGGCGCCGGGGGCGGCGGGGGCGGCCCCGGGGTCGGGGGCGGCGGCGGGGGCAGCGGCGGCTACACCTACTTCACCACGGTGACGGTGGAGACCCTGGAAACGCAGCCCGGGGAGGAGGCCCTGCAGCCGCGGGGGACCGAGAAGGAGCCGCCGGGGCCCACGACGGACGGCGTTTGGGGCGGGGGCCGGCCGGGGGAGGCGGCCGGCCCGGCCTCGTCGTCCACCACGGCGCCCGCCCCGCGCTCCTCGCGCCCCACGGAGAAGGCGTTCACGGTGCCCATAACGGACGTGACGGAGAACGCCCTCAAGGACCTGGACGACGTCATGAAGACCACCAAGATCATCATCGGCTGCTTCGTGGCCATCACGTTCATGGCCGCCGTGATGCTCGTGGCCTTCTACAAGCTGCGCAAGCAGCACCAGCTCCACAAGCACCACGGGCCCACGCGCACAGTGGAGATCATCAACGTGGAGGACGAGCTGCCCGCCGCCTCCGCCGTGTCCGTGGCCGCCGCCGCCGCTGTGGCCGGCGGGGGCGGCGTGGGCGGGGACAGCCACCTGGCCCTGCCCGCCCTGGAGCGCGACCACATCAACCACCACCACTACGTGGCGGCCGCCTTCAAGGCGCACTACAGCAGCAACCCCAGTGGCGGGAGCTGCGGGGGCAAGGGTCCGCCCGGCCTCAACTCCATCCACGAACCTCTGCTCTTCAAGAGCGGTTCCAAGGAGAACGTGCAAGAGACGCAGATCTGAAGCCTCCGGCCCGCCGGGCAGGGGGGCACCCCCGGGGCGGGGGCCGGACCGGGACCCTGCCCCCAGCCCCAGCCCCGCACAGGGGAGGTCGGGGCAGGCAGCTCGGAGCCCCACCCGCGTCCGCACCCCAGGGCATCTCGCCCCAGCGAGGACAGTGCGGGGCTCCGGGAATGGAACCCCCGGGGTTCCGGCCTCGCCCCCCTCCCCGGTCGCGGGAGGGGACGCAGGACGGGAGTGGCCGGAACCCTCCGCTTTTCCTCCTCGCTCTCCCGACCAACTGCTCCCGGCCCTCCGCCTTCCGGGGGAGAGAGGAGCTTTTTTCAGGGGTGTCCTCTCCCCTCACGCCCAACAGCCCTCCTTTTACGATTCAGTTTTTGCAGTTTGACGCCTGTCCCCACCCCACCCCCAGCCCCGCCCTCTAAACTGAAGAGACAGCCACGTGGTCAGAGCCTCCCGAGCCCCTGGCCCTGCCCTGGGGGAGTCCATTCCCGGCCCCTGGTCCCCATTGGCCGGGGGCGGGGCGGCCTCAGCCCGCCCCCCACCGTTGCCCCCAGCCCTCTCCTGCCCCACAGACTCTTTTGATACTGAAGGGAGGTTTGCGTCAACGACTACCTGCTCTGTAATTACTTTAAAAAAAAAAAAACACGGAAAAAGTAAAAAAAAAAAAAAATTTTTTTTTTTTTGGTTATGAAAGCATGGAGGAGAGAGAAAAGAAAGGGAACATGGGTGGGCAGTAGAATGAGAAGATGGAAAACTCCAGGCCCCATCTGGAAGGTCAGTGGGAGAGCCGGCACCTCTGAGTGGTCTTAGGCCCCTACCCTTTCACCTCCGAGGCCCTAGAGAGGGGCTTGGTCACCCAGCACGCCTGGCATTTGTGTTTATTCTGCCTGCACCCCTTTTGAGGCATGTACTAAGGTCCTCTCCCCCAACCTCCCACCTCACAGCAGAAACCTAGGGGGCCTGGGGCTTCCCTGGTAGCGCGGTGGTTGAGGGTCCGCCTGCCGATGCAGGGGACACGGGTTCGTGCCCCGGTCCGGGAGGATCCCACGTGCCGCGGAGCGGCTGGGCCTGTGAGCCACGGCCGCTGGGCCTGCGCATCCGAAGCCTGTGCTCCGCAGCGGGAGAGGCCACAGCAGTGAGAGGCCGCATACCGCAAAAAAAAAAAAAGAAAGAAAAAAGAAAAGAAACCTAGGGGGCCTATCTCCTGGGGCTGCCCTTACAAGGTACCACAGACTGGGTGGCTCAGAACGACAGAAATTTAGTGTCTCAGTTCTAGAGTCCAAGGTCAAGGTGTGGGCAGGGCCGCGCTCCCTCTAGAACCTGTAGGGGAGGGTCCTTCTCTGCCTCTTCCAGCTTCTGGTCGCCTCAGATGTACCTTGACTGGTGGCAGTGTCACCCCAGTCTCCACAGGGCGTTCTCCCTTGTCTCCACAGCACCTTCCCTCTGTGCATGTGTGTCTCTGTGTCCAAATTTCCCCTCTTTATAAGTCATATTGGATTGGGAACCACCCTACTCCAGTACAACCTCATCCTGGTCATCTGCAAAGACCCTATTTCCAAATAAGGTCACATTCACAGGTCGTGGAGGTGAGGACGCAATTCATCCCATCTCAGAGCCAAACCAGAGGGGTCCCATTCAAGACACTGCCGCGCGGAGAAAGCGGGTCACGTCGAAGGGGGGGCGAGGAGTGAGCTGGGGGAGGGGTGCGCCAGCTGGGGCCAGCGGAGCAGGAGGGGCTGCACTTTTGTCTTGTTAACTCAGCAGCAGGAGGCAGAGCCCAGGCCCAGGAAGTGGAGGGGGGGCTACGCTGCAGCTCAGGAGGGCAGCTCACACGCAGAGCCCTCGGAGAGACAAAAGCCAGCGAGTGGGAGCAAATGCCAGCAAATGCCAGCGATCGGCTAGGCCACGGGGCAGGTGCTGGTACGGCTGGGGCAGCCCAAGGTACCAGCGTTGCCGCCTCCAGAGGGCCAGGTCCCCGCCCCAGGGCCGCCGCTTCGTGCTGTCTAGACAGACAGAGGCCAGTGGAAGCAGGATGAGGCACTGCTCTGGGCAGACACAGCTGCGGGCACACAGGGCTGGGCCTCCGGGAGCAGCTCTCGTCTCAGCCCCATCCTCCCCTCGGCCCAGACTGGCCCGCGTACAGGGCAGGCCTGGCGCAGGCGCAGGACGGCCAGGCCCTTTGGAGTCCACGACTGAAGGTGGAGCGGGCAGGAAGCCCCCACGACCCCACCGGGGCCCTGTGTCCTCTGAGAGGGCCTGGACCGGGTCCATGCGCCTGGCCCTGCGCCTCCTCCCTGCCTGTTTCTGCCCCACAGCATCTTATCTCCCCCCACCGCCCCCATCTGGAGCTCTTAAAGCAAATTCTTGCCTTATCACCCGTGGCAGCTGCCTCTGCAGCGACGTGTCTGGGGTCCCTGGCCCTATCTGTCTGGCTTGTCTGCTTGGGACTCTCCTCTAGTGCGACGCCTGGCTCCCCCTCGCTCCCGCTTTCATGCTCTCTTTCTCTCTCGTCCTCTTTCAGGGCCCCCAGATCCTGGTTGCCATGGTATCACTGCAGCGAGTACCAGGTGGTGGTGGGGGGCAGGGAGCCGACACTGCCGCAGTCTCCGCCATTTCCGATGCCAGGCACCCGCGAGGCACCGTGGCTGGGGCTCATTGGGGGGGGGGCACTCGGCGCCTCCACAGGCCTCGGAGGCTTCTCCTTGGCCATGGGAGGTGGGGAGAGCAGAGGGGTGGGCATGGGAGTGAGAATATAAGGGGGCGAAAGAGGGGTGGCTGGTGGCATCGTGGCCGGGGGAGGGGAGGATAAAAGGTGAGAAGTCAAGGTGAACAGAAGGATGATCAGGCTGGAGGGAGGGAGGTTCGAGGAGGGGCCGGGGGAAGGGACCCCTCCATGGGAGCTGGTGGGGTTGGGGGCCCACTGAGGCTAGGATGAGCCGAACTCCAGCTCCTGCAGTCTTGTGGGGAGAGGGTCATGACCAGGCCAGGCCTCCCTCGGACCTTGGGGGAGATGAGGGCCTGGCTGGAGACAGAATGGCAGCCAGCCCAGAGGAGTCAGGGGCGGCAGCTGGAGGGATGGAGATGCGGGAAAAGGTGGAGAGACAGCGATGGGAGTGAGAGAGATCTGAGATGGAGACAGAACCAAGGGAGGAAAACACTGGAGGAGGAATGCTGACAAACACGGGTGCCAAGGCACGGGGGGGGGGGCGGGGGGGGAGCGGCAGCAGGGTGGGGACTGGAAACACAGGAGCAAGGGGACAGACAGAGCCCAGAGTCCCCCGTCACCATCTCCTCTCTCTTGCTCCCAATCCTCTCTACCCCAACCCAAGCAGGATGCAGTTTCCATGACAACCTGGCCGGCCAGAAAGGGGGGCAGGGGACTGCAGAGGAAATTTTCCACATCAGCAGGAAGAGGATGTGATGCAGAGAAGGAATGGGCTGGATACATGGGGGGGGGCGCCACACAGGGCCCTGGAACCCCAAAACATCTCGCCCACTGCCTCCCAGGATTCTCATCCTGCCCCCAGGTGGCACCCCCCACACCCCCACCTCTGGGCCATAGCGGGGGAGGGGGAGGGTTCCAGAGAAGCTCAAGGGTCAAATGTCCAAAGTTCAGCCGCTGCCCAAACCTCGTGTGTGGGGTGAGGTGGGGGGATGGGAGGCAGCAAGAAGCTGCGGAGCTCAGACCGCAGGCCGCCAAATCCGCGGGCATGGCTCTCAACACGGTCCCGAGGAAGGTGGGGGTACTGGGCTACGGCCGCCTCGGTGAGTCCTTGACTGTCTGGGGCTTCTTCCCCAGGCCCCTTTCTAGAGCCCCAGAAGCCCCTGTCCTCCACAAACATACTTTTCTTCTGTGTCTTTATCTGTGGCTCGGCTGCCTCTGGCTGACTAAGTGTCTTCCACTCCTCACCGCGGGGCTCCAGCCCCCTCAGGATCTCCGTCCTCCCCTTTCCGAGTCTCTGCCCCCCACCTAAGTTTTTGTGTCCCCCGACTCTGGGTCAATGTACTCCCTCCCTCACCTCTGTCATTCCCTCTCCGGGCCTCTGTCCCCCTCTCTCCAGGTCTCTGTCCCCCTCTCTCTGGGTCTCTGTGCCCCTCTCTCTGAGTCTCTTTCCCTCTCCCCAGGACAGTCCCTGGTCTCCCACTTGCTGACTCAGGGACCAGAACTGGGCCTAGAACTTGTTTTTGTCTGGAATCGTGACCCAGGACGAATGGCGGGGAGTGTGCCCCCTACCCTTCAGCTCCAGAACCTTGCTGCCCTCGGGGAGAGGTCAGTGACCTCGCTGTGAGAGAATGGGACTCTCTGAAGCTCCTGTTCTGGCCTCCCTTAGGTGCTGTGTGCTCTCACGTGATTCCCTTACCCTCTCTGGACCTTGGTTCACCCAAATGTGAAATAGGACAAGCCTCTGTCTTATTTCCCTTCCCAGGCCAGGGCGAAGAGTGACAGGCCTCCATAGACTCTGGGAATCTGGGGAGGGGAGGTCTAATACCTCTTCAAGGTCCTCGCTGCCTCTCTCCCCTCTCTCAGGCACCCTGACCTTGTGGTGGAAGTGGCCCATCCCAAAATAATCCACGAATCTGGGGCAGAAATCCTGCGCTATGCCAATCTCCTGGTGAGCTCTGTGTCTTCTGCCTTGGCATCACCCCGCCCTAAAGTGGGATCCATCTCTTGACCTCAGCCCCTCCCTACCTTCATCTGCCCCAGGTGGGATCCCCCTCAGCCCTGGCTGACCAGGCCACAGAGCGGCAGCTCCTGGAGGCCTCGCATTGCTGGGGCCACGCTGTGTTCGTGGCCCGGGGGGCCCTCTGGGGCACTGAGGACATCGCCAGATTGGACGAAGCCGGGGGCCTCCAGGTGAGGGCCTGCTGGGCTCCCTGGGAACCGGAGGGGGCCAACAGAGACCCCCAGTCCCCCCGACTCTGGCTCTCACTTCCAGAGCCTCCGTGTCACCATGGCCACACACCCTGATGGCTTCCGGCTTGAGGGACCCCTGGCTACGGCGCACAGCACTGGGCCTCGCACTGTGCTCTATGAAGGCCCTGTCCGCAGGCTCTGCCCCCTTGCTCCCCGAAACTCCAACACCATGGCTGCTGCTGCCCTGGCCGCCCCCAGCCTGGGCTTCGACCGTGTGATCGGGGTGCTTGTGGCCGATTTCAGGTGAGCGAAGCTGAGCGGGGGTCTGGGCTGGGGCCAGGCCAGCCGGACTGACCACCCTGCTTGCCCCAGCCTCAAGGACATGCATGTGGTGGATGTGGAGCTGAGCGGACCCCCGGGCCCCAAAGGCCGAAGCTTTGCTGTGCACACCCACAGAGAGAACCCCAGCGAGCCAGGCGCTGTCACCGGTTCTGCCACCATCACCACCTTCTGGCGCAGCCTCCTGGGTGCGGCCACGCTCCTCCCCGGCGCTCCTCTCCCCAAGCCCTGGGCTCTTGTGCTCTGCAGAGCTTGGGTCTCAGGCTCTCTGAGTCTGCAGTTCTGATTCTGTCTCTATCGATTCATCTTTATTCCTGAGTCTCCTTAACCTTCTACTACACGACGCTGAATCTTTATAGATCTCTATCTCTGTCCAAGTCTCCTCTCTCTGAGCCTCTGTGTCCCCCTCTCTCTGGGCCTCTAGCATGTGAGTCTCTGTCTACCCCCCAGGTCTCCGTCCCTCTATCTCTGGAATTTGGTCCCTCTCTCTGGGTCTCAGTCCCTCCCTCTAGGTCTCCACCTTGGTCTGTCCCTTCTTCCAAGTGTCTGTCACTCCTTATCTCTCTGTCTCAGCCTTTCATTCCCCGTATCTCCTCCGCAGGCTGCTGCCACCTGCCCTCCAAGCCGGGGATCCATCTCTGCTAAGAAGCCTCCTCCTTCCCAAGAGGACATCCTCATCTCATTATTTACCTCCCACCGCCACCGTCCCGCTGCTGCCTCAGTATCCCCAGACCTCCCTCCTGTCTCAGTAAATATTGGAGACGCTTCTCCCTGCATAGTCTGGTGTCTGATCACTTGTTTCCCTTCTGTGACGTCACGCTTTGTCTTCACACTAGGCATGATGTCATCACAGGGAGCGGGCATACAGAGTAGCAACACCCCTGGAAGCTATCGCGAGAGCCTAGTCACTACATTTCCCATAATCCTTCAAGTAGCAGGGGGCGTGGAAGTGTGCGAAGGAGAGGGTCGCCTCAGGGCACATTTCCGGGACTCACCGCGGGGGCCGACGGAAGTTGTAGTCCCGCGTTCTCGGGGGCGACAGCGAACTTCCGGGCCACGCCGCCCGGGCGTTCCGTGCGGAGCAAGAGCTCTCGCGAGGGTCGCCGGGAGTCGTAGTCCGGATCGCGGGGGCCGCCGGGAGCTGTAGTTCGTCCCTCCTGCCCAGTCACCGCGGTGCTGCCCGCCCTGTTCTCGGAGGCCAGAGCTGCCGGCCAGGGGGATGCGGGAGCCCCCGGTTCGGGGGAACAGAGAGGCAGGCGGGGTGAGGGTCGTTGCCAGGCAACGGGCTAGCGCCACGGTTGGGGTACGGGTCGGGGAGAGGGCTCTGTTACTCGGTGTCCGGGGAGGGGGCCCTGTTGCCAGGTGACAGGAGGAGAGAACTCTGTTGGTTAGTGACAGGGGAGGGGAGTCTTCTGTTGCTAGGCGACCAGAAGAGACCCTGTTACCTAGAGACAGGGGAGGAGCCTTCCTCTATTGCTTCCTCTAAGTAACCTGAGGAGAGACTGGTTACCTAGTGGGGGGGGGGGGTCCTCTGCTGCTGGGTAACCAGAGAGGAAGCCTGTTACCTAGGGACAGGGGAGGGGGGTTCTCTGTTGCTAGGTGACCACCATAGGGGACCCTTTCACTTAGGGATGTGGCGGGGGTGGTCCTCTGTTGCTAAGTGAGCAGAAGAGAGAGCTTTTTTCCTAGAAATAGGGGATGGAGGTACTCTGTTGCCAGGAGAGCGCCAGGAAAGCAGTCAGTGGCCCGGTGGCCGCTCAGGCTGCCTGAGCCCCCACTCAATGACGGTGCCCCCAGGGCCTGCTGGCAGGTTCGGCTTCCTGATCCCAGGCCCCTGAGTACCTTTTCCCCCACCCTCACCCCCAAGCAGGAGCCGAGGACGGCATGTCCCAGGCCCCAGGAGCTCAGCCAAGCCCGCCCTCCGTTTACCACGAACGGCAACGCCTGGAGCTCTGTGCCGTCCACGCCCTCAACAACGTCCTGCAGCAGCAGCTCTTCAGCCAGGAGGCTGCCGATGAGATCTGCAAGAGGTGACCATCACCCGCCCCAACCCCTGGAGAAGCAGGGCTCACAGAGGTGGGGCAACCCACCTGGGTCTCAGAGCAAGGCAGGGGCAGAGCCCCGGGGCTTTCTGCTGCCCCATCCCCTGCCTGGGCTGGACTCTGGGACTCAGAGATTGAGAGTGCCTCCTGCGCCTGTTCACCCCTCTCTCCTCAGCCCCAGAACAGGCCACATCCTTTTATGTGGGCCCTCATCCCCCACTCTCCTCTGGCCTCCCAGCTTCCGGTTTATCTCGTTCAGTCCAGGCTACATAGAGCTCCCGCGATGACCCTGCCCCTCCCCTGCTCTCAGTGCTCCCATGGCTCCCCAGCACCCCGGCAGAAGTCCCAAGCTCTGCAGTCTGATAACCAAAACCCTGTGTGCTGTGATCCCCACCCGTCTCTGTCGCTTCATATCTCACTGCTCCCCTCCAAGCAAACTCCTCTCCAGTCCCTGAAGGAGCCCCGCCACGGTGCCTCTGGGCCTTTGCACAGGCTATTCTTTCTGCCAGGCACAGCTTTCTCCTCTCGGCAGCCTGGAATGTTCCTCCTCACTACTCAAGATTTCAAACATCACTCCTTTGTTATCTCTCTGCCAGATCCCCTCCTCTCTGTCCCCACAGCTCTGGCCCCATCATCTCCTAGACCCTTTCTCCCCATCTCTTGCTCACAGCCCTCCCGTGCCCGTGCCCCTGCCCCGGCATCCTCAGGCAAAGTCCCAGCCCCTCAGACTGATTATTTTAGAATGTATTCATCTCCTCTGTCGTTCCAAACAGGGATCAATCAACTCTTCCATGGCAAAGCCATGCTGGAGACCCAGAGATGAGTCCGCTATGAGCCCTGCGCTGAGGGAAGCCAGGGAAACAGATACACAGAAAAAGAATACACAGCTTTCCCCTCTCCGACCCCTCCCCCTGCCCTGCCCACCAAAGGCCCAGAGACAGAACAAAGGTGCCATTGTCCAGAGGAAGCAGAGCCCAGAGAGACAAGTGGTGGTGGGGTGGGCCTCCTGGGCTTGGGGACAGCTGGACGAAAGGCTGGGGGTAGCAGCACAGGAGATGTGGTTGGGGACAGGTGGCTGCAACGGGTGGGATGGGCCTGAAGCCAGGAGGCCAGCAGGGGACAGGTCTGCAAGGCCAGGCTGAAGGGCTGGGGCTCTCTCCTGGGGTGACGGGGGTGCCAGGAAGGGCTGGGAGCAGGGGCAGGGCCGAGGCAATGCTGGGTGTAGAAAGAGCCCCCAGGAGGGGGAGGATTGGAAGCTGGGGGAGGGACAGGGCACACATCCTTGAGGCCAGGGCAGAGAGGGTACGGGGACAGGAGCAGGGCTTGGGGCTGATGAGTCAGGGGATTGGAGAGAGGGAAGAGTCCCAAGGCTGGGTGACTCACGGACCCTGGGACTCTTTGGCTTTGTGGGGGAGGGGGAGGCCTTTCCAGGGAACCCCCAACTCAGGAGGCCCTGACCACCTCCCAACCAGGTTGGCCCCAGACTCCCGGCTGAACCCCCATCGCAGCCTCCTGGGCACCGGCAACTATGACGTCAACGTGATCATGGCCGCCCTGCAGGGGCAGGGCCTGGCCGCCGTGTGGTGGGATAGAAGGAGGTGCGACCGAAAGCACTGTGTCCTGTGTGCTGAGCTTGGCACAGTGGGTGCGGTGTGACGGTGGTCAGTGTGGGACAAAGCAGGAGGAGGGGATGGGCGGAAGGTTTGCATGGGTGGGTCATGGACGGCTGGCAGGCCGAGGGCTTGGGAGGTGGTAGAGGGATGACTCGATGGTCAGTGGGGTAGGTTGATGGTAGCTGGCTGAGTAAATGCATGGTGAGCGGGCGGCTGGATGTGCTGGGGAGGTGGTTGGCTGATGGGACGATGGGACTGGTTGGGTGGCTGAGTGGCTGAGTGAATAAAGGATGAACAGCTGGTGGGCAGTGGTTACCAGATAGGCGGTCGGGTAGACGAACGGATCAACGGATGGATGCGTGGACGGAAAGGATGAATGAAGAGTTGGGTGGACGGTGGGGAAGCCGCTGGGCTGCTGGCTGGCTGCTGGTTGATTGAATCAGTGGGTGGATGTGACGGGGTGAAGCGTTGATGGGCTGGATGGTGGGTGATTGTTAGATGGCTGGGAGGCCTGGATGGGTGAGTGGGTGGGCAGGTGCTGTATAATGGATGGATAATGGGTAGAATCAGCAGTAGATGCGTCAGGAGCGGATGGGGAGTGGGGTGGGTGGTGGAGTTGTTGGGCGCTTGGATGGATGGAGGTAGGTGCATAAGGGACGGGTAATGGATGGACAGGCAGATGGTGGATGGTGAAGGGGGAGTTGCCGGGTGGGGGGTGGCTGACTGGGAGGTCTGGGTGGGGAGGGGGAGCAGGTGAGTAGAAGGAAGCAAGGGGTGGGTCGGTGGAAGAGAGTCCCTGGGTGGCTCGCGCAGCCACCGCTGCCACCAGCCTGGGCCCCCCACACCCGGTAACGCCGGGCTGGCGGGCGCCTGCGGAGGCCGGGCCCTGACCGTGGCATCCCTGCCCCGCCATGCAGGCCCCTGTCCCAGCTGGCGCTGCCCCGGGTGCTGGGGCTGATCCTGAACCTGCCCTCGCCCGTGTCCCTGGGGCTGCTCTCCCTGCCGCTGCGCCGGCGGCACTGGGTGGCCCTGCGCCAGGTGGACGGCGTCTACTACAACCTGGACTCCAAGCTGCGGGCGCCCGAGGTCCTGGGCAACGAAGATGGTGTCAGGTGAGGAGAGGGGGTGACTCCAGGGCTGGGCGCCAGACGCCCCTCCCCGGGGGGCACCCCCAGGCACCCCCCAGGCCTCAGTCTCCCTGTTTCTCTGCCCAGGGCCTTCCTGGCAGCCGCGCTGGCTCAGGGCCTGTGCGAGGTGCTGCTGGTGGTGACCAAGGAGGTGGAGGAGAAGGGCTCCTGGCTGCGGACAGACTGACCCCGAGGAGGAGGGGACCACGGCCGCCCACGGGCGTGGCCCCCGCGCATCCACATCCAGTTCCCAGCGCCGGGGGAAGGGCCAGGCCCCGCACCTCCTGGACCCAGCGGAGGTCCCAGCCCCTTCCTCGCAACGCCCCCGCCACATGCCACTGCTGCCTCAATAAACCAGATGGATGATTTGCTCCCAGCCTGGCCTGAGTCTCACTGGGGGCCCCTTTCCTTCAGTTACGCTGGTTTATCAGAGAGACCCAGGCAGGCCTGGCCAGGATCCGAGCTCTCTGCCACCTCCCGGCTTGGTCACTCATCTCTCGGGCCTCAGTTTCCTCATGGGGGTGGGCCCAGGGGAAAACAATGCAAATGCCTGCCCTCTCGAGGCACCTGGGAGAGACCAGGAGTGAACAGAGAGACGCAGTCCAGGGTGTTTAGGGAGATAAGCCCCAAGGAGAAGGAGAGGGTTTACTTCTTGACTCCCAACTCATCTACCAACTGCAGTCATGGCCCCAAAAGATGTCCAGATCCTCATCCCCGGAACCTGCGAATATGTTCAGGTGCGTGGCAAAGGGGAACGGGAACGAAGGTTGCTAATCCGCTGACCTTAAAATCGGGAAATTATCCTGCATTGTCTGAGTCGGCCCGATGTAATCCCGAGGGCCCTTAAACGTGAAGCGAGCACGGGACTTCCCTGGTGGTCCAGTGGCTAAGACTCCACTCCTCCACGGCAGGGGGCATGGGTTCAATCCCTGGTCAATACCACATGCACGGCGGTGCAGCCAAAAAAAAAGTGAAGGAGGTAGGAGAGGAGAATCTCAGACATGACTAAGGAAGCAGCATCAAAGAGATGCTACACGGAGGGGGGCGCTTTGAGACAAGAGGGGTCATGGGCCAGGAAACGCAGGCAGCCTCTAGGAGGTGAAATACACAAGGAAACGGATTCTCCCCCCGGCCCCCAGAAGGAACCAGCCCTGCCCACACCTTGACTCTAACCCAGTGAGACTCATTTTGGACTTCCAACCTCCAGAAATGTAAGAGAATCAATGTGTGTTGTTATAAGCCACTACGTTTGCTAGAGTAGCCAGGGAAAGGAACACCGGGAAAAGGAACACCAGGGAAAGGAACACCAGGAAAAGGAACACCAGGAAAAGGGACACCAGGAAAAGGAACACCAGGAAAAGGGACACAGCGTAGAATTCCTCAGGGCAGTGGAAGGTGTTGCTGAGGAGGCGTTTGAGCAAAGACTGGAAGAAGGGGAGGGAGAGAGGCAGGCACGGAGAGGTCTGCAGGAGAAGCATTCCAGGCAGAGAACAGGCAGTGCAAAGGTCCTGAGGCATGCTGGTGTGGCTGGAACTGAGGGAGCGAGGGAGAGAAAGGGTGGAGAGGTGACGGAGGGGGAAGATGGTGGCCAGTGGGACTTGAGCAGAGGAAGGACAGACTCCCACTGGGTGTCCTCCCCACAGTCTCCCCTGAGCAGCCCCCATCCTGTCCTGTACCCTTCCCCCAGGGCCCCCTGTCCCTCCAGGTCTGGCCTGTGCAGCTGGATGCTTGCCCTCCTCAGCTCTCGGGCTGGGAGGAAGACACAAGCGGATGGATGTAAAGACCCCCAGTCCCAGTGGTGGGGTGTTTTAACAGGGGTCCCATGGGACAAGGTGGGGGGCCACAGGAAGATGAGGGGTCCTGGGGGAGCTGGCTGAGGGGCGTTCTCCAGGGAGCCAGTGGGAAGGGAGGGAGGGCCCATTCCAGAATTAGAAACAGCCCAGATTGAGACCTGGAATGTTGAGGGAGATGATTTCTCCAGTAGCTATTTGAGGAGGTGATAAAGAGATAAGGGTGGATCCTGGCAGGTCCACAGCCCACAGGGCCTCCAAGAGCAGCTGAGGGGCTGGACCTGGTCCAGGGCAATGGGTAGGGCTGTGAGCAGGGGGGCAGGTCGGTCCTGAGTGCAGAAAGACCCTCTGGGGCCACGTGGGGGAAGGCTGGAGGCTGGGAGGCCCAGGAGGAGGCTGAGGGTCCCAGTGGGAGACACGTGGGGGAAGGCTGGAGGCTGGGAGGCCCGGGAGGAGGCTGAGGGTCCCAGTGGGAGAGGACGAGTCAGGGCCTGAGTTCAGGACCCTGGGGGCAGAGTGGAGGTGACAAGAGGATCAGGGCAGGCTCTGGGGGTGGGAGACGGGCAGGGAAGGAGGACCCGGTGTCTGGCCCTGGGGGACAGATGGGACCGAGGGAGGAGGAGTGGTTGTGGGGGACATGCTGAGCTCAGGGGGGTGTAAGGAGTGTGACAGGCCAGGTGACATCAGGGGACGAGGACCAGGGTCAGGGACCCAGGAGATGGTTTTAGGGGTCATGGGCCTAAAACTGTGAGGGAGGAACATGGGCAAAAGAGGGGGCCCCCACTAGGTGGCGGGCAGATATGGGGGACCTGGAGGCACAGGCAGGGCCCCGCTGGGGGCGTCTCCCCGGGCCCGCCTCAGGCTGTGCTCCACACAGACAGTAAATTCTGAGAGGGACACAGGAAAGAAGGCGGCGGGAGCAGGCGCCGGCAGGACACGCTGACCCGTGGTGATGGGGGCACTGGTTCCCAAGACCTCAGAGGTCAAAGGGCAACTTGTAAAGTAAAAAGTCAAGCAGCACGTGAGGGGAAACTGCTGGGGTCCCGGGACACTCCAGCTCAGGGGTGCCCCCAACACCCGCCTAGTCTCTGACTCCCTCTGTCCCTCCCTTTGGGTCCCTCTCTTGGGCTCTCTTTCTGGGTGTTTCTGTCTCTCCGTGTCGCTCTCAGCTTCTGGGGCCCCCTCCTGCCCCCTGTGCCTGTCGCCTGTCCCATCTGGTCCCAGACAGCCTGGCGGGGCTTCCTGAGTGTTTCTATTCCTGGGCCTGAGTGACCTCCCCAGGTGCCTTCTCAGTGGCGGCCTAATATGGTCAGAGCGGGAGCCCAGAGGGCAAGAGTGGGACCTGGGCAGGGGGCGTGGGGGTCCCTGCAGCCTCCCTCCTCCTGCTCCCAGCTCCCCCCCAGGCGCTAACGCCTCCTGCTCTGCAGGCTGGGCCAGCGCATGGATTGAGCGCTTACTGTTTGCCCCTTATGGTGGGTGCAGACGGGCCCATGCAGCCTTGAAAGCCCCCACCTGCTGGGGCCACCCCACTTCGCACAAGCCTGAGTCAGGCTGTCCCTTGTCCCAGGGTGCCCAGCCAGGCTGGTCCCAGAGCATCGGTTGGCGGGGGCTCCTGGGGATCCCCAGTTTCCCTTTGGGGGCGCCCCACGCAGGCCCCCAGGGGCGTCTCTGTGCCGGCCTGGTTGCAGGAGGGAAGGAGGGGGTCAGGTCACGCGGAAGGTGCAGGGGGAGGTGACAGCTGTCCCGTGCCCCCGGGTGCTGACAGCTGAGGCCCAATTTAGCTCTTGGACGGAGCCCGGGGCTAGCCAGATAAGGCAGTGAGGGGTGCAGCCCCGCCCCCAGGGCACCCCTTAAATCACCCGGTCGGGCCCTGGGGGGTGGCCGCCAGCGATGCCAGGTGAGAGGGGCCGCGCTCCTTCCTGACTCCCCGTGTCCCGCCTGCACAGCGCTGCCCCTCTCTCTCCGACTTTCCTGTGTCTCTCTCTCTCTCTCTCTTCCTCTCGTCTCTCCATCTGTCTTTCTGTCTCTTCCGATCTCCGACCCTCCCGCTCTCCATTTCTCCCCATCCTGTTCCTAACTCTGCCTCTGTCCTTCTTTCTGTCTCTCTTGCCCCATCCTCTCTCTTGTCTCTGTCTTCCCATGTCTATCTAATCTCTCTTCATCTCTTTCTGTGTATCTCTCCTCTTTCCATTTCTTTGTCTGTCTCTGTCTCCCCATCTCTGACCCTTCCGCCCGTCACTCTCCCTTCTTCCGTGTGTGTGTGTGTGTGTGTGTGTGTGTGTCTGTCTCTCTCCTCACTTCTCTCTTGGTCTCTCTCAGTCGCTCCCTGTCTCTGTCTCTCTGCCTCTCCCAGACTTTCTCTCCCCGTCTCTCTCTGGCCCTACCTCTCCATCGCCCCGGATGGAGGCCACCTGGGGCCTCTGCTGCGGTTTCTGCTGAATAAAGCTGTTTCTGTCCTCACCTCTCCGCTCCTCTCGCCTCTTTTCCTTTCTTACCCCTCTGCCTCTGAGCTCAGCACCCCCGCCCTGAACCCGGGTGGGTGGAGGTCGGGAACCCGGGGCTGGGGTCGGGGTCGGGGTCGGGGTTCCTCCCTCCCAGAGACTGCAAGAAACAGAGGCTGAGAGACAGATGGAGGAGATAGGGAGAAAAACCGAGAGATGGATGCAGAGAGAGACCCAGAGACAGCAAGAGACAGGGACTCAGAGACAGAAAGACAGACGGGAATGGGGGCCACAGACTCAGAGATGGGAGAGCCAGTGGGACAGCAAGACCTAGATACGCAGAGAAACACAGAGAGTGAGACAGGGCGACATCTCCATCTCAGAGACAGGGAGATGCAGAGACACGGAGAGAGACTGGGAGGTCGAGAGACAGAGGTTAGACGGTGCCCCGCATCCCCCCAGACACGGCAGACTGGGCTGGGCAGCCCCCTCCCCCTCCCGCCAGGCGGTGCCAGGCCCCAGACAACGGGCCCTTGTCCTGACAGGGCCTTGACTCTGTCCGGCAGCTGGGGGCTGGGCTGGCTGGGCCCCGGTGTTGGGGGGGAGGGGCGGCCACCAGAAGCCTGGCCTTGGCCTCCACCCTCAGACTCTCCCTCCTCCCTCGACCTCCTCCTTCCAGCCTCCCTCTGGGGTCTCTGCGCACTCCCAGCCTGCTTTCTGCTCTGCCGGGGAAGGGGACAGGCATTTACGGAGCACCTGCTGGATGTACCTGAAATGCCTCCGGCCCCTCCCGACACCCTCTTGTCTCCCCTGTCCCTTCCTCTGTGCCCTCTGCTTGTTCTTCCTGGGCTTCTGGCTCCCTTCCTTGGAAAAGATGGGCATTTATTAAGTTCCTAGTGTTTGCCAGGCAATTTCCATACATTGTCTCTGCACCTTATACTCTTTTTGCTCTCCTGTCCCTTCCACCCTGTTTCCTTTCCCTTCTTCCTGATCTGCCTGGTCTCTCCTGCAAGGAAATGGGCATTTATTGAGCACCTACTGTGTGCTAGGGAATTTACAAACCCTGTCTCCTCTCTTATTATATACACCCTTTTCTCCCCTAATTCTTTTCTTCCTTCTCTATTCATTTCCTCTCCTTTCTGACTCTGTTCCCTCCTAGGGGAGGGAATGAACATATATTGAGGACCTACTGTGTGCCAGGCAGTTTGCACACCATCTCACCCTTCCTCACACCGTCTTCCTTCCCTGTCTCTCCTCTGTCCTCTCCTTGTCTTTCTGGGCTCTCTGCTCTCTGCCAAGGCAAGGAACACACATTTATTGAGTACCTATGGTATACCAAGCAATTGCTTG
Source organism: Grampus griseus (assembly GCF_964374135.1). Classification (NCBI taxonomy): domain Eukaryota; kingdom Metazoa; phylum Chordata; class Mammalia; order Artiodactyla; family Delphinidae; genus Grampus; species Grampus griseus. Next base: position 6,443,892 of record NC_139013.1, read on the forward strand.
TGCTTCCTCTATTCTCCTCTCGCCCTCTCATCTCCACTGACCCGTGGTTTCTGCTGTCCTCTGCTTCTTTCTGCTCTCTGCCAGGAGAGGAACTGGGCATTTATAGAGCACCTATTGTGTGCCTGGTAATTTCCTTCCACTCCCCCTCCCTCCCCCTCGATTCTCCATGTTCCTTCATCTCTGACTTATTTTCTGCTGTCTCTCCTTTCTTGGGGGAAGAAAACAAGCAATTATGGAGCACCTATTGTATGCCAGGCAATTTACACCCCACCTCATCTTCTCTTGCCTCTTTCTCCCTGCCCCGCTCATTCTGCCAGCTTCTCCCTTCTTGTGTTTTCTGGGCCTTCCTCGGGGAAGGGAACAAGCATTAACTGAGCACCTCTATGTGCCCCATGATTTGCCGGAACTGCCTCCTCTGACATCACCTCCTCCCTTCTGCTCCATCCTATTGCCTCCTCGGCCAACCTTCCTCTCACCAGTGTCTTCCTCTTCCTCTTGTTTGCCTTCTCTTCCAAGGAAGACAGTGTGCATTCATGGAGCACCTCCTGTGTGCCTCACCCACACACTCGCATGGTCTCTTCCTCATTTCCTCTCTTCTCCCTGGTTCCTGCTCTCCTCCAGCTTCTCCCCTTCCTCTCTGCCCTGTCAGCTCTCTCCTGCGGGAGGAACTAGGCATGTACTGAGCGCCTGCTGTGTGCTACTCCTATCAGCTGTCTGTCTGTCCCAGCTTGCCCCATAGGCCCTGCGCTCCCTTCTCTCTCCCTCTCTGCTTGCTTTCCTCCTCCTGGCTGCCTCCTCTGCTCGCTGCTAGGAAAGGGGACAGGCATTTATTAAGTGCCTATTGTATGCCCACTGCTTTACCTACACTGTCTCCTTCCAGCACAGCTTCTCCTGTTCGTTCTCTCTGCTGGCGTTTCCCCTCCCCGCTCCTTTTCTTCCTGTCTTCTTTCTCCCGGGAAGAGAACCAACACTGAAGAGCACCAACCGTACTCCTAGCTATTTCCACCCCTGGCCCTCCCTCCTTTGGCTGTCTTTCCTCCCGTTTCTCCTCTGTGGTGGTTTCTTCACTTCCTTTCTGACTTGGCTCCTCTCTCCTGACGAAGGGAATGAATGGGCATTGATTGAGCACCAGCTGTGTGCCAGGCTCTTCACAAGCCCAGCGTCCCCTCCTCACACTCTCTCCCTCTCCCTTTCCCTTCCTCTCTACCGCCTCTTCTCTCCCTTCCTGCTCTCCGCGTGCTCCACCAGGAAAGGGTAGGGGCACTGATTAAGCACCAACTGCGTGCTGGGCAGCTCACACACGCTGCTGCCTCTCCTTAGACCCTGTGTTCTCCCCTGCCCCCTCCTCTTCCTTCTCTGCAGCGGAAGCTCTCAATTTTTCCAGAAGGAAGGGATGTAGGCAGCGATCTCAGCCACCACGGCTGTGGAAGGGGCCCATCATCTTCACCTCATGGTGCTGGGCACCGCGAGCTGATGACCGACTGGGGCTCCATTTGGATTTCCTCACTGGGGAAAAGAAAATGTGGATCACAATAGCCACTCCCTAGGGCGGGGGAGGGAGGGGTGACTGAAGGAGACCAGGAGAGAAAGGAGGCTAGACAGTGCTAGAACAAGCCCACGGGAGGGAGGAGGGGCGCTCATCCTGCTCTGGTCGTTGAGTCCTGACTTGTCGCCCTCGTGGCCCCCTCCCTCACCTCCCTGCGCGCTCTGCTCCGCCCCCGCCCCCGAGAAGCAGCTGAGGAAACTGAGGCTCAGGCGGGGGTGGGGGGGGGAGAATCGCCCGCCACTCGGCCCCCTCTCTCCCCCATTCTCTGGATCTCCCTCCGATTCCCAATCTCGCTCCCTCACTAGCTCTTTCTCCCCTCCCTCCCATTTTCTGGACCTCGCTCTCTCCGCACCTCTCGCTCCATCTTTTCTCTCTTTCTCTCCTCCCCTGTCTCTCACACGCTTCCTCTGCCTCTGCCCCATCAGTTTCTCTTGACACACGCATCGTCCTGCCGGAAAGGACTTCCCTCACACTGTGTTGCCGTTTGCTTCGCGCACACCTCGATCAGGTCCTTTTCATTCTTTCTTCCTGCAGCCGCTCCTCCTCTTCCCCCTCCTCCTCCCCCTCCTCCTCCCCCTTCTGATCTGTCTCGACCTTCTGTCCATTTGTCCGTCTCTCCACAGCCACCCGCTCACAGGTTTCCTTCCTCTCACCCTTGTTTTTCACCCTGATCCTCAGTTTCTTCCTCTTTAATTCACGCACCCCCACACTCCTCCCCCACCCCACTTCTCTTCCTTAAACCGCGCTCCTATCCGTCCTTTACACCTTCCTCCGCCGCAGCCCCAGCTCGACTCCCCTGCACTGCCACTCTCAGCCTTTCTGGAAGCCCTTCTGCTTTTCCTTCTGCCTCTGCCCCGCCCCCCGCTCCTGGCTCCCACCCCGTCCATCCTCCTACCCCCGATGGGATGGGGTGCGGAGTCCCCAGCCCTGGGCTTCCCGCTCTGGGCTCTCGGGTTAGCCCTCCGCTCCCCCTTCCTCGGCTGCTGCGGTGTCTCCTCTCTCTACCCTCGTCCCCTTCGCCTCGTCCCTATGCCTCACGTTTACCTCTCACACCAGCCTCTCCTGCTCCTCCCATCTCCCCCACAGGGGCTCCTATTTCCTTCCCTTCCTAGCCTCGCTCTCACTCAGTTTTCCTTGTATCTTCTTTCCATTGGCTTTTTACTCCTGACTCTCTCCTCCGCCGTCTACCCCCCTCCCCGCCTCTCTCCCGGCGCTGCCCTTCCTACCACCCTGTCCTTGTGCCCTCCCTTCCCTGGCGTGAGGGGCCAACCGCCCCCTCAGCCCTCACCGCATGCCTCGTCTCCGTCTCTCATGGTCTCTTTCTCCCACACCTGCTGCCATACACCTGGGGTTTGCAGCGTCTCCCCTCCCCGCTCTCCCTGCCCCTGTCCCCCGTCCCTGTCCCGTCCTTGCTCGACTCCCACAGCTGGGGAGGCCCGTGCGGTAACCAACGGGGGCGGGACGGCTGCGTCCCCGCGCTGGTGGTATTTTTATCCTGTCTCGGAACAGACGGTCCTGTGATTAATGTTTCACAGCTTACGGAATTCATTTCATGTTCTGCCAGGTCCTGGGACCATCAGCTGCACGTTTCTGCCGCCTGCAGCTCATCGTTAACTGGGACACGGGGACACTGTCCCGTGACCTGGCGCGCTATCACTCGAGAGGGGCAAACCTTCCCTTCCCTCCTCTCTGCCTCCCTCAGTTTCTCCCTCTCTCCCCGCTTCTCCTTTCTGAGCCCCACTCCTTCTCCCCCTTCTCCTTGCTGAGCCCCACTCCTTCTCTCCCCCTTCTCCTTGCTGAGCCCCACTCCTTCTCTCCCCCTTCTCCTTGCTGAGCCCCACTCCTTCTCTCCCCCTTCTCCTTGCTGAGCCCCATTCCTTCTCTCCCCCTTCAACTTTCTGAGCCCCACTCCTTCTCTCCCCCTTCTCCTTGCTGAGCCCCACTCCTTCTCTCCCCCCTTCTTTCTGAGCCCCATTCAATCTCTCCCCCCTTCTCCTTGCTGAGCCCCACTCCTTCTCTCCCCCCTTCTCCTTGCTGAGCCCCACTCCTTCTCTCCCCCTTCTCCTTGCTGAGCCCCATTCAATCTCTCCCCCCTTCTCCTTGCTGAGCCCCACTCCTTCTCTCCCCCCTTCTCCTTGCTGAGCCCCACTCCTTCTCTCCCCCTTCTCCCTGCTGAGCCCCACTCCTTCTCTCCCCCTTCTCCTTGCTGAGCCCCACTCCTTCTCTCCCCCTTCTCCTTGCTGAGCCCCACTCCTTCTCTCCCCCCTTCTCCTTTCTGAGCCCCATTCCTTCTCTCCCCCTTCTCCTTGCTGAGCCCCACTCCTTCTCTCCCCCTTCTCCTTGCTGAGCCCCACTCCTTCTCTCCCCCTTCTCCTTGCTGAGCCCCACTCCTTCTCTCCCCCTTCTCCTTGCTGAGCCCCACTCCTTCTCTCCCCCTTCTCCTTGCTGAGCCCCATCCAATCTCTCCCCCCTTCTCCTTGCTGAGCCCCACTCCTTCTCTCCCCCCTTCTCCTTTCTGAGCCCCATTCCTTCTCTCCCCCTTCTCCTTGCTGAGCCCCACTCCTTCTCTCCCCCTTCTCCTTGCTGAGCCCCACTCCTTCTCTCCCCCTTCTCCTTGCTGAGCCCCACTCCTTCTCTCCCCCTTCTCCTTGCTGAGCCCCACTCCTTCTCTCCCCCTTCTCCTTGCTGAGCCCCATCCAATCTCTCCCCCCTTCTCCTTGCTGAGCCCCACTCCTTCTCTCCCCCCTTCTCCTTTCTGAGCCCCATTCCTTCTCTCCCCCTTCTCCTTGCTGAGCCCCACTCCTTCTCTCCCCCTTCTCCTTGCTGAGCCCCACTCCTTCTCTCCCCCTTCTCCTTGCTGAGCCCCACTCCTTCTCTCCCCCTTCTCCTTGCTGAGCCCCACTCCTTCTCTCCCCCTTCTCCTTGCTGAGCCCCACTCCTTCTCTCCCCCTTCTCCTTGCTGAGCCCCACTCCTTCTCTCCCCCTTCTCCTTGCTGAGCCCCATTCAATCTCTCCCCCTTCTCCTTGCTGAGCCCCACTCCTTCTCTCCCCCTTCTCCTTTCTGAGCCCCATTCAATCTCTCCCCCCTTCTCCTTGCTGAGCCCCACTCCTTCTCTCCCCCTTCTCCTTGCTGAGCCCCATTCCTTCTCTCCCCCTTCTCCTTGCTGAGCCCCACTCCTTCTCTCCCCCTTCTCCTTGCTGAGCCCCATCCAATCTCTCCCCCCTTCTCCTTGCTGAGCCCCACTCCTTCTCTCCCCCTTCTCCTTGCTGAGCCCCACTCCTTCTCTCCCCCCTTCTCCTTTCTGAGCCCCATTCCTTCTCTCCCCCTTCTCCTTGCTGAGCCCCACTCCTTCTCTCCCCCTTCTCCTTTCTGAGCCCCATTCAATCTCTCCCCCCTTCTCCTTTGAGCCCCATTCTCTCCCCCCTTCTCCTTTCTGAGCCCCACTCCTCTCCCCCCTCCTCCTTTCTGAGCCCCACTCCTTCTCTCCCCCTTCTCCTTTCTGAGCCCCACTCCTTCTCTCCCCCCTTCTCCTTGCTGAGCCCCACTCCTTCTCTCCCCCCTTCTCCTTTCTGAGCCCCACTCCTTCTCTCCCCCCTTCTCCTTTCTGAGCCCCACTCCTTCTCTCCCCCCTTCTCCTTGCTGAGCCCCACTCCTTCTCTCCCCCCTTCTCCTTTCTGAGCCCCACTCCTTCTCTCCCCCTTCTCCTTGCTGAGCCCCACTCCTTCTCTCCCCCTTCTCCTTGCTGAGCCCCACTCCTTCTCTCCCCCTTCTCCTTGCTGAGCCCCACTCCTTCTCTCCCTCTTTATTCACCCGGCTCTTTCCTGTCACACCTTTGGCTTTGTTCTGTTTTCCCTGCTGTCACTCTCTTCTCTCCCTCAGTCACCAAATGCCCTCGGGATGGCCGCCCAGGTGTCGAGGAGGGAGACTGTCCTCCGTGGGCCTGGCTGGGGTCTGAAGAGCCACCGCCCACCCCTCCCGGCGCCTCCTGGCCTCGCGCTGCAGCCTAGTCTCGCCTTACTTTCCACTTTTCTCATTTCCTCCGTGTTCCTCGGTCCCTTCTTGCCACCACGTGCCTCCTCGCTGGCCTCCCTCCATCCTCTCCTCAGCCTGGACCTCCCCCTCCCTCCGCCCCTCCCCTTGGCCTCCAAGAGTGTGTGTGTGTGACACTGGCGGGACGCCTCTCTCTCCCTTTCCCTCCTCTGTCCCCCCTCCCTCCATCCTTTTCTCTCTCCTTTCCTCCTCTCCCACTCTCTCTGCCTCTCTCTCCGTGCCGTCTCTCACACCCGTTCTCTCTCTTACACACATATATACACACACTCATTCTCTTCTCATCTTCTTTTTACCGTATCCCCTCCATCCTTTTCTCTCTTCCTCGGTCTCTCCTCCCCTCCCTCTCGGATCTCCCTGAATCTCTCCCTCTTTCCCCCCCACCCCGGCTCTCTGGGAACCTCCCCAGGGCTCACATCCCTTCTCTCTCCGCTTGCTTGTCTCCCGGCTCGTCCCCTCCCTCTCGGGTCTCTCTCTGGAGCGGTTCTCTCCCCCCTTCGCCCCATCTCTTCTCTCCTCCAGCCCCCCTCTTTTCTTTCTCCCGCTCCTGTGTCTCTGCCCTTGGCTTTCTCTCCTCTCCTGTCTCCCTTCTACTTTCTCTATCTTGCTTCTCCTCTGCCTCTTTCCTTTTTTCCACTTGCTCCCTTCATCCTCCCCGCTCCAGTTCACCCCTTTTCTCTCTTTCAAAACCACTTGCCTCTTCCTCTCCTGCTTCCCCTACTCTGGTCTCAACGCGCCCTCCCACCTCTCCTGCTCCCCCCGCTCTGGTCTCAATGCCCCCTCCCGCCTCTCCTGCTTCCCCCCTCTCTGGTCTCAATGCCCCCTCCCCCCTCTCCTGCTTCCCCCCCCTCTGGTCTCAATGCCCCTCCCCTCTCTCCTGCTTCCCCCCCTCTGGTCTCAATGCCCCTCTCCCCTCTTCCCTCCATTTCCTCTTCTGTCTGCTCATCCTCCCGCTCCTCCCCTCTGTGCTCCTGGCGGCCCCGCCTCTTCTCTCCCCTCCCTCTGTTCCTTTCCTCTTTCTTTCCTTCTTTCTTCCTCCTCCTTTCTCTCTCCGACCCTCTCCCTTCCCGTCCCCTCCCCATCCCTCCCCAGCTCTCTTCCCACCTCTTTTCCTTGTTTCTCCCTCTCTGCCCCTCCTCTGGGGGCCTCCCTGTCTCTGCTCCTCCCACTTCTCTGCCTGTCCTCCCCTCTGAGTGGCCCCCTCTCCCCTCCTCACATCCATCTCTTCTCTCTCCTCTCCTCGCTGAATCTCTCCTTCCCCTCATCCCTCCTCTTTCTCACTCTACAGTTTCTCTTTCTCTAGCCCCTCGCACCTTCTTTCAGTCTCTCTCCCCCTTTCCTTTGTCTCCTCTCCCAATCTGTCTTCTCATCTCCTCTCTCTGTCTCCGGAGGCCCCTGCCCTGCCCTGCCCAGCGCCCCCTCCCCCGCGTGTCCTCGCCCTGAGGGCTCCAGGGGCTCCTCTCTCCCTTTCCCTCTCCTGCCCTTGGGGCTCTGAGGTTTCCAAGTTCTGAGCAGATGGCAAAGCCAACCCAGGGAGCCCGGGGCCGGGCTGTCAGGCCAGAGTCCCCGAGGTGGAAGGGCCTTTGTGACACCCATTTTCTCTCTCTTTCTGTCTGCCCCGGGCTCTGGACACTGCCTGGAGGGATCAAGTCTGCCCCAGGTGCAGGGAGGATGGAACGAGGCCGGGCTCAGAGGCAGGGAGCAAGCTGCCTAAAGACGCACAGCAAGTAAGTGGCAGGGCCAGGACAGGGTGGGCCGCCCTGCAGCTGGCTGGGATCTGCTCCTTCTTGACTCTCCGGCCTGAGCTTGCTGGGAAGCGGGCTGCCGCCTCTGCTCCGTTCCCCTGCCCAACCCTCCACCATGTCCTCTTCCTCAGGCAGCGTGAAGCACAGCAGCCGCTGGGAGGACCTCACAGGACCCCACTTCACAGATGAGAAAACAGGTGCCTGGTGTTCCTGAGGACCAGCATCTGCTCAGACAGAGACTTCATGGGAACCCCAACCTTCCCAAAGGATCGACAGTGCCCCCTCTAGGGTCCTCCTCTCCGCTGAGACGGACCACATGGGTCAGCATGATGCCTGACCTCCCCCAGTACCGCCCAAGAGGCATTTTCAGACTCGGTGTGATCATCCATCACCACCTACTGGCAAAGGACAAAACTGCAACCAGCTCTAATAAACACTGGGAATGACCCCGACAAAAGAGGACAGTGCCAGGGGGTGGCAGAGGGGCTGCGGGAGAGGAGGGGGAGAATTTGCAAAATTCTGTAAAAATTAAAAACTTGACTCCTAACCAATACATAAACATCATACTCAGCAAGCTTCCTGGTGCGCCGACTTAAATCTCCGGACTTCGTGGGTGTTTCCCAGTCATGCTACAGGCAGGTTCTCTCCTGCACTGCCATGGAAGTGCACGCGTCGCTGCTCTGGGAAATGAAGGAGAGTGGGATTTGGTTTACACAATTTGCTAGGGAGCCTATTTCCAGGAACTGGGCCAAACTGAGTTTGTTTCCTCTGCAGTGACCTTGCTGAATGGAAGCTGGGTGCAAGCAAAGGTGAATGTTCACAGCCCGAGAGGCCCCAGTCACTGGCCCTTGATCCTCACCTGGAGTCTCTCTGATGGGCTAAATAAAGAAACCTCTAGAACTGTTTCCCGAAGCTACCTGCTACAATGCACAATTTGGGGGTGGCAAAGATTCTTTAAAAATACTAAAATTAGGGCTTCCCTGGTGGCACAGTGGTTGAGAGTTCACCTGCCGATGCAGGGGACACGGGTCCGTGCCCCCGTCAGGGAAGATCCCACATGCTGCGGAGTGGCTGGGCCCGTGAGCCATGGCCGCTGAGCCTGCGCTCCACGGGAGAGGCCACAACAGTGAGAGGCCCGCGTACCGCAAAAAAAAAAAAAAGAAACAGTGACTAAGCTCTCCAGGGATGGGCAAGAATTAGATGCGAAGTTTAATCAGAAGAGAGCCCCAGGGAGCCTGCACGAGGTCGGACACTGACTAGAATATGCCACAGGGTAACCTTGCTGGCTTGAGAGCAGTCAAAAGAAGTCTAAGAAAAAAAGAATGTGGGACTCCTCTCATGGTCCAGTGGCTAAGACTCCACGTTCCCAATGCAGGGGGCCTGGGTTCGATCCCTGGTCAGGGAACTAGATCCCACATGCCACAACTAAGAGCTCGAACGCCACAACTACGCATCCCGCATGTGCAACTAAGACCCGGCACGGCCAAATAAATAAAGAAATAAATAAAAATAATGTAATCAGATTGACAAAGACCTCAAACCTCGAGCCACTAAAAAATAACAAAATGGGGGCTTCCCTGGTGGTGCAGTGGTTAAGAATCCGCCTGCCAATGCAGGGCACACGGGTTCAAGCCCTGGTCCGGGAAGATCCCACATGCCGCGGAGCAACTAAGCCCGTGCACCACAACTACTGAGCCTGCGATCTAGAGCCCGCGAGCCACAACTACTGAGCCCGTGTGCCACAACTACTGAAGCCCGCACACCTAGAGCCCATGCTCTGCAACAAGAGAGGCCACCACAATGAGAAGCCCGCGCACCGCAATGAACAGTAGCCCCCGCTCGCCGCAACTAGAGAAAGCCTGCGCACGGCAACAAAGACCCAATGCAGCCAAAAATAAAAATAAGATAAATAAAATAAATTAATTTAAAAAAATACCAAGGCAATGTGAGTCAGCGGGAGGTTTTGGGGCTCTCAGGCCACTTGTCACTGTGCAGAGGGGCGTGGCTGGCCCCCCAGGGGGTGGGCTCTGAGCTCCCACGGGGCTGCAGGGAAGAGGCGCAGCAGGATCAGGGTCCAGGAGCATCAGAGGACGGAGGTGGCACACGGAGGTCTCAGCAGTATCAGATGAATCACAAGAGGAATTCAAAAACACAAATGCTGCCATGGAGCACAGGACAAGAAGAGTTCTCAGAAAATCCCAATAGTGCTGCCACGCTCCACGGGCACGTGTGCACTTAGGTCACGTGTGCATTTCGTGAGAAAGTCAGTTGGAGGAGAGCGGGGTGAATGAGCGTAACGCCCCTTTCTGGCGGCACACGAAGGACGAGGCCACTCTCTGGGCAAGGAAAGAACTGCAGAAGATACAGCGCACGAGGCAAGTGGCAAGCACGGGACAGTGTACAACCTCGAACATGGTACCTTTGCTACGAGGAGGGGGAAAGAGCACACGTTCCTGTTTGTTGGTGTCCGCACAGACACTCCGGGAGGGAAAACAAATGGACTAAAATGATCAAGTGACCACGGAGACAAGGCTCCACTGCGCACCTTCCTCGGCTGTTTCCCCTGTTCACAAAACGTCTCTAATCTGCCTTGGTATTCTACTTCGAGTCACGAGTCTGCGCGAAGTCATTCAAAGTCACATCACAGGCAGATCAGCGACAGAGCCGCGATGTCGCACTACTTATAACCACATAAAGCAGGAGGCAAGCTGAACGTTGAACGTTTGGGGGACAGTTTAATAAACTGCTATACAGACACCGTGGAGCCTGACGCAGCTGTTACCATGACAACGGCGGCCATTTTTTGGTGTTTCTGAATAGCACACACAGTGACCAGGGGAATTCAGCAGTGCCGGTACATCCTGACCGCCTCTTAGCCAAGTCAACAGTTGCACTGGGTTGCTGCAAGTTGTAACTTTCCAAAATGTTTACCTATTTCAATATGTTGCCTTGTCAATGTTTTTAAACAGACAAAAGCAGAAGGGGAGATAGATAGCAAGGACCCAGCAAAATCCCAGGGAAGATACCCAGGCCAGGAAAGGGATTCTATTTACATCATCTGGCCCCTGACTCCACTAAATGTTTGTTTTGACTTTCAACATCACTTCTTCAAGCCCAGAAGCCTATGGAGGGCCTGGCATCCTGATGGCAGGAACTCTCAACTCCCACTAACAGCCGTGGGCAGATATAGGCCAAAACAGGGGACAGGGCTGCACGGAGGGATGGAAAAGGGGGCACCCGTGGCCAGCCCACCCCTGTTCTGTGCCAGCTCTGGGCTGCGAGGAGCCCCAGGGTGCCCTCAAGGGCAGACAGACAGGAGGCTGGTGTCCCAATCCAGTGTCAGACAAGTTAGGGGTATCATCTAACCTGGCCAGGCAGGGCGAGAAGACCACGACAAAGGCACAGCGGCTGGAGAGAACTAGGCATGTTCCCAAACTGCAGGCCTCAGGGGGTGGGGTGGGGGGAACCAGAAGTGAGGTCAGAGCTGGACCAGGAGCTTGGGCTCTATCCTGTGGCAAAGGGAAGCCTCTGGGGCTACAGCGGGGCCACAGGGGAGGGCGGGGTGCAGCAGGACCCAGAACCCACCGCCCTTCCGCCACCAGTGACGCCAAGGCCCAGAGGGAAGGGACTCCTGGGGAGGGGGCGCTCTCCTACCCTCATGCGACGGGGAGACAAGAGGGGCCGGCAAATCCTTCCTGTGATGACCAAGGACACGAGCACGCTGGGCAGGAAGGGCGTCCGCTGAGGGAAAGAGGACGGGGCACTCACGGACCCTGGGCCCCTCACCGGCCACCGCCTCCGCCGCCGCCGCCCCCGCCCTGGCCCCCGGCATCCGGTGCTCCCGACATCATGAGGAACAGGACCACGGGAATGATGTACATCCACTGTGAGCCAGACAGGATGGCAGAAGGACAGACGGACAAACAGGGAGACAGAGAGAAGAGAGGGGAGAATAAGCAGTGTCCGGCCCAGGGTGGGGAAGGCGGGGGCCAGCGTGAGGGGAGGCAGTGAGGGAAGGGGGCCCAGGTCCCCTACTCCACTACGGGTTGGGGAAGGGCTGGCGGGGTGCAGGGACGGGGGAGGCGGGAGGGGGCTCGGTCCTCACTCAGGCCTCGTGCGGTGGCGGTGCAAGCCCGGGGGCAGCAGGACGCAGGGCTGTGAGCAACACGGCCCCCCCCAGGATGAGGTGCCACTGAGGAGGGAGGGGGGGCGCAGGTCAGGGCCAGTGGCGGCTGTGGCATCCTGCGGCCATCAGGGAGGGCAGAGCCAGGGGTGGGCGAGCTCTCGGCCTCTCTGGGCCTCAGTTTCCCCGCAGCTCGGCAGTTAGGCTCTCCTGACATCAGGAGCTCCCGGCACACTAACCAAGGCCCCACGGACACGGCGCTCAGCGCAGTCAGGCTCGGCATCCTCCCACCCGAGGCCCCGAGGGCCCAGCCACACTGGCTTCCACTGTCCCCTGCCCTTGCCTGGGGTGGGACCACCTCCTCCAGCCCCAGCGCCTCCAGCGCCCGGGGCCCTGGGCCTCAAGAGCTGCTCTAGCAGCACAGGCTCACCCTCAGCTGCCAGCTCCCAGCCTCCCGGGCACCTCCCGGCACAGCCCCTCCACCTACCCACCCCCCAGGCCTGGCTGGCGGAGCCCACCCGCTCCCTCCTTTCCAAACCTCCCTGTTCCTTCGAGGTCTCTGCCATGTGCCCCCCACACCCTAGCCTCACAGCCTGGTTCAGGCCTCATTCTCTCCCCCAGACCTTGGTCCCAGCCTCCTCCAAGGTCGGACCCCGCCCCTCCCTTGACCACGCCCTCCTCAGTGCGCTCCCTCCCAACAGGCAAGCCTGACCCTGCCTGTGCTTTTTGTGCTCCAGCGCGGCACCCGAGGGGCTGTCCCCAGTCCCCCTCACTGCCCAGCTCCGGGCCGGCCACTTGCTGAGACCGGATGCCCCGTGAGCACCGCCACAAGCCGACGCCGGCAGGCCAGGGTGCGGGGCTCCAGTCCTCGGCTCAAGCCAGGGGCCAGGAGGACGCGCATAGACATGCCAGAGAAGTCAAGCAGGCCCTCCACACTGGAGGCCCAGCGGAGGGCCGTGGGCGAGGGGAGCAGGGCAGGGGGGCTCAGGATGGGAGGGGGGAGCCGCTGGGGAAGGGGCCGGGGGCGGGCAGAACCCCACTCACATATTTCGCGAAAAAGGACTTCTGCTCCTGGGGGTTCTTGGCCTTCTGGGCCTGCTCCATCTCCAAGCGCTCGATAAAGGCTGCTGTCTCGGGCCTGTGGGTGGGGGTAGAAGGGGGGGAGGGGATGAGGGGCCGGGAGACCCCGCGGCACCCTGGAAGGGTGGGGGGAGGGGCAGGGCCGGAGTGAGAGGCAGCGGAAGGCCGGGCCAGCGGGGACAGGGCTGGCTCTGCCCACCGCCCCGCACCCGTACTCACCCTGGCGCCGGGACCGGCGGCTGCAGCTGCACTGAGGTGTTGAACAGCTCCAGGTCCACGTCCTCCACTTCGTGGCCCCGGCAGCCCCCAGGGTATGTCACCACCGACACCCCCACCACGTTGCCGGCCACGTCCACGTGCAGGGTCAGCTGGTCCGAGAGGTGCGACTCTACCAGGGAGCACTGGGGGAGGAGCGGAGGGGGGTGAGAGGAGGGAGGCCAGCAGGGGCTGCTGCCCAGGCCTCGCTGACACCAGCCACCCCCCCAAGCCTCCTTCCCCACCCCACAGGGCCCCCGAAGCAGCTTTCAAAGCCCTCCATGGCCCCCTGCCAACCTCCAGCAGAAGCAACGGCCTCCCCAGGGCCCACCAACTGGATTGTCCCCCTCCAGCCCGGGAGACCCTTGAGGGCAAGGCGAGGTCCTTAAATGCTGGAGCGCGAACAGTGGAGGCCAAAGGGTAGAACCCAGGCTAGAGCGGGCGGGAAAAGCAAGGATGGGGGCTGACCTCATCACCGACTCACCGCGGGGACAAAGGAGGAGACGTAGCCACCGGCTTCTGGGCCGTCAGGGGCCCCAGGCCGCCGTGGAATCCGGACACGGTACAGGCCATTCAGCGCTGCCACATCCTGCAGGGCAGAGAGGGGAGGGTGGCAGTGAGAGGGACAGTGCCCAGCCCCCACCCGGTCTGGACACCCACTGGGCCCACAACCAGGAAGGCCCTTCCCCAGTCTCGCCCAGCCAGCATTCCCCACTCCCTGGCCCGGCCAAGCCCAAGACTCCTCCCACTGGGTGCCCCACCCGGGGGGAGACCACCACGAGGAGAGCAGAGGCCAGCCCAGCGACAGAGTAAGTCCCGAGGACACTTCCCGCAGGTCTGGGTCCAGCCCCACACCCGACCTCCCCGGTTATATGAGCGGCTGGTTCTCACTGTGGGCGACTGTGACAGGAATCACGTGGGCACCACGCAGGAAGGCTGGCCGGGCGGGCCTCAGCCTGATCTCTCCCACAGCACTGGCACCCATGGGCCCGCAGCCGCCCAGAATAAAGCCTGCGTCCCCAGCTTCCCTTGCAGCTCCAACTGGTCAAAGGGACGGAGTGGAAGTGGATTGTGGCAGCTTTCTCGAGCTTTCCCCCAAAGCCGGCTGTTCCCTCTGGCCCTCCTTCTTCCCCTCCTCTACCTTGCTGCCTGGAACCTCCCCGCCGCCCCCGCCAGCCCCACACCTCCCTAGGGAGGACCCAGGCGGACCTGGAGGAGGCCACAAAGCAGGGCCACAGGAGAGGTAACGTTCTCCTGCTTAACCATGCTGCCGTGGGAATCCCTTTCTCCTCACAAGCAAATCTTGCACTAAGTGTGAAGCACCTTGGCTAAATCTAGCAGAGCGAGAGGAGCTGACTGTACGAAAACCGTGGGGAAGAGAGGGTGCTGCGCAGAGGAAACAGCTCAGGCAGAGGCCCCGAAGTATGCGTGTTGTGCTCTGAGGCACGTGCCCCCAGCCCCAGCAAAGCGGGGGGTCCCGTCCTCACCCGGAGCTGGCCCCGCTCCTCCTCACTGAGCTGCCGCTGCGACAACGACAAGGTGCCATCTTGCTGGCTCCAGAGCAGCGAGCCCCGCTTCCGGAAGTGGGCACTATCATCTGTGCGGGAGCCTGGACGTCAACCCTCGCAGCCACCAGGTTGCTTCCCCATCCCGAGCCCCCATTTTCCCACCTAAAAACTGGGGACAGCCCCACGTGTCTCTGAAGCCCTGCCTCTGCCTTGCCAGGTGACCCAGAGTCGCTCACGTGACTTAAGTGGGCCTCAGTTTCCCCAGCTATGGAATACAGGGGCTGCAGAGCTCGGGAGCTCCCAACCACCGGGCTTTCTTGGGCAGATGCCAGGGTCTGACTGGGGAGGTCTGCAGAGGGTCCGAGCTTCAGTGTTTAAAACAGGTGCCCCCAGAGCTTGGGGCCTCAGACTGGGTTATAAGCCCCTGGGCCACACTGACATCTATGCTCTGGGAGTCTGGATGCCTGAAATGTGGCAGTTTAAGCTTGGCTTTAGAGAAGGTCCCACCTCTACCATTCACTTGTAAAAGGACCTTGTCTGGTATCCCTCCGAGCCTCAGTTTCCTCTTCTGGAAAATGGGGTTATCCCTAACACCTATTTTGGGTGACTATTCTGAGGATGTCTGAGTTAATATAGATGTTTGAGTTAATACATCTAACCACTAGGGAAGGGCATGGGGCAATTGGTCAAAGTCGGCTCTGAGGTTATTACTGCCATACCGACCTTTCTGAAACTGGCATTTGTCTTACAGGTATGGGAGTCTTCAAAGACAGAGCTTCTGTTCGCCGCCGCCCCCACCTCCCCAGTGTAATGCAAACACACTCCCAAGTGCAAAGCTGTAAGTGAATGGATGGCGTATCTCACGCTGAGTGGCACCCGAGTTCCTGACACAGGGCACTGGGTAAGTGTCCGGGTCAGGACGTTGCTGGACTCACCGATCTCAAATGAGTGCTCCAGCAGCAGCCCCACGGCGCCGCAGCCCTCACCCTCTCGACTTTCCGCCCCCGCCTGCAGGTGATAGAGAGGGCCCCAGGTAAGGACCATCAGAGCCCTCAGTCCGGCAGGACCCACGGACCCCAGGACAGACAGACCCGCAGGCTGCGGCAGGAGCCTTATTTCCATACCCACATCCAAACACTGACGCTTGCCCACTATTCCACCGGGAACCGCCCATTTCATGAAAATTCATGATCTGGACGGGCCAGAGACAACCAGAGCCTGCAAAATAGCGGAACCTCGTTTCCAAGGCAACTATCTCCAGGTCACTTTCACACCTAGCATCATAACTATTCATGAGTTAAAAGGCATCCTTCCCAAGCTAATATCCACGTGACCTCGTTTTCACCTTCACAGCCCCAATAGCCACGATGCCGCCCGAGTTCCACCCCTCTCAAGCACATTCAAGATTCCATGCCTTCCTTTTCTCCAACTCTCCACATCTCTCCTGACTCTCTACGTCCTCAAGCCTGCGCTACCTCGTTCCAGATTTTAATCCGCGAGCTCAAGATCCCGCCCTCTCATGCATATTCGGGAGGCGGAACTCCTCCGAGAGCCCCCCCCCCCGCCTCTTTAATTTTAGCCACCCCGACGTCTGATTTGCCAAGATTCCACCCGGGCCACACCTCCTCAAACATATTCATGACTGAGGATCCCTAGCGTCCGAATGTTAAGGAAGTTCTTGCCCCAACCTTCTCTTTCGGTGCAGCCTCGTTTTCACCGCACCCAACGCCCAGGTGCCAAAGTCCCATCCCAAAATGGGATTAGGGGGCTTCCCTGGTGGCGCAGTGGTTGAGAGTCCGCCTGCCGCTGCAGGAGACACGGGTTCGTGCCCCGGTCCGGGAGGACCCCACATGCCGCGGAGCGGCTGGGCCCGTGAGCCACGGCCGCTGGGCCTGCGCGTCCGGAGCCTGTGCTCCGCAGCGGGAGAGGCCACAACGGTGAGAGGCCCGCGTACCGCAAAAAATACAAAACCAAAATGGGATTAGCTAAGGCCCAGAAAGGGGATGGCAAAATCCCATAAGGAGCCCCGCCCCCTTATGCATATTCACGAGCTAAAGCCTTCCTAACTATCCTCTCGCTTTCTCCCAGTTGTGCGGCCTCATGAATGCGCAGAACTGCAGCCTCGCTTTCCCCGGTTCTTTTACCTCGTCTTCCCTCTCGGTCCTGCGCAACTTCGTTCCCACCTTAACCGACCTAAAGGCCCAAGACCCACGACTTCCGTCAACCCCGCCCTATGTGCACAGCGAATAAGCACTCACCCCCCGCACAGCGGCCCCGGACCGGCAACCACTACCCCGCGCCCGGCTGGGGGCTGCTGCCGCCATCAGCAAGAGCAGGAGCAGCCGAGTCGCCCCAGCGCCGGGCGCGGCCATTTCGGACCCGTCCCACCAGCCAAGGGGCTGGAGTGAGCCGGGCGCCGCGGAGCACGCCGGGAGGAACGGCCCGCATCCCGTCGCCCGTGCGCCTGCGCCGGCTCTTTGCGTCTGCGCACTAGCGCCCGCCCGCTACCGGCGCCTGACGTCACGGGGCGGGCGGCGCTCCATCCGGGTCTCCGGGCACCGCCCCTTGGATGACGCCACAATCGCGGACGTCTCCTCCGTGACGCACACCCGGTCCGTCGCGTTGTGACGTCACAGAGCCCGGGGCCCCGCCCTCCCGTTTTCTCCGTGGGCGCCTCGCTCCGCTCCCCCCAAGGGGCGGGGCGTTGCGATGAAACGGTGGCGCGAGCCTAAGCCGGCCCCTAGTGGAGCAGGTGAGGCGGGACCAGGTGGGATGGCAGGTGAGAGGCGGAGCCGGGCCTGGAGGGGTTGGACCAGGTGAGGGAACCAGGTGAGGGATGGAGCCTGCGATACGGAGACCGGTAGCCGGGAACCCTCTACCCTCAGCGCGGGGCTGACCTGGGGACCTTGGCCCAGCCTCCTGGAACAGACCTGCGAACTTTGCCGCCCATGTAGAACGCCCCCTGGTTCCAGCCTGTCCCACGCACCGGCCGGGACGGCTCCAACGCCATCTCCTGAGCGGCGAGTTCGACCAGCTGCGGGATTTACCCATCTTTGAGAGCAACTTCGTGCAGGTGTGGAGCCCCAGGGCCCTCCGAGCCCAGGCCTGAGCCCCGGCCTCCTGACTTGGGGAACCTCTGTTCGCCCTATTTCTGATCACTCCCCCTAATGCCCACCTCCTGAAATTCCTGCTTCCCTATGAACCCTGGCCTTTGATTCCCTCGGTCCATTTTCCCTGACTTCATACCCATATGACTCTTGACTTTTGACCCCAGGATCTCTGATCCCCATCTTGGTGGTTAACTTACTTGGTTCCTGACCCTTAACCCTACCAAAATTCCTGATCCCTCCCCAATCCCACCCCCCATCTATCTGGCTTCTAACCTCTGACCCCCCGGCCCCAGGTGACCCGGTTAGGAGAAGTTGCCAACAAGGTCACCATGGGGGTGGCAGCCTCCAGTCCAGCCCTGGAACTCCCAGACCTGTTGCTTCTGGCGGGCCCTGCCAAGGAGAACGGACGCCTGCAGCTCTTCGGGTGACTGCCCCCACCCCAGCCTAGACCTCCTTTCTCCCCAGCTCTGGGCATCCTAGGCCCCCTGCAGCACCTCCTTTCACCCACATGACCTCCAAGGCCAGGAGCCATGGATGGCTGCTAGCCTTCTCTGGGCTACTGTCCACCCAGGAGAACAAGGACAGGGCCATCCACAGGAGCCAGGAATCGGGGATAGATAGACATGAGGGGGACTGTCTTCAGCTACACCCTGGCAGGAATCAGGAGAATGACCATTTATGCAGGACTTACTGCATGCCAGGCGTCCCCTTGACCATGCACATCATCTCTTCTCTGACCTCCTACTGTCATATGGTGGGGCCCCTTAGGCCCATCCATAAGAAAAACTGAGGCCCAGAGAGGGGAGCCACTTGCCCAGGGTCCCACAGTGGGTCAGGGGTGGCCTGGGATCAGAACCTTGGGCTCCTCAGGATTGCTGACCTCATGATTCTGGAGCTCCTGGGCCACACTCCACACTGCCCCTTCAGGTCTTTGTTTTTTTGATTGAAAAAGTAATGCAAATACACTCCAAGGTACAAAACACACATAGCACAAAATACACCTTTCTTCCATCCTAGGCTCCTGTCTCCAACTCCAGCTGCAAATACCAAGACATTTACAGGCATAGAGTATATTTCCAGAAACATTCTGCTGGTGGCTTTCACTTTTTGGCTACATCTCACAGATAATGAAAGAAAGGGGGACGGGGGAAGGGCGGGAAGGAAGGAAGGAAGGATGGAGTCACATTGTCACACACACACACACACACACACACACACACACGCATGCACACAATCCTTTGTCTGCAATTTTGTTTTGTTTTGTTTTGCGGTACGCGGGCCTCTCACTGTGGTGGCCTCTCCCATTGCGGAGCACAGGCTCCGGACGCGCAGGCTCAGCGGCCATGGCGCACGGGCCCAGCCGCTCCGCGGCATGTGGGATCTTCCCGGACCAGGGCACGAACCCGTGTCCCCTGCATCGGCAGGCAGACTCAACCACTGCGCCACCAGGGAAGCCCCTGTCTGCAATTTTGGATGTAACTCATTTGGTGGTAGAATCTGCTTCTGACCTGAACAAACTTGATGCCACTTACAGCCTTTATTTATCCCCCCCGAATAAGTTTAAAACATTTCACAAAGCAGTATTCTGATGCCGGAACCTTGTACTGGGACATTCTCTACCATCTTCCTTTTCTTTTCAGTGCTAATTGTATCCCACCATATGAGTCACAACCTGCAGTTGGAAGGATGCTAAGGATGGTGCTGAGAGGGGGGTTTTGACCCTCATCATCTCCTTCAGCACTCTCCCCTCCCAGCCCCAGAGAAAACATACCATCGAAGTAAAATCATTGAGCTTGCTCTGCCAACTCAGCCTCAACACATCCCCCAGCCCCTCACTTCTAACCAGCTTCCAGCCCTTAGTGATTCTGTGCCAGTGCACACAGATCCATTTTTGGACACACACAATTCAACAAACTCCGTCCCCATGGACACCTAGCTTGCATCCAGCCTCTTGCTGTGATGATGTAATAGGGAATGTCCTTCAACGAATGGCTGCCTTCAGACGGCCTGGTTTCACATCCTGGCTTCACCTCTTCTTCACTGTCTTTGGCCAAGTTTCCTACCCATCTGGGCCTCAGTTTCCTCATCAGCCACATGAGGTTAAGAGGAGAGCCCACCTTCCAGGGCTGTCAGGGGATAAACTAAGTAAATGTCTGTAAATCTCTTGGAACAGCACCTGGCACAGAGTATGCGCTCTGGAAATGTCAGCTGTTATTCTTCCATTTGGGGAACATACTAATAGATCGAGTTGCCTACTGAGGGACTCTGATGTGCCCTGTGCCTTGGGGTGACAACCAGTGTGGCAGGCAGGGGACATCCATGTGCTCAGCTGCGAGGGTGTCTGTAAGACCAGTTTCTAGAGGTAGTCTTGCAGGGCCTGAGGGGAGTCGTATGTGGCTACCCAGTGTTGTTAAGAACATAGGTAAGACTTGGCTTCAAGTCCCTGCTGTGTGATCTGGGCCAAGTTACCCATCCTGTCTGGATTGTTTCCTCCCCTGCCTTGTTGGACCTTGAATCAGGCTGGGGGCCTGAGCAATTCCTTTATTCAGATACTCCACAAGCATTCACTCAGCACTGACCATGGGTCAGCTCTGGGTACTACGGAAGCAGCACTGAACAAAATTGGACCAAAAATCTCTGCCCTCAAGCTCACTTTCTACTAGGAAAGCAGACAGAATAGATGTCAATTTGTCCAGTGGGTGAGGTCTGTGGAGACAGATGGGGCATGGGGGTGGGCATGGGGAGGTCTGCAAGGGCGAATGTAGTTGTATATAGGCTGGAGGTTGTAAACAGATCTTCTCTAAGAGAGGAAGGGGCCGAGCTATGGGGATGGCTGGAGGATGACAGAGGGAACGGCCTGTGCAAAGGTCCTGAGGTAGGACCAAGCCTAGCAGGTGTTTATGGGACAGTGAGAACAGTATGGCTGGAGCCGAGTAAGCGAGGAGAGTGGGTGGGGGTGGGGGGGCAGAGAGGGAACAAAGCGGGCAGATCCCGCAGGGCCTTGTAGTCTAGGCGAGGACTCTGCTTTTACTCTGAGCCCCGGGAAGGATTTGAGCTAACGCGGGTGTTGATTGGCGCCCTCTGGCGGCCGCGTGGGAACAGACTGGGGTGAAGGCGGGAAATTACGGTGGCTGGACGGCGGGGGTCAGGGGCGGCTGGTGGAGGGACTTGGAAATCGTCGGACTGTGCCTACGGTTTAACGGTGGAGCCATCAGGATTTGGTAGGATTGGCTGAGAATGGGAAAAAGTCGCCTCCCGCGGTTTCTCACTGAGCAAGTGGGAGGATGTTAAGATGGGGAAGACGAAGAGGTGCAGCTTTGGGGTTGGCGGAAGATCAGGAATTTGGCTGTTGGACATTTTATGTGTCCGATGTCGATCCAACATACAAATGGAAATTTCAAGTAAGCAGCAACCTGAGTTTCGCGTTTAGGAGGGAGGACCAGCGGGAGACACGGATGGGCTCTGTGTATGGAAGAAAATTGGGGATGGATAAAATGCAAGAGGCAGAGAAAGTGGAAAAGGATCCTTCCAGGGGGAAGAGAGGGGCGCTGGGGTGGGCGCCGCGGAGCCGGGGAGGGTAAGACGCTGAGGCCGCCCCTTCCGCCCGCCAGGCTGTTCCCCTTGCAGTTCGTCCAGCTCTTCGTCCACGACGAAAGCCGCTGGCAACTGAAGGTCAAGTTCCGCACCGGCCGCGCCTTCTACCTGCAGCTGCGGGCCCCGCCGGAGATCCGCGACCGCAAGTTCGGCCAGTGGGTGCGGCTGCTCTACCGCCTGCGCTTCCATTCGGCCCAGGGAGCCTTACCCTTCACACAGGAGTACTCGGCGCTGGAGGACGACAAGGACGAGGATCCGAGCAGGAGGAAGTGAGCAGACGAGGTGAGCGGAGCAGGGCGGGGCTGCAAGGAGCGGGGAGAGGGGCATGGGCGGGGCTGGGGGCGGGACTCCTGGGTCTGAGGGAGGAGGGATTGGGGGCAGGGACTCCCGGGTCTGAAGGGGGAGGGGCTGGGGGCCTGGATCCTGGGTCTGAGGGAGGAGGGCCTGGGACCTGGATGCCTGTGTCTGAGAGTGGAGGTGACCATGAGCCCAGACTCCTAAGTCCTGACAGTGTGTGGCATCTGTACCCAGAGGACAGGAGGCTCTCAAAAGCAGGGCAAGGTCTGCAGGACCTTGGCGCACCAGCAAAAGTGGTGATGGTTTCCTAACTGGGCATCCCACCACCCCAGCCTCGCTCCCCTTGACCTAGCATGGTGGGATCTGGGGAGGGAGTGCCCAGGCCCTGAAGGAGTGGGGTCAGCCAGACAAGATGCCAGTTCCGTGTAAGGCCTGGGGAGGGGAAATGCCCCAGTCCTTGAAGGTGGGGACACTGGAACGTACGGGGCCTCTTCCTCTCGAGACACCCTGCTCCCCAGGCCTTCCCAGGAAGTACAGAGTGCCCACTCACCCACCCCCAAACGGCAGGTGCGTCCGCAGTCAGGGCCTCCGAGACAGACTCTTGTACCCAGCTTCAAGCCATGGAAGCCAGCCTGGACCCACAGACCTCTGAACTCTGGGGACTCTGATTCCTCCAACATTATTTTGAGGTCACTAAAAGACCAGAGATCCAAGTGTACCGTACCTCGGGGCCGGACAGATGAATTATTAAAGTTAATAAGGATCGGCCACTTAAGAACCAACAGCCCGGTCCCGAGCAGTTTCCCCATCGTCACCGATTCAACATGGCAGAAACAGCTCTTCCAGTATGACTGCCCCAGCGCGGTCTTCTGTTCATGGTGTCTGGCTCCTCGGGCCGCTACTGAGGCCCAGCGCTCACCACTCCATCATGGCTACCTCGCTAGAGTAGCCCTCCCCAGTCTGGCCTTTGGTTCTTCTTTGCCCACTGCATCTGGCCCCTGCAGCCAGCCCACCTCCTCCCCACTCCCAGTAGCTCGGCTAACAGGGCTGCCTCCACAGGGTGTCAGGTCCACCCGTGATTTTGTAGTTGCCGTGGCAACGCGGGAGCCTCGCTAAAGTGGCTGTTCCAAGATGGCGGCCTCAATGCGGTCTGTTTCATCAGGGCTGCCTCATCGTGGTTGCCATTCCAACCTGGCTGTCCCCATCACCCAGCCCCAGGTGACTAAGCCCTACAGGAGGAGGAAGGCGGAGCTACAGACTCAAGAAGGACAGACATATGGGAGTCCAAGACAAGACTATGATCTTCTCATTGATAACTCGGGAAAGGGAAACGTGTTGGGGGAGGTCTGGGTTAGGACTCAGCGGCCAATTATCTTGGCAGGTGGGAGACAGCGCTTCACTGCGGCACTGTGGGGGGAAAACAGAAAAGGGTGGTAAAAATGCTTGTCCCACCACCACCCGCCCCTGCCCCCGGGCCTGTGCCCGCTGGATTCACTTGACCAGCACGGGGAGCAGGTTTTCCCTTCATCACCTAGCTCGGCACCTGGTCAACCCAACTCCATAGAGCCCTGATTCCTGTAGTTTTGAACCCCAAACTGGGACGTTCTGATTACAGAGCAGCTGCTGGAGACCAGCCGTCACTGGAATCCTGAAGTAGGGATATTTCTGAACGGATTCAATAGTTGATAAGGGGGACGGCAGAACCCTAGGAATTATCAGTAGGTCGGCCTGGCAGATCAGCGCCTCGGAATGACAGGCAGGAGGTGCTTGGAGTGATCCCTCTGGACGCTTTGCTAAGGGTCTGCAGCCCCTTCTGTCTACTGGGCTGTCGTCAGAGCCAGGGAGGGACTCTGGAAGCCCCTATGAACGTCAGTCACCTCTGAGGGACTTGGTTAGTGGCCTCCCCACGAGTCTCGGCTGGTGGATGCTCGCTGGACTGAAGCCCAAGGCGGAGGATGCAAGGAAGAGCATTCTGGGTAGAGGGAAAAGCACGTGCAAAGTCCCAGGGGCAGGAGAGGCACAACCAGTTTGTCCAACCGCCAGCTGCTCAGTGTGGCTGGAAAATGGGGGCGCTTGAGGCTGGAGAGGGGCTGGGGGTGGCAGAGGCAGGACCATGACCCCAGGATGAAGGGTTCCGGGGCTGCTGGGGAGCCCTGTGAGCAGGTCAACTGTGGATATGGGCCAGGCACCCTCTAGGGCCCGGAGGTGGAACCGGAGAGAGAGACTGGAGGCCCTGAGGCCCGAGAGGAGGCTGGCGCAGGATTCAGGAAGGAGGACAGATGAGGCTGGGGCTGTGGGGCAGAGAGGTGGGGACAGGAGGGGGACAGGGACAGGCTTTGGAGGGGTCTCATTTTTCGGGGCTCCCACAGCACCCCGTCCTCTGCCACTACCCATGTTGGTTTCAGTGCTGTGCCACACACCTCCCCAGGCACACTGGAAGCCTTAGCGATCATTTGCTAAGTTCTTCTCGCCCTCATTAACCTCTTATTTGTCCCTCAGCTCCTTTGGAAAACCTCAGACTCCTGCCCGGGCCGGGTCAGGCGCTCTCCCTCCCCCACCCCTACAATACCCTGTGCTGCCTTCCCTCCCCCACGTGTCACCCTGAAACATCCTGCTGGGGTCTGAATCGGCTTCCCAATCATACTCCCAGGGGGCCCGGGTCTGCCTAGGCTCTGGTCTCAGCCCTGCTCAGCACGGGCCTCCCGTTAGCTTGGTAAAGGGAGTGGATGAGGGTCGGCAGGGGTGCACTGGGGGCCGCCCCACGCTCACTTCGGACTTCCAGCTTGCACTCGGCCAGGGCCTCCCCCAGCTCGTTGACGGCCAGACACGAGTAAGTCCCCGAGTCGAAGGAGGACGGGCGGCGGATGTTCAGCGTCAGGACCCCCAGGTAGTTGTTCATCAGGAACCTGGGATCTCCGCTGATTTCCATCTTGTTCTTCATCCAGACCACCTTGGGCTGTTGAGGAGAGTGGAGAGGAAGCCTTGTGACAGAGGGTACCCTGGGAGATAGCAAAGTGGGCCTTGGGAGGCAGATTTGGGTTCTCCTTCTGGCTGTGCCACCTCCTAATTTTGACTGGCTGACCTTGGATGAGTCACTTCTCCTCTCTGACCCTCAGTCTCCTCTTCAGTAAGAGGAAGAGCCCACCCCTTGTGGTGGCCCATAGGGCCCTGCATGATTTGGCCCCATTACTCCTCTGCCCTCACTTCCCACCCCTTCCTTCCATCTGCTCCGCCCACACGGGCCACCTCACTGTCCCTCAAACAGACCAGACAGGCTCCCACCTCAGGACCTTGGCGCTGGCTCTTGCCTCTTCCAATACTGCTCTCCCCTCCTCTTTTCACCTAACCAGTGCCTGCCTATCTTTCAGGTCTCAGTTCCCCTGTCACTTCCCGGGTCCTAGACTGGAACAGGAATGCCCCACTTTACACTCTCACAACTGCCTGCATTTCCCTAGCACACTCGCCACCCTTTATAATTTTATAGTCATTTGTGTGACTTCGGATGCATGGCGGTCTCCCCCAACATACGGGAGCTCCTTGTTCAAATCACCGGCACATAGAAAGCCTCTGAAAACGTGTGTTGAATGAATGAATGAATGATGTAATAAATGAAGCAAATGAATGAGCTGAATAAATGAATGGATTGGTAGGGAAATGAGCGGAATGAATGGATGGATGGAGTTAGTGAATAAAGCAGTAGACAGCGGTGATGGCAGAGGTGAAGGAAAGAATCCACGGGATGCCTACAGCAGCTGACGCTAAAAGTTGGCAAAATGTGTCAAAGGGGCCAGGCAGTCAATATTTTAGGCTTTTGGGGCTCTGTGGTCTCTGGGTCATGGACCACACACAAACCATTAACGTGAAAGCAAGATAACAAAACAGAAAAAGAAAAAACCGTTTTAAAAATTATTTATCCCCTGGCGGTCCAGTGGTTTGGACTCGGCGCTTTCACTGCCAGGGCCCGGGTTCAATCCCTGGTCGGGGAACTAAGATCCCACAAGCCACGTGGCACAGCCAAAAAAAAAAATATCTCAGAGAAACCGGTGGCAGGCGGATTTGGCCCGAGGGCCGTAGTTTGCCAGCCGCTGGTCTAGGTGGGTCCTTGGAGTTCAAGGTTGCAAGTGTCCACATTCCCAGACAGTAGTCTGGAAACCAGACAGGGCAGGAAGACACCAAGGAGCCCTGCAGGTTTAGACCCCCTCCGCCCCAAAGGTTTCTGTTTTTCAGGGAAGTCAGTGTAGTGAGCTGAGACTTGGGCTCTGGTTAGAGCAGAGAGACAGGAAGTGGGTTAAAAGTGAGCAAATCCCACGAGCAGAGAGAGAACTCAGGGAGGAAGAGCCCGTGTGGCGGGCAGGCAATGGTGCTTCATCTCGATGATGAATTCCCTACAGGGTTACATATTACACACACTACGTGCGTGCACGCGCGCGCGCACACACACACACACACACACACACACACACACACACACACACACGGCACCTTCGGGTAGCCTCTGACAGCGCAGTTGAGAGCTGCAGCGTAACCAGCCACGACCACCCGGTCAGGTAGAGGCGTCAGGAACTTGGGAGGCGTTCGGAAGTCATGCTCCTTGTACTCAGGCAGTTTGAAGGTGACACCTGGGGGAGGGGTGATACACCTGTAAAGGGACTGGTCTTCACTGTCCCCGGACCACTTCTCCTCCAGCACCAGCTGCCATCAACTCTGAGTGCAGGGAGGGAGACTATATCGAAAATAGATAACCAACAAGGACCTACTGTAGAGCACAGGGGGCGCTACTCACTATTCTGTAATAACCTATATGGGAAAAGACTCTGAAAAAGAACGGATATATGTATATGTATAACTGAATCACTTTGCTGTACACCTGAAACTAACACAACATTGTAAATCAACTACACTCCAATTTAAAAAAAAAAAAAAAACAGAGAGAGAGGGGGAACTGGGACTGGCCCCCTCGGAACGGTGGCAGTAGCCATACCTGTCTTGAGGATGCAGGCCGTGTTCTTGGAGACGCCAGGCGAGTCACTGAGCCCACAGATGTTCTCGCTGTAAACTCGGAAATAGTATTCGTTGCCCATGATGAGGTCTGATACGGTGCAGGAGGTTTGCCGGTTGTGTTCGTAGACATTGAACCACTCCTATGGCATGGGGGATGGGGAGGGGCCGGGAGAGTCAGGGACACGGACCCAAGCGGGTGCCTCGCTCATAAAACCCACCGTTCCCCAGCAGCTCTGTTCACAATGGCCGGAAGGTGGGAACAACCCAGGTGCCCATCAGTGGATGAATGGACAAGCAAAAGATGGTCCATTCAAACCAGGGACTGGTAGGGGAATTCCCTGGCGGTCCAGTGGTTAGGACCCCACGCTTCCACTGCAGGGGGCACAGGTTCGATCCCTGGTAGGGGAACTAAGATCCTGCAAGCCGCACTGCACAGCCCAAAACAAAAATCAAACAAAAAAACAGGGCCTAGGGGCTTCCCTGGTGGCGCAGTGGTTGAGAGTCCGCCTGCCGATGCAGGGGACGCGGGTTCGTGCCCCGGTCCGGGAAGATCCCACGTGCCACGCAGCAGCTGGGCCCGTGAGCCATGGCCGCTGAGCCTGCGCGTCCGGAGCCTGTGCTCCGCAACGGGAGAGGCCGCAACAGTGAGAGGCCCGCGTACCGCAAAAAAAACAAACAAAAAACAGGCCTAGTACTCAGCCATGAGAAGGACTGAAGCACGGATACCTGCTACAATGGGGATGAACCTGGAAAACACGGTGCTGAGTGAAACGAACCAGACACAAAAGGGCCACAGAGTGTGTGACTGTGTCCATAAGAAATGTCCAGGAGGGGCCGGTCCACGGGGACAGGAAGCAGATGGGGGGTTGCCAGGGACTGGGTGGGAGGGAAAGGGCAGTGGCTGCTCCACGGACGAGGGGTTTCCTTTTGAGGTGATGAAAATGTCTTGGAACTAAAGAGCCGGGGTGGCTGCACAACACTGGGAAGGTGTGAAATGCCACTTGAAAACGGTTAATGCGAAATTTGGCTAGAGGAATTTTACCTCAATACAAAAGAAAGAAAAAGAAAACCTATTAAAGAGTTCCCTGGTGGCCTAGGGATTAGGATTCCAGGCTTTCACTACTGGGCCCGGGTTCAATCCCTGGTCGGGGAAATGAGATCCCTCAAGCCGCCCGGCACCACCAAAAAAAAGAAAAAGAAAATTTGTTATGCACCAAACCTCAGCCCAAAGGCTTTCCTCCCTGTCCCGGCCCATTCTCCCAAATTTCCCGGTGCCTCAGTTTCCCCAGCTGGGAAATGGGAACAACACACCTGCTCTGACAATCTGGCCAGCTTTTCTCCCCCCAAGCCCACTCCACCCGGGCCCCTCTAGCCTCTCACCATGGTTTTCTTGTCGGCCTTCTGGATGAAATACCCAGTGATCTCACTGTTGCCGTCATCCTTGGGGGGCTTCCACTCCACCAGCGCGCTGGCGCCCCACACCTCCTTCACCATCACGTTCTCCGGTGGCCCTGCCTTTTCTGGAAGATGGGGCGCGTGTTATGTCATCCCAAGCACCCCTAAACGTCCAGTGCCTCACCTCCTCACCCCTGTCCATCCCCACACCCTCTGCTCTCTCTTAGGCTTTTTCCCACTCCCATTTCCTCCCCTTCTGACCCACTGCCACCTCACACCCTCCCCGGTCCCAGTCTCTCCACTTTCCCCTGTCCTGGGTCCTCCTCATCCCCGCCCATCTCCTCCCCTCCCCCCTCATCGCCGCCGCCTGCGGGCCGCGCACCCACGACCCGAATGTGGATGGTGGCCGTGTCCTTCATGTTCTCGATCTGCACGCTGAGCTCGTACT
Source organism: Grampus griseus (assembly GCF_964374135.1). Taxonomy (NCBI): domain Eukaryota; kingdom Metazoa; phylum Chordata; class Mammalia; order Artiodactyla; family Delphinidae; genus Grampus; species Grampus griseus. The sequence continues at coordinate 6,472,042 of NC_139013.1, forward strand.
CCCCGGAGTCTGAGCGGGCAGCCTCGCGCACGAAGAACACTGTGTCTAAGGTGCTGGTGTGCACGAGCACGTGGGAGGTGTCTATGGGCGCCCCGCCCTTCGTCCACGTCACCTGCGGCCTCGGCTTTCCCTGTGCGGGAAGGCGGGGCGGGCGACGAGGTTAGCCCGGGTCTCACCCGCAGAAGCTGACCCCTCACCCCTGCCCCACCCCCGACCCCAGCTCGACGCACCTGGAAGGGAATGACGAGGTTAATATGCTCCCCCACTTTGCGGATGTAAGTCTGGCGGAGGTGGCGGGGCAGCCGGATCTTGGGTTGCTCTGAGGGCACAAACCCAGGGAGGGGCTCAGCGCCGGGCAGAGGGACTCGACGGAGGGACAGACAGACCAGGGGCGATGAGGCTGTCGGGGGAGGCCCTAATGATGACACCGACTTGGTCTTTAGGAGAGCAGAGTCGGGGGTCAGGAGTCCTCACCCACAATCTCCTGGATGGTGACCGGCTGGGCCAGGGTGGCCGGCTGGCTGCGCCCCGCGATGTTGACCCCAACGACGCGGAAGGTGATTCTGGCTCCCGTGGGGAGGTCCTTGACAGTGAAGCCACAGCGCTCCACCAGTTCCGTGTTAGCAGGGATCCACTCGTCAGCTAGGAGAGAGGAGCGAGGCTGGGGATCTTCCTTCAAGACCTTCCTAGGGGCCCCTCCGTTTGTGTCCTTTCAGCGCCTAGGGCCCCACCGCAGTGAATAGCTGCAACTGACATTTCTTGAGCATTTCTTATGACCAGGTTGGAGCTAATTAATGTTAGCGCATTAATTCCTGCCTCCATTCTGTTATCCCCATTTTAGAGATGAGGAAACTGAGGCTCAGAGAGGGTAAGGGGTTGGGGTGGTAGTTACAGACAGCTCCTCGGATTTCCTGCTTGCAAATGGGTGCTTTTCCATCCTGGTTCTATTGCCATGGGTTGGTGAACCAGTGTGAGTCAGACCAACAATCAACAGGGTGAACTCTAACGAAAGTATAATAGCTTCTGAAAGACAGATTGGGGAGGGGTGGGCAAGGGTAGGAACTGGGTAAAGAGTGCTGGGAAGAGAAAAGGAAGAAATTGACCAGAGATCACCCTTCCATCATTTACATGCATCCCCAAATCCTGTCATCACTGTATCCCGTCAAAATGGAAACTGCTTTCGCCATTTTTAGATGAGGAAACTGAGGCTTAGAGGTTTGCCCAAGGTCACACAGTTACAAGGTGAAGGGACAGGATTGGAACCCACAACTGTCTGACTTAAAGCCTGGGATACAGTGTCAAAATGATCTTGTCTGTCTCCCCAGTGAGAGAACCATGTCTGAGATATCCCCAGAGCCGAGGCACTGGGCCTGGCATGGAGTCAGTGCTCAATACATGTTTGTTCCGTGGAGGATTGAGAGTGGGATATGTGGAAATATGGATAGGTGGATGGACAGACAGATGGAGAAACAATGCATAATTAGACGGTTGGATGGTCATATAGGCAAACGGATGGATGGAAAGAAGAGAGGGAGAGAAGAAACATAGTGGTGAAGCGATAGATACATGGATGAAAACAATGTTACTGGATGGATGGATAGTTAAATGATCCAAAAAATTTTCAGATGGATAGAGAGATGGTTGGATGGATGACTGGGTGGGCAACTGGAGAAAAAGAAGGAAAGAAGGGAGGGAGGGAGGGAGAGATAGGTGAAAAAGAAGGAAGGAAAAGAAGGAAGGAAGGATACATGGATGGAAGGATGGATGGATGGATGGATGAAAGATTGGTTGGATGGATAGATGAATGGATAACTAGATAGAACACAGGAGGGGCAACATAGGTAGTAGATAAATACTTGGATGGGTGGATAAAAAGGTATCGCCATGTGGAGGATGGGTGTAGGGGAGGGAGGGGGGAGGGAGACAGGACAAGCCGGTCACTGGAGGCCTGGCTTGACCCATCCCATCCCAGGGATTCAGGCAGGCACAGACAGAAGGGCCGTTCGCTATGGCAGAGATCTGTCCCTGCACTGCCCTATTTGCAGGCCTCTGGGACTCTGTGTGTGCCACCGCCCCCCACCAGGCCAGACGGGGTAACTCACAGCCTTCCACGCAGTACTCCACCAGGTACCCATCGATGCCACCTGCCCCAATCCTATCTGGGGGCCGCCACTTGAGGGTGGTGGTGGTGTCCGTCACATCCTCCACTGTCAGGTGCTGGGGTTCACTTGTGGGTGCTGTAAGAATCCAGGGAAAGGGGAGGTGGGGTAAATGAGGGCTCAGGGGTCAGAGCTGGAGTCACTGGTCAGGAAAGGGATCAATATGGTGGGCCAAAGGTCAGGGAGCAAGGATGTGGCATCACGGGTCATTAAAACAAGATCTCAAGGAATCGTGAGGTCTCCAAGGGCAGGGATAGGTGTCTGTGTGGTAGGTCAGAGGTCAATGCCATATTCGGGGGACAGCATGGAGTCTAGGATCATAGAGGTCGGTGGCTGTTGTACTGGGTCAGGAAGAGGTCAGGAGGATGCGTGGGGCTGGGGGGTCAATGTCTTGAGTTGTTGGATGAGAGGGGACAGACGTCAGCGGAGTCAAGGGAGTCAAGGCCAGGGTGTAGGGTTAGAGATCAGTGACGGGCAGGCCATGGGTCAGAGGTGGACGGGGGCTCGGTGAGGGTGCAGAGGGGCATCACCAATAGGCATGAAGGGCTTGGTTTTGCCGCTGGGCTGGGAGACCCCAATGGCGTTGACAGCAAAGACCCGCATCTCGTAGAGGATGCCCTCGATCATATTGGTGGACTCATAGGTGGTCTCCGTGAAGACCTCGAAGTTCAGCTTCATCCAGTGCTGAGAGCCCTTCTTCTTCCGCTCCAGGAGGTACCCTGGAGGCCCCCGCAAGCAGAGAGAAGTGGGAAGTCATGGGGAGGCCTGGGGTCCCAGGTCAGTTGGGGCAGTCAAAGGCACATCAAAAGGTCACATGACTCTGAGAGGTCTGAGGCCGTGACTCTTGAGTTGATCTCAGGGTCACAGAGCAGTCAGAGGTTACCCGTCATGGGGCCAGGGATCAAGAAGGGCCACAGGTCATGAATCAGGGCGTAAGGAGGTCATGAATCAGGGCGTAAGGAGGGAGTCACAGAAAATCCTAGGCTGTTAGCCAAAGTGAGGGTTCCCAGGTTGCTGGGGAGTAAAGAATGATAGGGAAGGCAAAAGGGATTGTGAGATATTGAAGATGGAAAACCGAGTTTCCGAGGGTGGTCACTGAGGATGCTATAGGGACTCTTGGAGGTCAAGGAGAAGTCAGGGGACGGGGAGGTCATCAGAGGTCATGGGCACTGTGGCACACGGGCACTCACCGGTGACCATCTGTCCCCCGTCATACTTGGGTGGCTCCCAGACTAGGGTGGCCCAGTCTTCTCCAACCGATGTGACACGCACAGCCTCCGGGGGATCTGGGACATCTGGGGAAGGGGAGGCAGGATGGTCAGAGGACACCTCATGGCCTCGGGGAACCCCCCCTTGGCTCAGCCCCCTTGCTCCCCTCTGCTCACCCACAACCCGCAGGAAGATGGTGGCCACGTCCTCGCCGACGGGGTTGGTGACCTTGATGGTGTAGCGGCCCTCGTCAGCTCGCTCCGTGCTCTCGATCACGAAGCTGCTGGTGTCTTTCTGCTTCTCGATGTGGACCCTGCCCTCAGTGCTTGAGAACACCTGAACACAGCCCACCAGGTGGCCTTTTTCTACCTCTCTCAAGACCCAGACCGGCCTCCACCCCTCCCCTGCCCAACAGTCTCCAATGGCTCCCCGTGACCACACAATACACAGGATGTGGACCCAGCACAAGTGGACCTGCTGGGTCTGCCCCCAGCCTCATCACCCCCCTGCCACTGCCCTCCTTGCCTTCCAAACACCACCCTTCATTAAAAACGCCAGGCTGTCTCATCCCCAAGATTTTGCAAAGCTGATCCCCAGGGCATGCAATGCCCTGACCCACTTCTCTCTCTACTATACCGTTACCCATCCTTTAGAACCCACCCAGAAGTCGCCTCGTCTGGAAAGCACTCCTGGCTGCCCTCAGCTGAAAGTGACAGCCCACTCTGACTGCTATGACAGAATCCTCATAGCTTCTGGTACCTCCCTTTCTCTCAGCCCTGATCACCCTGAACTGTGACTGTTTGGGCACGTGTCTGCCTCTCTCCAAAAGTGAAGGCTCCAGGAAGGCAGGGGCTGCATCTGATTCATGGTTGTATCCTCAATGCCTATGCAAGAGCCTGACATACAGGAAACATCAGGGGGTGTTTGCTGAGTGAAGGAATGAATGAAGACTGAGTCAAGTCTATCCGTTTTACAGAAGAGGAAACGGAAGCCCAGAGGAGAGAAGAAAAATTGAACTGTTTCAGGGCCTGGAACATACAAGATGAAAATATTTGTTGGATGGATGGATGGATAAGTGGATTGATTCATGGACAAATGGATTAATTACTGGATGAATTCATTAATCAATCAATGAACTGATGAATGGAAAGATGGTTAGATGGATGAACTAATGGATGGCTGGACTGATTGACTGATTAATGGGTTCATGGGTGGATGGATGGGTGGATGGATGAATGGTTGGAGCACTCATCACGTGCTAGGCCAGAACCATGTGGTGAACAAACATAATCTCCAATCTTCAAAACAACCCTCTGAAGAAGGAATCAAATTCCTCATTTTACAGACAATGAAACTGAAGCTCAGAGAGGGCAACCAGCTTGCCTAAAGTCACCCAGCAGAGCTGAGAGGGAGAAGTCAGGGCACAGGGGAAGCTCCACCTACCTCATCCTCCTTCATCCAGGTGGCGACAGGAGGGGGCTCCCCTGTGATGGACACGTCCAGCCTCAGCTTGTTTCCAGCCACGACCACAACTGTGTTTTCCGAGGTCTTGCCCGAGAAGTCCAGGTGGATCTTTGGTGGCTCTGGTGGCAGAGGAGAGATTCTGGGGAACTTGGGAGTGGGCAGCTGGGCCCTCCCCATCCCCTCCAGAGGATCTCCTGAGAAGCTGGCTTCCAACAGCCACAGAGAACCAGCGGTCCAGGTCCCCTGCCCCTCTGCCCTCAGAGCCAGGAGTCCAGGCCCCCAACCTAAGGACCACAGCAGCCTCTGGTCCCTACCTTGCTTGGGGACGTACTCCACCGTGATTTCTGGAGGACAAAGAAGACTGATGGTTAGGTCTATGGGGCCCCTTACCCCCCCTCACACCCCATCGCCCTGGGACCTGAGGGGTTGGGAGGTGGATTCAGGCCCATGACTGTCCCTCCTCCCACAAGCACCTGCTGTCACCCCCAGCGTACAGTTAGGGAAACTTAATCCTGAAGGGGGTTGGGGTCTGGGAGGGCGGGTGCGCTGGCAGCCAGGGGGAGACAAGGAGGTATCCTCACCCAGGAAGTGGAGTGTGGCCGAGAGGGACAGGGCATAGCCGTCGGGCACAAACGTGTAGTCTCCCTCATCCTCAGGGCGAACATCGTCAATCGTCAATCTGTGGAACCTAGGGGGAGTGGGGGGGTGCAGGGCAAAGGTCAGGCCAGGTCGCCCTGGGGACCACCGCGGAGACACACGCGCCGCCATGCGATCCCCGTGCTCAATGCAATGCTAGTGCCTGGACCCAAATCTCGCTCTGCCCCTTACTAGCTGTGTGACCTCGGGCAAGTCACTTAACCTCTCTGTGCCTCCGTTTCTTCATCTATAAAATAGAGGTAATGTTCACAATCTACAAGGGGGTTGTTGTAAGGCATTTAGAAGACTTCCTGGCACCTGGTAAGTGCGCTGTAAAGCATTAAGATTAGTTCTCAGCATTACTGACACCATCAGCAGGCAGGGGCCTCACACAGAACCCAGAAAAAGTCTACGTCTGCCAAGAGCTAGTATCAGGAAATCCACGGGGGCACGATGTTCTGCTGGCATCACAGTGGTTCTCGGCATTCTGCAGATTACCAGGTGTTTATCTCAGGTGTCCACGTGCTACGCTTTGAATTCCAGCCCCGTTTCCCTAGCTAGATGGCCTCCCCGCCAAAACTGACTGTTTGCAAATATAGTCACAAGTTTCCTGTCCTGTAGCCGTGACCCTTGCAAGGAGACCTTGCCGCCTGTGACCTCCTTTGCCCCATAGGATATAGTGGAAGTGACACTGGGACAGCGCCCAGCCCAGCCCTCAGAGGCCCTCTTCGCTTCTGCTCTCTCTCGGGACACCTGTGTTGGCCACGTGAATATGTCAGGACCAGCCTCCTGGGGAATGAGACGTCCCACGAACCAGAGTGGAGGCAGCCCAGTTGACCGAGGTGAGGGCCTGAGGGAGCCCAGGAAGACGGCCATCCGAGATCAGCCAGCCTCCCACCAACCCTGAGACTCACAATGAAATAAACCCTTGTGTTTTATTGTTGTCGTTTGTTTTGTTTTTTCGCAGTCCTGCATGGTTTGTGGGACCTTAGTTCCCCGACCGGGGATTGAACCCAGGCCATGGCAGCGAGGACAGAGTCCTAACCACTGGACCGCCAGGGAATTCCCTAAACCCTTGTTCTTTTAAACCACAAAGTCTGCAGACCACGTCCGCAGTCCACTCCGCACCTCCCGATGTGGGACATGGTGATCCTCTTGCTGGGCCGCACCTCGACCCCATTCTTGTACCACTTGCCCGTGACCTTCTCATCGGACACCTCACACTTGAACATGGCCTGTTCTGAGGCCTTCACCGTCACATCTGCGATGTCCTGCAGGACCTCCAGCTGTTTCTCTGGATGGGGAGGGAAGGAGATGGGGCCATCAAACTGCGGGCAGTCCACAAAGATTGGCGAACACCCATTATGGGCCAAGCAGTGTCCCAGGTTCTTGGGATTCTGGCCGTGAAACAATGTGTGGGCCTCGTGAGCTCACGTTCTAGTGGGGAGACAGACAGTGAATGGGAAACACACAAACCAATAACCAGAGGGAGCGATGAGGCCTGAGGGATGGCAGGGAGGCCGCAGAAGGCTCCCAGGTAGAGGGCACAGCATGTGCAAAGGCCCTGCAGAGGAAAGCAGGCTTGTTGGTTTGGGAAACAGCCAGCAGGCTGGTGCGGAGGGAGCAAAGCAGACGTGGGAGACGGCACAGGCAGGACACATCCCGTGGGCCACGGAGAGCACTTTGCATTGACTCCGAGTGAGGTGGAAACTGCTGGAGGGTGTTGGGAACATGGCTGCGATCTGACTTACATTTTCTTTTTAATTTTTTAAATAAAACAATGCTTGTATGCTGCTTGTATGTGACTTGTATGGCTTAAAAATAAAATGATAAGAGGATGTAGATATAGAGCGGGAAATCTCTCACCCACCCACTTCCAATCGTACCGGTCTCGATCCCTTCTCCAAAGACACTATAGCCAGTTCATAGCCAGAAAAGCAAAGATGTACACACAGTTCATTCCCTTCTTTCTTTCTCTTTCTTCCTTCCTTTCTTTCTTTCCTTCTTTCCTTCCTTCCTCCCTCCCTCCTTCCCTTGCTTCCTCTCTTTCCCCTCCATACAAATAGCGGCATATTTGCTTCTTCACCTAACAATACATCTTGGAAACCCTTCCAAATCACTATCTAAAAATTGTTCTTTTTTATGGCTACAGAGGGAACTACCATCATTTATCTGGCCTATTAATGACTCGGGCTTTTTTTTTTTTTTTTTACTTTTTATATTGAAAATATTACAGACTCACAGGAGTTTGTAAAAATAGCACATAGAAAAAAAAGGGGGGGGGAATAGCACATAGAGTCCCATGTACCCTTCACCCAGCTCCCCCCAATGATGACATCTCTCGTAACTGTAGTCCACTATCCAAACCAGGAAACCGACATGGGTCCAGTCCTGTGAACTAGACCGCAGAATGTGTTCAGTTTTCACCACCTGACATTTTACAAGGATCACTCTGGCTGGAGTCAGGGTTGAGGCGCAAGTGTAGAAACAGAGACAGCAGTGAAGAGACTATTGCCACAGTCCAGGGTATGAGGGGGGGGATGGAGACCTGGGCCAGGTGAGGGCAATGGAGGTGGAGAGAAGTGGTGAGATTCAGGATATCCTTTGAAGGTGGAGCCACCGGGATTTGCTGGTGAATCAAATGTAGGGTATGAGGCAAAGAAGGAGTCAGGGACAGCTCCAAGATTTGGGGCTTGGGCAACTTTGAGTGGCGCGTTGAAGCATGCGCAATGCGGCTCCCTGCCCCACCGGGAGGCCCCCTACCTTCCACGATGAGCTCCGCCTCACACTGGCCGCCGTTGGTCATGACCTGGTAGTGACCACTATCCGCCAGGGTCACATCCGAGTAGATGAGGATGTGACGCTTCCCATCCTTCTTGAAGCGGTACATGGACTTGAAGGAATCCTCCCGCGTCAGTTCCACGCCATCTTTTGTCCTGGGTGGAGGGGACAGGAAGGGGGGGAGTGAGGGGCCCGCTTAGGCTGGAGTCTGGATGTCAGAGGTGAGTGAGGGGCCAGACAGACAGTCCTGAGCAGGAATCAGGAGTCAGAAGGGAGATCACACAAAGGAGGAGAGACAAAGGTTGACAGAGGTGTCTAGAATGGATGGATCACAGGTGGGGGTTGGGGAGAAAAAGAGGAAGAAGAGGTGACAGGCCACAGGTCTCAGTTGGAGGTCAGGAGACACAAAAAAAGGGTCATGGGGAGAGGTCAGAACATGGAGGAAGTTCAGGGTCACAGAGAGATGTCAAATATTGTGGCCTCAGTAAATGGTGCTTCCCTGCTTGGGCCAGTCCTCCCACTTCACTTCTACCTCCTCATCATTCGAACCTCATCTCAATCGTCACCTCCTCCAGGAAGCTTTCCCTGACCTCCTGAGTCCTTTTCTCCTATCAAAAAGTGGTTATAGCATCAGTTATTGATCCTCTGCAATATCAATATTTGTCAAAATAAAACTTTGATATTTATTTGTCTGATGACTTTATTAATGCCTGTTTCTGTCTCCAACACACACACACACACACACTCCACCCCAGCAGTTGGCCAGATCATAAACTCCACAAGGACAGGTTAATATATATTCTCTCCATTTTCTCTCCAATACATGGAAGAGTGCCACCACACAACAGGTGCTCAATAAAGACTCGTTAGAGGGGGAATAGATGTAAGAATGGACGAATGGATGGGTAGATGGGTGAGTGGGTGGACAGGTGGGTGGATGGATGGATGAATCAATGGGATGGATGGGGAGATGACGGATGGATGGATTGGGGGCTGGGGAGATGGATGGATGGATACATGAATGAATAGTCAAAGCATGGATAATTGGTTGAATGGGTGAATAAATAACTCAAAGAATCAGAAATAGCAGGGATCAGGAAAAAGACCTGGAAGAGAATGGGATGGGGAGAGGTCAGAAGTTTCAGAAAGAGGTCATGGTGAGGGTCAGGATTTATAGAGAAAGGCTGAGGTCTCCTGGAAACTACCGGTTAAAGGTCTGAAATCTTCAAGAGAAGTCCTGGGGCTTCCCTGGTGGCTCAGTGGTTAAGAATCCGCCTGCCAATGCAGGGGACACGGGCTCGAGCCCTGGTCCTGGAAGATCCCACATGCCGCGGAGCAACTAAGCCCGTGCACTACAACTACTGAGCCTGTGCCCCACAACTACTGAAGCCCGCGGGCCTAGAGCCCGTGTTCCGTGACAAGAGAAGCCAGGGCAGTGAGAAGCCCGCACACTGCAAGGAAGAGTAGCCCCTGCTCGCCTCAACTAAAGAAAGCCCGCGCGCAGCAACGAAGACCCAACGCAGCCAAAAATAAATTAATAAAATTGAATTTAAAAAAAAAAAAAGAGAGAGGTCCTAAAGATCAAGACTGAGACAAAGACACTGTGGGCATCTGTATGGATGACTGTGGGCAAAGACACTGTGAGACAAAGACACTGTGGGCATCTGTGTGGAGATCAGGGGTCAAGAGTCACTTACCACATGACTTGGGCGCCCTCTTCTGACACCTCCACTGCCATTTCTACCCGGTCGCCCACAAATACCTGCTGGTCCTCGAGGGGTGTGACAATCAAGACTGGGGGTTCTGTGGGGCGCAGGGCGACAGGAGGTCAGTAGTTTCAGGATCCCCTCCAGAGCCCCACTCCCCAAGCTCACGCCCAAATCCCGGCCTCACCTCTGACGAAGACCTCAGTGAAACACTTCTCATCTTTGACGACGACTTCATAAGCAGCATCATCCGCCAGTGCACACTTGTTGATGGTGAGAATTCGCTTCTTACCAACATTCTCAAACACGTGCCTGACGCAGAAGTCTCAGCTCAAGCCAGGGCACGGGGGAGACTCTGCATCCACCCATCTATCCTCAGGACAGGCCACTCCCTCTCAGAGCCAAATTGTGTGGGAGGAGATCGATGGTCCAATTTCTAGTATTTACGTAACCACAGCAGAAATGCTAACCGTCCACCCATATCCGTCTTCTTCCATTTAGCAGGGACACACAGCGACCCACCTAGACAACTACATTTCCCAGCCTCCTTTGTGGCTCGGCGGGCCGCACCACTGAGCTTGGACAGACAGAATGTGAATGGATGTGATGGCATAACTGCAAGGTCATCTGTAATTCTGCGGTGCTTGTTCTAGACTTCTCTCCTGCCAGCTTCCTGTCTGATAGACACAGATGTGCCCATGACCCGCTTCAATCATGCAGATGAGGACACCACCACGAGAAATGGTGTAGCCAAAAAATATGGAACCTGCGTCTAGCTCAACCCGCCAGAAATATCTTTCTCTCTAAATTAATATGTTCTGGGGACTCTGTTACAGCAACTTAACCTGTATCTTTTGTTTTGTTTTGTTTTGTTTTTTTGCGGTACGCGGGCCTCTCACTGCTGGGGCCCCTCCTGTTGCGGAGCACAGGCTCCGGACGCGCAGGCTCAGCGGCCACGGCTCACGGGCCCAGCCGCTCCGCGGCATGTGGGATCTTCCCGGACCGGGGCACGAACCCGTGTCTCCTGCATCGGCAGGCGGACTCTCAACCACTGCGCCACCAGGGAAGCCTAACCTGTAACTTAATTAACATAATTTTTATCTTATCCAAAATGCTCCTGATGAGAAATTTGGAAAACACAGCCAAGGGGAAAATAATAAAAATAGAACCCATCCATAATTGTATCATCAAGAGATAACAGCTACAAATATTTTGGCCTCTCTCTTTCCAATCTTTTTATATCTAATCTACACGTAGATTAACATTTTGTGAAGCAGAGATGAGCACTGTGCTTCTGCACATAACACTAATCTGTTTTTTTCTTTTTTTACATCTTTATTGGAGTATAATTGCTTTACAATGGTGTGTTGGTTTCTGCTTCATAACAACATAACACTAATCTTGAACAGCTTCCCCTGTCAGTATAAATCTTAGAATATCTTTTTTAGTGACTGCACAGCACCTTAACATGGAATTGTATGTTTTGGTTATTTGACTTTTTGCTACAGCAGCAAATGTTCCAGTGAACATCCTTGCAGCTAAACGTGCATAACGATGATCATGCCCTTACGATAAATACCTAGGCTTGCACGATCTAAAGGCTTTGGGGGGACTTCCCTGGTGGTCCAGCGGCTGAGACTCCGCTCTCCCAATGCAGGGGGCCTGGGTTCGATCCCTGGTCGGGGAACTAGATCCCGCATGCCGCAACTAAGACCTGGCACAGCCAAAATGAAGAAATATTTTAAAAACAGATAAAGGCTTTAGAATACACTGCCCTTTTGGAGATTTGCCAATTTACATTCCCACCAATAACATGTGGACCTATTTCCCTGTGTCTTCTCCAGCACTAGGTTTTATCCTTTTTTTTTGGGGGGGGGGGCTGCACCCCGGCATGAGGCACATGGGGATCTCAGTTCCACAACCAGGGATCGAACCCGCGCCCCCTGCAGTGGATGCGCTGCGTCTTAACCACTGGACTGCCAGGGGAGTCCAGATTTTATCATTTTGTAAAGTTTTTGCCCATTTGGAGAGCAGAAAGACCGTTGGTGGGGTTTTTGTTTGTTTGTTTGTTAATATTTATTTTATTTATTTATTTGGCTGCGCCGGGTCTTAGCTGTGGCATGCGGGATCTTAGTTCCCTGACCGGGGATCGAACCCGGGCCTCCTGCATTGGAAGTGCAGAGTCTTAACCACTGGGCCACCAGGGAAGTCCCAAGACCGTTGTTTTGACTTGCGTTATTATTAGTGGTGGTGGTGGTTGTGTTTGCAAGGTTGAATATGTACTTAGTGAATTAGCTACTTGGGTTTCTTCTAACTGAATTCCTGTTCTTCATCGCCTTTGTCTGTTTTTCTACCGAGGTATTTGCACTTTTCATATGGATGAGGGAGTGCCCTTTCTGGGTTAAGAGTGGCCAGCCTTATTTCTGGACTCCCTCTCTGGGACTTGGATACCCCCAACCCGGGGACTGCCCCTCTCACATACTTGCTACTTGGTTTGATTTCTTGACCGTTCTTGAACCACTTGAGGGGAAGGTCTGGGTCGCTAATCTCTACCACCAACTTGATCTTGTTGCCTTTGTCCACTTGGTAGGCTGGATCCAGCTTCTTCGTGAAGGCTGGAGATTGAGGGATGCAAGCGGGATGGAGCTGAGAGGTTCTCACTGTCCTGAGCTGTCAAGTCTCCCTCCCCAGACCACCAAGGTCAGAGAGCCTCCTGTGAACTTGGAGGCCCCTGAGAACTGGCATCTCTATTACTCCTCAGATTAGGACCTCCAAAAGATAAGTCCAGGGTCCAAACATCAGATACCTATGGTGCTGGAGTCCCTATGGGCAGGGCCCGTCTCCCCTCAGACCAGCACTGACCTGCACTCTTCTTGACCTCGACCTTGGCCTTCTTGAGTCGCTTCAGCATGCCCCGGAGGTCAGTGATGCCATACTGGAAGGCAATCCTCTCATACTCGCTCTTCTTTGCCCCTTTCAGGAGCTCCCAAATCTCAGGCGGGATGCCTAGATCATCGTCATCTTTCTTCTTTCTCTTCTCCTCCTCAACCACCTGCCTGAAGGTGGAGAGAACAGGCCGGGGCCACCAGGGAGTGAGGAGGTGAGGGTCTCCCTCTGCCTTCTCCACTCACTTGCTGTGTCACTTTCTCTCTCTGGGTCTGTTATTCCTTATCCTGTCCCACCTGAACCATTGCTCCAGCCTCCTCCCCGGCCTCCTGACCTCATCTCATCTCTTCACCTCCAGTCGGTTCTCCACTCGGCCCCAGAGGGCTATTTCTGACCCCCACATCAGATGCCACCCCTTCCCTGCTCAAAACTCCTCCATAGCTCCCCATTGCCCTCAGGAGGAAACCCCAGCCACTCAGCCTCGAAATCACAACCTCGCCCTCTGTCCCATCACACTCCCACAACCATCCAAACCACCCTACTTGCCTTTTCCTGAGCACTCTGGGCTCGCTCCTGCATCCCAGCCTTTGCACAACGTCTGTCCCTGCCTGGATGACCCATCTCCACCTGCTCTTCAATCCTACAAATGCTAGTACCGAAGTTCCCTCCTCCATGAGGCACCCCCTGTCCTGCCAGCACCTCAGTTGCCCTCACTCTGAGCTCTCACGAGGCCCTCGTGGGACCTTCTCTCTGACCACACTAAACAGTCGTGGTCTGTGTCTGTGTCTGCTGGATCAGACCCATCTTCCCAAGGCAATGAGCGACTCAGTGTCAGGGAACCAGTCAAACTTCTCCCTGTCCCCTGATCAGGGCCTGGTAGACGGGAGGCCTCAGAAGATGTTTGATGAGTGAGAGAGAGTGAATCTCTGGAAAGAAGGAAGGAAGGGGAGGGAACAAAAGAAGGATAGATGCGTGGGTGAATTTGGGGGACATATGAATATCTGGATTGATGTACAGAGCATTAGGTGGGGAACTGGTAAATGGGTGGAGGGGTCCATGGATGGCTAAGTTGATGGATGAATGGGTCAATGGATGGGTAGGCTGGTAGGGGATGGGTGGCATTAAGACAGGTGGATGGGTTGATGGAGGATGGCTGGGTAAGTGGGTGGATTGATGAGTTGGTGGCAGATGGCTGGGTGAGCAGTTGGGTGAATATGTTGATGGAAGATGCCTGGGAAGATGGTTGGCTGGGTAAAGACAGACAGATGAATCTATTAGTAAATGGAGTTTCTGGGGATTTGGTTATGGAGATAGTTGAGTGAGTAGAAGGATGGATCCGTGGACCAGCAGAAAATGAATAACTGAGTGATTGGACAAGCATCATGTAGAATAATATGAAATTGCCAGTATTCAATCATTTTTTACCTACAGAATAGCAACTTCATATAGATGAGTCTAACAGGGAGCTATCTGGGAGGATGGGTGTGCCGTTGAAGAGGTGAACAGTTGACAGAGGAAAGCCTGGCTAGATGGGTAGGTGGATGAGTAGATGGGTGGGATGTTGGACTCAGTTGAAAGAGAGATACAGGTGCAGATGGGAAGGTGGATGCATGGTAGACAGATGGCTGGTGGAAACGTGGATAGATGGGTGCCTCAATAGATGGGGAAGTGGATGATGCGGTAGGTGGGTGAAGGATGAATGAATGGGTTAATGAATGGGTGGCTGAGTGTAATGGCCGATGCATGGACGGACAAGTGGGAAGAGGCGGGCAGATGAATGGATATGTGGGCAGATGGATGGGCGGTGGGCAGGTAGGTGGATGGGTAGATCCGTAGATGGATAAATAGGTAGCTGGTTGCCTGAACAGATGAGTGGGCAGGCTGATGAGTGGGTGGGTTGATGGGTAGATGGATAAATAGCTGGCTGGCTGGCTGGATGAGTGGACAGCCTGGTGGGTGGGTGAATGGACAAGTGGATGGATGGATGGTTGGTTGGGTGAACAGGTGGATGAGTAGGTGAATTGGAGCCTGAGTGGACAGGAAAGTGGATGTGAGGACGATGGGTTAAAGGGTGGGTAGGTAGGAGAAGTGATGGGCAGATTGTTGGTTGGGTGGGGCTGTGGGTAGGGGTGTGGGTGAATGGGTGGATGGGTGAATGGACAGGTGGCTGGGTGGGCAAGGAATGGGTAGATGGAGGGGAGGCAGAGTCCTGGGATGGCAGTGTGGAAGCAACGGGGGGCAGGGGGGCCTCACCCACCATCCTTCTCCTCCTTGAGGCCCCATCTCCCCTTTCTGTGCCAGGCGGGGTGGACTCACCTCTTCTGCAACAGGCTGCTGAAATCCAGCTCACCTTTGCCTTCCGGAATCTTTTCACCCCTGTGGCCATTGAGAGGGAGTGTGAACCCCATGGAGGTCCCGACCCTCAGACTCACCCTGGGTCCCCACTCCTTGCCCTCCCTGATCCTCCCCTTCTCCCACAGCTGCCCCTCCCAAGGGACACCCTCCCATGGTCCTTGGCACCAGGACATACTCCTGCCCCTCCCCAGGGTCCAGGGTCACTTACGAACGCTTGAAGCTTTCTAGACTCTGCCCAGCGGAGTCCTGATTGGGCGCTGGGGAGAGGCAATGGTGGAAGGGAAGGTGAGCTTGGAGGCAAGGCCTGATCTAAGAACAAGAGTGCCCACCCCGGGCCTGCACAACCTCCCCCAGACCCCTTTTCCTCCATCTCTTGGGCCAGCACACCCTCTCACTTGGGCCTGGACACCCTCTGCTTGTAGACGCATTTCCCTGGCTGCCATGCACCACCCTCTCTCAGCGGCCTGTATCCCCCTCACACCTGGGCCGGCTGGCCCTTCTCCCCGGGGCTGGGCAGCCTCATTCCCTGTGCCCTCCATGTTTAAGTCCCCACACATCCTGGGCTGCAGATGCCCCAAAACCTGTACACTCTCAGAGTTCCATACACATGCTCCCAAATCTGTGTAGCCTTCCATCAATCCTGTATACCCTCACCCTAAACCTGGCCACCCTTAGACTCCCCTGAAATAAACAGTAGACAATAAAATGGAAATTATACTTTAAAAAACCAAAAAACAAAAAAAACCTGGGACACCCTCACTTCCCGAGCCCTTACTGCCACTTTCTCAAGCTTGTACACTGTGACCCTGGAATCTACATAACTCACCTCCTAAGTGCCACGTGAACACCCCCAAACCCTGAACCTTTTCACCCCCAAATCTACACCTCCTCACCCTCTAAGCCGGTAGATCGTCTCCCCTATTTTGAACAACCTGACCCCTGCCTCTGTGCTCCATCTTCCGAAAACCTGTGCCCGCCTTGTCCCCACATCAGTATACTCTCCCCACACCTGGCTGACAGATCCATCCCCCCAACCAGACCCAAGACCCCCGGCCCCCACCCCCGCCAGCATACCCTCCACATCAATTTTGAAGGCACAGCTGTCGCAGATGTCCTTGGCTTTGACCTCGAGGCGGTAATCCCCGCGGTCACCCAGTACCACCTTCCCGATGTGCAGCTCCAAGGAGTATACCTGGGGGCCAGGCCAGGGGTATGGGTGCACATGTCCGACCCCCAGTGCCACCCCACCTCCCCCAGAGCCCACCTCACAACTCTGAGTGCCCCCAGGAAGGGCCAGCTGTCTCTTCCCATGCCTGGACAATCTTGGCCTCTGGGGGCCTGCGTCCCTGACCCTGAGAGCTCTCTGGGCACGCACACGCCGTGCCCAGGTGCACCCTGCCCCGGCCCAAACATTCTTCCCTCCTGCCCGGCACAACCCCTACCAAGGAGCTCCACACGATCTCCAGCCCTGGCCCACAAGCCCTCGAGTCCCCACAGGGTCCTCACATTGCTGGCAGAGTCGTGGGACTCCTTGAAGGAGAATCGGGCCCCACTCTTGCTGTCCAGCTCCAGCCACTTCCCCTTGAACCACTTGATGGCTGGTTTGTCCGGCAGCTCTTTCCCGTTCAACTTGGCCAAGATCACGGCATCCTTTCCTGGGTGGGGGTGGAGGGGTGGGAGGGAATGGCCAGGCAGGAGTCATAAGACTCTACGGAGAGGACTGGGAAGCCAAGCCGGGAGAGCCCAGCCCCGCCTCCCTCAGACCCAGGAGCCCAGCCCCCACCCGATCCTCCCTGAGGCACCCCTCACCAGTCTCCACCGACACAGAGGCTGGCTTCTTCAGGAAAATGCCGGTGGGCTCCTCAGCGGTGGGAGACTGGTCCTCAGGTGGGGCTTCTGCTCAGGGGACAGGATTAGGGGGTCTAAGGCCGGCCAGGGAGGGGACGGCAGGCCACTTTGGGGGCTGGGTTGAGAGTGAATGAGGGACCTCTGCTCAGCAGTCAAAGACCTTGGGGCACAGTGGCTTCCCCTGACCTGGGAGAGACCACGCTTCATGCAGGTAGCTGCGTGACCAGGTTCCCCGCCCCTTTGGGCCTCAGTTTCCCCATCTGTGAACCAGATGGTCTTAAATGGGGCTTTGGGGTAGGAGAGGATAGACTGGGGCATTCAGAGCTGGGCAGGACTCGGTGATGAATGAGCCAGTTGCTGGGGGCTTGAAGGCCAGGCTGAGGGGCTAGGCTCTGTCCTGGAGGCACTGGGGAGCCAGGGAAGGCTGTGAGCAGGGGAGGGCGGTCAGCACTGGAGCTGTGGGGAGGGTGGACTAAAGGAGAGAGAGCGGGAAGGTGCAGAGGGGCCAGCGGAGGCTGGGGGATGAGGTGCCAGCTTCTGCCCGGCCCTCTGGAACACCATCTCACCTTTGGGGGGCTCTGCAAGAGCCTCTGGAGGCGGGGCTTCCTTGGGAGCCGGTTTGGTGGCATCTTTGCCTGCGGGGGCATTTTTGGCCGCTGTGAGGCAGGAGATATTCACAGTTGAGCACGTGCTCAGCGTTCTCCTCTTCCAGAACCCAGGAGTGCAGGTCCCTGGGCCCCTCCTCCTTCGGAATCTGGAGTCCAGCAGTCCAGGTGTAAATTTATCTCTAATCCCAGAGTCTGTGAGATCCGGTTTCTCCTTGCCCCAGGCAGGCCATGCCCCATCCACCCAGGCCACCAGGCTCTGACCTTTTAGGTCTTGGAGGTATAATTAGCTCTTCCCCTGGGCTGGAAACTGGATACTCGTGCTGACCACAGCATCTTGCACCCGTCCTGCCTGCTGGCACCTGGCCCGCTGGGGCCCCAGCTGCAGCGAGGGGCTGGACCACCATCCCTCAGCCTGGTTGGTCTGGTGCCAGCGGACTGGACACCCCGGGAGGAGGGGTCCTCCCTGGGGGCTTGTGTCTCCTCTGTTCACTGCCTCATAGAGAGAAAGCCCCAACCCCATATAAAGAAATGCCTCCAGTCCCATTCAAAGAAGGGCCCCAAAACTGCACATGAAGAAAAGCTCACCAGCCTCTATATGGAGAATGTCCCCTAATTCCTACATGGGGAAGCCCCAATTCCCATTGAAATGAGGTCCCCTCAACCTTGTACAACCTTGTACCTTGAACCTCTAATATCTAGGCACATTGAGGACCTCATTCCCCTGCAGCGAAAGACCCCAATCCTCACTCAGAGAAGTGACCCTGGTCCCTTCCCAGAAGACCCCATCCCCAAATGTAGAGGACCCCAAACACCCTGCAAAGACTCCGCAGTCTACAACCACAGCACTCCCATCCTCAACGAGAAAAAGGGACACAAATTCATAATCAGAGAATCTCCATCTGCACCCAGAGATAAACCCCCAACTCCCCAGAGAAAGGAACCCCTACCACCCCACAGGGAAGGGGAAACCCCCTCCCACCTAACACAAGTATGGGACCCTCCTATCCCACACAAGGAAGGGAGCTCCTCCCCACACAGAGAAGGCACCCCATTCTCCCAACCCTATGGAGGGAGAAGCCCCCAGTCCCCATTCAGAAAACAGAATCGCGTCTCCACATAGGGAGGGAGTCCCCAAATCCACCTGGTTTTTCCTCAGGCATGTCGGCGGACCTGCTCTCTCTCCTCTGACCGCAGCTGTGTCCCGATGGGCCTTAAGGTGGACAGGTGGGCCCCGGGGGGAGCCCTTTAAGGAGTCCCGAGACTCCCAGGAGGCCCTGGGAGGCATCAGACGCGCCTCCCCACCCTCCCCTGCAGCCCCACATTCCGCCTGTGTGTTCGAAAGGGCGAGAAATAACAGCTGGACAAGGAGAGATGGCTGAATGCCAGGTCCCCAGGGAGGAGGGGCTGGGGTTCCGACACCTGGGTCCGAGGGAGGACGTGCCAGAGGCGGGTGACCCCCGGGTCTGAGGGAAGGGGGCCTGAGGGCCTGGACTCCTGGGTCCCGGTGCAGAAGGGACCTGGAGTCCAGATTTTTGGGTCCTAGAGAAAGAAGGATGAGGGCCTGGACTCTTGGGTCCTAGGCGGAGGGACAGTAAAGGACTGGGGTCTGAAGTGGGTGAGGGCTCTGAGCCAGAACTCCGGCATGGGGGTTGAGGATGGTGGGGAAGACAGGGTCTAGAAAGCCATTCTTAGTATCTGCAAGTCAGGAGTTTTCGGGAAACCAGAGCCGGGAGGGAGGGTCCGGTTTCCCAGGGTAGGCAGGATGGCCGCGGGGGAGGCGGGGGGAGGTCTCTGTGCCCGCAGGGAGGGCACTGAGTGTCGGGGACTCCGGAGTCCCACCCCCGGGCGTGGGCATACATGATGGCTTGGGGCCCCGGCCACCTGGGACCCCGGATTGGCCGCGGCCCCTCGTGGGACTGCGCCCTGCGGGCTCCCCGCGATGGTTCCCGGAGCGGGCGCGGCGGGCACCGGAGGCGGGGGAGGGGGCGGGTGCCCCAGCGGGGGCGGGTGGGGAGACCGGGAAGGCCCTGGAGGGCTGCCCAGACATTGGCGCCCTTCCCGGCAGGGGTGCCTGTGGCTTTCCGTATGGGGGTAGTGGTGGCCGGGCGCGGGGGTGCGGGGAGGTGAAGGAGATGAGGGGATTGCGGGAGGAGAGGGTCTCCAGGACACCAGGTGTTTCGGAGAGGAGGGCGAGGTGGGTGTGGCTTGGAGTTAAGGCGGAGGGCAGGCGGGGAAGTAACGCCGGCTGGAGGACCCGGTGTTATTGAAGACAAGTCCCTCACCGTTTTCTTCCTGCCCATCGCCAACCCCCCCCACCCCCCAACTCACACCATTCTTTTCCAAAACCCCCTAAGAGCTGGAAAATTCCCCGCCTCCACCAAGCGCGGAGCCAATCCGAAGGCAGCCCCCTTGTGACGTCATGGGTTGCCAGGCAGACTGCTGCGCGGCTCCTGCGGGCCCAGCAGGTTGGTGGAGCGCCTGGAGAGCTGGGAGCCTCGCTCGCTACCCGCGGGCCTTATCCAGCGAGAGGAGGACAGAGATCCGGAGGAGGGCAGAAATTCAGAAACGAGGGACAAGACCCAGACGGAAAGGGAATCAGGAAGAGGGTGGGGAAGAACTCCAATCGTCAAGAAGAGACGGAGACAAAAACTGAATCGAACCACCAGTGACTGCATCTCAAGCCCTGACCGCGGCCTTCAAGGCTCGGCCTGGTTTGGCTCTAACTGCCTCTTGCATCTCCTCTCTTATCTCCCCCCTCGCCGTCCCAGTGTCTCCGAGGGCCAGCAGGCCCGGATGGATGGGTAGCATTGCGGTCCCTGACAAAGGGTCCTAGAAGGTCTGTCTACCTTGACTTATTTTATTTTATTCCAAACTTGGGGTGATGATGATAGTTTTCGTAAAAGGTACCTCATTTGCAAGAGGAGGCCCTCCCAAAAGACATTTTGTCCCTGGCACCGCCCCAGGGAGGGGGGTGTGCTGTCCTCGAGGGCAGGTCCCAGCCTGGGCTCTGCTACCAGCCGCTGTATGCCCCCCTCAAGGACCTCTTCCCTCTCTGGATCCTTGGTGCTCCTTCCTCGACTTCCTTCTGGCTACCAGTGGGTGGATGGGTGGATTTCAGATGTATCAAAGGCTTGACAGGGCTGCAAGGGCCTTCCGAGATCTTCCTCCTCCTCTCCCCTTTCACAGAAGGGCCAAACTGGCCCAGAAGCAGCAAGTCTTTCACCCTAGACCCCCCAGCCACCCAGGCTCAAGGACTTGGGACTCCGGCTTCTTAGCCCACAGCCTCTGACACCCCCCGAGGGTTCCAATCAGAGCTCCCACAGTTCATCCGGTCTTCTTCTGCTCAGGCTGGATTCACACGAGAATGGTTGGGGCGAGCGGACAACTGAGAGAAGCCACCGGGGTATGACAGCCAGGGGCGATGGGGACTTGAGCAGACTGGAAAACA
Organism: Grampus griseus; assembly: GCF_964374135.1. NCBI lineage: Eukaryota > Metazoa > Chordata > Mammalia > Artiodactyla > Delphinidae > Grampus > Grampus griseus. The sequence continues at coordinate 6,493,142 of NC_139013.1, forward strand.
GATTCCCCATTAGAAGCGGCCAACACCCTGCTCCAGCCTCCCCACATCGAAAAGCTGGCCCACTGTTGCTGGATGGTGCAAAGTCTCTGGTTAGAACTGACATGGGGGGGCTGCCACGGTCACCCAGAAATCAGTTGAGTGGCCAGAATTGATCGCCAGCATGGCCCTAGGGAGGGCATTACAGGAGGCGGAGGGTCCCCAGGAGAACTCGGAGCTGTTGGTGGGGTCCCCAAAAGGGCATACCAGATGAGGATCCCAGAGGGGCCTCAGATGTGATTGGAGGATTCCAGACAAACAAGGGCATCGCAGAGGTGGCCCGGATACAACAAGGTTCACTGAGGTCAGCCCTCCAGACCTGACAAGGGTGTTTTCAGACATGACAAAAGGATCCCAGAGGCACCGTAGATGTGATCGGAGAATTCCAGACATAAACAAGTGATAGCAGGGTGGTTCCAGAGAATTAGGGGATCTCAAAGATGACAAAGGGATCTGGGGGGACAGACAGAATGAGAGTCACAGATGGGCACAGAGACATGTATGCAAAGGGTTCCCAGAGGGACCCAGACGTAACTAGGAGATCTCAGATGGGACAGGAGGGACTCAAACATGAGAAGGGGATCCCAGAAAGACCCTGGACAGGGCTTTGGACGGCTGGCAGAGTCCCCCTCTTGGTGTGATGATCTGTAGGCTCTCCCTCCCCTAGATGAGACTGAGAGATCGCAGACACACAAGGGATCTCAGACATCACAAGGGGATCCCAGAGAAGCTCTTGGGATTCTGGAAGCACTGCCCTGCCCCGCCCCTCCACACAGACACATAAGTATAGTCGTCTCTGGGTCCTTCAACCCAAGACATGAAGATCTTGGGGCCCCTGGACATGACAAGGGAATCCCAGAGAGGCCCCAGACATGACTGGGGGGATCCCAGAGGGAGCCTGGGCAGGGCTTAGGGATTGTGGCAGCGCCCCGCCCCCGCAGCCAGGATGGGGGATCCGTGGGTCCTAGGACCTAGGGTGTGGGGACGCCCACGTGACACAGGCGTGGAGCCCCTGAGAGCCCCCGAGAGGCCGCCCCGGGCTCAGGCCCGGCGGGCGGCGGGCAGCAGCGCACTGTCGAACTGGTAGGTGAGCTTGCGCTTGACCTTGCGGATCTCGCCGGTCTTGGCGTAGTTGCGCAGGGCGCGCGCCAGCTTCTGGTAGGTCATGCGTTTGCGGTTGCCCTTCTGCTGGCCCCAGCGGCGCGCCAGGAGCTCCTTGTGCTTCGAGGAGAATTGGAAGACCCCGGCGCCCGGCTCCACCCACCACACGCACTCGCGCATGTCTCCGCGCGTCAGCAGCCCCAGCAGGAACTGGTACAGGCGCAGCTTCTTGCGGGCCCCTGCGGCGGGTGCGGGGCGCGTTAGCTGAAGCATCCTTCGGGCCCCGCCCCACCCCCTCCCCGCTTCACCCCGTCCCGGAACCGCCAAGCCTCTGTCTCCCCATAAAGAGAATTGGGGTGACGAAGGTGGCTGCTAGGTACACCTGCCTCTGTCTGTGCCACACTCCCATCCGGGGCAAGTTGCTCCCCTTTCCTGAATGTGCCACCCCATAACCCCCATCTCCCATCCCTGCTTTATATTTCAGGATGTGTCTCTGTCCTGTGACTGCTTGGTGGCCAGCACGTATCTGTTGAGCGCATGGATGAATCTGTGAAATGGGTTGGCAATGCTCCTCAAAGACTTATGACAGAGCTGACTTGTGGTGAAGAGATCTGAAGTGGGTTTGAATGTGGCCATTTCTCCAGCTCCAGGTCACTCAGTGTGTCAGTTCCGCGGGGACTGGGATCCTGGGAGAGGCCAAGGGGTCTGACTCCCGGGCTCCTTTAAGCAGCAAGGGCCCCACAGAGTTGGGGGGTTCATAGCAGGCACTGGATACAAGAACCCCACCTCTGCCATTTTCCAGCTGTGTGACGTTGGGGTGGTGACTTAACCTCTCTGAGCTGGTGTTTCCTCAGCTAAAAGTGAGGCTTGTGTGTGTGTTTTTACAAATCTTTCTGAAGCGCTTAGTACCAGGTGCTGCTCTAGGCACTGAACAATTATGAGCTCATTTAATCTTCATCATAACCCCACGAGATAGGGATGATAATAACAATGCCCATTTTACAGATGGGAAACTGAGGCCCAGATAGGGAAAGTAACTAATAATTCCAACTTCCAGGGGTTGTGAGTAATGGAGGGCACAGGGGCAGAAGCAGGGGTTGAATGATAGATGGGAGTTGATATTGTGATGATTTCTTTTGCTACTGTGTCCATAATGATGGTGAAGATTTATTGAGTGCCAAACTCTGTGCCGAACACTGCTATCTCATTGACATGTATGATCCCCCCTAATTCTCCCAACCACCAGCAATAGATACTATTACTGTCATCCCCACTGTACAGATAGGAGACCAAGGCACAGAGCGGTAGAGACAGTTGCCCAAGGCAACACAGCCAGCAGATGGCAGATCTGGGAACTGCCCTCAGCGCTGGAGTATATATACTAGTTGCTTGGGAAGACATGGTTCCTTTAACCTCCCACCCCCATCTCCAGTTGGAGTCCCTCCCACCCCACTTGCGCCCACATACCTGCCTCAGATCCCCTCCCCTCGGGGCCAGCCATGAGGGCCTCATCTGACTCGCTGTCCGAGACCTCCAGGGCGGGACTGTCCAGCAGGAGGTCCTCTTCCTCTGACAGCACGGGGCTGGGGTATGGGGCGTACGCCAGGGGACCCAGGGTCTGTGGAAGGTCAGGGTTACCTGTAGTCCCAGAGGGAGGTCCCCCTTCTCTCACTCCCTCTGCTTTCGTCCCTTGGCTTCTTCCTGGGCCCCGGCCGTGGCCCTCCCCACTCTGCTCACAGCCTGCACTCTGGCCTCGGTTCAGATCTCCATGGCGTGGCCAGGGGATGCCCGGGCCACCTCCATGAGAGCCTGCTCCACACAGATAATGGCCTTTGGTGCGGCCCCTGACCCACGTTTGTGCCTCTGTTGGCTCGATGGTGCAATGGAGTAATAATGCTGCTTAACCTTAGAGGGTCGTCAGAGGGATGAAGGGGTTCCTGGGTGCACAGGTTTTGATGCAGTGCCTGGCACCTAGGAAACCTCAACCAAATGATGGGGATTTTCATGGTCACCCTGCCCCTCACCTGGCATGTGAAGTCCTCCATGGGGTATGCTGGGAAGCCAGGCCCCGGGGCCTCCAGGCTGGGGGCCGGGTCCAGGTTCCCCACAGGGCTGTAGGTTGAGGGTCCGTAACAGAGCTGGACACCCTGGGTGTGGCTGAAGGTGGCCACAGCCGGGTCAAAGGTTTCATAGGAGGCGGCTGGGACAGCTGGACTGAGGCCGTAGCTCCACAGATCTGGGGGGAAGGGCGCTGAATCAGAAGCTGAGAGGTCTGGCCTCGGCCCCCTCTCCCTGGAAGCCCCTGCACTGGCACAGAGGGACCACTGTGGGCTGTGCAAATCTCTGACCCCAGGATTTGCATGGGCAAGCGGGTGATTGGGAGAGGAAAGGGGAGGAGGTCTGGAGGCCTGAGCTAACCTCGTCCTGCTGTGCCAGGTGACAGCCTCCCCTGGACCTCAGCTCTCCCATCTGTAAAATGGGCCCAAGGGGCAGGTGGGGAGGGTGCTGGGCCAAGATCACTCACCAGGAGCCCCGTCTGAGTCGGGGTAGCTGGAGTGCTTGCAGCTGTCCAGGTCATAGAAGACTCCATCTGGGTACTGATAGGGGTTGGGAAAGAAAAGGGGTCAACCCAGGCTGCAGGGAGACCCCACCCAACCCCGGACCAGCGGGGAGACTATGACAGGCTGGGAGAGGGAGAGAAAGAGAGACCCAGAGACTAGGCACCAGAGACAAGGGCAAAGAGAGGGACATCCAGAGATACAGAGTTGGGAGATAGATACAACACAGCAGAAATACACAAAGGCCCAGACCCAGACGCGCGCGCGCGCGCGCACACACACACAGAATGAGAGACACAGGTAGGGACACATAGAAGGAGACCAGGGTCTCGCAAAGGGACACAGCAGCCAGCCGCTACTAAGACTGTGGGCTTCCGGGAACCCCAGCACCTCACCGACACAGCTGTGACGTTGTAGCAGCTGGGGAAGGTGTAGATGAGCCCCCCCAGTCTTGCCTGCCTGGGGGAGGGGCAGGGGGCCGAAGGGTGAGAGGCACAGAAGTGTTTTTCACAGAGGCAAAGAAGCTCTCCATGCTTTTTTTATCCCCCTCCATATCACTCCGATTCATCCCAAGAATCATGTTGCTTTAGCAATTAAAGTCTAAAACTAGATATATGCCATCCTGATAAACCAGTGATCTCACTGCAAGGTATTTACCCATGAGCACTGAAAACGTATGTCCACGAAACAGCCTTGTTCAAGAACAATCAGCACAGCTTTAGGAACAGCCCCCAAACGGGAAACGGCCCAAGTGCCCAGAGACAGGAGAATGGACACACAAACTGCGGTGCGTTCCTAGGATGGAGTACTATACAGCGAGAAAAAAGGACCAACGTCTGACACACACTTGATGTCGCGTGAGGAAACCAGACCCAAAAGGTCTGTGTGATTCACTTTATATAAAGCTCAAAACCAAGCAAAACTAATCCATGGTGGAAAATATCAGAGGGGTGTATTGATTGGGAAGGGACGTGAGGGAATCTTCCGGAGTGATGGTAATGTTCTCTATCGCGGTCTGGTTCGTGGTTACACAGGTGTGTGCCTATGTTAAAACCTCACTGAGCTGTACACAAGATTCGTCTCTTTCTTGACTTGTAAGGCAAACCTCAATTTTTTTTTTTTTAAAGCAAAACTCTTCAAGTTGGAGGAGGGTGGGATGTGCTGGCGAAGGGGCACCCACAGGGGGGTTTCTTTCCAGCACGTGAGTGGGGTTTTATTTCTTGGACTGAGCTGTGGGTTTATGGGGGTGGGGTATAGTATTCTGCGCGTCTGAAATAGTCCAGACTCAATTTTTGAAAATACGAAGTAAAGCAGAGAAGAGAAGAAGGAATAAGTAGATTTACTAAATGTGGGATGGACGGAGGAAGGGACACAAAGTCAAAGACACAAAGACCCACCCCTCCCCGTTCGAGGAAGTGGACCAGAGTCTGAGAGAAGAGAAGAGATGTTAGGAAAACTTCTGTGATGGAATGGGTAGGAAGGGGGTCCTTGGAGGTACCGAGGAAAAGTCAGAAAGACAAAGGGACAGGAAGGAGTAGAGGGGGAAACTGAGGCAGGGAGGTCGCGATGGGCCACGTGGGTCCCCCCACCCCTCCCTGACCCCCAGGGCCCCAACTCACCAGACAGCTGAAGTGTGGCCCGTCAAGCCTGGAGGGGGAGAGACACAGGGGCATGTCAGGGGAGCCTGCAGCCTCCTGAGTCTCGAAGCAGTTGGGCAGATGGGGGATAGGCGACTGCAGCTGTGACCACCACAGCTCGTTCACTGCTGCGTGTCTCTGTGTGAGACCAGCCCCACCACACTCACCCCCACCAGGACAGGAAGTGGGGGGCGGGGGCCAGGCAAATGTTTCCCCCTCCCCCGGGATTTGCATAGACAGAGGCTGGGCGGGGGCAGGGAAAGTGAGGGAGAGAAAGTCCCGGGAGAGATGTGGGCGCCCGAGGGCGGGTGGGGGCGGGGCGGGGGCCTTGGTGAGCGAGTCGGTTAAATGGGTCCATCTTGGACCGGAGGAGATAGATGGAGAGATGGACGTTGGGGTAGAGATGGGAAAACACAGAAGAGGTTCAGCAGAGGGGAGAGGAGAGGAGGGAAGGGAGAAAGGTGTGGAGAGACAATTCACATGGCATGGGATGTAGGAAGTATTTATTAAGCCCCACAGATAGATGGGGTGGGGGACAGACGGGGAGACAGAAGGAGAGATGAAACAAACTGGAGAGACAGAGAAAGACACAGAGAGAAGGAGCAAGAGGCAGAGAACAGAGACCCAAAACAGAAAAGATGTGCTAAGAAGCACGGTGAACAGACCCAGTGAGTGAGTCGGGGATGCAGTGAGACTCCGAGGAGATGGGGACAGAGACAGAGATGGAGGGCCACTTGGGAGAGGACAGCAGGGCAGAGAAGCAAGCATCCCAAGGAAAAGAGATCTTTGGGGTCCAGGGGAGACACGGATGGGACGGAGGAAGGAATCGAGGTGGCAGAGGAAAGAGATCCAGGAGGGGCGAGAGACAGTGTGGACCTCCCTCCCCTCCCACCCACCTGCCCCCTGGGTGGGGCAGGCCCGGCAGAGGGGTCAAAGGTGAGGTGCAGGGCAGGGGTCCTGAGTACCACTTTCGGGTGGCCCCCACTTACTGTGCAGCCTCTAGGGTGAGCATGGTGGTGCTGGGCTGGGCTCGCTGCCGCCTGCAGACACCACCCCTATTTATACCTTGGCCCAGCCCCCTGGGGGGGGCAGGGGTGCCGGCGGCTGTGAGCTCAGCCCGCCTCAAAAATCCCCTCAGGGAGGGAGTCAGGGGAGGGGGCTGGATTGCACAACCCCTTGGTCACGTGGCAGGGAGGGTGGGCCCAGGGTCTGTCTGGATTTGGGGATCCCCAGGGTTGGGATGGGGGGATTGACCCTAAGGAGTGGAGATGGGAGAGGAGCCAGATTTGGGGGGACCCTGAAAAAGTAAAGGAGGGGTCAAGGGGTCCTGTGGGCAGGGGGGGTGGGGGGAGGCTCTGGACCCAGGAACCAGAGGGGAGTGGGTTGCCAGGCACTGGGGGCACGCCGAGACCGCCGGCTGACGAGAGCACTGGGGGGTGTCAGAGGTGGGGGGGCCCTGGGCTCTCAGAGTAGACGTGGGTTGGGCTGGGGTCCCTGAGAAAAACCCAGGGCCGAAGCCAGTGGAGACCCCAATGTGGAAACATTGTGGGTGTGTGACATGAGAGGGGGGTCCCCCTGGTCGTTCCGGGGAGCGGGAGCCTCCAAGCCAGGGGCTGCCCCAGGCCTGGAGGAAACAGGTCAGCACCTGGAGGGCGGGGCAGCCGGGCCAGAGGAGCTTGTGCCCATAGATGCTCTGCTCACTGGGCCTCGAGGGAGGGCTCGCGGGGGTGGGGGTGAGACCCGGCCCAGAGAGCTTGCAGGGAGGGTGAGGGAGTCCGGTGAGGGCCTCCTGGGGGTCAGTGGATCCCACTGAGTGGAGCTAACCCATTTGGGCCAGAGCTTATGACAGTGGACCACGACCCCCCAGGGACCACAAAGCACCGGGTAACAAAAGGCCTGAACTTTATTAATTCTCCGCCCATCCCACCCCACAAGGCCCCTGTGGGGAGTCAGCCGAGGTCAGAGGTCACCAGGCCTCGGGGCCGGGGGGCCCGAAGCGCCTCAGAAGCTGCTCCTGGTCCTGCAGGTCCTTCCGCACCTTCTTGCGCATGTAGAAGATGGGGCAGTCCCGGCTGCGGGTGAGGACGGGGGTCAGGGCCACTGCCCCTGCCCGGGCACACCAGAGTCCCACTGCCCAGCCCAGTGGTGGGGCAGGGGCCGTTCCCAGGACTTTGGCCCCTGTATGCTGCCCACCCACCTCCCCTCCCACGATGGGCTGTTTGCTCAGCGGGCATGGGGGGAGCCGATAACAGCGGGTGCTCACTCAGGCGCTGGGCCACCAGCCGTATATCACCTGGCACCTGGCGTGGGAACCCGCCCCGCCCACCTGTTCCCTGGGGAAAGGCTGGCCCCGCCTTGGCGGAGGGGGCCAGGACCGTGTGTGTGTGTGTGTGTGTGTGTGTCTCCCCATTTCCTGGGCAGATACTGGGTGCCCAGCACCCCCCACTCAGCAGCCCCCAACCCCACCCCAAGAAGGCTGGGATGGGCACTGGCCCGTTTTGCAGGCCAGGACGCCGAGGGTCGGCGATGCGGGGGGCGCCGAAGCCTGAGAGCCCGGAGCCAGGGCTTTGGTCCATAGGCCTCGGCAGCTCAGAGGAACCTGGGCAGTCCAGCGCTGGGGCCCAACAGGCATGCCCACCTGGTGCAGATGACGTCCTCGTGCAGGCTGCCCTGACAGCGCTGGCACTGGGTCCAGAGGCGCGAGAAGCGCTCCTCCAGGGCGTTCAGGTGGGATACCTGGGGATGGAAGGGCTGAGTGGGCGGCCCTGCGCACCCCCAGCTGCCCCTCCCCACCTCCCCTGATCCCTCACCTCCTTCTGATACAGCTCCGACCCCCGGGCTTCGCAGAACTTGCACACGGCTCCTGGGGTGGGGGAGGGGGGCAGGTCAGCCTGGGCCGCCCCACCCCTGCCCCTTCCCCGCCCGCTGCCCATCCCGGCTTCTGAAAGTCCCCATCGATGAGAGAACAAGGGAGCAAGTGTGTGGAGAAAACTCCCTGGGGAACTCCCAGGGCGGGGGGCCCAGGACCCTCGCGGGGCTGCCTGCAGACAGGAGCCCCCCACCCAGGGGCCGGGGCCTATCCAGGTAGCCATGCCAGCCCGTGGGGCCGGTGCCGGGGACCTCGGGTGACGGCAGAGGTGGGAGGGCAGGGGAACGGGGTCGGGGACGGTGCTCACCCTGGTGGCTGAGGACAGTGCGGCAGCCAATGCAGCAGTTTTGGCGTTTGGCGAAGGCCAGGAGGCCGCCCACCTTGCCCGTGAGTACTGTCTTGCAGCGCGTGTGGTCCCCGCCTGCGTGTGAAGGCAGGCGGTGGGCCCGATGCCCTCCCCCACCCCCCACCCCGGTACCCCGCCTGCCCTGGCTGCCCCCCGCCCGTACGCAGCAGCACGGCCTCGGCTCGGCCCTCGCCCAGGATGGGCTCGAAGATGCGCAGCAGAGGCTTGGCGAGCTGCTGCTCAAGGTAGTACTGCGTGTCGATGGGCAGGCTGTGCTCCAGCACGAAGAGGGGGTCCTGCGGGCAGAGGGGCCGGGGTGGTCTCACCAGGGGGGCAGAGTGGAGGGGCCGCAGCCACACACACAGGGGCCCGGGAAGGGATAAGGGGCTGCGGTCCCTGCCAGGCAGGGGGGCAGGGGCTGTGGTCAACAGCGGGCAGCCAGGGTGAAGGGCACCGGGAGCTGCCGTGCGTCTTCCAGCCATGAGTGGGGGCAATGGTGGGGGGCAGTCACTGCGCCCGGACTGGGATGGGGTCAGAGGTCATGGGGGTCCCTGGCCGCGGGCCCTGTGATCCATGCTAGGGTCCACAGGTAGGAGCCCTCAGGTCACCAGGGAAGGGTCAGAGTTCACGGTGGGGACAGGAGATGTGAAGGTGGATGTGAGCTGGAGCTGAAGGTTGGAAGCCAAGATAAGAGGTAGCAGGACAGGAACTAGGGACTGACAAAGGGGTGGGGGTGGGGTCACAGGTCACTGGACATCCAGGTAGGACAGGGGAGGGTATGAATCCAAGAGAATTACAAGTTGAAGATCCAGGATCAAGGAGTCAGTAAGAGACACAGAAACAGGTGGTGAGACAGACACTCTCGCTCTGTGCAGTGAGGCTAGGCCCCCTTCTGCAGGATGGAGCCAGGAGGGGTCAGAATAAGGGGGGTGGGGTGGAGGGCCTCTCCAGAGGGTACCGGGAGGCCCGGAGCAAAGCACTGTGGAGCCAACTCCCCCGGGTGTGTTGCGGGGCGGTTCTCAAGGCCCCGTGGGGCCTGCGGAGAGAAACACCCTCCCCGCCAGGCCTGGAAAGCAGAAGTGAGAGCAGAGGAGAGCTGGGCGGGAGCGGGCAGCCCAGGTGGGCCTGACCTCGGACTTCATGTAGGCGGCCACGCCCTTGGCGGCACTGATGATCACGTAGGGGACACGGTCACCCAGGCTGGGCGCGCTCCCGGGGTCCCGCTTCCTCATCCTGCGGGGAGACCGGGGCGGCAGGCTGGGTGAGGGCAGGTGGGACGGTGGGGGCAAGCTGGGGGGTAGGAAGTGGTGGGCCCAGCTGGAAGGAGAGGGGCTATTTCTGGCCGGTCCCGCCCCCTACCGCGCTGGGCTGACCTCTCAGCCAGCTCCACATGGGCCTGCTTGCCCGCGTAGTCTGCGGCTGCGCGGGTCAGCTCCTTGGTGATGACCAGCTGTGAGATGTCGATGCGGTTACATAGCAGGTCGGAGATGACGTCCTGCGCATGCGCCACGGCGCCCGCGGGGTCTCTGCGGGGGGGGCGGACGGATGGACGGGCGTCACCAGGGCGTCACCGGTGGCTGTGGCCGCCCGGCTGGCACCTCCACTGCCCTGAGGCTGGGGGACCAGGATGCGCTCCAGGGGCGGGGAGGGGCCCTGCCCGGCCGCAGGCTGCCAAGTGGCAGAGGCAGGGCCGGAACCCGCAGCTGTCCGACCCCACACTCTTTCCACAGCTCCGCCACCGACAAAGGGCTGGGCCTGACACCTGTGTCCCCAAGGGAGGAGGGGCTGGGGGCTGGGCTCCTGGGCCTGAGGGAAGAGAGGCCGGGCTCCAGGTCCGGGTGCGGGTTCCACACACCGGTCGATGAGCAGGCGGCGCAGAGAGGCGGTGACGAGGTTGGCCACTAGGGGGCAGTTGTCCCTGCGCACGGCCTCCAGGCCCTTGCAGTCCATGCGGTCATGGGCGTCAGACCGGGAGGAGAAGAGCAGGCCCGCATACCGCTTCTTGCTGATGAGCAGGTACGGGAAATAGACCTGGGGGGAACCCGCGGCTGAGAGCCCCTGAGGCTGTGGGGGCCAGTGCCCCATCCTGAGGCTTCCCCAGAAACAGACAGGGCCAGACAGGGATGGTCCCTGGGACACGGGAAGATGGACCCTAAGACCCCAGCACCTCAGCTCAGGGGGACACCCTCAGCACTCCAGGGACCCCAAGTCGGAAATGGGCTGGGATAAAGCTAGACCCTAAAACCCGAGATCCAGACACTGGGGTGAAGTCTGGAGAGCCCCAAATGGGGGCCTGAAACAGACCAGAGGCAGACGGGGGAGACCAGGCAGCACCCCCTCAAAGACAGGAGACTAAGGGCAGGGAGTGAGCCCTGGGGCAGGGACAGGCTCCAAATCTGAGAGGTGTACCCCGAGGCCTGACCCCAGCTTCGAACGCGGGGGATGAATCCGGCGTGAGGGCTCCCAGACCCAAGCCTGTCGCACGCTGGGAGGCAGGGAGCATTGGACAGCGGTACCCCGATCCAGGAGTTGCCCCGTCAGGGCCCCTGCTGCACAGGACAGCCCCTGAAAACACCTGAAAACCAGAGACGCTCCGAGACCGACGGGGTCTTTGGGAAACAGACACCGTTCTGCGTAGCAAAGCCCAAGGCTTTTGGGGGTTTCCAAAACCAAGGTCCCCAAACTCAGGAGGATCCAGGCAACACAATACCTCAAAACTGGGGCTTACGAAAAAGAGTTTTTAAATAAATAATTTTTTTAAAAATAAGGGACTTCGCTGGCAGTCCTGTGGTTAAGACACCATGCTTCCACAGCAGGGGGTGCGGGTTCGATCCCTGGTTGGGGAACTAAGATCCTGCATGCCGCACAGCATGGGCAAAAAAAATTTTTTTAATAAATAAATAAAACTGGGGCTGATGAACTCAAAGAATAGGATACCCAGGGCACCCAGATCAGCACACCTCGAAATGGAGACATAAGCAACAATGGGCATTCCTGGACGCTGATGCAGTAGGAGAACTCTACCCAAATGCGCTCAAACTTTGCAGGCACCCTGAGAATCAGAGACCCCCCCAAAACTGGCAAGACCCACGTCTGCCCACTCCAAGCGCTGGGGGGCCCCCACTTACTTTCTCAAACTCTAGCCGGATGGGTGAGGGGAAGTGGCCAGACACCCAGTCCGCAGCCTCCCGTCCCAGGGCCATGGCCTCAGCCACAGAGGAGACGCCAAATCGGCACATGACAGAGTCAGTGTCGCCATACACCACCTGGGGAGGGGCACGTGTGACCCAGAGGGTTGGGGAGATGCTGGCGGCCCCTGCACTTCCCACACCAGCCCCAGGCCTGTCTCAGGCCAGCAGTGGGCAGGCAGGAGGCCCCTGACCTTGGCATTGGCACTGTAGCCGTTCTCCACCGTGTACTTGGACTCCACGAGCTGCTTCGTTCTCTCAATCATCTGGCGCCCGAACCCAGTGACGCTCTGTCAGAGAGAGAATCAGGCAGAGTGAGGGCCCAGGGGCCGTCCCCAGGGAACACAGGCTTAGGGTCCCACCTCTGCTGCTTTCTGCAGCTGTGAGTATGGATGAGCCACTGCCCTTCTGGGCCTGTTTCCAAATCTGCAAAATGCGGCTACTGAGCTGCTCCTTAATGGTCTGCTGGAAGTAGGTCCCTGGCCCAGAGCCCTGGGCACAGAGGAGGAACTGACTGCAGCAAACAGTGGTGGAAAGGCTGGAGCCAGAAGAGGCCATCAGCTCAGTGTTTCTCTCCACGGAGGTGCTGAGGATCTGCGGACACTGCAGGCAGCTCTCCGTGGTGCAGGACCACTGACATTCCTGGTCCCATCCCCCTATCCCTGGGCAATCAGAAATGTCCCCCCAAAGGTAGGGTGCTGTACCAGGGCCATGGAAAGACCATTCCTTTCCAAATAAGGAAACTGAAGCTGGGGAAGGAGAAGGGACACACTAAGGAGAAACAGGCATGACTCTTCTGTTTTTGTTTGGATCTGCCCAGAAAACCTTTGTCTTTAACTAGAGCATTGAGGCCACTTATGTTTAGTGTAATTACTGATTATATCTGAGCTTAAATCTACCATCCAACTAACTGTCTTCTATTTGTCCCACCTGTTCTATGTTCCTTTTTCTTTCTAACTTCTTTCTGGAATGACTCAGTATTCTTTTTCTTATTATTATTCCACTCTGCTGCCCCCATAAGCTTGAGAGACAGAAATAGGGAAAGAGGCTAAGAAACAGAGACATAACGGAGACAGAGGGAAGGGGCTGAGAGGGAAATGACAGAGACAAGGCCAGGAAGCAGCAGCTGCTATGAGGAAGCCCCAGGGGAAGCAAAGCCACACCCTCCTGCCTGGCCTCCCCTCGGGGCTGGAACCTGACAGCCAGACATCCAATTCTTTCCACCAAGGAGGATGGGAGATGCCCCCAGAGATTATGAAGGGCCAGTAAGAGCAGTAAGGGTGGCCTACTGTAAAAGATTAACCTCGCTCAAAGAGAGGCCTGGCTCTCGGCTGGCTCCTGGGAGGGAACCTCTAAGCCAGGGGTCCCCAACCGCCCGGCCATGAACCAGTACCTGTCCGTGGCCTGTTAGAAACCAGGCCACGCAGCAGGAGGTGGGCGAGCAAGTAAAGCTTCGATTGTATTTACAGCTGCTCCCCCCCCCACCCTTGCTCGCGTTACTGCCTGAGCTCGGCCTCCTGTCAGATCAGCGGCGTCATTAGATTCACACAGGAGCGCGAACCCTACTGTGACCTGCGCATGTGAGGGATCTAGCTTGGTGCTCCTTGTGAGAATCTAATGCCTGATGACCTGAGGTGGAGCTGAGACGGTGATGCTAGCGCTGGGGAGTGGCTGCAAATACAGATTATCATTAACAGAGAGGTCTGACTGCACAGAGACCAAAATAAATCAGTTGCTTGCAGACTCATATCAAAACCCTATCGGTGAGTGGCAAGTGAAAACAGGCTCAGGGCTCCCACTGATTCTGCATTACGGTGAGTTGTATAATTATTTCATTATATATTCCAATGTAATAATAATAGAAATAAAGTGCACAATAAATGTAATGCACTTGAATCATCCCCAAACCACCACCCCCGCAAGGTGCATGGAAAAGTTGTCTTCCACGAAACCGGTCCCTGGTGCCAAGAAGGTTGGGCACCGCTGCTCTAAGCCTTTGGCGTGTCCTGCCTGACAAGTGTCTTTGTTCATCTGGGACCTTGGGTCACATCAGGTGATCTGTGCTAACGTGATTTGTGGTGGGGCCTTGGGCCACATGATATCCAGCTTGATGTCTGGAGGGACTGGAGACTGAGTAACTAAGGTCAGTCACATGGCGCTCCATGCACCCCCAGTAAAAACCCAGGACACCAAGGCTCAGGGGTGCTTCCCCAATGGGCAGTACCGTGTGTATGGTCACACATCAGTGCCGGGAGGAATAAGTGCTGTCTGCAGGACTACCCTGGGAAAGGCAACTGGAAGCTTCCACCTGGTCTCCCCTGGACTCTGCCCCATGTGCCTTTCCCTTGGCTGGTTTTTTTTTTTTTTTTTTTTTTCGGTACGCAGGCCTCTCACTGTGTGGCCTCTCCCATTGCAGAGCACAGGCTCCGGACACGCAGGCTCAGCGGCCATGGCTCACGGGCCCAGCCGCTCTGCGGCATGTGGGATCTTCCCGGACCGGGGCACGAACCCGTGTCCCCTGCATCAGCAGACGGACTCTCAACCACTGCGCCACTAGGGAAGCCCCCTTGGCTGGTTTTAATCCCTATCCTTTCACTGTAATAAATCATAACCATGAGTATAACAGCTTTTCTGAGTTCTCGGAACCCTTTTAGTGAATCACTGGATCTGAGGATGGGCTTGGGGGCCCCTGAACTGTAAGTGGGTGTGTGTGTGCACAGGCCCCTCCCAGCATAAGGCCCACCCACTGCCAGTTCTTCCAGGTGTTCCACCCACAGCCATGTGAGGACTGACACAATGTTCAGGAAGGGAGCTCCCCGTGGCTGGAGGTAACCAAGTCTGGAATGTGCAGGGACCCAAACCCCAGGGGAAGGAGCTAGACAGAAGACCTCTCTAAGAATCTCTTAGGCCATGAGCTGAGGCACTGATCCCAGCGTGGCAGAACCTCAGACTCAGGCGCTCTGTGGTCGTGCCGTGAGTCTGTTTTTCTGTATGAACAGCAGAGTAAACAGGCCTAGGATGCTGCTGTGGCGGGGAGGGAGGTAGTGGGCTTTTATGCCCACATTCCCTCTCAAAGCAGAGCACTGCCCTAGCACCGGCCAAGCATCTTCCCTGGGATCCTCACACAGGGACGGGACAGGGGACCCTCGTGCCTGTTCCAACTGTGACCAAGAACACACCACAAATTAACGGCCAGAGCCTGACCATGCCGTTGGGTGAGCCCCCAGCCCCGCCCCAGCCCCCCGACAGAAACACGGCCCTGCTCTCCCATCAGGAGGAGGGAGCGAACCTGCTCCCTGCTCCCCCACCCTCATGTGGACCAGGGGAGGAGGTGGGCTGGGGTGGAGACTGCCAGGGACATAGGGGCTGTCAGGTGACTGTGTGACAGGTGAAAAGAATGAGCAAAGCTGCCTCCCTCCCTCAGTCCCTCGGCCTCTGCCTCCCCCACCCCGCCCTGCTCCACCCCAGCCCTCCCGGAATTTATCTGTCTGCAGAGCGCCAACTGCTTTCCATACACATTTACTGCTGTCACCATCTGTGTCCCCGCAAGGCTGGGCACCAGGGGAGGAACTCTCATCCACTGTGTCACCTGCTGGACCCACAGGGCACAAGGCCCAACCTACAGTGAACGGTCAGCAAGTCTTTGCTGAACCAACGAATGAACCAATCACACAAGCATCCGCTCTCCAAAAGGTCAGCGGGTTGGGGCGATCTGGGCCCTGACCTCTACTACACTGAGCCCTGGTTCTCCCTAAGGGGTGGCTGTCTGTCCCCTACCTGCCGCGGTGCACTCACCTGTGAGATCTCCAGGCATGGCAGCTTGCCCACCTGGGCACCAGTGAAGCCGTACACAGAGTTGGCGCTCACTTTCAGTGCCAGCTGCCGCCCGTCCAAGACCTGCCGCCGTAGGGGGTCTGTCTCCTTGGCCAGCTCGGCCTTGGCCCTGGGAGGAGAAGGAGAAGGGGGAGGCAAAGGCCATTCAGGTGGCATTTCAGGCCTCAGGGGCAGACGAGAGGCCCGGGCCTGGGCACTGGTCAGGGTGCCTTTCTAGAAAGGGGTGTCACATACACTTGTGCAGGCTGCACACCGCAGAGGTGCCCAGCACAGGGGCTGGAGGGAGCTGCCCGCGGGGGTGCCTTGTTCTAACGCAGGCACAGCTGCAGCTCAGTGCACCCATGATGGACAGGGATCGCCAGGCCGCCTCAGCAAGGCTGAGCTACGAGCAGGGGTGGGCGGCCGGGCTCAAGAGCCCACCTCTTCCGGGCGCCGAGCAGGTTCTCCAGGATCTGGGGCAGCAGCCCCTTCCGCACCGCCATCTTCACAAACTCGTCCCCCGTGGGTGTCTTGATGAACTGATCCTCGGTCAGGCTGGGCCGAAGGTGGTGGGGGTGACACCTGGCCTCCCTGGCTCCTCCTCCATCCCCTCTCGGGACCCCCCCACCTCTTGCCAGTCCCCTCCCCTCCCCATTAGCTCTGGATCCCCAGCCCCAGCCAGCCTGAGGCCGGCCCCTGGGTGGTCTCGGGGTACACGTGGCGAGCGGGGCCACCATACCCCAGTTTCTGGGCGGCCCCGGGCCGTAGAAGCGTGGTGTAGCACAGGTTGTGGGCCATCATGATGGACGGGTACAGCGAGGAGAAGTCCAGGGTGGTGATTGGGACATCATAGTACCTGGGGGGCCGGGAGGAGTCAGGGCGGGGAGCCCCCCCTGTCCCCACCAACCCCGCCACCGGGCCTTACCCTTTCAGGGGCTCGATGACCGTGGCCCCCGTGTAGTCCTCGCCGCCCTCCGTCTTCACCACGGGCATCAGCAGCCCTTGGCGCATGGCCTGGGAGGGCAGAAGGCGGGAACTGTGGATGGGCGCGGGCAGGGCCCCTCAGCAGGGAGCGTGGTGGCCAGGCCCGCCCTGGGCTCCGCCCGCTGACCTGCCGCAGCAGCTGGGACACGACCTTGACCTGCTGGCCGCGGCTGAGCAGGTAGCTGAGGGGCACGCCGGTGACGCGCGCCATCTCCATGGCATTCACCAGCACCATGAGGCGCTCCAGCAGCCGCAGGGGCAGGAAGGCGTCCTTGAGGCAGTACACGGCCAGGCGGCGGCGCGTCTGGTCGTTCCCATTCTGGGGACGGGGGCAGGCATTAGGGGACGGGAGGCGACAGCGTGGGAGGAAGGAGGAAAGAAGGGCACAGCCTGAGGACTTAGTGAGGCCCAGAGGTCGGGGCAGGGCAGCGGAACAAAGGTCGCCATGCCAGAGGTCGCGGGAGTGGGTAGGGACAGGGGTCCCATCTGCGGGGCGAGATCAGAGGTCGAAGGTAGGAGCTAAAGGGGACGGTCAGGAGAGCAGGCGGATGTCCCGGGCCAGGAAGGTAGGTAGGCGCCGAGGGCCGAGGTCGGGAGGGTGGGGAGAGAAGGGACGGCGGGAAGCGGGTCGGGCGGCGCGGGCACCTGCAGGTCAGTGATGATGCTGTGCTGCACGTCCTCCTTCTGCTCGCCTAGGAAGTGGAAGCTCACGGCATTGAGCGTGTAGGACCGGAGCTTGTACTCCCGCAGCAGCACCTGCAGCGAGCGGGAGCGGGTGGGCGGCAGCCCCGGGGAAGCGGCCCTGTGAGGGCGGCCCCCGCCCGGCCCGCCATACCTGCAGCATGTCCATCTGCACGCGGCCCACCATGCTGACCACCTTGCTGTCCCGCCGGCCGGTCTGCCTGGACTGGAAGGACGAATCCCGAATGCTGGAGCGGAGGCCGGACACACGGCCCAGCAAGGGGAAGGTCTGCACCTGGGGGCACAGCACATGGGGAGAGCGGGGGCTGTGGCGGTGGGATCCGCACGGCCGAGCCACAGCAACGGTAACCAGACAACCCATGACACCCCCTGCGGTGCCACCCTCTCTTCCTGCTGGGAGCCCCGCGGGCAGGGGCAGCTCTGGGGCAGAAGGACCCTCTGTGGCTGGACAGGCACGGATGGGAGGCTGGGACAGGGAGAGTCAGGGGCCTGAGGGCTGGGGCGTGAAGGGGCAAGGATGGTGCCCAGGGCTGCGGGAGCGGGCGCAGGGGCAGACTTGGGGATGGTGCTAGCTTGACGGGGAGGCAGCGGGTGCTCGGGCTGGGAGGCCTGGAGGACGGCAGGGCACGGTGTGGAGCACCAGGTCTGCACTGGCGACAGTGCGTGAGCCGGGGCCAGGTGTGGAGGAGAGGCCTGAGCTGGGCTGGGAGCAACGAGGCTGGGGCTGGAGGGCAAGGCAGGGAGCGGAGGCCGGAGTATAGACGCCAGGCCGACAGGGGTGGGCTTCTCCCTGGAGCTGCCGGGGGCCTTAAAGTGTGCTTGTTTGCTTTTTCCATTATGAAACTGGCCAAACATAGAGAAAAGGAAGAAAATAATACAATATATACCCCGTTAGGAGTTGAACTGGGTCCCCCCAAAAGACGCTGAAGTCCTAACTCCTGCACCTCAGAATGTGACCTCATTTGGAAATTGGGTCTTTGCAGGTGAGCAAATTAAGTTGAGGTCATTAGGGTGGCCCTGATCCAACATGACTGTGTCCTTAGAAAAAGGGGACATTGGAGCACAGAGGCATGCACAGGAGGGAGAGTCAGGGAGAGTGCCACGTACACTCCAGCAATGCCTGAGGCGACCGGCAGCTACGAGAGAGGCCTCAGAAGGAACCAACCCTGTGACACCTTGACTGGCCTTCCAGCCTCCACACTGAGAGACGACACACAACCATGGGGCTTTGCTACGGCAGCCCCTGCAAGCTCACACGACCCCCCAGGCCCACACCAGATTCAAGCATCAAGGTTTTGCCACCTACTTCAAGGACACCCCCTTTTTTCCTTATTTTTTGTTGACATATTTTAAAGCCCGAAGAACAAGGCGCTGCACTCCTGCCCACTTCAATCTGCCCCTCCAAATACACGAGCCTTTTCTGACTTAACCACGAGTGCTTCCTCGCCTCTGCAAAAGCCACAGAAACCTTCTGGGCTCTGAACGGGGCAGAGACGGGGCCAGAGCCGGGGTTTCAGGGAGGCAGCCGCCCACAGCCTGAGCCCTCGGTGGGGTGTCTGAGGGCAGCCCCACGCCCCCGCCCGCCCGCCACACCTTGAGGATCTGGGCCCGGGAGATAAGGTACGGAAGGTCGAAGTTCTGGATGTTGTAGCCAGTGATCACGTCGGGGTCGATGATGCGGACGAAGGCGGACCAGGCCTGAGGCAGGAGCACACCGGGTCACCCAGGCTGTCATCCTGGTCAACCCCCTGCCATGGATCCTCCCCACTCCTGGAATGTTCTGGAAGCCCCCAAGAGCAGCCCAAGAGCCCTCCCACCCGTGGAAGAAAGACTGGGAAGGTGCTTCTGAAAATAACGAATCCACAGGGGAAACGGCTCAGAAAACGGCCTCGCGCCTGGGAGGTGCAGTGTGGGGAGCTGAGGAAAATGGGGGTCGGGGGGCACGGAGCGAGAGCCACCTGGAGCAGGTCCTCCTCCCGCTCGTAGCTCTGCACCTTGGCGCCCAGGATGGGGGCGCAGGGCCGTAGGGTGAGCGCCAGGCGCAGGAAGGGCTCTGGCTCGCCCCAGCGCAGGCCCAGGGAGCAGATCTGGATCACGGGGTCCCGCTCAGGCTCCGGAAAGATGCCTGCAAGGGGAGGGAGGAGAGGGAGGCGGAGACCTGACCCCTGATGCTCCCTCGTGGCACATCGGGTGGGTGCACCTCTAATCTCACCTGGCCCACCTACTCCTTTCTGTCCCCACTGCCTGCAGAGCCTGCACAATCCACCCTGGCTCCCCACTGCCTGCAGCTCCGGGCCCTCTACCCCATCCCTCACAGGCTGGGCCCTCTACCCATCCCTCACAGACTGGGCCCTCTACCCATCCCTCACAGACTGGGCCCTCTACCCATCCCTCACAGGCTGGGCCCTCTTCCCCATCCCTCACAGACTGGGCCCTCTTACCCATCCCTCACAGACTGGGCCCTCTACCCATCCCTCACAGGCTGGGCCCTCTTCCCCATCCCTCACAGACTGGGCCCTCTACCCATCCCTCACAGACTGGGCCCTCTACCCATCCCTCACAGGCTGGGCCCTCTTCCCCATCCCTCACAGGCTGGGCCCTCTACCCCATCCCTCACAGGCTGGGCCCTCTTCCCCATCCCTCACAGGCTGGGCCCTCTTCCCCATCCCTCACAGGCTGGGCCCTCTTCCCCATCCCTCACAGACTGGGCCCTCTACCCCATCCCTCACAGGCTGGGCCCTCTTACCCATCCCTCACAGGCTGGGCCCTCTACCCATCCCTCACAGGCTGGGCCCTCTTCCCCATCCCTCAGAGACTGGGCCCTCTTCCCCATCCCTCACAGACTGGGCCCTCTTCCCCATCCCTCACAGACTGGGCCCTCTTCCCCATCCCTCACAGACTGGGCCCTCTACCCATCCCTCACAGGCTGGGCCGACCTGCCCCAGCGCCTCTGCACTCGCTGCTCTCTCTGCAGGGACTGCTCTCCCCGCCCCACTCCCCGGCCCCTCCCTCTTCACGAAGCTTAGCCCCTCGCCCGAGGCCTCCCCTGCCCACTTGTCCGAAGCAGCCCTGTCTGTCTCCATCACCTTCCTCCTTTGCGTTGCGAGTCTTTTAATAACCTGTCTGCTTGTGTGTCTACTCCCTTCTCCCTGAGTGAGCTTAAGAAATGCAGGGACTCCCGGGGTGAGACTGGCATATCACTAACATCCGGAAGGAGGGAGGGAGGACCCCCAGGCCCCGGGGACACACCTTTGCGGCCCGCGCACTCGATATCAAAACTGAGCACCCGCAGAGGTGCGATTCGCTGCCACTGCCCTTCTGGCGGGTGACTGACCACATCCGACCACAGCACGTCCGCCTCCAGCTGACACAGTGTGGCCTGTGGGGACAAGGTGGGTCAGCGTCTGCAGGGTCCCGGCTCTGTGACCCCCACCCCACCCCGGGGACCCACGCACCTTCCCCTCCGGCCTCAGGACGTATTTCCCAGCCGGGAGTTCCAGCCAGTTGCAGCCAACGATGTCCGCGTCCACCATGAACCTGCAGGGGGACAAGGGTCAGTGGGCAGAGGCTGGCTTGGGGGGTGAGGGGAAGGAGGCGAAGGTTGGAGAAGCGAGGCGGGGGCCATACCGGATCTCAAAGTCAACGTTGGCCTCGTAGGGCGCGAAGCTGGGGGTGCCCAGGCCGGCAACGCGGATGCCCTGCTCCAGGACGCGGCGGGCGGGAGCCACGAGGCGGGGCAGCGCCAGAGTGATGCGCAGAAACGGGGAGGGGCCATGCCCGTGGTACCCAAACATGCCTGCAGACGGAGCGGGTTGGCACCGGCCTGGAGGGACCCCCACCCACCTGGCCCCTGGGGCAGCACTCACTCTGCCGGGAGCACAGCTCCATGGCCAGCACGGCCGGCCCCGTGAGCTCCTTGCCCCCGCGCTGGTCCCGGCTGATGGCCGTGTTCAGCTCCCGCTGCAGGTCACTCAGGTGCTCAGGCCCAAACCCTGGGTGTGGGAGGGCCCGTCAGAAGTGCAGGGGGCCTCCAAGCGGTAGGGGCGAGGAGGGGTCTTTGGGGTCGGGGCCACTCACCGGGGGGTGCCGGGGTGTAGAAGTAGGGCGCAAAGCCATGGATGTGGCAGCAGACAGAGACGCCCTCGTCGGTGACCCCGAAGGCGCGGATCACCGGCACGGAGTCCTGGGACGGCAGGGGCACCCCAGGCAGGGGCCGTGCTAGGCCTGGGGGTGTCATAGGGTAAGGCAGGGGCTGCTCTCTCGGACACCTCAAAGGTGTGCCTGCCTCCCTCCTGGTTTACGTGTCTACCCTTGTCCTCCTTACAGTCCTTTTCCCACTGCACAGCTAGAGGGAGCACCCCACCTTTTTCACAAATTTCAAAAGTAGAATCAACTTTGTGTGGGCAGCATTACGAGCTTTAACTTAGGGATAGATTCGTGTAACCGCCACCAAATTGGGGTACAAGACGGTCCCGTCACTCCAAACGGCTCCCTCAAGCTGCCCCTTTGTAATCACACCTGCCTCCACCCCGCCCCCTGGCACTGCTGATCTGTTCTCTGTCATCCTGATTTTGTCTTTTTGAGGCCATCCACAGAATGGAGTCAGACAGTACATAACCTTCTAGGTCTGGCTTCTTGCACTCAGCATGGCACCTCTGGTATCCATCCATGTCGTTGCATTTGTCAAGTTTGTTCCCTTTTATTGTGGAGAACCACTGTGTGATATGTTACCCATTCACCTGCTGCAGGACATGTGAGTTGTTCCTGGTTTTGGAGCTATCAACATCCATGGATTTTGTTTGAATGTAGGTGTTTGTTTCTCTAGGGTAAATACCTAGGGGTGGAACTGCCACATTCTATGGTAAGAGTAGGTTTAACTCTTACATCTCAATAAAGCTTGGGGAAAAAACCAAAAATTCAATTACCACCAGAAAAATTAAAAAGAGTAGGTTGAACTCCGTAGGAAACTGCCAGGTTGTTTCCCAGAGCGGCTGCACCAAACTGTGGCCCCACCGAGCACAGGGAGCTCCTGGCACGGCGCAGCCTCGTCTGCACTTGCTGGCGTTGGTATGTTTCACCTTAGCTTTCCTCACAGCTGTGCGTTTGCGTCTCATGGTGGCTGTCATTTGCATTTCCCTGATATCTGATGACACAGCACATCATCTCATGTGCTTATTTGCCATCGTAGATCCTCTAGCGAATTGTCCAAGTTTTCTGTCCACTTTCGACCGGATTGTTTTCTTTCTCTTGAGATCTGAATGTTCTTTATTCGCAGCACTGGTCCTTTGTCAGACATATGGACCGCAAACGTTTCCTCCCCGCCTGTGGCTTGTCGTTTCATTCTTGTACAGGGGAGTCTTCGAAACACAAGTCAGGGCTTAGAGGGGCTCTCCCCATTGCCAAAGGCTCCCCAGCTTTCTCAGAATGGAGCCCCGAGGTCCTCAGTGGGCCAACGGGATCTCCCGCGACCTCCCACCTTCATCTTCACCCCTCGCTCCCGCCTCACTGGTCTCCTGGCTGTTCCTTAAACATACCAGACCTGCTCCCTCCTCAGGACCCTCTGCCGGGAATCCCGCTTTCCCAGACATCCCTAGAGTTCCTTGTTGCCTCCTCAGAAGGGCCTTCCTGCACCTCCATGACGCGAGGTCCAGCACCGCTGCCCTACTCGATGCTCCTCAGTTACCCTCACCACCACCTCACGTTCCGCTTCCTTTTTTTTTTTTTCCTGGCCGCACCATGCGGCTTGTGGGATCTTAGCTCCCCGACCAGCAACCGAACCTGAGCCCTCGGCAGTGAAAGCACAGAGTCCTAACCACTGGACCGCCAGGGAATTCCCTCCACTTCCTTTCTTATTCTGCCTCTCCTTCTAGAACGTGAGCCTCTGAGCGCAGGGACCTGGTCTGCCTGGAACAGGGCTGCCTCAGTGCAGACATTCATTTGTTCCTGACTAACTGGATGGATGAATGTATACCACACCACACGCCTCTCCCCTCTGCGAGGAGCCAGCTCCTTCAGGCCTCATTTAGAAGATGCCCCCCTCCTCCAGGATGCCCCCACCCCAGCCCTGTCTCTCCCTCTCGCAGCCCTGGTCAGCTGGGCGGGGACTATATGTGTCCATCTCCTCCCACAGAGCCAGAGGGGCTGACCTGACCCAGCCTCCACCTGGGAGCCCAGGGCCCCTCCTCCCACCCACCAGGCCTCTGTCCCCCAAACTCACCCACGTAATGGTCGATTTCCAACTGCTGGAAGATGAGGGGCTCCGTCTGGGGGTCCAGGGGGCGTGGGGAGGGCCGAAGCCACCGGGCATCTATGGCTGTCAGGGAGAGCTGCCCTGGACGCGGGAGAGGGAAGCAAGGCTCCATGGGGTTGTGGTCCTGCTTCGGAAATAAGTACTAAGTGCCTTCCCAGCCCTGCCAGTGATCCCTCAGGTGGCATCAGACTTGTGAAAAGAAAGTCAGGTGGAGGTTGTGGCCTGGATCAGGCCAGAAACTCGAGAGAGATTCAGGAGTCAAGGGTCCAAGTTAGACTGGAAGTGACAGGAAACAGAGGTGGCCTACTGACATGGGGTCAAAGGTCAGCCCCTTGTGGAGCTCAAAGTGAGCCAGGGGCTGGCAGTCAGAGGTTACAGGTCAGCTCCATGGTTCAGAGGCATGACAGGCGTGGGGTGCAAGGGGCTCCTGTTCTAGGTCTCACCATCCGCAGCCCCCTCCAGGGCCGACTGCAGCTCCTCCTCCTCCTGTTCCTGCAGCCTGTGCTCTGCCTCCATCTCCTCCATCAGCGCCAGCTCCTCCTCGAACTGCGATGGCCGATATGCCTCATCCTCATCCCAGAGGCCCCCACGGGCCCGCTTTGGGGGCACCCCAGGCCCTGGGCCTGGTCGCCGCTTACCATCCATCCTGTGGGGCAAGTTGAAGCAGGGTGAGGGTGCCCATCCTCTCCATGGCCTCCCATGTACCCACCATGACCGTGAGCTTTTAAAAAAAAAAAATCTCCAGAGTGGGGAATTCCCTGGGTCCAACGGTTAGGACTCCGCGCTTCCACTGCTGAGGGTGCGGGTTCAATCCCTGGTTGGAGAACTAAGATTCCACAGGCCGTGTGGCGCAGCCAAAAAATAACTATCAATCCATCAGTCAGTCTCTGGAGCACCTGAAGAGTAACATGACTCTCCATCCCCCCCCCACTCTCCCCACCCCAACCCCCGCCACAGGCTCGGGGGGTGCTGGCACCTTCCAGATGCCCAACGATCATCAGCAATGCCCAGCTCAGTTTAACCCTTTCCTCACATGCTCAAGCCCTCCACGTAATTTTTATCCTCGTTTGCTTGCCCCTTGCCAACCCCTTGGCACCAGCCCTGCACACCCTCCACCCTCTCTCATCACAGACGTGGTCCTCAGATCATCCCTTTCCTTCCCATAAGCCCCTGTCCTCAATGCCCTTGCCTGCCCCTCTCCCCATTGGCCCAGGCCTTCCTCCTACAAACAGCTGGGAAGCGCCTCCTTCAGGCCTGTAATTTGAAGTTATTAAAAATGAAAAACTTTTAAATTAGTTATTTATTTAGAAAAATAAGTTGTAAAAAAAGTACACTTCTCCCAGCATCAGGCCAGGACGGAGGGGATTATGAAAACTAAGAGCAGACCCAGACCCAGCTGGGAGAGAGTGGGGGAGGGGACAGGTCAGCTGCCCTAGGTGCAAGGGAACACCTCTGGATCTTATAACTATCCCCCCACATCCAGTCTCCCCTTAGTCCTTTTTGCAACAGACCCCTTGCCTTGGAGCTGCCACAGGCAGTCCAGCCTCAGACTACAGTTCCCAAGGTGCATTGCAAGGGGTAGTCACATGATCATGTTCTTTCTCACGGAATGGGGGTGAATGTGAGGTGTGCAGCTTCTGAGACAGCCTGAAAAGAAAGCCTGCCTTCCAGCCTTTTCCCCCTTCCCCATGGCTGGAGCGTGGATGTGGCGGCAGTGAGCCAACCTTGACCACGGGGACAAGGACAACACTGAAGGGGATGCAGAGCTCCAAGATGGAAGGAACCTGGGCCCTTGACAACCTTCTGGAGCAGAGCTGCCTACCTTTGGATGGCTATGGGGAGACATAAACTTGCATCTTTCCTGGGCTACTGTGCCTTGGTGTTTCTTTATTATAGCAGCTTAGCCTAAACCTTAACAAACACAGCATGGAAAAATTCTGAGCTGACTGGGGATATGTTATGGCAAATGTTGGTGGTATACAATGGTACACTTCTCAGCATTAAAAAGGAGGTGGCCGCTGATATACTCACAGGATGACTGAATTTCAAATAGACAGCTAATGGGAAGCAGCCACATAGCACAGGGAGATCAGCTCCTTGCTTTGTGACCACAGAGACGGGTGGGACAGGGAGGGTGGGAGGGAGATGCAAGAGGGAAGGGAAGAGATACAAGGATATATGCATATGTATAGCTGACTCACTTTGTTATTAGCAGAAACTAACACACCATTGTAAAGCAATTATACTCCAATAAGGATGTTACCAAAAAAGTGCATAAAGGAAGCCAGACACAGGAGTACATGCTGGGGAAATGGGGAGTTACTTTTGGGGTGATGAAAATGTTCTGAAACTAGACAGAGGTGGTGGCTGCAGAAAACTGTAAATGCACTAAATGCCACTGACTACACACCTTAAAATGGTTAATTGCACCTCAATTTAAGAAATCAGTATATATTGTATGATGCCATTTACACAAAGTTATAGAATGGACTAAGCTCATCTATGGTACTAGAAAGTAGGCTGCTTCTGGGGTGGGAGAGACTGACCGGGAAGGGGCATGAGGTTGTTTTGTGGTGTGATGGAAACGTGCTGTACATCCAACTGTGCGCTTGAGACCCGTGCATTTCACCATATGTAAACAGCACCTCAAGTAAAAGCAATAAAAGTGGGGAGGCTGCAATTCCACATCTAGGGGTTTATGCTACAGATACACTATCACATAATGAAAACCTGCATTTACAAGGTTATTTCCGGCAGCATTGTTTGCAGTCGCAAAAGACTGGAAACCACCTAAATGTCCCCCCCTGGGGAACTGTTTAAATAAGTTACATGAATTCCGTTCCACGGAATATTATGCAGCTCTATAAAGGAATGAGGAAGCTCTCTATGTACTGAGACAGAGGACTCTCAAAGACCCATTGTTAGGTAGAGAAAGCAAAGTGCAGAATGTTGTACATAAGAGAACTTTTGTGTGTGTATATATATATATATATATATATATGTATAAAAGGTGTCTAAGAAAATGAAGAAAATGTTTACCCTGATTCTAATCATTAGGAAACAATCAAATCAAAGACAAGACTGGCCTGCAAGATGGAATCTTCAAAAACTGTCGAAGTCACGAAGGGGGGAAAAAGGGCCAGGAAACTGTTTTA
Source organism: Grampus griseus (assembly GCF_964374135.1). NCBI lineage: Eukaryota > Metazoa > Chordata > Mammalia > Artiodactyla > Delphinidae > Grampus > Grampus griseus. The sequence goes on from NC_139013.1 coordinate 6,519,781, forward strand.
GATTAAAGGAGAGACTACGTAGTCATGACAACTAAATGCAAGGTCAGAACTTGGATTAAAAAAACAAAAATAGCTCTGAAGGCTATCACTGGAACAACTAGGCAAATTGAATAAGGATTGCCTATGAGATTACAGTATGCCTCATGGTAAATGGCCTGATTATAATTATCCTATAGTATCACGATGACTACAACTTGCAAATAGTTCAGCCAAAAAAAAGGTGTACGTGTGTCAAGATAAAGCGAATGAGGCAGCACACTCACAACTGGCCAATCCAGGCAAAGGGTTCATGGATGTTAATTGTTCTTGTCTTGGGACTTCTCTGCAGGCTTGGAATTTTTCAAAATTAAAAGTTGGAGGGAGGGCTTCCCTGGTGGCACAGTGGTTGAGAATCTGCCTGCTAATGCAGGGGACACAGGTTCGAGCCCTGGTCTGGGAAGATCCCACATGCTGTGGCGCAACTGGGCCCGTGAGCCACAACTACTGAGCCTGCGTGTCTGGAGCCTAGGCTCCGCAACAAGAGAGGCCGCGATAGTGAGAGGCCCGCGCACCGCCATGAAGAGTGGCCCCCGCTCGCCACAACTAGAGAAAGCCCTCGCACAGAAACAAAGACCCAACACAGCCATAAATAAATAAATAAAATTTTAAAAAAAGTTGGAGGGAAACACATAAAATAAAAATAACATTTTCACAAGGTGGGTGGGAGAATCTATCTAAAGATGTTGGCTTTTCATGCATAGTTCTGGCAGGATGGTAATAAACTGGCAACACTGGTTCCCTGGGGCGAGAAGACAGTTTGACCAAGAGCTAATTCATATACCATATGATTCACGCATTTCAAGTGTATAGTTTAATGGTTTTTAGTATATTCAGACTTGTGCAACCATGACCACAGTCCATTTTAGAACGCGTTCAACACCCCACAAAGAGACCCTCTGGAGTCAGCCCATCCCCCTCCTCCCCCTCCCCCAGAAGCACCACTGATCCACTTTGTCTAGATGGATTTGCCTGTCCTGGGCATTTCCTAGAAGTGCAGTCTTGTGTCTGGCTTCTTTCCCTGTGGGTGATGTTGTCAAGGCCCACCCGCGTAGCACGGATCAGTGCTTCGTTCCTTATAATGCCTGAATATTTCCCCACCGCGTCGCTATCTCACATTGTGTTCATCCACGAGGGTTGTTTGCACCTTTGCGCTCTTGTGAACAGTGCTGCTATGACCGTGCAAACGCGGGTTTTGTATAAGGAGAAAGAATCTGAACCAGCTCTCCTTTTGCGCCCTCTGAAGTAACTGTGAGAGATGCAGAGAGTCAGGACCTGGGGGAGAAACCCGGGTGAAGCAGAGGAAGCTGAGGGTTTCCAGGAGCCCGGAGGAGTGGCCAGACCTGGCCTGGAAGAGGGAGGTAGAAGGGGGCCGAATGGCAGCCCTGGGTCACTGGGCTGTGGCCAGGGGGTACGATGGGAGGGCAGCTGTCACCGGAGCAAAATCTAGGGTCCTGGACTGTCAGGTGAGGCAGCATTAGAAGGAAGGAGGCCCCTGGGTGTCCCCCCTCAGGGGCCCCAGCGCAGAGCTGGAGTTTGGCAAACGCTGTGAGCTTCTTCCTTTCTCGACGCTTCAGTAGCAAATACTGAACAGCGAGCGAATCCAGCAGTAACACACTACGATGAGTGTCTGCTTCGGGTCAGACACCAGGTTCTCTGTGACTCACTCCCTCGAGGTTGTCATCCCATCCCACCCAAACTCACGGCTTTAAATGCCACCTCTACGCTTTTGTGTCTCCGGCCCAGATTTCAGCCGGGCCTCCAGACTGACAGATCCAACTGCCCACTGTAAGCAGGTCCCTTCAGGCACCCCAGACTCCAAAGCCGGGCTCCTGATCTCCCCACAAACGTGCTCCTCGCACCACACCATCTCCCCCGATTCGGTAAGCGGCAGCTCCCATCAAGCCAACAGCCTTGGAGTCACCCCAACTTCTCTCTTCCCCTCAGACCACACGCTCACTCCATTTGCAAATCCCATCAGCTCTGCCTTCCAACGGACGGGAGTCCCACCGCTTCTCGGCCTCCCAGTCTGGTCCCTCTGGCTCCCTAAAATGGTTGGCCGCTTTATTTTGTGCATTGCTGCTTGTCTGGCTCCCCCTGCTGGAAAATGAGCTCCTAGCGGGCAGGGAGGCAGTTTCCTTCACTGCAGTATCACAGGTGTCAATAACAGCGTTTGGACCATAGAGGGCGCTCAAGAAATATCTGTTGGGACTTCCTCGGCGGTCCAGCGGTTAAGACTCTGCACTTCCAACGCAGTGGGCGCGGGTTCCATTCCTGGTCAGGGAACTAAGATCCCACATTCCCTACCACAAGGCCAAAAAAAAAAAGGGTGCTTCCTGCCATCAGCATCCTCAGACCTCCCCTATCCCCCAGACTACTGCAACAGCCCTGATTCCTGACCTCTCCCAGCCGAACCAGCTTATAAAGCCTCCTCCCCCACACCTGGGGAATTTGTCTTCAGGGCTCCCATTCCCCTGTGAAAGAATTAAAAAATTAAAATAAAACGACTATGATAAAAAAAAAGAAATATCTGTTGAATGAATGAACAGCCTCTTCCCCCACCCCACCTCCATCTCCGTCCTTGCACCCTGCCCCCTCAGTGTTCTCCACTCAGGAGCCAAAGGGATCCCATACAAGTGTGTCAGATCATCCCTTCCCTGCTGTGCTCGGATGCTGCCCCTGGCTCTCATCTCATGCACAGTTAAAAGCAAAGCCCTCATCTTGGCCCACAAGACCCTGCACAACTGCACCCCACCCTTCACGGACACCACCTCTGCCCTCTTTCCCTTGCTCACTCCAGCCACTTGCCTCCTCTCTGTTCCTTAAACACTCCAGGCTTGGTCCTATCCCAGGGCCTTTGCACAAGCTGTTCCCGTTGCTCTGCAAATGCTCTTTCCCAGATCTTCCCATGGCTCCCTCCTCCTCTCCTTCAGGTATTCATTTGCTCGAATGTCCCCTACTCAGTGAGGCCTGTTTAAAAATACAGCCCCCTGCCCCATGCTGATACTCTCCAACCCCTTCCCTTGCTTTACTTTTCTTGCTGGCCTTTGTCACTGTCTGGTGCACTGTAGCAGGTCTTAAGAGTTCTCAAAGTGTGGTGCCGTGGACCTGCAGCATGAGCTTCTGGTGGGAACTTGTCTGAATGCTGATTGTCAGGCCCCATTCCAGGCCTACTGAACCAGGGCCTCTGGGGGTGGGGCCCAGCAATCTGTATATCGAGCCCTCCAGGGACTCCGATGCTGCTCAAGTCTGAGCACCACTGCTTATTTATTTTGTTTATTGTCTGTTCCCCACGCTGTGAGAGCAGGGATTTCATCTTTGTTTCCTGCTATATCTCATGTCCCCAGGAGAGTGCCTGGGACTGAGTACGTGCCCAATAAACATTTCCTGAATGCAGAAGGAAGGAAGGAAGGAAGGAAGGAACTCACAGAATTTTCACCAAAACTTCTGAGGGTGGTGCTGCTATTAACCCTCCAACACAATGACTGGAACTGAGGCCCAGAGAGGTGAAGCCACCTGCCCAAGGCGGCACAGTTAGCTCAGAGGGGCAGAGCCAGGGTTCAAACCCAAGTAGGCTGGCGCCTGAGCCCCACCGGAAACCAGCGCTCCAGACTGCGGCCTCCAGGTGTGCCAGGAGAGGTATGGGGGTGAACTGCCCTCTGCCCAGTTGGGGAGACAGAATGAGGACAGGTTCATCAGCTTGCTCACCCCCGTATCCGGGCTCACACACATCTGCTGAGGGATTGATTAAATAATGACAGATGGACCTATTCACTCTTGCCCCCCAGAAAACCACACACTTTTCACTCTTTGGTCTTGTCCTGCCTCTGAGCCTCTCTGAATCCCGCTGCCCTTGTCACAGGCTGGGGACCATGTGGGCTTGTCTGACTCCCTCAACAGACAGAGAACCTTTGAGACTAGGGCAGGGCTGACGCTTCTCTGGGTCCCCAGCATCACCCAGCACGGTGCCTGGAACGCAGGCCACTTCAAGTTGTGTCAGTTTAGACTCCTCTCCAGCGTCACCGACTCCACAAGTCTGCACTGAGCCCCGGCCTTCTTCTCTCGGCTCCCAAAGACCAGCACTACCTCTTCATAGCTCAGAGCGCCCTGGCTTGAGCTTTCCTGGCCTTCCCCCAGCCAAATTGAATTATCACTGGCTCCCCAGTGCCTAACAAAGGCCCTGCCACACGAGCAGCTGGCTGAAGGAGTGAAGAGAGGGAATAGCATTGCAGGAGGAGGGAAGGGCATGGCGAAGGCCCTGAATGGGACAGGAACCTAAGGGGCCTGGGTGGGGAAGTGCAGGAAGTAGGGGGAGAAAAGGCAACAAGAGGTTCCTGGAGTGGGTGTGGCCATGAACCTGACACACTGACATCACCCTGCCCACTCACTCCACCTAAGCTCTGCCCTCAGGGTGGCACCCCCAAACTTGTTCCCCCTCAGCCTTCTCTCTCCAGCCTGCTGCTCAAACCGCAGTAATCTTGGGCTCCCCTTTCCTACCCTATCCCCTCGTGCGGGCTCAAACCCCAAACACAACCTACGCCTGATGGATTCTCCCCACCTGCACTGCAGGCGGAGCCACCTACGGTCCCCTCCTGCCTTCTAACTGGCCTCCCTCCTTCCACTCTTGCTCCTGCTACAATCCTATCTTCAGTCAGCCGCCAGGGACTTTTTTTTAAAACGCAGGGGAGGGTCACGTTGCTGGGATGTTTAAAACCTCCCCCGGGCTCCCTATCGAACCTAGAATAAAAGCTAACCGCACACCGAGATTTACAAGGCCCTGCAGGATCTGGTTCTCTCTCCCGTCTCCAGCCTCACCTGTTCCCTCCAGCTACAAGCACTCCAAGTTCCTTCCTACTTCGAGGCTTTTCCCCTGGACGATCCCCCTGCCCGGATCGTTCTTTACGTGGCTGACTTCTCTCTCAAATGTCACTTCCCCAGAGAGACGATTCCTGATCACTCTAGTTAAAGAAGCAGGCTACTCTGTTTTACTTCACTTGGGATAACGTATCACAGGCTTGAAAGCATTGCTTTATCGTTTATACTTATTACTTGTCTACTGTCTGTCTCCCCCTGAGACAGGGACCTTTTCTAACCTGTTCCGGTTGTAGCTCCTGCTTCTAGAACAGTGCCTGGCACAGAATACTCAATAAAGATGTCGCTATGCCCCCACGTGCACCATTCAGTCCCCAGTGCCTCCGGAACCGGTCTCCCCAAAGACCCTCCAGGGTGAGTCCACGGAGCCCAGCGCATTCGCCCCCGCATGCCGAAGGGGCGCCCCACCCTCTTCATCTTCCCGCGCGTCCCCGTGCTCGCGCCCACAACAGGCCCCTGCCCCTCTTCCGCGCGCCCCCAAGCCAAGGGGATTCCTCTCGCCGTCACGCCCCACGCGACCCCTCACAACCCTCTCTCAGACCCACGTGCCCAGCTCCTCAAGCCCCCTTCCCCGCCAGGCCGAACTTCCTGCAATTCCCCTTCTCCCGTAACTCACCCGCTTCAAACGGCGTTTCCCGCCACAGCCCACGCCGCCGTGACCCCTGACTCCGGCGCGCGCATGCCCAGAGTAGAGGCACGCCGAGCCGGGCCACGCCCCTACTGCACGAATAGGGGAAAGCCACGCCCTGTTTCCCCCACCTCTGGGGCACAGGCCACGCCCCCTCTTTCAGACGCGGGCTGTGGTCTAGTCCCCTTGCTGACGAACCCTCGCCGAACCACGCCCCTTATGACGTATGCGGGTCAAAGCCACGCCCCTTCCATGCCGAAGCGTCGACACCCAGTGTTATCGGAGCGCGCGCAGCGGTGTTGGGCACTGGACGTCACCACGACTCCGCCAGTTCTAAGGTGGTAGGCGCGCCTCCTCTGCTTCCCCACCTGCCTCCTGGCCGAGGCCTTGCTCGGTAGGACCACCTGGGCACTCACTGTTCATTCTTCAGCTCGCGCAGCCAGACCTTTTCCCTCTCCGTAGAGGCTGGCCGGTTCGCGCTCAGATCCTGGCCTGGTCGGTTCTCCTGTCTCACAGCCACAGTTTCCCCATCTATAAACTGGACTCAGCGCAGGGCGGGCACACCTGTAAGGCGAGAGGCACACTGCTTGGGATGGGACCGTCTCTTGTAACTACTCTCACTTCCGCTGTTCCCTCTCCCCCTTCTAAAAAAAACAATGTTTTTCAGTACCCAACCCATCCCTCCAAGCAACACCCTCTTCACCCTCGACCAGGACTGTCCATCCAGCTCACCTCGGTGTCCCCTCAAGGCATGGAGCAAGAGAAGGAGACATTAGGAGAACTCCACTGCCCTTCCTTACTTTGAACTCATCTGGGCCTTTTGTGAGGCCTTGCCGGACTTCCTTTTCCAGCTCCCACATTGCCCCGTGCTGACCCCATTAAAGCCCCTATTCCCTTACCTTCTAGCAGTCCTTGCTCAGCCCCCCATTACCAGCCCTGACTGGTAGACAACTCCAAGGAGGGACTTGATCTTTTTATTTCTTGTTTTATTTTTTTAATTTAATTTTATTTTTGGCCGTGCTGCCCAGCTTGCGAGATCTTAGTTACCCGACTAGAAATCAAACACGGCTCCCGGAAATGAAAGCGCAGAGTCCTAACCACAGGACCGCCAGGGAGCTCCCTAATATATATTTTAGCGGTTACTTTCCATTTACAGTTATTACAAAATACTGGCTATATTCCCCGTGTTGTACAACACATCCTTGAGCCTATCTTACACCCGATAGTTTTCACCTCCCACTCTCCCACCCCTGTTGCCCCCCCACCAGTAACCACTAGCTTATTCTCTTTATCTGAGTCTGCTTCTTTTTGTTACATTCACTACTTTGTTGTATCCAGATTCCACATGTAAGTAATATACAGTATTTGTGTTTCTCTCATTTCACTTAGCATAATGCCCTCCAAGTCCACCCAGGTTGCGGCAAATAGCAAACTTTCATTCTTTTATGGCTGAGTAGTATCCCATTGTGTATATACACGCCACATCTTCTTTATCCATTCATCTGATGGACACTTAGGTTGCTTCCATATCTTGGTAATTTAAATCATACTGCTGTGAACACTGAGGTGCATGTATCTTTTCGAAGTAGTGTTTTTGTTCTTTTTGGATATACTACCCAGGACTGGGATTGCTGCATCCTGTGATGAGTACTAGTTTTAGTTTTGCTTTTGGTTTTGTTTTTGTTTGGCTGAGCCACGTGGCTTGTGGGATCTTAGTTCCCCGACCAGGGATTGAACCCGGGCCCTCAGAGTCCTAACCACTGGACCACCAGGGAATTCCCCTAGTTTTAGTTTTTTGAGAAACCTCCATACTGTTTCCCACGGTGGCTGCAAGGAGAGACTTCATCTTGGTCACTGATGTTTCCAGTGCCTGATATTGTATTTGGCTCATAGTAAATGCTCCATACATTTTAAATTTTATTTATTTATTTACTTTTAGCTGCATTGGGTGTTCGTTGCTGTATGCGGGCTTCCTCCATTTGCGGCCAGCAGTGGCTATTCTTCATTGCAGTGCGTGGGCTTCTCATTGTGGGGGCTTCTCTTGTTGTGGAGCACAGGCTCTAGGCGCATGGACTTCAGTAGTTGTGGCACGTGGGCTTCAGTAGTTGTGGTGTGTGGGCTCTAGAGCGCAGGCTCAGTAGTTGCGGCGCACGGGCTTAATTGTTCCGCGACATGTGGGATCTTCCCGGACCAGGGTTCGAACCCATGTCCCCTGCACTGGCAGGCGGATTCTTAACCACTGCGCCACCAGGGAAGTCCCAAAATGCTTCACACATTTTTGCTGAATGAATGACATCTGTGACCCCAGGATGGCCAGCACAGTGCCTGGCCCACAAGAGACTTCAGCCAATACTTGATTGAATGAAAGCCCCTTCTCCTCATCCACTTAAACCCTCCTTGTCCTTCAGGAGCGGGCTCCGACCACCGGGAGGTGACCGTGAGGTTGTCAGGGGCCTCTCCTAGGCACCCATAGCGGCTAGTCACATCACCCTGAACCCTTCCCAGCTCAGCACCAGGTCCATGGGGGTTGGTGTCCATGAAGACCCTGGCAGCCCCTCCCCACCTCAGACTCACTCTGGCTCAGGGCAGGTTTCTATTCATACTTTATTTTCCTGTTTTTGTTTTTTTAGTTTTTATTAAATAAAAGGAGCAGAGGGAGGGGGGCCTGTGTCTCTCGGGCTCCGCGGGAGCCACAGGCCCTCCCGTGCCTCCCAAGGTGCACTGCGTGGTAGGCTTGAGGTGTAAGCTGGGCAGGGAGGGCAGCTGGGAGTGCTGGGAGAGGTCGGGATCCGTGACCCATCTACCCCTCCCAGGAAGACTCAGTGGGCGGGGAGAGAGGCTCCTGGACCCCGACTGGGGCTCATCCTGAGGGTTGACGGCTGGCGGGGCCAGGGCCTGAGCTCCAAGCCACAGGGCGGGACCCCAGGCCCAGCCCGGCCCCTCCCCACCGCAGTGTTCGTTCACTGGAGGGTGCAGGGTGGTGGGGCAGGGTGGCCGGGCCCCTCATTCGTGGACGTCCCAGATCTCGGAGAGCAAAGGTGGCAGCTTCTTGTCCTGGAGCCGCAGGGCGAAGACCTGCTCCGAGTGCACGGAGCTGAGCGTGCGCAGGCTCACGAGCTTCATCAGCATGCGGGGGAAACGCAGCTGGTCCTGCAGGGGGACGGGAGGGCGTGGGCGCGGGTCAGCCCCTCAGCCCACCAGGAGGGCCCCTCCGTGGGTCGAGCCAGGAGAGACAGCGTGGCGCCCCGTGCGTGGACTACGCCTGGCTCCTTGTGGAGGGGACAGGGGCTTGAGGACACACTCTCGCTGAGAGGATGCTGACCAGGGCTCAGAGTGCTGTCAGGGGCACCGGGGGCGGCGACAGAGCTGGGCTGGGACTAGGCAGCCGGCCCCTGGCCCCAGGCCGACCCCACACGGGTCTGGACTTCCTGTCCCTCCCCAAGCCGGAGGGGCTAGGCTCTGGCACCTGTGGCCTCTTGATGCGGGTGTAGGACAGCAGCGCGTCCACGTAGGGCTGCTGCAGCGCCTCGACTCGGCTCGGCTCCTGCACGTTGGGCCGGTCGGCCGAGAAGATGTTGATGGCGATGAGGAGGGCGTACTCAGCGTCGTCCAGGCCCAGGCGCCTCATGGCCCGCGAGAACTCGAAGATGGGGTTGATGAATTCCACCTGCAGGCCTGCGGAGGTGGGAGGCCCGGCCCGATGAACCCCCCTGACCCTGAAACCGGCCCCCATGCCTGGCCCCTGGCGCTGCCTGCCTTCAGCAGGGTGAGCGAAACAGCAGCAGGTAGAGAGTGCTGGTCACCCTGTAATCCCACTGCCTGTCAGGGTGCCTGGCACGTAGTAGGTGTGCCATACCTCTCGCCCGAATGAAGGAACGAGTAATGAGCGTGAACACTTAACTCAGGATTTTCTACCACCCCATCACCCCCTTCACTTCCTTCCTGCCTTCCCGGTTCCTCTCCTTGGGAAAACGAAAGAAGTTTAATCCTAGGTCACATTATGTCACCCCCTGCGGTGGCTTCCCCTGCTCACAGAGTGAAGCCCAAACTCATTCCCAGGCGGGACTCATTCATTCATCAAACTTGACTGAGCACCTACTGCATGCCAGGCCCCAGGGGAGAGATGTTTATAAGACAAAGCCCCCTGCTCCCGTGGAACTTACCTTTGGGGCTCGAGGGGACAGACAGTAGACGAACATGTAAGGAAATTATCCACCCTGTGAGATGATTCTGAGTTCTATGAATCAAGGTAACACAGGGAAGGGTAATCGGGGCCCACGAGAATCGTGTCAACATCTTAGACAAGATGGTCACCGTAGGGTGACATTGCACGAAGGCCTCCCTCGATGCAGGGTGTCTGACCCCAAGGAGAGGAGGGAGCAAGTTACCAGGATGTGTGAGTGTTCCAGGTAGGGCACCACCCGTCTTTTTTGCCTGGAACTAGACTTCCTGGGCCCTGAGACTTTTAGTATTAAAGCTGGGAAGGTCCCAAGCAAACTGGGATGAGTTGGTCACCCTAGTTCTGGACAGAGGGACCAGCAAGTACAAAAGCCCTGAGGCGGGAGCACATTTGGTGGGTTCCAGTAAGAGGGAGGCCAGTGTGGCTGCAGGAGAGTGAGTGAGAGGAGAGGGTGGGAGATGAGGGCTGAGAGGGACGAGGCCACACCCTGCAGGGCCGGTGGGCCAGGTGAGGACTTTGGCTTTTCTCCCAGTGAGATGGGAGCCATGGACAATTCTGAGCACAGGAGGGACATGAGCTAACTTGGTTGTTAATTGGATTCTTCTGACGACTGTGTGAACAAACACACTGGGTTGGGGTGGAGGTAGAAGCCCAGTGAGGGGCCCCTGCAATGTTCCAGGGAGAACCAACTGAGGCCCAGACTGCAGTAATGGCAGAGGATGCGGGGGACGTGATGTGAACCAACCTCCTCTCCAGCCCCATCTCCCTGTGCTCCAAGCCTCCTTGTGGTTCCTTAAAACCGCCCAGCTCTTCTCCACCTCAGGACCTTTGCACATGCTGACCTCCCTGCCAGAAACACTCCCCCACAACCCAGTGCTCCCCTGCCAAGCTTATACTCAAAGGGTTACTGGGACTGTCCTGGGTGTTGGAAGGGCCAGGTGTTAAAGGGAAGATGAGGTTAGGAGCAGATGTCCAGGAGTACAGAGAGGTGCCCCAGGGAGAAAGAATGGGACAGAACAAGACTTACTGAGAAAGCCCAGAGGCCGAGGGAGCGAGGCCTTTGCACGTGCATTCCCTGGTGGCTAATGCTACTCCTCACCTCCCTTTTAGGTGATCTTTCTCACTCCTCTAGCCTCAGTTCAACTACGCTTCCTCCAGAAGGCCATTGACTAGGTTACATCCCCAAGGAAGTGCTTTTGGAGGGCAGGGACCAGGGCTGCCCTGTACGGTTGGGGAGATTGTGCATTTCCTGATGGACTGAGATCCAGCCTCCCTCGTGTGAGACCAGGCTTGAGGAGAAGAGAGTATCTTCTCTTAATTCTTACCAAGATGTCCTATGTGACAGCAGAGACCCCTCTGTTTCATCCTGCGCTATGTCCCACTGTGCAGAGCTGGTGCTCAATAAACGTGCTCTTGTCTCACTACAAGGTGGGCTCAACCCTCACCCCACTTGGGAGATAAGGAAACAGAGGCTCAGACAGGGATGAGAGGGCCCCGCGTCTCCCAGCCAGCAGGGACCCAGCAGAGGCGCCACTTGTGCCCCCACCGCCCAGCCTGCACTCGGCCTTACCTGCGCGGTGGAAGTCATCCTTGCTGTAGGTGAAGTCTTTCAGGAACGTGATACACTCGGTCTCGTGGTTGTAGCGTCTGGCTGTCTCCAGCAGCATGATCTGAGAGAGGTGGGGAGAGGGATGGGCAGGGGTTTGAGGAGCTCTGTGACCCTTTAGCCACTGTCCTTCCTCTCCTGGCCTGAATGGGGGCCCTGATCTTGCCGGGATCATCCCTCACCTCCCCCCACCCCCGCCCCGCCGTTCTCACGGCCACACGGACTGCAGTCAGTGTGTTGGACACTCCGAGCTCTCTCCCTCCTCCAGGTTCAGCACCCCCAGCCTCCTCCACTCAGGACACTCTCCCCAGGTGGTTAGGAGGCATGGGGCAGAGCTCTTTGTTTTGTTTACTACCACGTACCCAGCACTTGGAATAGGGCGCGGCATACACTAGGCACTCAATGCTTATTCATTACCATTGCTTGATTCAAATGTCAACTCCCTAAATAAGCCTTTTCAGCACATTCCCTAAAGTGTGTCCCTCCAGCCCAATCCTCAATTATTCTCAGCCTCAGACCTGTTTCCGTTCTCTCCTTGCCTCGTGGGAGGCTCTGATGACTTGTTTAGTATTTTGATCTTCTCCTGTAGAATACCATCCCCACCAAGGCAAGGACCAGAGTCTGGCTTGTCACTATGCTCCCAGCATCTGTCCTGGGGCTTATCTCTTGGGTTCCTTAAGGGCAGGATGGAAGGGCCTCCCTGAGGCTGGGCGGGCCGGCCATTACCTCAATGGTAGATGCCTTCAGGAGGGCGATCTGGTCCTCGCGACCCAGCTGCAGGAAGCCAGGCACCTGCTTGGCGAAGTCCACGATCTCCTGGACTGAGATGATGGCCAGCTCCGTGAAGTGGGCAAAACGCTGCTGGCGAGCATCACGGGACTGCGGGTCTGCGCCCAAGGGCCAGGGCTGGGGACGTGGGGGGCCAGGTTACTCTCAGGATTTCTCCCATAAGCCCAAGGCTATGGGGGCCCCTTGAGGCAAAGCCTACACCCTAGGAGGCCCCCGTCTCAAAGCTCGTGCCCTCTGGAGCCTCATTCTCTCCCTGTGCCCCAGACTGCGGCCCTCTGAGCTTGACCCTCCTGGGCCCATCGCCCCTCAAGGCTGTGGAAGGGGCTGTACCGTGACTTTAGGCTGGTCAGAGAAGGAGCGTTTATTGCACTGCAGCTGGGCCGCCACCAATTGCTGGATCATTAGTTCCTGAGCTGCTGTTAACTGGACACCCTCGCCTTCCCCGGAGCCCTGGCCACCCCCGTCGGACCCTCCAGGGGAGGCCCCAGGCCCAGAGGCTGAGCTGCTGCTGACTCCCAGCCCTGTGGGTGACGACTGCTGCTGCTGCTTCCGAATCTTCTTCTTCCGGATCTGTTCTTTGGAGAGGACGCCTGTTGGGGAGACACAGCCCTCAGTAGAGGTCCCAGGCCTGGGCAGGGGCCAGGCTGGCACTGCTCCCTCCCCGGCACTCACACTGCTCCCGCATCCCAGCCTCCTTGCACTTTCGCAGCCGGCATTGCTGGCACTTGCGCCGCATGAAGGCATCCATCTGGCAGGTTCCACCGCCCCGGCAGGCATAGCGCCCGGCCCCACCTCGGATCACACTTCGCCTGAAGAAGCCCTTGCAGCCTTCGCAGCTGAGCACATTGTAGTGGAAGCCAGAGGCCGTGTCCCCGCACACCTGGCACAGCTCGTCGCCCAGCATCTTTGGAGCCGGGCCCTTCTTTCGCTTGCGCTCCGGCTCCTCTGCTGTGTCTAGGATGACTGGCGTTGGTGGACAAGCCATGAGAGACAGAGCCACAGAGAAAAACGGCAGCCAGAGGGACAGGTCCATGAGAGATCGGAGGCAGAGTCAGAGTGTGGAGAGTGATCCAGGGAGATGGCAATTCACAGGGAAAGATGTGTATGTCAGTGAATCCCAAAGAATGGGTCAAAATAAGAGATGTCAAGGACTAACAGAAGAAAAAAATCAACAAGAAACTGGGGTTGCCCATCCCCATTTCTGATCTTTCTCCCTTTCTAGATCCCTCCCTAAGCCTCCATACCAACTCCCAGCCCATGTCCCTGGACCCCGTCTCACCCACGACGGAAGCTGAGTTGGCCCCATCAGTGCCTGGGACATCAGGATCCGCCCCTGGGCACGGCTCAGGGCCATCCTCCTTTCCATCAGGTGAAGAAGAGGGGGTGCTAGGGCCATTTCCTGGGAGAGGGAGGCAGAGTGAGTTTCTCCTGACAATAATCTGCTGGCAGGGGGATGGCTGGGTTGGGAAAGGGGTCACTCACCAGGCAAGGGGGTGTCCAGGGAACTCGTGGCGGGGGTGGACATGGTGGGGTCACGGAGCAGCCTGCAGAATACAGGGGGACTGAGAGCCTTGCGGGGCCAGGGAGGGTCAGGTTAGGCCAGCCACAGGTTTTCATGGGGCTACCTCTCTTTCCTCCATCTCTCAGACTCTTCCCCTACTGCATACACACCCCACCCCCAGTCCCTGCCAGTCTGCATACCCTCCCATCCAGTTCCAATAGGGCCTGACCCCTTCTGCTCCAGGACAGCCTTGAGGTGGGTCTCAAGCCCCTCCTTCCTCTAGACTCTGACCCTCCTTTAGGCTCCCTCCACTCTAGATCCCGCCCACCGGCTTTTTCCAGATACTGTCCCTTCTGCTTCAAGTGCTCGGCCCTCACTTCCTCACCCCACTTCTGCCGAGGAAGCACCCCTACCTCTCATTCTGACCCTATCTCCTCCTATTATGCTCCGCCCACATATCGTTTCCTTCTAGGTCCTTCCCCATCCCTTCCAGGTCCCGCCCCACCTCCTCCCATCATACTCCGCCCCCACACCTCTCTCCAGGTCCCGCCCCTCTCCGAGCACCAGTGGGGGGCGGGGCTCATGGCTGCGCGCGAGGGTCTCGTGGGCGGCCTCTCGTGGGGTCCCCTACTCCCGTTGCCCTGGAAACAGCCGGGGGCTGCGCGAGCTACGGAGAGGAGACGGTGGAAGGAGAGAAGGGGGCTGAGCCAAGCAGCGCGGGGAACATCGGGAAGCCCCAGGCCCAGGGGTCCTCCCGCGTCTCCCCACACTCGAGTGCACCTGCTTGCGTACCCTGGGTCAGCTTCTCTTCCTCCTCCTCTGTATACACCGGCACGCCGACGCGACTCGGATCCCCTCAAAACTAACTTCGCCACTTCTTCCGGCAACCCCACCGTGCGTCACTTCCGGGAGTGGGCGGGGAGTCAGGGTGACGGAATTCCGGTCCCTCTAGGGCTAGCCTAATCAGCTGCCCCGCACGGAAGTCGTGTACCCACCGGAAGCTTACCTTTCCGGATAGTTCCACTGGGGGCTGGCAGAAGAGTTCCGGACCCATTCAATCAAGCGTTGGGCAAGAGGGCGGCATGGCAAGATCCAAAGCTTCCCGCCCCGCCCTGCGTGGCTTTAAACTCTGCCCTGTGCTTCTCTGGGCTTGCAAGCCAAAGATTTACTCTGCATCATCTCCACGACTACAGATCCTTTTCGCACACGGCTTATTAAAAGCATGTTTGTCCCTTCTGGGTTGTTATAAGTTTTCTGATTTTGGAGGTGCGCCGCTTATTGGTTTTAAATAAGTTAAATTACAAACCTAGACCTAGAAAAAACCTGGAAAAAATATATTTTAAAAATAATTTGGTAATAGGAATAATTCTTTTAAAAAGTAACCTTCCTATACGAAGAAGATAAAAATAATAGCTTTTAAAGAAAACTCGGGAATTCCCCGGAGGTCCAGTAGTTAGGACTGGGCGCTTTCACTGCCGTGGCCCGCGTTCAATCCCTGGTAGGGGAACTAAGATCCCGCAAGCCCCACAGCAGGGCAAAAACAAACAAAAAAACTCAGAATACTTGAACAGGTAGAAGATGGAAATTGTTCCAAAGTCTTCCCACCGTGATAATCAGATCTATGTTGAGCATATATGTATTGTTTTTTAATGGGGATATATGCTCCATACTCTTTTGTAGATTGTTTTGTCCATTCCAGCGTGGCCTTCAAGCTGTGTAAATTTCCATCCAAGGATGTTTACCAATAAAACGAGTGGCTAACATGGGCATGGGGCATGACTGAATGGGTGTCTCTGCCACTTCCTCAATGTGTAATGTTGAGCCAAGCTATTTACTATCCCTGCACCTCAGTTTCCTCATCTGTAAATCGGGACCAACAAGAGTTTGTTGTTGCATTGTCATTATGATTAAATGAGGTAAAAACCGTGAACCTGGCCAGCCTCAAATAAGGAGCCCAGTATGTGTGAGCTATGTTTATTCTGGTGAAAATTATTTTTAACTTTTCACTGTTAGAAAAGTGCAAACGGCTGAAATAGACTGAAGATGGACAACAGTTTTGAGGCAAGTCACATGGCTCTCAGTCTCAGTTTGTAATCAAGCAGGACCCTAACGGGCCTTCCCATGACAGACCCCTCCACTATATCCTCTGCTGTAGATTCTCTCTGAAGTGAAACAGGAGGGAAGGGGGCAGGGCATAACCTTTAAAAGAATGACATAGCCCGAGGACACGACATAAACCTGATTAGAACCAAATAGGTCCAAGATGGCGGACAAGTTGACTTCCACTAGAACTTGAGCCTCAGTATAGGCTCATTGTAACACATCAGCAAGCTAAATGACACACCCACAGGCGCCATGACAGTTCCAAGTCCAACCATAAAGGTCAGAAAGTGGGCAATGGCTTAATCACTGGAAATCCCCACCCCTTCCCCAAAATAGCTGGAATACTTCTCCCACTCATTAGCCTATGAAATTACCCACCCCTATAAAAACTGACAACCCCATATCCTCGTGCCGCTCTCGCCTTCTAAGATGGCCCACACTCTATGGAGTGTGTTTCTCTCTAAATAAATCCACTTCTTACTATCACTTTGTCTCTCACTGAATTCTTTCTGTGATGAGACATCAAGAACCTGAGCTTCATTAAGTCCTGAGACCAGGTGTGTGATCTCCGTTAAAAGATCTTGGGTTCGAGTCCCAATCTAGGTTTTGGCTGGGTTTGAGTCCTGGCCTGTGGGTTCAAGTCCCAATTTGAGTTACACAGTTTCATAAGTATAATAATATCTCATGATACTATACACAGATAATAGTATCTCATGCATATTTCCTGAGTTTTTCAGATGCTAAGAACCACCACCAAATGTAAGAAATTAACTACTTGATGATCATAGCCCCCAGATCTACTGTCACCTAAGGACTGATAGTGTTAACTGCCCTGTTACCTCAACATCAACCAAGCAGAGAACTATGCACGAGCTGATCACATACCCTGGGTTGCCCCTCCCTCAACTTGCCTTTAAAAATGAGAGTGGGTAGGACTTCCCTGGTGGTGCGATGGTTAAGAATCCGCCTGCCAATGCAGGGGACACGAGTTCGAGCCCTGGTCCGGGAAGATCTCACATGCTGCGGAGCAACTAAGCCTGTGCACCACAACTACTGAGCCTGTGCTCTAGAGCCTGCGAGCCACAACTACTGAAACCCACGTGCCATAACTACTGAAGCCCGTGTACCTAGAGCCTAGAGCCCGTGCTCCACAACAAGAGAAGCCACCGCAATGAGAAGCCCGCCCACCGCTACGAAGAGTAGCCCCCACTCGCCGCAACTAGACAAAGCCTGCATGCATCAACAAAGACCCAACGCAGCCAAAAGTAAATAAATTTATTTTTTTAAAAAATGAGGGGGGAGGGATAGATTGGGAGTTTGGGATTGACATGTACACACTACTATTTAAAATAGATAACCAGCAAGGACCTACTGTATAGCACAGGGAACTCTGCTCAATATTCTGTAATCACCTAAATGGGAAAAGAATTTGAAAAAGAATAGATACACGTATATGTATAACTGAATCACTTTGCTGTATACCTGAAAATAACACAACGTTGTTAATCAACTACACTCCAATACAAGATTTAAAATTTTTTTAAATACTCTGCTGAAACCCTTTGGGGAGTTCAGGGTTGGAAGATGAGCCGCCTGTGCTTGCATCGCTCTGCAATAAACCTTTCTCTGCTCCAAACTCCCATGTTTTGGTAGGTTTGGCCTCACTGTGGTCTGTGGGTTCGAGGGTAACAGCTAATCCGTAACAAAATGATATGTACATCAACAAAGGTGGATGACAGAAAAAATATGGCAGCCAAATCTTACTTCAAAATATAGAAGTACTGTGAATTTGAAAGCTACAGTGCAGTCTGACGCAGGAATGCTATAGCATCAACTCAGATGTCTCTGGCAGTGTTGTAGTGGGTGACGCGATTTTTCCAAAATTATGACCAAGTCTTTTTTTGTTTTAGTTTTTTTTGTTGTTGTTTTGTTTTTTTTTTTCATTTTGGCAGCACGGCTTGTGGGATATCAGTTTCCCAACCAGGGATTGAACCCTGGGTCACAGCAGTGAAAGCGCTGAATCTAAACCACTAGGCCACCAGGGAAATCCCCTGACCAACTCTTAAAAAACTTATCAATAAGACAAGGTAGGAATACTTTTGGCTTGTTCTAAAACAGGCAAAGAAGGCCAGAATGGCTGGAGCTGTGTGGGGTGGGATGAAGATACAAGATCAGATCATAGAGGGAACACAGATCCAATCATGAGGACCTGTGGGCTAAATGTGTTCAACACTGGCTGAGAATTCACAAAAAACAGTCCCTTGTCCAGGGCGACACAAGTGGACTACATTTCCCACCTGCCCTTGCAGCTAGGTGTGATCACGTGACTCAGTTCTGGCCAGTGGAACTCCAGCAAAAGTAATAAGGACAGTGAGCAAAAGCCAGGCCTGGAGGCTGACTCCAAGGTGTCTGGAGCTTCAACCCACGCCCGCTCCCCGCCCCCCAGAAAAGTCTAGTAGGGACTTCCCTGGCGGTCCAGTGGTTAAGACTCCAGCGCGTCCACTGCAGGGGGCGTAGGTCCCATCCCTGGTCGGAGAACTAAAATCCCGCATGCCACGCGGCGCAGCCAAAAAAATTAAAATTAAAATTAAAAAAAGAAAAGACTTTTAACCGATATTCTTATTTTTTTGTAATGAGCCTAACTTGCTGGTTAGATTAAAATGCTATTTTCTTTTTTCTTTTAACTTAAAAAAATATTTATTTATTTACTTACTTTGGCTGTGCAGGGTCTCTGAGGCAGCACGCAGGGATAGTTGCAGCATGTGGGATCTATTTCCCGACCAGGGATCGAACCCGGGCTCCCTGAATTGGGAGTGAGGAGTCTTACCCATTGGACCACCAGGAAGTCCCCTAAATGCTATTTTCTAATGCTGCATAAATGCAGTATGTACACAATTGAGCCCAAATAAAATTACCGTTTACGTTTTCAGCAAATGGTGAACAAGCTCATGAAGACAGTTGAAATGTAATTTATGATTATGTAAATTAAGCGACCTTCAGGACACTAATACGTAGATAAAGGAGACTTTCATTATTGCGAATCAATGTCATGAACCTTGAAAATTGTATACAATTGTCACAAACATTCCTTAAAAAGTAAAAAAAAAAAAAAAAAAAAAAAGGACAATCTCCAAAAAGAAAGAAAGAAAAGAAGAATCTAGTAACTCTTTATCCAGTCGAATCTTGAGGCTTGATTGTTCTGGGTCTGGAGAAAGGTGTCAGGCCTGAGACTTACCTCGAAGGCTCCTGGTCTGGTGTTGGAGGTCGACCCAGTTACAAATCACTATTTGACAGAATAGGGGTGATCCAGGTCTCATTTGCTGAGTGTGTTCGGAAGACATCTCTCAGCTACCTTAGGCAGGGGGCAGTCAGAGAGGACTAACTTACCTGACTTCTTTGTGTCGCCATTTCAGGCAATGGGAAACACAGGGACAAAAGCAGGGAGGCTTGAAAGAGACCCATGTGTTCCAGGATTTCAGCTCAAGAAACCAGGGAGGGAGGTAAAGTTTAAAAATTAAATTTTTTTCAAAAAAAATTGCTGCCTTGGGGAAGGTGCTTAACAAATACTTGTTGGATCTCAGTAAATTAAGTTGAATTAAGAGACTGGTTCATAACTACAAGAAAGTTGATGAAATATTATTGTCAATGTAAAAATGATCCATGTAGAGTCAACCATTTTTGTAGCGTGTATACTAATTTTTAAAAACATTTTCGGGAAATTTATGTGGAAAAACAAATGAAACTGTATTATCAGAATTCACGTAAAATAGACTGATCGGAAAATATTTTTTCCCTTACTGAACAGAGAATAATCACAAGGCTTTACATTTCTACCTGTTACGAGTATAATTCCTAGAGTTTGACTAAATCATAAACTAGAACTCTTTGAAGAAAAAAAAAGAAAAAGAAAAGACTCTGATGAGGGGGCGGGTCGGGGAAAGAGCAGATCTTGTCTGAGAAAATAGGCCCACACAACCACCGTGTGAGCATTTACGGATTTGCAGGCAGGACCTTTCAGAAACCACTTAATCTTAGAGAGTAAGAATTGGGACCGGGGACTTCCCTGGTGGTCCAGTGGGTAAGACTCCTTGCTTCCACTGCAGGGGGCACGGGTTCGATCCCTGGTCGGGGAACTGAGATCCAGCATGCCGCGCAGCACGGCCAAAAAAAAAAAAAATTGGGGCCGGAAGATGCAAAAGCCAGGTTGGGGTGGGGGGACTCTGAGGTGTCAAGACTGAGTATTCTGGGCTTCACTGGTGGCGCAGTGGTTGAGAATCCGCCTGCCAATGCAGGGGTTCACGGGTTCAAGCCCTGGTCTGGGACAACTACTGAAGCCCGCGCGCATAGAGCCTGCGCTCCGCAACAAGAGAAGCCCGCGCACCGCAACAAAGAGTAGCCCCCGGTAGCTGCAACTAGAGAAAGCCCGCGCGAAGCAACGAAGACTCAACGCAGCCAAAAATAAATAAATAAATACAATTTAAAAGAAAAGAAAAGAAAAAGACTGAGTATTCCAACTGCTGAGACAGAGGAGGGGGAGATGTGGGGAGAGTTACTGTAGAGAAACTGGCCCTCCATCTGCTGTGTTAGGGAAATCCCTCAGCGCAACGAGTGCTCAAAGTGGGTTGTTAAAAATATTTATTGACCCTTTGCAAGATGCCAGGCGCTGTCCTAGGTGCTGAGGACAGAGTGGCAAGTGAAACAGACCAAGATCCCTGACGTTCTGGAGATCAGATTCTAATGGGGAAACAAATGTTAAAGATAATAAGTAAATCACCAGTATAGAAAGTATCACTGGGACTTCCCTGGTGGCGCAGTGGTTGAGAGTCCGCCTGCCAATGCAGGGGACACAGGTTTGAGCCCTGGTCCGAGAAGACCCCACATGCCGTGGAGCAACTAAGCCCGTGTGCCACAACTACTGAGCCTGCACTCTAGAGCCCACGAGCCACAACTACTGAGCCCGCGGGCCACAACTACTGAAGACCGCATGCCCAGAGCCCGAGCTCCTCAACAAGAGAAGCCACCGCAATGAGAAGCCTGCGCACCACAACGAAAAGTAGCCCCTGCTCGCAGCAACTAGAGAAAGCCTGCGCGCAGCAATGAAGACCAAACGCAGCCAAAAATAAATAAATTTATTAATTAAAAAGTATCACTGGGCTTCCCTGGTGGCACAGTGGTTGAGAGTCCGCCTGCCGATGCAGGGGACACGGGTTCGTGCCCCGGTCCGGGAAGATCCCACATACCATGGAGCGGCTGGGTCCATGAGCCATGCCGCTGAGCCTGCGCGTCCGGAGCCTGTGCTCCACAACGGGAGAGGCCACAACAGTGAGAGGCCTGTGTACCGCAAAAAAAAAAAAAAAAGTATCACTGATTCTAAGAAGCACGTGGTTTACTACTGATGACATTAATTATGTCGTGTTAATTTCAGTTAATGAAATGTTAGAAGATGTCAAGTGCTATGGGGAAAAAATAGATACAGGTAAAGGAGATTGGAAATTCCGGGGGAGGATGGTTGACATATTCAATAGGGTAAACAGGGTAGACTTCACTAAGAAGGTGACATTTAAGCAAAGATTTGAAGGAGGGGAAGTGAGTAAGGTTTTCTGGAGGGGAAACACTTGGACAGAACAGCCTGTGCAAAGGCCCTGAGGCAGGAGTATGTCTGGGATGTTTGAGGCACAGCCAAGAGTGAAGGAGGGGGAGTGAGAAGAGATGATGTCAGGGAGGGGACGCGGCCTAATCATATAGGGCCTTTCAATTCTGTAATGCCTTTGGTACCTCTGATCCTTTGATCCTACCCTTTTTTTCCTGTTTCCCTTATCTCTCATGTCCTCCCTTCCTTAGGCTGCATAGATTCTGTGGTCAACCACCATAATCGTGCCGTTGCACAAACAACATTAATGCCCTTACTCTTTCTCCCTCAGTCATACTTGCCTGGCAAAACCCCAACTCTGGTTAAAATGAACTCACTGCCTCTGTGTGCCTGCTCTCACCCAGCTGAGCTTGTGAGTGGACACACTTCAGATGTGTGACAGCAAACACTCAGAACCAAACTGCAAGGCTGTCACAGTTTTCTTCTCCAGTCCCTAAGAAATCATTTTCTCACCTTCTTTCTCTAAACCTCTAGAAGCCCTCGCCCTTTTCGTTCTCACTTCTTCTTTTGCTGAAAAAACTAGAAGCAGTCAGAAAGAAACGTCCCCATGCTTGCCTTGGGGACACTACTAGCTCACCTTCAGAGGTACACTGCTGTCCCTCCCATGACCATGTTTGGACAATCTGTAAGAGGCCAACCCCTCCACATAGGCACTGAATCCCTTCTCCTCTCCCTATTCAAAACGTTCCCTCTTGCAATGTTTCCTTCTCTCTCTTGCATCATTCTTTGTACAATGCTTAAGCCTTTGTTCCTTTAGGATTCCTCTTCACTGAATGCCCACACTTCCCCGCGGTGCTGCTGAGGATGCTTCCTGAAAATTGCGGGTCCTAGGCCCTCCCTCTTTGCAACTTCACCCTAAAGATCACTTTCCTCCAGCATCTACCTAAGGGACTTTCCTGCTACAACATCCTAAAGGAAACCCAAGTTCAAGAGGTGGGGCCCCAACCATTTTGAAAGCGGACCTTCTGGCCTTACTGAAGCCTTCAGATGACAGCAGCCTCAGCTGACATCTGTCTGCAACCCTATGAGCCAGAACTGCATGGTCAAGCTACTTACAAATTTTTAACGCAGAAAGCCCCCCCCCAAATAATAATAAATGATTATTTCTGCCTTAAATCACTCAGTTTGGGGGTGATTTTTACACAGCATTAACTAACTAGTACACTCTCCCAAGTTTGCTTTCCTCTAGGTCTACCCAGTCCTTGTAAATGGAAATAACATTAACACAGTTGTAATCATGTAAATGAATTGCTTTCCCGGCAGATTCTTGGGCTCTGTCTCAGGCCTCTGGAATCAGAATCTCTGAGGGTGGTACCCAGAAATCTAGGGCACGTTTAAACTGGGTTTTTGGGTGCTCCTAAATATTTGAGAAACTTAATTATGGAAAAGGGGGCAGACAGAGAGACACTGCAAATTATTTTTATGCTTTTTCAATGGTGGTAGGGCTATGGACTTTTTGTGTGTTTCAGTATTTTCCAAATAAAACAATAGGAATCAGGGGTCCTGACACTTTGGCAGTCCCACTTAATATGGGGCAGAAGACGTCTGGTCTGACCCTCTCTTCCTTCCCCCAGACCTTTCACAAACGTCCCGCCCATACATTTGTTTGCCTCAGAAAACTCTTGTGGTTAATGAGAAAAAATGAAGTGAAAGTTATAAGTAAAGAATGGGTAAGGGAGGGGCACAGGAGACTCCACCACCACCGAAGTCGGGAGTGAGGCACGCCAATACTTCCGGCGACCCTCCCAAAATATTTGGCACATTCCTCCCAAAATACCACCCATCACTCCCACATCACCCACCAAGAAACTCCGTGTCTTAGTCACCTCTCAAACCTGGAAGTAGGCAGTGAACAGGGCGCAGTCTCGGGGAAAGAAAACGGAGCCGCAGGACGCCTGGGTCCACACGGGTCCCCAGAGATGTCTCCACCACCGCTTCAACCCCAAAGCCTCCAGCTCCTTCCGGCCCAATGGGACCAAGTTTGCCATTCAATACTGAACTGGCCGCCTAGAAGGCATCCTGAGTGAGGACAAGCTGACTGTGCGTGACCTTGGCCCCGGGAAGGCTTGAGCCTGGGAGAAGCCCACCTCTAAGATTATCTGGTCTAGGGAGGGGCTTGAAGAGGCGGGGCCTCCAGGGTAAACGGACGGGGCTTTTGAATTGCGAGGCAGGGCTTCCTGGGGACGAGGGCGGGGCTTCCCAGACAGGGGTGGGCCTTCTCAAGTTACAAGGCAAAGCTTCCTAGGCAGTTGGAGTCGTTTACAGATGTCCCCAGACCTGGGATTCATGCCTTGGTTTGGGAGACTTCAGAGACATGTAGGTAATGTCCTCCCGGAAGTAACTTACTCCATTTGAATCTACCCCAGATTGGGGGACTCACAGGTGCATCGGTGATTTTTGGGGAGGCCCTGTGGGAGCCCAGCCTGGTCTTCACATTTGCCCACTTCGATGGGATATTGGGCCTCGGTTTTCCCGCTCTGGCTGTGGGAGGAGTTCGGCCCCCGCTGGATAGACTGGTGGACCAGGGGCTTCTGGATAAGCCTGTCTCCTCCTTCTACCTCAACAGGGAATGGCGGAGGGTCTACCTTCCTCTGAGTCCTAGCCCCAAGAAGGAAGTTCTGCCCTCCTTCAGGAAGTCACCGCCCCAATATAAGAAACACATGAACCCTATTCATAAGTTCCACTCACTAAGCAACCCCTTAAGACCCACTAAGGAAACTCACCATCACTTAAAACGTTCCATGTTTCAAACTCAAACCAGGAAATTCCATGCCCTACCCCATCAAATACTGAATTTAAGAACCCCATCTTCACCGTAAAGAAATCCCAATTCCATTGGAGAACACATGTCAGAAGTCAGGAATTGCCCATTTTAATCTAATAAGTTACATTTACCTTTTAGGAAGCTTAAAACTTATGTTTAGAAAGCCCAAGCTGTTATCCAGGCAGTCTCCAGGCAGGAAATTCTGTGCCCCTTCAGTTATCCGGACGTCCAACCCAGGAAGTCCCACCCACCTCTTTTTTTTTTTTTTTTGGCTGCAACTTTTGCCCCCTGCAGTGGAAGGGCGGAGTCCTAACCACTGGACAGCCAGGGAATCCCCCCCCCCCAACCTCTTAGTAGATCCTGACCTTCCACACTTCCAGGAAGTGCCGCCCCCACCCCCCGCCTTCCTATCACTTTCAGCCAACTGAGGAAGTCTAATTCCCCGGAAGTTCTAGACATGCAGTTCAGAAAGTCTCGTCATCCACTCGCGGAGACTGATTCCTCACAATCACGCCTACCAAGGCCAATTCAGAAACCTCAATGCTCCACTCCCCCCAAAAGTTCTACCTTCTACAGTCAAATCAAGAAGTCCTATGCCCACTTCAGGAAGCTCCCAAGACCCTAAAATCCTAACCTCCACCAAGAAAAGCCCCATTTCTCTTCACTTCTTGCCTTGCTTCCAGTCCCAACATCAAGGCTCTGCCTGCATCCCACTATCCCACCTAGAACCCAGACACCACCCCATTGGCAGAAGTCCCTCCCTTGGCCACTCCTGCGGCTGGCAGGAGAAATGCCCACGACACCTACAGCTGTCTGCCTCTGCAGGAACCCTGAGGCAGCTGATGGTGGAGAGCTGGTCCTGGGTGGCTCGGACCCAGCACACTACATCCCACCCCTCACCTTTGTGTTAGTCACGATCCCTGCCTACTGGCAGATCCACATGGAGCGGTGAGGAACCTGGCCTCCTAGGTCTGGGAGGAGTGGGCTAGAGCCTAAAATCCAGTGTCCTGGTGTGAAGGGAGCCGAGGACCCAGACTCCTAGGTCTGATGGAGGAGGGATTGTGGGCCGGGACTCCTGGCTCTGCAGGAGGAGGGGGCTGGGGGTCTGGCCTCCTAGGATGCTGGCTCTAATGACTGCCTCCTTCTGCTTCACAGTGTGGAGGTTGGCACAGGGCTTACTCTTTGTGCCCGGGGCTGTGCTGCCATTCTGGACACAGGCACGTCTCTCATCACGGGACCCACTGAGGAGATCCGGGCCCTGCAGGCAGCCACTGGGGGAGTCCCCCTGCTAATGGGGGAGGTGAGGACCTGGTGTCTGGTGGGTGTGCGCTGGGGAGGCTAATAGGGATTTAATGGTGGACATTGGGCAGGATGCTCTGGCCTGCGGGTGGGAATCGCATGGCTAAGAGGTATGCACGGGCTGAAAACACTCGACCTTGTGAGTGACAGGCCAGGGGTTAGTGAGGGGAAGCGAGGACACCTCCCAAGTGTCTAAGTGACTCCGGGGACAGGA
Source organism: Grampus griseus (assembly GCF_964374135.1). Taxonomy (NCBI): domain Eukaryota; kingdom Metazoa; phylum Chordata; class Mammalia; order Artiodactyla; family Delphinidae; genus Grampus; species Grampus griseus. Next base: position 6,545,423 of record NC_139013.1, read on the forward strand.
CAGGATGAGAGTGAGTAAACTTATAATTAGTATAAGACTAATTACATACACATATAGGCCCAGTATGGCCCGTGGGCCACCAGTTTTTGATTTTCAATTAGAGGAAAAGAGGTTTTGATCAAATGGGAGCCTAGGGGAAGTGGCAACAACTATATAGGAGTGAGGGAAAAGCCAATAAGGCTACAGAAGACAGTAGAGCCTGACCACACAAGGTCCTGAATACCTAGCTGCTCAAAACGGACATTTCCCTGTTGCGCTGGGAGTCATGGAAAGAATTTGAGCAAAGAAGGACTCCCTCGTCTCTACTTGCTCCTCTTTTCCCTCAGTACCTCATCCAGTGCTCGAAAATCCCAACGCTCCCTCCAGTCTCCTTCCTCCTTGGCGGGGTCTGGTTTAACCTCACGGCCCAGGACTCATCCAGGTAGGTGGCAGTCACAATGACCCGTCAGTGACGGGTTGAGAGGGTGGGGCTGGGAGTGAGACATCACTAGGGCCAAGCAGGAACCACATAAACATTTCTAGTGCCCACGGTAGTGGGCGGGGCGAAGCTCTGGCTCGTAGGAAGAAGGAACACCGGTGGGCGTGACACGACACCTGTGATCCGTCTTGTCGCCCTCTAGATTCCTCGTGGTGGCGTCTGTCTCTGCTTGTCTGGCTTCCAGGCTCTGGACATGCCTCCGCCCGCAGGGCCCCTCTGCGGGGCGATGTCTTCTTGGGCAGCTACGTGGCCGTCTTCGACCGTGGCGACAGGAAAAGCGGGGCGCGAGTGGGGCTTGGGCGCGCTCGAGCTCGTGGAGCAGGACGGTGAAAGCGTGGGCTTGCGCAGGCGCAGTTCTCCGGTTGAGGCCCTGGTTATGCGCATGCGCATCCCCCGATACTCAGTAAAAATCTATTTCTATTAAACTTACCTGGGTCTCTTCCTTTTTTTTTTTTTTTTTTTTTTTTTGCGGTACGCGGGCCTCTCACTGTTGTGGCCTCTCCCGTTGCGGAGCACAGGCTCCGGACGCGCAAGCTCAGCCGCCATGGCTCACGGGGCGTAGCCGCTCCGCGGCATGTGGGATCTTCCCTGACCGGGGCACGAACCCGTGTCCCCTGCATCGGCAGGCGGACTCTCAACCACTGCGCCACCAGGGAAGCCCCCCTTTTTTTTTTAAGCGCGTGATTTTTTTCAGAAAAAAGTGTCCGGCTCTCTGGAGTTGAGAAAGAAAGGAAGGAGAAAGGTATCATTCCTCTCCAAGGCGCACACTGGTGCGAGGGTCCTATACTACGAAGCCCATGAAGCCTCTCGCCTACACTGCCTCTCCTCAAATGCACTCGACGCCGCGGAGCATCACGGACGTTGTAGTCTAGGCGGTGTTCACGTCCTAACGGGGGCGGGCGCAGCCACAACACGCGTGGGAGGCAACAGGTCGCGACGGCAGCGACAGGTGGCAGTGGGGGGTGGCTGAAATCGTAAAGGATTTTCCAACCCTTGTTCTAAGGGGAGGAGATACCATTCCCGCACACTTAATCTCCTGTTCTTCTCTACCCTTGGGATTCCCCGGGTTGGGGGGAGCTGGGCTGCCCCTCCTCCGGCGATGATGTCACTACCCTCCTCCGCAGCCTCTCGCTGCCCAGAGCTGCGGGGCTGGGTCACCCCTCCCCCATCGCTAATCCCGGATTCCCCCATCCCCGCCCCGCCTCGACTTGGGGTGAGTACGGGGGAGGGGGAGAAGGCACAGGGTCCGGGGGCGGTAAGACAGCCCAAATCCCAGTTTTGGAGGCGGGGGACTCGGGAGAGGAGGACTCAAAGGTTACGGCGGAGAGGTAATTGGAGGGTCTCGAGGGACCAAGGATCGTAGGCAGAGTCCCCACATTTTCAGCTTTAGTGCCTGGAAGATCGTCTTTCCTGGATTTAGAACTGATAGGAATGGGCGCGGAGGAACAAGGAAGGGGTCTTGGAAGTCAGGAAGGGGAAGACCCTTCCCCAATTCCAGGGCTTTGGGGAATGGGGGAGGGAGAGTTAGGAGGCGGCGCCAAGGATGACTGAGGTGAGAGTCTGGGGCTTTCAGGAATTTTGTGCCTTGAAGGCCTGAGAAGGGATAGACTGGGAAGGAGGAGGGATGGGGAAAGGGTCTGAAGACGCGAACAGACATTGGCCTCCCCTCCCCTGGTGTCCGTCGCTAAAAATCGAGTCCACGTCCCTCTGGCCTGTTTGCCGAGCTGGGTGTCCCATAACCCAAGCCCTCATTATGCCTCCAGAAGCCTCCCCTATGGGTGGAGAATTCAGGCTCACAAATCCCCGCATACCCTGGTGGGGCCTGGAGAGGGCCATGTGGGAGTGACGGCACCCAAATTTCCCAGGGCCTGATGGAGTCTGGATCATCCTTGACCGAGCCTCTTCCCCCAATCCCACGGTCTTTAATCCCGAGTCTCATTCCCTATTCTCCCCTCTTCCAGCCTCCTCGCTCCCCCCACCCCATCCCTGCCTTCCCCACTTCCCTCTGCCCCAGCCCGCACCTGCCTGGCTGCTATCAAAGGCTGAAGAGAAAAGTAGAGTTGGGTAGGGTGGGGGGAGGGTATAAGGGAGGATGGCTGACTTAGGTCCTTACCCTAGCCCTTACTCCCAGCTCCTAGTGCCTACCCAACGCCGGCCCCAGCATCCACCCCCACGCCCCACCTGCCTAGAAGCCTCACTCAACCCAAGACCATTCCCTCACCTCAGGATTCACTGCTTCTGCCTGGGGATACACCAGAATCCGGGGCAGAGCAGAGTAGGAAGCCCCGATGTCTTTTCTCTACCCTCCTGGGTCCCACGGGGGCTTGAGGACTGCCTGAGAACAGTGGATCAGGGGGCAGTGGGGGGAGTTGAGGTAAACTACCTCCCTGGTCCGCAGGACGGGCCCCACTTCTGCAACTCTCTGCAGTGACGCAGCCTCGAGTCCTGGCCAGGTTGAGGATTAGAGACGGTGATGCGGTGAGAGCCTGAGAGAAAGGGACAGAAATCCAGAGGGAGGGACAGAGACTGAAGGACAGCAGGACAGAGCCCCAAAGAAGTGGGGACAGAGACCCAGAAAAAGGGGGACAGGGATTCAGAAAGGGGTGAAAGAGGCACGGGGTGGGGGTGGGGGATAGAGGCCCAGGGAAGGGAAAGAAAGAAAAAGGACAGAAAGAGAAAAAGCAGTGACAGAGGGGGAAAAGAGACGGAGGAGGGGAAAAAGACACGGGGAAGGAGGTAGTAAAAGAACAAGAGCTAGGGGGACGGAGACCCAGATGGATGGGCAGAGACCAGAGAGAGGAGGGAGCCTGGGATGCCCTGGGATGGCGGGGTGGGGGGGGGAGTGGAGGACAGAGACACAAAGAGGAGGGACAGAGACTGGAGGGAACAGAGACCCAGAGAGAGGCAAATCCGAGAAAAAGGTCCAGAGGTCAAGATGAGACTGGGGGTGGGGAGATCGAGACACAGTCAGGGGAGAGGAGACAGAGGCTTAGAGAGAAGAGGGGCAAGACTCAGAAGGAGGGGGACAGATACAGAGAACAATGGGACAGAGAACCAGAGGGAGCGCAGAGTAAGGAGGGGCCAGAGCCTCAGAGGAGTAAGGGCAGAGACAGGGGGACAAATATTCAGAAAAGGGTAGAAAAAGAGACACTAAGAGACACAGAAGCGGGAGTCGGGGTGGAGAGGGAGGCGATACCAACCAGCCGCCGTACCTGCAGAGGGAGGAGGCGGGCTGGGAGCAGTGCAGACCTGGGACGCCCGCAGCCCCTGACCCACCCACTTCCCTCCCACAGGCACAGACTCCTGCCGCCGCAGCCCCAGCCGCAGCCGCTGGCCCCGCCCCAGCCCCCGCGCCTGCGCTCTACCACCCGGGGTCCAGTCCAGCCCAGGGGGCGGGGCCTGACAGGCTCCGGGGCCGTCCGCCTAGTTCTGGCCCCGCCCACCATTGGCCCCGCCCCAACTTTCTGCCCTCCCACCAGGACTCTCTGAAACCTAATCCCGCCCAATTTCCTATTGGCCCCGCCTATTGCCTCAGCCTAGACTTTGTTTCCCGGCCTTTTGGTTTCTCCCCTCCGCCTCTCTTAAGACCTCTCTTAAGACTCTCCTTACCAGTTCTCATCCATCCTTTGGTTCTGCTGGCTGCAGTCCGCCGTTATCTAGACCTCGCCCACTTTCCCTCACCTCGTTCCCCCTTCTAAGGCCCTACTGACCCTTAGAACTATCTCCCAGGTTTTCTGGCCCCCAAGACTTCCCGTTCTAGGTCCCACCGCTCCGTCCATCCCGGTAGCTTTGTACTCTGCAGGTCTCACCTTTTCCTTAGCCATTCTCTACACTCTTAGCCTGCCCCGCCCCCACCTAGCCTGGTTGCTTTCAAATCCCTTAAAGCGCCGCTCCTCCCTTAGTCTTGCCTTTCCACAGCCCATTCAAGACTTATTTTACCATTCGTGGATCCCACCCACCTCCCGCAGTCCCTCCGAATCCTTCCTGACATTCTCCCGGCCCAGCCACGGCTAAACGGGCCGCGTTTGCAGCTCCGACCCTTCCCCTTCTTTTCCTCGCCTCCCTTAGTCCTAGCCAGAAGCTCTCAGGTTTTCAGGCCTCGCCCATTTCCGCCCCTTCTCACTGGGTCTCAGTCCCTGTTCCCCTTGCCGTGTCCCCTTTCTGTCCAGTCTAGTGCCACTCTCCATTTCCAGTTCCCGCCCCTCATTCAGTCCCGCCCCCTCACTCTCCCAGCCCAATTAGGACTGTTTCTAATTTCTGTGGCGCTGCCTCTTCTTAAGATCCGCTCTGCCCCGTCCAATCAATGTTAGGAGCTCAACCCGGCAGTCTCCATCTGCCCCACTTCACCGGGTATTGCTTGCCGGCTCTTTAGGTCCGTCTCTATGCAATCCAGACGGCCGCCCCGACTGTGGCCCTGCCCCTGACTCCGCCAGTCACGGACAGTCAGGCCCCTTTAAATAGCTCGGACCTGTCCCCTTCCTCTGCCCGACCCGCTCCTTTTCTTAGTTCTATCAGATCTCTTTCTTATATTTAGCCCCGCCTCCTCTGTTCTCCCAGTGCTGCCAAACCAGGCAACTTTAGCCTCCCATCCCGCCTTAACACCTCGCTCGGCCCCGCCCCTTATCCCAGAAAGACCCAATCGGTGTGTTCCATCTGCGGCCCCGCCCCGACCAGCTAGGCGGAGTTGGAGTCCGGGCCCTTCTCTCAGCTTTAGCCCCGCCCCCCACCTCTTCCCAGGCCAATCAATTCAGTTTCTCCCTCCCTGCGGTCTCGCCCCCTCCCTCCATCACCTCCTATCACCCAATCACATCTCTCTCCCCTGCGGCCCCGCCCCCTGATACCCCGCCCCTCCCTCTCCGCCCCCCATCCAATGCTGAGCTCAGTCTGCGTCTCATCCTTCCGCGGGCGCCAGGGGTCCAGCAAACAGCAGCCGGTGTCGCCGCCGCAGCCGTCCGAGTCCCCGCTGCCGCTGCCCCCGCCGCCACCGCCACCGCCACCGCCGCCGCTGCAGCAGCAGCAGCAGCCTGCGCAGCCCGGCCCCGCCGCGTCCCCGGCGGGCCCCCCGGCACCCCGCGGGCCCGGGGGCCGGCGCGCCGAGCCATGCCCCGGGCTGCCGGCGGCGGCCATGGGGCGGCACGGCGGCGGCGGTGGCGACAGTGGCAAGATCGTGATCAACGTGGGCGGCGTGCGCCATGAGACGTACCGCTCGACGCTGCGCACCCTGCCGGGGACGCGGCTGGCCGGCTTGACGGAGCCCGAGGCGGCGGCGCGCTTCGACTACGACCCGGGCGCCGATGAGTTCTTCTTTGACCGGCATCCGGGTGTCTTCGCCTACGTGCTCAACTACTACCGCACTGGCAAGCTGCATTGCCCGGCCGACGTGTGCGGGCCGCTCTTCGAGGAGGAGCTTGGCTTTTGGGGCATCGACGAGACCGACGTGGAGGCCTGCTGCTGGATGACCTACCGGCAGCACCGGGACGCCGAGGAAGCGCTCGACTCCTTCGAGGCACCCGACCCCTCGGGCGCCGCCAACGCTGCCAACGCTGCGGGCGCCCATGACGCGGGCCTGGACGACGAGGCGGGCGCGGGCGGCGGCGGCCTGGACGGCGCGGGCGGCGAGCTCAAGCGCCTCTGCTTCCAGGACGCTGGCGGCGGCGCCGGGGGCCCGCCAGGGGGCGCGGGCGGCGCGGGCGGCACGTGGTGGCGCCGCTGGCAGCCCCGCGTGTGGGCGCTCTTCGAGGACCCCTACTCGTCGCGGGCCGCCAGGGTGAGCGTACTCTCGGAGCCCCCATCCCCCTCCCCTCTCGTGGAGCTCCCAGACCCTCAGAAACGCCCCATCCTCGCCCTTAATCCCTGGTCCTTCCCAGCCCTTCCTGGTCTCTCGGCCTCCCAGCCTCTTAGTCTCCCATACTCTGAACACACCCCCGTCTCCCGGCCATCCCCAGATCCTCAGAAGATCTCTTTGCCACCTTGAGAATACTCCAGACCTCTCTAAACCCCACCCAGCTTATCTAGGCCATCGTAGGCCCTTAGAAACTTCCTTTCTGACCATGAATCTCTTAAACACACCCCCTGAACAACCCCACATCTACCTTTCCTGGACCCCTCCTGAGACCCTCAGAAGACATTTCCTCAACCCTGAGTCTTCTTAGCCCCTTTTAACCTCTTCTCACCTCTCTTGGCCACCCCTCAGACCCTCAGAAGACCCTTGTCCAGCCTTCAGTTTCTTGTACCTCCTTAGATCCTCAGAAGACATCTCTTTCTAACCCTCAAAGTGTCCCAGGCCCTGTGAATACTGTCTCCACCCCTTGCAGACCCTCTGAAGCCTGCTCTCTAGCTTCCAGTCTTCAGTCCTGAAGCCTCTCCCAGCACCTCTGATTCTCCTTCTGCCCGTCTCCACATCCCCTCCCTATCTCCAAGTTTGAGTCTCCTGGTTACCTTTGAACCCCCCTTGCTTATTCTGCCCTTAAAGTCTCAGAATAGTTCCCACCCCAATCTCAGAGTCCCCTGGACTCCTCTGAACCTCCAAACCACTTGCTCTGGCTAGTATACTTCCCCCTCACTGCAACAGAGTCTTGGGGCTTCTTCTCTCCTGGGACCCTGCTGCCCCCTCTGTGTTCACATCCCTTCCTGCATCCTCCACACCAACTCCCCTCCCGAGGATTTCCCCATACAGCTCCAGACTTCCCCCAAGGCTTTCACACTCCTCCTCAATGTCTCCAGAAGAGTCCTGAGCCCCCATGATATGTTTTTCCTCTCCAGAACTTCCCATATGCCCTCCAGAATAGCTTCTCTCTCATCCACAGATTCTCCCAACTTCTTCCTTCATCTTTAAACTGCATAGCCCACTCTCTATCTCTGGGACGCCCTCCTCCCACCCTCAGCCTCCCAGCCTCTTTCCTAGTGGGTAAATGACTTTCCTTCCCGCTCCAGAACTTTACCTAACCTCAATCCTTGGGACCCTCCTCAAGTTATCAGCCCCCAAACTTCCTCCTCAAAATAGCTCCCAGGTCTTTCTGATCTACCTTGGTATCTTCCCACCTGACGCCCCTCCCTAGGCCCTGCTCACTTCCCCTTTCCTAACGCCCCCCCCACTACCCATTCCAAAGCACAGGACTGGGCCTCTCAGACCCCCCTCTGCCCCCCGCAAAGTGAACCAAAGAGCCCACACTCCAGCCTTCTCCTCTCTCCAGTCTTATCTCTCTCAAAATTCCATATTTCCCCCAAAGCTCTCTTCGTCTCCCCCCCAAAAAAACTTTCCTCAAACATCTGTAACTTCCCAGGCTAAATAGCTATCCTTCCCCCTGGTTCTCATTTGAACCTCTTCCTCCTCTTAACTTCCTCCCTGTGTTGGAGGAGAGAGGACAGTTCAAGATGTGGGGGTGGGAAATTAGAGAGAGGAGGGAAAGAGGAGAGACTCCAGGCCCCTTTCTAGCCTCCTGGGGACCCAAACACTCGGAGGAGGCGGTCCGGCACCCTCCCCCCACCGTGCCGCGTCCTGGGCCGGCCAGGAAGGACACGGAGGACCCGCAGTGCCGCATTCGCACTGGGGGAGGGAGCGAGGGGGAGGGGGGCCGGAGGCACCGCATAAAGTTTGGTCCCCGGGAAGCGCTGAGTTGGCAAGATTTGGGGTTGGGTGGGGGGGAGGTGGGGGAGAGGAGGTGCAGAAAGGACGTGGCCCTATATGCCCCCTCAGGCCTCTGAGCGGCACCCTCCCCCCATGGCCTGGGGAGCCCTTCCCTCTTGTGACCCCATTGAAGTGTTCTGAGGTGAAACTAGGGGTCTGGGACAGCTATGGGGAACATTCATTTACTTTACAGATGTGTTTTGAGTGTCCACGTAGTGCCAAGCATCTTCTAGCCGCCAAATGAGAGTTTGAGAGTTGAGAGTTGAGGCCAACGCAAAGTGGAGGGTCCGACTCTACCTCCCCCTCACTCCTCTCCCCATAATCTCCTCTTTCCTTCTTACAGGGACTCCATGCCCTCCTACCCCTTCTGCTTTTGAAGCATCTCTGGACAAGGGGGTCCTGACGCTGTCCAGCTTCTAAGCTGCGCACTGCGACGGGTGCCCACCTTTCTTTCTGTGTCCCGGGAGGGAAGGAGTTAAGCAAGCTCCTGGCCTGTGGCCTCCCGCTGTGAAGCGGCACTGCGGCTGCGCACTGCCTGCTCGGCAACGGCCTGGAATGGGTTAAGACAGCGCTCAGGCCTTGCGGCTGCGCACTGCGGTGGGGGAGCTGTCCGTGGTGCTGCCCCCCGCGCGCCCCGCCCCCTGGTCCATCCGGCCCGCCCCCACTGCGGTGCCGCAACCTGCGCCCAGCGCCCGGCTCGGAGGGGGGCGGGGGAGCACCACGCATGCGCTCTGCGGAGGCCTCTGGCCTCTTAAACCACTGCGGAGAAACGAAGAGGGGGGCGGGGCAGAGGGCCAGAGTTGAGCCCTAGCCCACCCCAAGATCTAGGGTCATCTCTGAGGCGGACGCTGGCCCGCCTCTCGGCTCTGCACTTCAGATTAAAGTCAAGGTCTCCCAAGCCCGGACCTTGCCCCCCATCCTGTGGAGGAAAGGGAGTGCTGAGAGGGACAGTGCTGGCCCGGGAGCCAACCCTGGCTCTCCTCCCTTCTCTGCACCCCAGGCCATCTCTCCTCTACCCATCTGATTAAAGCCCCCTCTGCCTCAAAGCCCATCCCCTTCCTTCTCTAAGGACTAACCCCACTCCTTCGACCTCCCTTCTACATATCTGATAAAGCCAACTACAATTTCTAGGGGCCTTCTCCAAGAGCTTGACCCTGTCTCTTCTCAAGGCCTTCATCAAAACCCACACCATTGGGCTCAGGACCATCTTGAAATGAACCAGGCACCCCTGCCCCCATATCTCTGAACCTCTGACAAGCCCCTTCACCTCTCCTTGGGCCTAGCCCTGCCCTCTCCCCTTGCCCTATGTTCAAGCCCCTGACATTCCCTTCCTTTCCAGAGCCTTAAACCCCACCCCTATCATCTTCCCTTTTTTCAGTCTTGACCCTTCACCTCCTTCTTCCTTCAGGGACCTAACATCCCTCCTCCCCTCTGTGGGTCCAACTCTGCGCTGTTCTCTCTGGGTGAGGGCCTCACTCAGCCTTCTCCCTTTTCTGAGACCCAGTCATTAGCATCAAGGTCCTTAAACACCGGCACCTATCTGAGGCCTCAACCTTGGCTCCCTTTAACTGATGCCGCAACACCCTAATAACGGCTCAAGCCTTACTAAGTTCCAAACACTAGACCAAGCACTAGTTTTGGAGTCAGGCCCTTTGTATACTCATCTAATGTAATCCTTACAATAATCCTGTAAAAAATTTGAGGTTCAGAAAGATTAATCTCCTTGCTCAATTAGGCAGGGAAAAAGCTGGATTCAAACCCAGGCTTTCTTACTCTTAACCACCTCCTGGTTCTGCCTCCGACCCACCTTCTCCCCTTCGCCTTCCCTCAGCTCCAAGCTAAGCCCCAAAGCCTCTGAGACTCAGGATGTATGATCTTAGTCTCCCTACCCACATCCCCCAGCAGAATGCTTGGACCCTGCCAGGGACCCCTGAGATACGACACAGGGAACAGGAGCGGGGGGGATGGTCTAGGAGACAGAGCAAGGAGGCAAAAATTGCTGTTTCCAGGAAAGAAGTGGCCCATCTGCTGCTGCTTCTGGGGCCAGCTCTTCTCCCGAGCTGGGGGAGAGCTGCCTCTGATCCTTTTGCAAGATTTAGAGAGAACAGGATGCAAGAAGTGATGGAGGCACTGGGGTTGGGACACCTGGGTTTCCCTGGAGTTTGTGTCTGGGAAAGGGGCCACTGGGAGGGTCTCAGGGAGATGGCTAATTGACCAGATGCCTGGGTCACCTTTTGCTCTCTCTCTCCTGTCCTGCCCCGCAGTACGTGGCCTTCGCCTCCCTCTTCTTCATCCTCATCTCCATCACCACCTTCTGCCTGGAGACCCACGAGGGTTTCATCCACATCAGCAACAAGACAGTGACGCAGGCCTCCCCGATCCCTGGGGCTCCGCCGGAGAACATCACCAATGTGGAGGTGGAGACGGAGCCCTTCCTGACCTACGTGGAGGGTGTGTGTGTCGTCTGGTTCACCTTTGAGTTTCTCATGCGCATCACCTTCTGCCCAGACAAGGTGGAATTTCTCAAGAGCAGCCTCAACATCATCGACTGTGTGGCCATCCTGCCCTTCTATCTGGAGGTGGGGCTCTCGGGCCTCAGTTCCAAGGCCGCCAAAGACGTGCTGGGCTTCCTGCGGGTCGTCCGCTTTGTCCGGATCCTGCGCATCTTCAAGCTCACGCGGCACTTCGTGGGGCTGCGCGTGCTGGGCCACACTCTCCGTGCCAGCACCAATGAGTTCCTGCTACTCATCATCTTCCTGGCGCTTGGTGTGCTCATCTTCGCCACTATGATCTACTACGCTGAGCGCATTGGCGCTGACCCCGATGACATCCTGGGCTCCAACCACACCTACTTCAAGAACATCCCCATCGGCTTCTGGTGGGCCGTGGTCACCATGACAACCCTGGGCTACGGAGACATGTACCCCAAGACGTGGTCAGGGATGCTGGTTGGGGCGCTGTGTGCCCTGGCTGGGGTGCTCACCATCGCCATGCCCGTGCCCGTCATTGTCAACAACTTTGGCATGTACTATTCGCTGGCCATGGCCAAACAGAAGCTGCCCAAGAAGAAGAATAAACATATTCCCCGGCCTCCGCAGCCCGGCTCGCCCAACTATTGCAAGCCCGACCCACCGCCACCGCCCCCGCCCCATCCTCACCACAGCAGCGGCAGCATCAGCCCTCCACCACCCATCACCCCGCCCTCCATGGGGGTGACTGTGGCAGGGGCCTACCCACCAGGGCCCCACACGCACCCCGGGCTGCTCAGGGGGGGAGCGGGTGGGCTCGGGATCATGGGGCTGCCTCCTCTGCCTGCCCCTGGGGAGCCTTGCCCATTGGCTCAGGAGGAAGTGATTGAGATCAACCGGGCAGGTGAGGAGGGGGCGCGAGGGGTGGAGGTGGGGGGCACAGGCAGAGGTGGGGAGGTTGTGAGGGGGGCAGGAGGTAGTTGCTGAGACTCCGGAGAGATGGGGTGGTCAGCAACAGAGACGGAAGAGAGGACAGTGAACAGCAATTGCTGAGGCCAGAGAAGAGGCACGGAAATAGTGATGGAGAAACAGAGATTTCGTGTGAAGGAGAGTTTTGGGGAGAGACAGACTTGCAGCCAAGGTATTCAGGGGAACCAGGGGGGTGGGGGGCAGAGCGATCAGCCATATGGTGAGAGGGACTCAGAGAAAGAGAGATGGGGGGGCGGTTCAGAGCACAGGGAGAGAGTCTCACATGGGAATCAGGGGCCAGAGACCGAGGACAGGGCACTGTTGCAGTGTCTGATGAAGGAGGTGAGGGGAGAGGAAAGTTGACTGAGCCTGTGCTCATCTCTCCCCCCCCAGGGGAGTCTGTGTCTCAGAGGCAGTGATTGGGGCATCAGTCCCAGGGAAGGGAGAGGCTGGGGGGCCCCACCCCCATGCCGTAAGTAGGTCAAGAAAGGGAGCTGGGCTGCCCGGCCCCCATCTTTCTCCCTCAGCCGCTGACCCAGTTTCACACCAATTAAAAATAGCTAAAGTCAGAGCCTGGGGGACCCCCACCTCCCCCCTCCCTCATCTGTCACCTTCCCAACGCCTCCCACTGTGCCCTTGCCAGCGTCCGACACCCCTCCCTAAACTACCACCTCCCAGCCCCCTGCATCCCTCCCAGCCATCCCTCCAAACCTATCCGAAACCATGCACCCTACCCCAGCTGTGCCCTATTTGGTCCACTTCAACCAACCATCCCACCCTCCACTCTGTCTCAGCCTCCTTCCCAGCACCCAGTTCACTTCCCAACCACCTCTTCCCCCCGTCCCTGTCCCTTCAAACACCCGACACCCTACCTCAGTCCTGCCCTTCTCAGAACCCAACACCCCGCCTGACCCCCACTTCCTAGCCTTCAACGCCCTTCCCTACCCTTTTGTCCTTCCCAACACTCAGCACCCTCCCCACCCAGGACCCGCTCCCCAAACCCACCAGCCACACCCCCTAGCCACCTGCACCTCCATCACCTCTCCTTGCTGACCTTGCCCTCTCCATGAGTTCCCACACCTCACTCTCTCCTTTGTGTCTCTGTCTGACCCTCGGGACACAGATCCTCGCCCCAACGGGGACCCTGCAGCAGCTGCGCTTGCCCACGAGGACTGCCCAGCTATTGACCAGCCCGCCATGTCACCAGAAGACAAGAGCCCCATCACCCCCGGGAGCCGGGGCCGCTACAGCCGGGACCGAGCCTGCTTCCTGCTCACTGACTATGCCCCTTCCCCTGATGGCTCCATCCGGAAAGGTGAGGTGCCCTCCACTGGCCCCCTGGGACCCTCCCTCTCTTCCCCTCCCCCAGGGGAGGGGAGAGAGGGAGATGAGGGAGGAGGTGCTGGACTTCCCTTCCCCCATCTCCTGGCCCCAAATTCCCTCCCTCTTAGACGCCCTCCCCCAAATTTCCTCACCACTGACCCTTCACCTGTCTTTATTCCATCTCCATGTCCCCCCCCCGACCCTCTGGCCTTTTCCCCCACCCCCAGCCACTGGTGCTCCCCCACTGCCCCCCCAAGACTGGCGTAAGCCAGGCCCCCCAAGCTTCTTGCCCGACCTCAACGCCAACGCTGCAGCCTGGATATCCCCCTAGTGGACGAACCCCCTCCCCCCAGGGTAAGTAGCCCCCACCCTCTGAACCCCCTCCCTCCTGACTAACCCATCTGAGAACATGCAGCCCCCATTGACCAAGACTCCTGTCCCCTCACTCCGAACAGCTCCATCCAATTAACCCCCAGCCCTGACACTGGCCCCGCACCCACCTGCCCAGGACCTGCGGTGCCCCTCACTAACCCCTAGAACTAAGCCCACCCCTCCCCACCATGTGCCTGACCTCCCTCCCCGCCCTTACGACTGACCCCCATTCTCAGCCCCATCCACATCTCTCTCCCTGCCTCCCCCCTTGGTTTTGCTTTTGTTTATTTAACCAAGAAAATGGGGTACACACCCAGGACATTCTTCTGGGCGCAGGTTGGGGTGGGACAGACTCAGCCACTCACGCAGTCCCCTGTGGATTGGCCAGCACTGACAAAGCACACACAGGCTCCCGGTGCAGCGCTAGGCCCAGGGGACTCAGCAGTGAGCAATCCAACCGCACCCCCGCCCTCCACGAGCTCTCAGGTTGGGGGAGAGGCAGACACAGACCTAGAACTGAGGCCGAGAAGCAGGGCTGGGCTGAGGAGCCTTGTCCCAGGATCTGGGGAGAGGCGGGTCTGCTCTGGGGCTTCGTGAGGACGCACCTGAGTGGGGAGACTGCAGTTCAGGAGGCTGGGGAGGAGGCTGGGATGAGGGTCCAGGGGGAGAGGACAAAGCCTGAGCCGGGGTCAGGGCATTGGGGGTGGAGAGGAAGGAAAGAGACAGAGTCGGGGGGCCAGGGGTCAAGAGAGCAGGGTCAGGACTGGCCAGTGGGGGAGGTGAGGGAGATAGAGTGAGGAGACGGCAGACGAATTATTCAGCAAACATAACGAAGCACTTTGCACGTGCCAGGAATCCAACGTATATTCTGTAATCCTCACAACCACCCCAGCTGACCCCTAACTTCATTCATTCATGCATGCATGCAGCAACTGATGATTGAGGGTAGAATTCCAGGCACTGGAGATTTAGCAGGGCACAAAGCAAGAATCTGCCATCACAGAGTTGCTACTCTAGAGCCTGGGTCAACATACTACAGCCAGGGGCCAAATGTGTCCACCAGCTGTTTTGTAAATAAAGCTTTATTGGAACACAGCCACTGTCTACAACCGCAGACTGGAATAGTTTCGACCGAGATGGTATGGCCCACAGAGCCCTGAAAATTTTGACCATCTGGCCCTTTACAGCGAATGTCTGCCACTCCATGACTGGAGGAAGCAGAAAACAAACAAAAGGATAATTACTCTGGCCAGGTCAGAGAAGGGGTGAGAGTCTTTCTGAGAAGGTGACATGAAATTTGAAAGCTGAAAAAGCTCCAGCCAGGCAGAAGAAACAGCAAGTGAAAAGGCCCTGAGGTGCTGCCTGAGGTGCTGAGGTGGGATGAGCTTGGTCTGTTAAAGGAACAGCGAGGAGGGAAGTGTGGCTGGAGCTGAGTGGCCTAAGGGAGAGGGGAGGAGTCTGGGGGGGAAGGTTTTTTTGGCCATGGTGAGAGGCTGGATTTGATCTTAAAAATGATGGGAGGCCACCTGAAAGCATTTGATCTATCGCTTATTCATTCAACACATGCCTGTGGAATCTCCCTTCGCAATACAGAGATACATCCTAAAGAATCCCTACTCACAGCCTAAGGAGATGCCACGGCAGGACTTAGGGAGCCTCCAAGGACAGCCGCATCTAAACCCCCTTGTCTTACAGAAGTTCAGGGAGGTCCATGGCCAACCCCCAGCCACAGAGCAGATGGGGGACAAGAACCCAGGCTTCTGGGGTCCTAGTCCAGAGGGGACTGTCTGGCTCTTCTTGTTCTATCCCCGGACCTCTCCTTGTTGCAACCCACCCCCCACCTCCATCATCCTCCACTTTCATCTCATTACCAACCCCCTGCCTCCCCGCTCCCATCTCACCCCTCGCCCTGCTTGCACCCAGTCCTGTTACCCACCTCCCTTTGTTCCCCACTCCCAGGTCTGGATGGGCCCCTATGGAATTGAGGGGCAGGGGGAGGGGGGAGGATTCGGGAATGTGGGTGAGGGAGGACTGGGGGGGGCCGGTGGGGGGAGTTCCCTGCTTCTCTTGCCTCGGATGCCAAAATCCATTCATTGAACTCAAATTATGGCTGGAGCTGATGGGGCTGACTGAACTCCCTCCCCCAAGGTCCTGGATCCCTCCCTCTTCCACACGCCTCCCTTCCTAACTAACCTTCCTCCAGGACCCACCCTCCACTATTACCCCCCAACCAAGATCCTTCCTCCTGACCTGACCCTCACCCGCCCCATGACCCCTCCCTTCTCCGTCTCCCCTCACCAACCATCTGATTCCCGCACCTGACCTGCACTCCCCCCATCCTCCCCAGCCCTCCCCCTCCTCTTTCCTTCATCCTCCCCTTCCCCCTCAGCCACCCCGGAAGCTCCTTCCATATTTGATGTCTCTGGCCGCCCCCATTTCACTGCTCCCCTCCCCCGGAAAACACCAGAGAGGAGGAAGAGATCTCAGCTTTTCTCCGTCCCCCCAACAGTGAGGCTGTGTTGGGGGGTTCCCCCTGCCCACCCGCCCCCCCCGTGACTCTGTGTATTTCTGTCCCCAGCTCTTGTCACCGCCTGAGACCTCGTGAGACCCTCGGTCCCCCCCTGCCCCTTCCCCCCAGGTTAGCAATTGGGAATGGCTGGGAGGGGGTGTCCCCAAGATACTGGGCTTCCAACCTCCCCCAGGCCCTCTCTCCAACAGTCAAGATGCCCTCGTCCAGACAGACCCCTTCGTACTGCCTAGCAAAGCCCTAGAAGAGCCCAGACAGTGGCAGAACTCTTCAGACATTCCTAAGTTTTCAAGAAACCCCACATGTGCCCCTAAGCCTTAGATCCCTTTGACTATCAAGACATTGTCAGGACCTTCCCATCAGAAGGTTCTCGTTTAAAGGCTTCTTGACCCTTTAAGATACCCCATTACAGCCTTCAGCTGAGTCTTGCCCTCATCAGACTGCTCTAGGAGCTGCCCTCCTGCACCACCCCCGCCCCGCCCAGGGAGGAGGCACTGCCAACTTGTGCTCCATTCAGCCCCTCACAGCGTCCCCACCCGCCTGTCTTCATTTCTCTACATCTAGGTTAGCCCCCTACCCACTGCAGCCCCACCCATTCCCTCCCAAGGCCTCTCCACCGGCTGCTCCCCCACTGGCATTCCACCCACGCTCCCTCCCCACGCCCGTGCTGCCCACCATCTGCCTCGCTGCCCCCCACCGTTTTGCCTCAGACGAGGGGGCCAACAGGGGGGAGGGGAGTTGAGGGGGGCTGCGGTGGGGGTGGGGTGGGGGAGGCTCGGTGGCTGCCACCCTGCCTCCTAACCCTGAGTCTCTCCCCCCTCCCCATGTCTGAACCTTTCTCCTTGACGCCGACTGACTGTCCAATTTGTTCACTTCTCTCTCTCTCCGTCTCCTTGGTCCGCCTCTGTCCATCTCTCCGTCTCTTGCCATCTGTCACTTTGTGTCTTGGTGTCTGTCTCTCCATCTCTTATCCTCTCTGTCTCCCTCACCGTCTCTCTCACCTGCCTTCTCTCTCTGACTCGCCCTCTCCATCTCTTCCTGTCTCTTGCCTTTTCCTGTCTCTGTCTTCTCTTTTTCCATCTCATATCCCTTCTGTTTCCCTCCTGCTTCTCTCTGTCTTGGGGTCCCTCTGTCTGTTGGACCCTTCCCCTGCACCCCTATCTCCTCGATTCCTCCCCGTGTTTCTGCCCTTCGCCCCCCCCCCCACCCAGGTTACGAGAAATCCCGCAGCCTGAGCAGCATCGCGGGCCTGAGCGGGGTGTCCCTGCGCCTCGCCCCCCTTGCCACTCCCCCTGGCTCTCCCAGGGCCGCCCGCCGCGCTCCCCCAACCCTGCCCTCCATCCTCTAGCGCTCCCTTCCCCCCCGTGGGGGGACTCGGGGGTGACAGGGAAGAAGGTCAAAGGAGCTGGGGGTGGGGGGTGGGGGAAAGGGTTTTTTTTTTAAAAAATCAAACAGTCATTAATAATATGCAACCGAGACGACGATGCCAGCAGACACCCCCGGGCCCCTCACCTCCACCTGGGCCCCCAGGATGGAGGGGGGGAGGAGCCAAAGCCCATCCCCCCAACTATTCGCCCCTCCTGAAAAAAAGCCTCAGGTCTCCATGAACCATAGGAACCCCCCCGCCCCGAATCGACTCGTGTAAATACGTCCAAACTATATCAATTACATTTTGGGGCGCCTCCCCACTACTCTGCATGCCTCCCCAAAACTGGATCCCCGCCCTCTCCAACTCCACCTCAGCAATAAGCCGCCAGGGGCTGCATGCTGCGTGCGAGGGAAGGGGCATTCTGGGAAGCGGGTGGGGACCTCCATGTGGGTCGGGCTAGCCTTTAAGCTACCGGAGGGTCTCCTAGCCTCCTACCCTTCACCCCAGGAGGGCAACCCATCACGAAAAAAAAAAAAAAAAATAGCAGCAATGTGGGGGAAGGAGGAACAGTCACCCAAGCCAAAAACCGGAGCCGAGCTCAGACGGTAGAAGCGGAGGCACGGGGGGAGGGGTGGGCTGAGGACAGCTGCTCCCTCAGCCTTTAGGAGCATCCCTCTGGTGAATTTCACTCTTTCCTCCTCTTCCCCCACCCCCCACCCCACCCCACCCCCGGGGATCTGCTCGCCTCTATTGCTGCATGGACTGAGACCTCCCATCCCAGTATTCCTGGGATGCTCTGGCCCTAGCACACAAAATTCCCCAACACCCCCTCCAGATTCCCATCACATGAGGCCTGCCCCCAGAATTCCTGAGACTGAGTCTGGCATCCCGCATCCTCCAAATCCCCACACGCTCCTGGGACTTAACCGCTGCTGTCCGCACCGCGCCCCCCCCCGCCCCCCCCTCACCGCCCACCCATTCCCTGAGCTGCATCCCAGCACCTCAAACCTCCAAGACTTGATCCAGCCCTTCAGCTCACTTTCAGCCTTTGGGATGCTTCCAAATCCTTCCCACACTCTGGACATTTCCTGGACACCCCTAAATCTGACATCAGACATCCTCCTCAGGTTCCCCTGACGCTAGAATTTTCAAGATAAGCTCAATCTGTCTGCAATTCCAGGGAACCAGACCTTCCCGGGGCACCCCCTTTCTTATGCCTAACCCTCCAAGAGCCCCTTTCTTTAAATGGTGCCCCAAAGGCACCTTCTTCATAGACGCCAGTGTTTCCCAGAGAGTCATATTTGTACCCCTGGCGATGTGCTAAGGTTTTAGGCAGTACAAGGACAAACACTTATTTTTAAAGTTTTGTCTTTCCTGGCATTTCGCACATAATTGCTGCTTGGCCAGGACACCGTTTATTTAGGTTAGAGGTGTTTACATTTAAAATGTAGAGGCTGTTCCCTAGTGGAGGGACGCTGGAATATCAGAAGCTTGGGAAACCACATATCTACCTGGGTTGGGATCCCAGCTCGCCCTTCCCCGGCCTTCTTCAACCCCCCACGTTCGCGGGTGGAAAATTATTTCTCATACCCCATCCTGGCTCAAGAAGGATGCGCTACCTACCCCAAGCCCAGGGACCATATCGGTCCCAGAATCCTTAAGGGACTACCCCTTTTGGAGCTTGGGGCCCATGGAATTAGCAACCTCCCTCCCTCTGCTCCCACGGCCTCAGGAACCCCCCACCCCCCGCCTCAGGATTGGTGGTGGGGGTGTCACTGAGCACGATTCTTGATACAACGATTCCTATGCAAGGGGCATTTTTGAGTCCGCCCATCCTTCCCTTGGACCCTAAACCCTGGCGAACCAGGGGTGAGGGGTGGGGCGGGTTCTGGCGGGAGCGGGGTGGGGCGGGGCAAAGGGCTAGGGGCTTTAAACACCAGGGTATGGGGTTGGAGACTGATTATATTGCCAAAGGGTTTAACTTCTTAAAGCAAAACAAAACCCCAGATACCCCTGACCCTCACGGAAGCCGAACGGTGCAGGGAAAGGGGGTGAGGATTTTTCTAAAGGGTACGGACCTCTTCCCAACGTCTCCCCACTGCTCGCCAATCTGCCACACGTACCCAGCTTTTTAGTTCAGCTTTTAAAAAATAGTCACAACCATTATAAACCTCTACACACGTTATTCTTGTTCCCCATCCCCCAAGTCAACAGTGTGGGATTCGGGGAGGGAGAGAGAGAGCTAAAGGGACAACTTCCAAGTCCCGACTCTCCTTTTCCCCCCGGCCGCCAGGGTGCCTGCAACTACACGCATGCGCTGCATGACGCGCTCCCCACACGCATGTCGCGCCCCTCCTGCGCTCCGGGAACGCACGGACACGGGGCGGGGGCGGGGTGATTGGGGAAGGAATGAATGGAGGGGGGTCTTTCTGAATACAGCGGCTCCTCCCCAACACACACACAGCAATAAGTTTCTCTCACTCAAAAGTGGGCGGGGCGGGCCTGTCCTGTTGTTGGGGTGGGGGGGAGTGGCAAGGGGGCGCTCTCAGGGATGGGGGAGGGTGCCCGGAGTCAGTCTGGGGAGGGGAGGTCTGCAAATCGTCCAACTCTGGTGCTAATGGCGGGTCTTCTCAGCCCACCCCCAGGGCAGGGAGGGAGGGGTCGGCACGGCCCCTCCCCCAAGCCTCCCCCACGCCCACCCTGGGTGCATGAACCGCCCGTTGCAGAAGCTGCCGCATGTCACCCCCCCCAAATAAAAAGTGTCATGCCCCCTTCCCACCCACCCTCTCACTCCCCACCAAAATAAAAGTTTCCTTTTCATTTAAAAGTTTCATCCTCTTTGTCTCCAGAGAAGGTCTCCTGATGGGGCTAGGGGCTCTGGGGGCAGACAGAAGGTTGGGACAGAACAGCAGGGTCGTATTAAGATGGCAAGGGCCTGCACTTTGAGGGTCCAGACATCCCCCTCATCGCCGGCTCTCACCTTGTGATTTTGGCGGGGGCAAGTACCTGCTTCAGTTTCCTTGATGGTAAAAATGGGGATCCACACCCCTAACTGGAAAGTCTGTGAGGGCACCTGGGTCATGTGAGCTCCCGGGTCATGTGCCGGTGACTAGTCCCCAGAAAAGGAGTGTGGGCTCAGCAGTTACCCACTCTGAAGTCAGACTGGGTTCAATTTCTTAGTAGCTGTGTGTCCTTGGGCAAGTCTCTCAACTTCTCTGGGCTTGTTTCCACCACTCTAAAAGGGCGAGGGGGGGTGATCTATTAATTCAGCAAACATACTAAGGCCAACTACGTGCCAGGCACTGTTCTAGACACTGGAAGGCAATGAAATCCCTGCCTCTAAGGGTTGTGCTGAGGGTTGAGACTAATGTCCCAAGTTTAGCTCAGCTAAACAAATAGTACGCAGCAAACAGCTCAACAGTCACCACTATCATTGCTTTGCAAAGACTCGAGGGTCAGCTAGAGTGCAGCAGCCCTTCTGCCACTCGCTGGTGGAGAGGCTTGGAGCAAGGGACCCTGGAGCACTGAGCCTCAGTTTCCCGTCTGTATAATGCAGGGGATACTTTGGAGGAAGGTTGGGTGAGGGGAAGATGAGTTCTTTCACATTAAATGCTGGGTACATGTGAGGTCCCCTGACACTGGCCAGTTGGATTAGAACCAGCAGACTGGCCCCCTCCACTCGCTGCCCCTTGCCCACCCTGTCCCCCTACCCCTGCAGGAACACATACAGCCCCCGAGGGGTCCAGTCGAGGTTGGAGTTTATTTCTGCCAGAGTCTGGAGCCTGGGAGGGTATGGGGGCCTCCTCCAACTCCCATGAGATACTCCAACTGAACTGTGATCACACAAGAGCAACCAGAAGGGAGCATGGGGGGAGGGGAAGGCGTGAGGTCCCCTTATCTTGCCCCTCTGCAAGGGTCAAAGGCTGGTGGTGGCCTGGGGCTCAGGGTGCTGTTGCTCAGAAGTTCTGGGGTCAGTGACTAAGTGGAGAAAGACACAGGGAGAGAGAGGGAGAGAGGGAGCGGTAGGGGGAAGGGGGAGGGGGAGAAGAGAGAGGGAGGGGGAAGGGGCGTGGGAAGCCCTGGCTGAGGAGGGCAGGGGAGCCATGCTCCCTTCCTAATATAGATCATTCATAACTGAAGGAAGGATTTGGAGCTGGATGGGACCCCAGCTTGCCAACTATACCCGAATTTCTCCCAAGCGAGAGCGCCCCAGTCCCTTCCTCCCTGCTTGCCCGCTCCTCTGTGTTTAGGGGTTCACGGGAAGTCTCAGGCGACCCCCCCGCCCCCACCCCCCGTGGGGTTGATAAGTGCTGTTATGCCAGAGGGTGGCACCATTTCCAAAGTGCAAGAAGCCAGAGGGTTGTTCGTGGGACAGGCACCAAGGGGGCCAGGGAGGGAGGGCCCAGTGGCTGCAGGCAGGGTAGGGTCACTGCGTTGGAGCCGCAGGGGACCCTTCGGGCTCCGCGGGCAGTGGCCCAGCCCCCGGCTCCGCCTCCTCCGCCGCCGCCTCCTCGTCGGACACCACGCCCTCCTCCAGTCGGAAGACCTGGCGCACTGAGCGGGTGGTGAAGGTGAGGGGGCCGCGTCTGCGGGGAGGAGAGACCAGGGGGCAGAGAGAAAAGTGAGAGATAGGGAGATATGGAGAGACAGAATAAAATGGGGAGGGGGGCACAGAGAGATGAGGGGACAGCGAGATACTGGGGTTTATGGAGCGACGGTGCGCATGTGCGGGGTGGTGGCCTTACCGAAGCCGGTTCCTCAGCGTGTTCAACTCCCGGTTCATGGACTCGGAGGCCTCTGTGACATCCTCCAGCTCGTGTTGCAGCCTCCGGCGGACTGCCTGAGCCCGGGACGCCTCCTCCTCGGCCTCCTCCAGCTGCCGCTTCAGCTGCTTCACTCGAAGGTTCCCCTTCTCCAGCTTGGCGTGAGCAGGGGGGCCGGGTCATTTCTCTGGGTGCTACCCTCACCCAGAGCTCCCCACAGCTCATCCCTCCTACATCCTGACTCTGTCCTGTGCCCTGCCATCTATTCATGCTTTGTTCTTTTCTCCTAGATCCTCTCACCAGCCTCCACCTCAGATTCAAATGTGAGATTATCCCCCACTCGGCCTCAGAGGGATCTTTCTATGTTCAGGGCTGACCCTGCCCCTTCCCTGCTCAAAGTCCTCCGTGATTCCCCAGTACCCCTGGGACAAGGTCTCAGCCCTTCAGCCTGGCATTCCAGGCCCTGCAGGGTCTTCTTCCCATAAACACACTGATCAGACCATCTTCACTGAGACCCTCCCCAGACCCTGCCATCTGTCTCTCCATGGAGGGGACATACATAATCTGTCTCCTGCCAACTCCTCTGACCTCATTTCTTATCATCATTCAACCCCCCAACCTCATTCTTCTCTCAAGCAATACTGGTCTGCTTTTTGGCTTGGAACTCACCAAGCTCATTTCCATACCCCAGGGTCTTTGCACCTGCTGTTCCCTCTTCCTGGCTCTTTCTCACCCTTCAGTATCAATTCAACTGTCACTTCCTTAGACAGGTCTTGCTGACACCCCACCCCCAATCTAGGGAGGATTCCCCAGTCCTCTGTGTCCCCCTCTCTCTTCATTCTCTTTTTTCTTCATAGCCCCTGTCACAATCTGTAATTATCTTTACTTGTTTATAGGTTTATGGTATCTTTCTTTTCCTACGTTGAAAATGTGAGCTCTTTGAGAGCACAGTCCTTCCCTGTGTCATTCACAGCCACATCTCCAATGCCCTGCACAGTGCCTGGCACATAGAGGGTGCTCAACAATTGTTTTGTGAGATGAATGGTGAATAAAACACAGCTGAGCTTTTAAGGGCACAGCAACTAGAATCAGTCACATTTGAGCCTGGGATGGAAGCTGGCAAGAGGATCTGATCCAGGCTCTCTATTGACTGTGTGACTCTGGGGCAAATTATATCCCCTTTTAAAGTTTCCATTTTCTCGCCTGTGAAATGGAGCTGGTGAGGGAACGTAAGCATGTATTTTTTAAAAAGCAGGTAGCATACTACTTGGGACACAGTAACTGCTCAATAAATAATTAAGAAAACAGACTCTGCAGCCAGAGTGCTGGAGTGTGAACTCTGGCTCTATCTCTTACTAAATAAATAATTGTGAGCAAGTTAATTCACCTTTCTGTCTCAGTTTTCTCACCAAAATTAGAGGGAAAATAATAGTTTAACCTACCTCGTAGAGTTCGGATAAGAATTAAGTGTACTATATGTTATGTCTTTAGCATATTGCCTGGCTCGTAGAAAGCACTCAGTAAACAGCAGGTGTTGTTATTTTAGCTGTGGCCGAGCCTCTGGATAGGGTTTAACTTCTTCCCTCTCCCTGGCTGTCTAAGGTCCCCACCAGGGCCTTTCCTGGATTCCAGAATTTATGGATCACAAAGTCACTGATCCCACCTCTCTGCTGACGCACCAAGCCCCAGGATGGTGTCTGCACTCAGCTCCAGTCCAGCACCCACACGTCCTCTTGTGATGGGAACTCACTGCCTCTAGAGATGGCATGTGCTACTTCTCTGTCAGTGGTCCCCCCACCACTCCCACTGCACCTCAATGACATCAGCTGCTCACCTGGTCCCGGAGCTGGTCAGCCACCCTCCGCTCCTCCTCCACCTGGAGCACCACCTCTTTAAGCCTCTTCTCAGCCCTGCGCACCAGCTTGCCAGAGAGGATGCGCTCCCTATGGAGAGGTATGAACGGGAGAATCAGGAGAGCTGCTCACCTGGGGCTCAGTCCCCCAAGCCTCGTCCAGTGGCTACCTGTTCTCAGAGTGGCCTCTGCCCTCTTTTCCACCCACAACTGGCTCCCACAGTCTACTCAGGCCAGACACTGGCACCCAGGCTCCCACCAGGGAATCTAGTCCTTAGCTTCTAGGAAGATGCCTGAAGGTCCTAAAGTGTCTCCATGTCTATACCAGTTTTCCATATCCCACTCAGTCTCTCATATTCACCTGTATTCCCCCACCACCCCACCCCCAGTCTTCCTCCTCTCAGAGGACTGACCCACTGACCACCAGTCCCTAAGTCAGACCACCAGGCATTGTCCTCACCCCTTCTCTCTCCTTTGCCCCACTCCCAGCCTGTTAGTAACCGAACCCTGTCCCATTGCCCCCTGGACTCTGTCTTGTCCCCTCCTCAGCCTCACAGCCCTAGCCCCCAGTTCAGGACTCATCATCTCCCACCTGACCTTCCCTCTACCTGGCCTGGAATTCTCTCTCAATTTCTTTCTCTAGCTTTCTGTGGAACAGTCTGGAAACCCAAAGCTCCATCTCCAACCATCTCTGTTGTCTTCTCCCCTTCTCACTCACACACTTTCCCTGGACAAGCTCAGCTGTGCCCCAGGTTTCTACAACCATCAACAGCCTGTTGTCTGCTAAATCCGTCTCCTGAGCTCCAGCCTGGTTCAGCCCCCAGCCTCAGCTATCCCCAGACCCTGCACACCCTGCATTGGGCTCAATGCCTTCTCCCAAACCTGCTCCTCCTCCTAATCCCCCATAATCCACCTAGATATGCAGGTCAGACACCTGGGGCCATCCTTACCTCCCTCTCTTCCCTCCCATCTCCTTAATTTCCCCCATCCCCACGGTCCCTGCTCATCCACACCTGGGTGAAGTCCATGTGATGGGGCCCCTAGCAATGGGCAGTGCTTGGCAGCCATGACTGGACATTTCCTTAAATCTGAGCCAGCCACATGACTTTCTTTCTTTCTTTTGTTTTTGGCCGTGCCATGTGCGGCATGCAGGATCTTAGTTCCCAGAACAGGGATCAAACCCATGCCCCCTGCAGTGGAAGTGTGGAGGAGCCCTAACCACTGGACCACCGGGGGATTCCCTACATGACTTGCTTTAGTAACAGGATGTGACAGAAGTGACATTGTACCAGTTCCAAATCTAGACCCCAAGAAGCCCTCACTCTTGGAACCTTCACTTTGTCATGTGAACAATCCTGGGCCAACCTGGAGCAGAGACAAGTTAGCCTAGTTGTCCCAGGCCAGGCTGGAGACATACGAGAGCCCAGCCAAGATCAGCAAATCCATCTAGCTGACTTTCAGCTGAGCAAAGATGCATGAGTGAGGCCCACCAAGCTCAGAGCAGCAGAACCTACCAACCAACCCGAAGACTCTTGAGCAATAATAAAAAATTGTTGTTTTAAGCCACTTAAATTTTAAGGTGGTTTGTTATGCAGCTATAGCTAACTGCTACATTACTGTTTAAATTATATAGTGGGAATGCAGTTACTTGCAGCACAAAGCATCCTAAATGACATAGGAAATCATCAACCATTAATATTATGATGCCTTTTGGATGTTTCTAAACCATGTGCTTGTAACACAGCTCCCCTTCATCTCATTGACCAGAATGTGAGGATTGCCCTCCAGCCGTGCCCTCCTCTCCCGCCTACCTGCTCTCCTGCTCCAGCTGCTCCTCAGCCTGGGCCAGCTTAGACTCAAGGGCAGCGATGATCATCTTCTGGCGGGCCCGGGCCCCAGCGTCTTCCTCACCCAGGCGTCCCCGGAGCTCCTGGACCTGCCGCTCCAACTGCTGCCGCCCGCTCTCTGCCTTGGCTGAGAAACTGCGCTCAGCTGACAACTCTGTGGTCAGTGATTCCACCTGCATCAGTGGGAAAGGCGGGACTGTCATGGTGGAGTCTCAGAGGGAAGGTGGGAGGTAAATGCAGGCACCTCCCACAACTAAGTGAGTTGATGATTGTTAAATAAACAGCACAGAACCTGGTATATACTAAATACTCAACAAATAGTAATGTGTATTTTTCTCCAATTGGCTCATCAGCCAATGGCAGTGCCAGCCCTGGGTTTTAACCTTTTAGATAGGTTTTTGCTATTTTAATAAGCCCACAAGATTATCACAAACTTGTTTAAACGCTGTAACTTCTACCTTTGACTGTGAATGAGTCTATTCCAAGGGTTATCACAGGGTTTTGTTTGTTTGTTTGTGTTTTTTTGTGTGTGTGTGCGGTACGCGGGCCTCTCACTGCCGCGACCTCTCCCGCCGCGGAGCACAGGCTCCAGACGCGCAGGCCCAGCAGCCACGGCTCACGGGCTCAGCCGCTCCGCGGCACGTGGGATCCTCCCGGACCGGGGCACGAACCCGCGTCCCCTGCATCGGCAGGCGGACTCCCAACCACTGCGCCACCAGGGAAGCCCGGGTTATCACACTTTTGTTCGCACCAGGCTCATCTGGGGAGCTTGTTAAAAAATTGTGGACTGCAGGGTCGCCCCGCTCCAGAGATTCTGATTCAGCAGGTCTGGAATGGGGTCCACGAATCCGCATTTTCAACAAGCATCTCAGGTGGTTTTGAAACGAATGATATGCAGGACCGTTTTGAGAAATGCCGGCTCAATGAACAGGAGCTACTACATTGGGAATGTGTAAACATACCTCTAATAATAGTGCCTGTTTATTTATTCAGCTCCTACTCTGAGTGAGGTCCTATGCCGGGGACACAGAAATTAGTCAGATCCAGTCTGATTCATACTTTACTTCATTTCACCCTCAAAGGAAGACATCGACGTGGGGATTAGCATATGCTTTTTTTTTTTAAAACCTTTTTTGGGAAAATAAAACCGTGATATAGAAAAAGTAAAAAACAGATCAAATATATGGCTTAATGGGTTTATGAAAGGCAGACATCATTGTCGCCCCTGCCCAGGTCAAGAAACAGAACTTTACGTACCCATCCTAATAACAACCTCTTCCTTTTCCCCCAAATAGTATGTCATCCTGACTTTGGAGGTGATCACTTCCTTGCTCTTTTTTCGAGTTTTATTACTCAAAGATGCATCCCTAGATCCTATAGTTGAATCCTGCCCATTAAAAAAAAAAAAAAAGAAACTTGTATGGACTTCCCTAGTGGTCCAGTGGTTAAGACTTCACCTTCCAATGCAGGGTGTGTGGGTTCGATCCCTGGTCAGGGAGCTAAGACCCCACATGCCTCACAGCCAAAAAAACCAAAACACAAAACAGAAGCAATATTGTAACAATTCAATAAAGACTTTAAAAATGGTCCACATCAAAAAAAAGCTTTAAGAGACTTCCCTGGTGGTCCAGTGGTAAAGAATCCGCCTTCCAATGCAGGGGACATGGGTTCGATCCCTCGTTGGGGAACTAAGATCCCGCATGCCGCAGGGCAATTAAGCCCATGCACCACAACTACTGAGCTCGAGCGCCTCAACTAGAGAGCCCGCGTACCACAAACTACAGAGCCCACGCACCCTGGAGCCTGTGCACCACAACTAGAGAAGAGAAAACCCACATGCCACAACTAGAGAGAAGCCCACATGCCCCAACGAAAGATCCTACATGCCTCAACTAAGATCTGATGCAGCCAAATAAAAATAAAAATTTAAAAAATAAAAAAAAAATCTTTTTAAAAATTTGTATATGACGTTTAAGTCTCTTTTAATCTACAGTTCCCTACTCCATCCCTTTTATTTCCTTACAATTTATCTGTTGAAGAATCTGGGCTGTCTGACCTACAGAGTTTCTCTGCATCTGTATTTTCCTGATTACACATTCACGGTCTAATTCAGCATGCTGCTCTGTTCGGTTTCCTTCAAATAGGCAGCTCGGTCCAGGGAATTAATTCTTTTTCTCTATGAGTTTTCAAGGTAATGAAATGGTTCCATATCATTTTATGAAGGTGACTCTACCGTGTTGAACAGTCGTCCACCAAGAACTCATGCCCATCTGGAACCTCAGAACGTGACCTTATTTGGAAAGACAGTCTTTGGAGGTGTAATTTGTTAAAAGAAGATGAGGTCATACTGGATTGGGGTGGGCCCAAAATCCAATATGACTGGTGTCTTTACAAGTAGAGAAGGAGGCACAGACACATAGAGAAGACACAGGGAAGGCCGTGTGAAGATAGAGGCAGAGATTGGGCTGATGCATCTACAAGCCAAGGATTGCTGGCAACCAGCAGCAGCTGGAAGAGAGGCCTGGAACCGATGCTCCCTCAGAAGGAAGCAATCTGATGACACCTTGATTTTGGACTTCTAGCCTCCAGAACTGTGAGAGAATAAGTTATTGTTGCTTTAAGCCACCCAGTTTGTGGCAATGTTACAGCAGCCTCAGGAAATTAATACAGTGACTAATTAGTATTTTTTAAAATATCATTGTGAACTCGTGTATTTAAACAGATTTGATGGATTTAAAGCAGTGCGATTCTGACCCTTGTTGAAGCTCAAGTTGCTCCATTTGGGGCCAGTGGGAGCCTTTCCAGGTTGACTTCTAAGTGCTTTTGAGATAACCAGGGTGTGTTATAGACTGAATGTTTGTGTCCCCTCCAAATTCATACGTTGAAGCCCTAATCCCCATGTGACGGTACCTGGAGATGGGGCCTTTGGGAGGTAATTAGGATTAGATGAGAAATGTGAGGGTGGGGCCCCTACGATGGCATTAGTGCCCTTGTAAGGAGATACCAGAGAGCTTGCTCTCTCTCTACCCCCACATGCACAAAAAGTCGAGGCCAGTGAGTGCACGATGAGATGATAGTCACATATAAGCCAAGAGAAGAGGCCTCAGAATGAAACCTATCTTACTGGCACCATGATCTTGGACTTCACTGTCTCTAGAACTGTGAGGAATAAATTTCTCTTATCAAAGCCGCCCAGTTTATAGTATTTTGTTATGGCAGCCTGAGCAGACTAAGGCATGGTACGACAAGATGGTCCAGGCTACTCTGATTCATTTCCTGATTCAGATCTGGAATGAGCCACTTCTTCTGGGAAAAAAAAAAAAAGCCCCATTTTCTTTTAGTGGGGGAAATGGTATTTCTAGACCACGATGTTCATTGCTATTGGGTTGGTTATTGTTTAGAGGCTTTTTTGGTGGACAGAGATAGGATGGATCTACACAAATTACCCCATAAGTTCACATGAATACATCCAAGTCAAATTTGGGACTAGAGGGTTTTTGTGTGTTTTTTGTTTTGTTTTGTTTTGGCTGTGCCACACAGCTGTGGGATCTTAATTCCCCAACCAGGGACTGAACTCGGGCCACAGCAGTGAAAGCCCAGAATCCTAACTACTAGGCCACCAGGGAACTCCCTATTTGTTTGTTTTTAACTTAGCCTGTTCTCCATGACATCTATATATTGGTTCTCACATGCTGATGATCCTCAGATTATGAACACAGGTAGAGATGATAGAATTAGAATATCCCATCCTTAATCATTTACTTTATCCCACATTATACACATAATATTACTATTATCAATATAATTACTGAATATAGTAATAAAATTTTTTTTTGCATATTTGCCCATTCTCTCCATTTAAAAAATAGTTGTGTTATAAATAAATGAGCATTTAGCCAATTATCCTTCTTACTCCTTTTCAGCCTTCACTTAGTTGTAGAGCTACGGGCAGACTGTATGCTCGTTACTCTCTTTAGCTGATGTCTCTCTAGTGACCCTGATCATCTGAACCTGGATCTCCAGGGCAGTGGTTCTGGCTGCTCATGCCTCAGAACCACTTGGAGAGCTTGTTAAAACACAGATTCCTGGGTTTCCCCACCTCCAGCATCCCTCATTCATTCGTTCCTCATTCGCTTGGTTGGGGCCCCAGAACTTGCATTTCCAACAAGTTTCCAGGTGAGACTGGTACTGCTGATCTCGGGGCCACACTTTGAGGACTGCTGCTCTCCTAGATTCTTCAGGAAGGGCTCCTGGGAATAACAGTCTCTGAGTTCTTGCACGTTGACAACTTGTTTATGTCCTTTATACATGAAGGTAAGTCTTATATCTTATAGGTAACCAACAAGGACCTACTGTATTGCACATGGAACTATACTCAATATCCTGTAATGGAAAATAATCTTACAAAGAATATATATGCATATATATAACTGAATCACTTTGCTGTACACCTGAAACTAACACAACATTGTAAATCAACTATATTAAAAAAAACCCCAAATATCTGCACATAAAAAAAAAAAAAGAAAGTAAGTCTTGCTTGATATAAAATCCTTGCCTCACATTTTCTTTCTTTGAGTATCGTAACTATATCCCTCCATTTTCTCCCAGCATAAAGTCTCGCTGTGAAAAATCTGATGACAATCTAATTTTCTTTTTCTTATATATCACTTGTTTATTTTTTCCTGGATGGCTAAAGAATTTTTCACTCTAAGTCCAAGGGTTTTTATTAGAATCTGTCATGGTATGAGTTAGTATGGGTCAATATCTTCAGGTACACAGTGGCTACAAACTTTTCTGCTTCAGGAGTTTTCTTGCATTATGGTTTTTTGTTATTTGCTCTGACCCCTTGCTTTGATTTTCTTCTTTGGGGGCTCCTATTATCCATACGTTGGATCTTCTCTGCCTATCTTCAATATTTGCCATTTTCTTATGAATTTCTTTTTGTGTCTTTTATAAGTTTTATTTTGGGGACTTCGCTTCTGCCGCAGTGGTTGAGAGTCCGCCTGCCGATGCAGGGTACACGGGTTTGTGCCCCGGTCTGGGAAGATCCTACATGCTGCGGAGTAGCTGGGCCTGTGAGCCATGGCCGCTGAACCTGCACGTCCGGAGCCTGTGCTCCACAACGGGAGAGGCCACAACAGTGAGAGGCCCGCATACCACAAAAAAAAAAAAAAAAAAAAAGAATCCGCCTGTCAATGCAGGGGAAACAGGTTCGATCCCTGGTCCAGGAAGATCCCACATGCCACAGAGCAGCTAAGCCCGTGTGCCACAATTACTGAGCCCGCGCACCACAGGTACTGAAGCCTGCGCACCTAGAGCCCGTGTTCCACAACAAGAGAAGCCACTGCAATGAGAAGCCCGCACACCACGACAAAGAGTAGCCCCCACTCGATACAACTAGAGAAAACCCGTGCGCAGCAGTGAAGACCCAATGCAGCCAAAAATAAATAAATAAATAGGAAATAGGTTTTAAAAAAAAAGTTTTATTTTGATTTTTTTTAAAAGGTTCTCCTTTTCACCAACAGCCAAAGATGTGGGCTGGGCTAAGTCACATCATTCTTTATATGACTGTAGTATCCTACGGGCTCTCCACTAGGCATATACTGGCTTATTTATTTCATTTATAATGAGCACCCAGTACTGTTTTAGGTAAAAACTAAGAACTAAAACTAAGACAGAGGCCCTATGCTCAAGGTGCTTACACTCTGTTGGGAAGATGGACCACAGACAAATAAGTAAATATATAATAGAATGCCAGGCAGTGGTAAGTGATATGAAGAGATTAAAGCAGAGAGAATGGAGAGAAATTATGGGAGGGAGGGTGGCTGTTTCACACAGGGTGGTCAGGGAAGGCGGTTTTGAGGGAGTGAGATGTGTGATGGTTTGGGAGAAGGGCTTTCCAAGAGGAGGAAACAGCAAGTGCAAAGGCCCTGAGGTAGTAATAAACTAGGCATAGTCAAGGAATAGTGAGGAGGCTGGTGTGGCTGAAGCAGAGTGAACTAGGGGAAAAAGGGTTAGAGATAACCAAGGTCTGAATTAGCCAGGGACCAGAGTGTGGGGCCTTTTTGGTGACTGAGATTTTACTCTGAGTAAGATGGGAGTGCATCATCATGGTGTATGACTGCTTCTCCTACTGGTCTAGGGGCTCCCCAAGGGCTGAGCTGGGTTCTTACTCCTCTCTGAGTCCCCAGCATGAGAGGTCTCAAAATGTATCTTTTAAAAGGTATGAAATAATAATGATGTAGGTCTCTCTTTGGAAATCTCACCCCTCTAATGTCTGCTTGGCAAACTCTTAACTTCCTACAAGACCTCTTAAGGAATCACCTCTATCAGGAAGTCTTCCCTGATAGCCCCCAGCCTCCAGGCTGGATACTGATCCAGTCTCCTCTACATTCTCACAGTGTCCTGTGCTTCCTCCATTTTCATTTGAATTTCGGTATTGGGATAGGCTGTTTCCTCCATCAGACTAGGATGTCCTTAAGGGCAGAGACCTGGAATGATCCATCTCTAGGTCCCTAGCACACCCAGAATAGGATATGGGCCTCCAGAAGCCTCATAAAATAGTTATAAATAAATAAACAAATGAAATATGCTTTTGTCTGTCTGCCTAGCTCCTATGTATCTTTAAAACCCAGACAAATGCCCCTTCTTGCAAATGCCTCTCTTGCAGAGAGTTCTCTCCCTCTCGCTACTGGGCCCTCAGTACTTATATTATCACACATGTCACTCTGTAATGTCATGGTGTAATTCCCTGTCTGTTTCCCCAGGGAACTCTGCAGGATAGAGACTCCACATAATTTATCCCTGAATCCAGCCTTTGAGAAGCTTCAGAAATACAAGTGAATGAATGCATCAATGTCTCCCCCACCTTGAGAACTCCTATTCAACCTTCAAAACCCAAGTCAAATATTCCCTTTTCCTACGTCTGTTGAATAAGAGAACTGAAGGTGTTATGGTCCCAGATCAGCAAGGACCCAGGCTGGCAGTGGTGACCCAGCTGTGCTCACCTGCAGAAGCAGCTTGCGGTAGCGGTCATTGAGCAGCTCTGCATTGCTCTGCTCCTCCTCCAGCTCCTCTTCCATTTGCCCCAGGCGCCCCTCCAGCTGACGCTTCTCATCCAGAATGGCAGCCCTAGGGAGAACGGGCACGGGGGCGGTGAGAGAGCAGGATGGCCAGAGGAGGGCGCCCTGCCCCACATTACCAGGGACCACTCACTTGCTAAGGCTGCCGTTGGCCACCTCATCTGCCATTTCGTCCCGCTCCTGCTGGGCCTGCCGCCGGGCACGGTCTGAGGCGGCCAGTTCCTGTGATGAGCGAGAGAGGGGGTGGTCAGCTGTGGTGAGGGGAGGCTGTCTGGGCACTGGTCTCCCTGCCCCTCACACCTCAAGTCTCTTGGCCTTTTTTTCACTGCACTTGAACATGCTGCCCCTGTATAACCTTGGAATGAACTTCAGTCCATAGGCAGATGTCTCCTAAATCCGTCTCCGGAGCCCCTGGTCCGTGTCCACCTCTTGCTGCCCCTCAAGGCCCCTCACCCTCATAGTCTCCTCACTGAGCCCACTATCTCCTTTCAAGCCAGTTCCTCCTCCAGTTTCCCCCGGTCATCGGGCCAGACCTCCTCGACTCCTCTGCCTCCTTACCACCCATAGCCCTGTCTGTCCTGCCCTTTTACTCTGCCCTGGTCCCTCCTCTGCGTCCCACAGCCCTGGCTCAGGCTTCATCCTCCCTCCCCAGCCTCCCAGCCTCCATTCTCCCCCTAGTCCATGCCCCACACCGCCCCAGAGAGGGCCTTGCGGCTGCGCCTCAAGACCCTCTCTGGGCTCCCAAGCTTCCCCCAGGCCCCGCCCCCCTCCCTTCCCCCAAGGCCCCGCTCATCCTGGCATTACCTCCTGCAGTCGCAGCACTTCCGCCTCCAGCCCCTTGAGGCGCTTCTCACTCTCCCGGTTCTGGGCAAAGATCTCCTCCCGGGAGCTGCGCGACTCCTCCACCTCCCGCCACAGCTCCTTCATCTGGGCCTGGGAGGAATTTAGCGAGTGAGCGGACCCAGCCTGATCGTGACTCACGGGGACGCCCCCTACCCTCGCATCAGCCCTGTGGGGGCTCCCCGTGAGCAAGCAGAGCCCTGCGGACCTGGGCTTCTGCACCCCGCCCCCGGCCGCTGGCTGTGTGACCTTGGGCCAGCCCCTTCCCATCTCGGGGCCTCACCTCTTTAAAAAAGGAGCACATCAAAATTAAAGTAAGCCTAAAATGGGGATAATATTTGGGCTCTGCAGTAATAATAGGGATGGGAAACACCGATCACTTACCTTGGGCCAGGCTCTATTCTACAGACACACTGACTCCTTTAATCCTCACAACTCCAGTTGGTGGGGACTATTTTCCTCCCCAATTTACAGATGGAGAGACTGAAGCACAGCGAGGTTCAGCAACGTGCTCAGGGTGGTAAGTGGCAGAGACTGGACCTGAACCCAGGCTGTCTGGCCCTGGAGTTCACCCTTTTAGCCACTCTGATACCTGGCCACGTTACTGATGATTGATTGATTGGCCGCGCCAGGTGGCACGCGGAATCTTAGTTCTTAGACCAGGGATCGAATCCGCGCCCCCTGCCGTGGAAGCGCGGAGTCGAAACCACTGGACAGCTAGGAAAGTCCCAAGCTACCTGGTCACATTATTGAGTGTGTAGGGATGCCGGTAAAAGGGTTTTTCTCCTCAAAGGTGCTTAAAATAAAGAAAAATAAAACACAAACGAAATGTCCATCGCCGTTAAAAAAAAAAATCCCCACCCTATCTTTACAATGGTGTAGCGAGTGCTTGTTGATATAGTGAGGACAGCGGGCAGGCCTGGTAGTAGAAGGATAACTACCATCACTGTTACTGATATTATTATAATCTGCTTGATAATAATAGGTTTTCAGTGTAGGGGTTTTTGCTCAGTGATGACATGGTTTATAATTTTCACTTTTTGGGAGGAATCTTCATACATCAGTGCTGCCCAACAGAAATACACTGCAAGGACCTACGTTCTTTAACATTTTCTAGTAACTACATTAAAAAGGTAAAAGGAAATAGGTAAAACTAGTTTGAATACTATATTTTATGTAGCCTAATATATCCAAAATATTATTATTTCCATTTATAATCAATGTGAAAATTATTGAGATGTTTTACTTTATGAAGTCTTCTGAATCTAGCATGTAACTTGGATTTTGGACCCACCCACCTTTTTTTTTGGCCTCGCCAGGTAGCTTGTGGGATCTTAGTTCCCCAACCAGAGATGGAACCTGGGCCCGCAGCAGTGAGAGCAGAGTCCTAACCGCTGGACCGCCAGGGAATTCCCTTTTTTTTTTTTCCCCTGCCACATTTTAGATGCCCAGTAGCCACATGGAGCTGGTACCCTCTGTATTGGACAGGCCAGGTCTATACTTAAAAAAAACAAAAATGGAGACTTCCCTGGTGGTGCAGTGATAAGAATCTGCCTGCCAATGCAGGGCACACGGGTTCGAGCCCTGGTCCGGGAAGATCCCACATGCTGAGGAACAACTAAGCCCATGAGCCACAACTACTGAGCCTGTGCTCTAGAGCCCGCGTGCCACAACTACTGAGCCCGCGTGCCTAGAGCCCATGCTCCCCAACGAGAGAAGCCACCGCAATGAGAAGCCCACGTACCGCAATGAAGAGCAGCCCCCGCTTGCGGCAACTAGAGAAAGCCCAGGTGCAGCAACTAAGACCCAATGCAGCCAAATAAATAAATAAATTTATATTAAAAAAATAGACTTTACTTTTTAGAGCAGTTTTAGGTTCCCAGCAGTTTTGGGCAGAAGGTACAGAGATTTCCCACACAGCCCCTACCCTCACACGTGCACAGTCTCCCCCATTATTAACATTCCCCACCAGAGTGGGACCTACCTTGATGGTAGGTATCAGTGATGAACCTACCTTGACACATCATCATCCAAAAAAATTCTTTTTAAACAACCATGTATGTTTCATAATGGGGCTGGGGGGGAACCCTAAGGTATTTCCACTTCAAAAATGAAATACAATGAGGAAACTGCACTTCCACATTATGCATTTTAAATAAAGGAAGTAAAATCAGGAAAAGAACCCAATGAGCCTTTGGGGCATGGCTGTTTACAAAGCTGTTGCCTACGCTGGGTGCAGCTCCTGGGATCGAGAGGGCGGGGCCCCAGTTGGTTTTGGAGCCGGAGGGAGGTGGGGCCCTCCCTGGTCCGAAGCTTAAGCTCCACCCCTTACCTGCATCTTGCGAAGCTGCTTCACGGCCTCCTCCTTGCCCTGTCCGCTGGCCGCGGTCTGGGCCTTCAGCTCCTCCAGCTCGGCCTCCAGCTTCTTGCGGGCGGCCACGGCCAGAGCACGCTGCTTGCGTTCCTCGTCGCGTTCCACCTCTGCATCCCTCAGCTGCGACGGGAGAGGCCGGGAGGGGCGGGCTCAGGGGACGGGAGGCCCAGGCTCCCTCTACGTGCTAGTGACATAGATGTCTACCCTCCAGCCCTGGCCCAGGCCTCCAGCCCCGTTCCTCCTGCCCCTTGCCTCTCTCCACCACCAAACCCCATCATCCTCTCCAACCCCACAGCCCCAGCTCAGGCCTCACCCTCCCCCCTTGCCCCAGCTTCCTCTCTGCTCCCATCTTTCCCCCGCCAGCCCATTCCCGATGGCTCCAGAAGGGTCCTTCTACGATCAGAGCTGACACTGCCCCTCCCCTGCTTATGGCCCTCCTGCGGCTCCCCAGTGCCCCCAGGACTAAGTTTTGGATGAGCCCATGGCTGGATCAGTGGAGCCAGGCGAGATCAAAAAAACACCCAGAGACACCCCCAACCCCCCCCGCCTTGGATCACGTCTTCATCTCTCTCAGGGCCTCCCAGCTCCAGTCTCCCCCGCTCCAGTCTGCTGCCCACATGGCCCCAGAGGGGTCTGACACTCAGAGCTGACCCCCCCTCCCGGCTCAGCACACATCACCTAGCGGAGAGCCTTGCCCACTGTAGACCACAGGAAATTCCTCCACTGAATGAATACTGAATGAATGAATGGTGCAGAGACAGAGAGAAAGAGATGGAATGAATGAGGAAGCAGGTGAAGGAGTAAATGAATACGGGAGGAAGGTCGTGGATGAAGCGGGGTGCGGATGAGCTGGTCAATGAATGAGTAGATGAGTGCCTGGGTAGGTTGTGGGTGTGGAGGGCTAGATAGTGGAGTGACTGGGCTGGGGACAGGAGGTTGATTGGAAGCGGGTGTTGGGTGCATGGAGGGGAAGTCAGATGCAGAGTTGGTTATGTAGAAGTGCTGGTTGCTGGGGAGGCTGTGTATGGGCGGCCGGGTGGCTCAGTAGATGGGGTGGTAGCTGGGTGGAGGGTTTTGGCGGATGGAGGGTGTCTGAATGGGTCAACAGGATGTGCGTGTGGGTTCATGGGTCATGATGGGTGAGTGGGTTGGGAAACAGGAGGCTGGCTGGCTAGCAGGAGGGACTTGGGTAGAAACACGGAGTAGAAGGTGGGTGGGTGAGACTTCCGGCCTCTCTTGCTGCCTGTGAGCACCAGGGCATCCCCCGCTGGACGGGCGCCCTGCCTGTACCTGCTTGGCCAGCTGCCGCCGCCTCTCCTCACCAGCCTCGTCTCGGCCCTGCAGGTCCCGCTCGTGCTGCGCCTTGAGGGCCTGCACGGTCACTTCCAGGCGCAGCTTGGCATCCTCCGCCGCCGTCAGCTCATCCTCCAGCTCCGTCACTTGTGTCCGCAGGTCGTTGGCTGCCTGTTCGGCCACCCGGCGGGCTCGCTCCAGCTCGTGTACCTGGAGGGGAGGGAGAGTTAGCACTGGGGCACCTGGGGCACCGAGGAATGGGGAGGCCAGGACCCGAGATCTATCCTAGGCTAGAGGGGCGGGAAGCTTTGACAGACGAGGGGGAGGCAGCAAGTTGACGTGCCCATCCTAGTTTGCTCATTCATTCACACGTTCAACATTTCCTGAGCACCTACTTACTGTGTGTCTCATTCTGGATTATCCTAGAACATATTTTATTAATAACCTATGCACCGTAATTCTATTCTCTGAAGCTCCTGAGAATCCAATTCCAGTGTTTGTGAGGTCGGCTGACTCTCACTCATGGTGGATTATTTCCTCGTAGGTGTTGTGATCTTTTTTTTTGGCCAGGACCTGCGCAGCTTGTGTGATCTTAGTTCCCCGACTGGGTATTGAACCGGGGCCCTGGCGGTGAAAGCTCAGAGTCCTAACCACTGGGCGCCCGGGGGCTTCCTGGTCTTGCGATTGGTTTGCGAGCTCACTCCGTGTGGCCTCACCTTCAGGAGTCCCCTGTGGAGATGTGCTGAAGGCGCGTAGCCCCCGAGTTGGCAGAGCTGGCTCCGCCAGGCTCCCCAGGGTATTGCCAACCTGCCAGGGCCTCCCTGTTACCCATGCTCCTGGCACTGAGTCGCTCTCTGACGCAGCCCTCGTCACAGTGGTCCTTTACTATGTGCTTACGTGTCTTTTTGGGCAACACCCCCTCCCACATTGGCCTGTGTGCTCCACGGGGCAGGGACTGTATCTGCTTATCACCCCTGCCTAATTACCCTCATGAGAATGCTGGTCAGTGACAGTATCTACTTTCAGTGCTTAGAAGGGTCCAACTGGTCCCCCTTTTATTTGGCACCTGCCAATCAACTTGGTTGACTTGAAGGACTCAAACTTCTCCCATCAACATCCTACTTCCCACCAAGGCCTTTGGAGTCACTATATATAACTTAACACTTTTCCCAAAGGACAGGCCTTAGCAGTTTGAGCATGAGTTGGACTATCCTCGGGGCTGCAGGCCAAGGGTGTGTCATGGGGATGGAGGTTCTTTCCAGGCCTGGCTGAAAGCTCCATTGGATTAATGCCAGAGCATGCGGAGAAAATAAAGCCCTCAGCCATTGCACCCCTGGCAATAAGGAAGGATGCTGGGACTGTGTCTGCCCAGGGACCCAACTAAACACGCCTTCCATCAGTGCCTCCCGTCATTAGCCAGGGTGGCTTGTGGCCCTGGGCCTGTTCTGCTAGATGCTCCACAAATATATTTATTGCGCACATGAAGAAAGGATGGTGTGGAGGGTGTCTCAGACCTTTCAGAAGCCTGGGAGGCTGGGATACTGGCTGGGTGAGGGGGGACTGGGAACTGGCCTGGGAGACCCCCGCACAGGCCCTGGAGGGATGTATGAGTTGGGGGAAGATAGAGACCTCGTAGGGGAGCCTGTGTGTGCTCAGTGGAGTTGGGGGGTGGCAAGGCGGGGTGTCTTCACAGTGTGTGTGTGTGTGTGTGTGTGTGTGTGTGTGTGTGTGTGTGTTATGTATGTATGCGATGTGTATAATGTGCGTGTGGTGTGTGCGCTATGTGTGTACGTGGTGCGTGTATATGTGTGTATGTGCATATATGTGTATGTTGTGTGTGCACGCGCGTGCACATCCGCATGTTTGTGGAGTGCGTCTCAGGCTGTATGTTGTGGTAAATTTTCTTCATTTTCTTTTTTCTTTCTCTCTGAGTCACATACACACAAGACGAGTGGTTCTCATGCTCTGTGTGTACACGAGCAAGCGTGCTTAATGGAAGATTCGCCTCACATTCCATGAACACACAGGTGAATATGTATGTTCTGTAAGCAGCTCTCATGTTCAGTGTGTGAACATATATGTTTGCTGGAAGATTCTCCTCCTGTTCTGTGCCCGTGAACATGCACGGTGACGACTGGCTCTCCTTACTTTCTGTGTGTGTTGTGTGCACGCGTCTGCTTGGCAGAAGATTCTCCTCCCGTTCTGCGCGTGTGCATGAACACGTACGTCTGGTACGTGAAAGTGGGGCTTTGACGCTGGTTCCCTTCACCCTGCGTATGGGAAAGCACACACGTGTGTATGTGCGCCCCAGCGTCACGGGTGCTTGTGTTGCCACGTGTGTGTCCCCGGACGGGGGGCTGCTCACGCTCTTGCCGACGTCATCCTTGCTGCTGAGCAGTGCCTCCAGCTCGGCCCGCAGTGCCCGGTTCTGCCGCTCCAGCTCCTCCCGCGCCTCCTGCTCCTCCTCCAGCGCCCGCGTCAGTGACAGCGCCCGGGCCTCACGCTCCCGGCCCTCCGCCTCGACCCGCTCACGCTCCTCCACCGCCCGAAGGACGGCTGCCTTCTCCTCCGCCAGGAGCTTCCGGGGTGAGGGAGATGGGGTGGGGGAGACAGGTTAGCTGAAAGGAATGTACAGGGGGATGGGGAAGACAGGGCAGCCAAGGGCAGAGACAGACAGACAGACAGACAGAGGCAGAGACACAAGAGGGAGGTAGAGGGATTAAAGTCGCAACCATGTCCCAAAGCAGCCCAACTCTTCAATGGACCACACGGTTGGTGGGAATGTAAACTGGTGCAGCCACTATGGAGAACAGTATGGAGGGTCCTTAAAAAACTACAAACAGAGTCACCATATGATCCTGCAATCCCACTCCTGGGCATATATCCAGAGAAAACTACTATATGAAAAGATCCATGCAACCCTATGTTCATAGCAGCACTGTTCACAACAGCTGAGACATGGAAGCAACATAATGTCCATTGACAGATGAATGGATAAAGAAGAGGTGGTACATATATGCAATGGAATATTACTCAGCCACAAAAAAGAATGAAATAATGCCACCGGCAGCAACATGGATGGACCTAGAGATGATCACACTAAGTGAAACAAGTCAGACAAAGACAAATATCATATGATATTGTTTATATGTGGAATCTAAAAAAATGACACAAATGAACTTATTTACAAAACAGAAGCAGATCCACAGACATAGAAAACAAACTTACAGTTACTAAAGGGGAAAAGGGGGGAAGGATAAATTTGGAATTTGGGATTAACAGATACATGCTATTATGTATAAAATAGTTAACCAACAAGGACCTACTGTACAGCACAGGGAACTATACTCAATATCTTGTAATAACCTAAATGGAAAATTATCTGAAAAAGAATGTGTATATGTGCGTATATATATATATATATATATATACACACACACACACACACACACACACATACATATATATATACACACACACACATATATCTGAATCACTTTGCTGTACACCTGAAACTAACACAACATTGTAAATCAACTATACCTCAATTTTTAAAAGTTAAAGGAAATTCTGAGTTGAAAAAAAAAACCTCTTAAATGGGTCAACTGATCAGCCCCTCATTCTAGATAAACAACTGAGGAAATAGTGTTCCTTTCTTCCTCTTGGGGTAATGGCAGGAAAAAAATACATAAATTTTTTAAATGTACTTCAACCCTCACTGTTTTTTAAGACACAGCAATTGACAATGAAACCTACAAGACATGCAAAAAAGGAAGAGAATGGGACTCACAGTCAAGAGAAAAATCAGTCCATGGAAA
Organism: Grampus griseus; assembly: GCF_964374135.1. Lineage (NCBI taxonomy): Eukaryota > Metazoa > Chordata > Mammalia > Artiodactyla > Delphinidae > Grampus > Grampus griseus. The sequence continues at coordinate 6,586,428 of NC_139013.1, forward strand.
CAGACCCACAGATGACCTAGATAATGGGATTATCACACAAGCACTTTGACTGTGTTAAGTAAGTTTCAGGACAAGATGGATACAATGGGTGAAGAGGCAGGGTTATTGCAGGAGGGATTTGAAACTGTAACACAGAACCAAAGAAAAATGCCAGAACTTCAAAATACAATATCTGAAATAAAAAGGTCACTGGATGAAATTGAGAGCAGAATGGACACACATCAGAAGAATCAGTAAACTTGAAAACAGGTCAATAGAGATGATCTAACAGAGCAAAGAAAAAATATTGTAAAAAAAAATTAGCAGAGCTTTAATAACCTGTGAGACAGTATCAAGCAATCAAACATACATGTATTTGGAGTCCCAGAGGAAAGGTTAAAAAAAAAAGGAGAGGAAGAAGTAAAATTGTCTTTAATCACAGAAAACATAATCGTAGAAAAGCCAATGGAACCTATAAAACACCTACTAGCACCAAAATGTGAGTTTAGCTAGATCGTAGGATACAAGATCAATAAACAAAATTGATTACACTTCCATATTCTAGCAATCAGAAATTAAATAAAAATAATATTTAAAATAGCATCAAAAATGAAATACGTGGAAATAAATTGGACAAAGATGTGAAAGATGGGCACTGAAAAGTATAAAACATTTCTGAGATTAAATTAAAGAAGATCTAAATAAATGGATATATGTATCATGTTCCTGGGCCAGAAAACTCAATATCATGAAGACATCAATTTTTCCCAAACTGATCTATAGATTCAAAACAATCTCAAACCAAGGAGATTTTTTTTTGCTGTAGAAATTGACAAATTGATTGTAAAATACTGAATACACATGGGAATGCAAAGGACCAAGAAGAGGTAAAATAACTTAGAAAAAGAAGAAAAAATTGGAGAACTAATGCTATCTGATTTTCAATATCTATGCAAAGCAAGTCAGTGGAGAGAGTCTTTTCAACAAATAGTGTTTGAACAACTAGATATCCAGATACATATAAAATTAACTTGGAGCTATGATAGCACCATATATAAAAATTAACTCAAAATGGATCATAGAAAATTAAAAGAAAAATGGATCATAGACCTAAAGGTAAAACCTATAACTAGACAACTTTTAGTAAAAAACTCATAGAAGGAAACCATTGTGACCCTAAGTTAGACAAAGATTTCTCAGACACAACACCAAAAGTATAATCCACAGAATAAAAAATTAAAACATTGGACAAAACAAAAACTTCTGCTCTTTGAAAGTCTCTACTAAGAGAATGAAAAGACAAGCCACAGACTGGATGAAAATATTTGCCAAGCAATATATCTGATAAAGAACTCATATTCAGAATATATAAAGAACTTTCGAAATTCAATGATAAGAAAAGAAACAATCCTTTTTTTTAAAAAAAAAAAGGCAAAAGATTTGAACAGGGACTTCACCAAAGAATAGGTATGGATGGTAAATAAGCACATAAAAAGATGCTCAACATCGTTTATTAGGGAAATGTAAAGTAAAACCACTACATCTATTGGAAAGGTTAAAGTTTTATTCATGACAGTCAAAAACTAGAAACAGCAACTCAAATGTTCATCAACAGTATAGTGCTTTTCAAAATGTGGTCTATAAAGGAATAATAATCAGTAGTTTAAAAAAAAAAGAGGAATGAATTATTGATGCATGCAAAAACATGGATGAGGGACTTCCCTGGTGGCACAGTGGTTAAGAACCCGCCTGCCAATGCAGGGGACATGGATTCAAGCCCTGGTCCAGGAAGATCCCACATGACGTGGAGCAATTAAGCCCGTGTGCCACAACTACTGAGCCTGTGCTCTAGAGCCCGTGAGCCACAACTACTGAACCCACGTGCCACAACTACTGAAGCCCACGCGCCTAGAGCCCATGCTCCGCAACAAGAGAAGCCACTGCACCGCAACAAAGAGTAGCCCCCGCCCGCCGCAACTAGAGAAAGCCCACGTGCAGCAATGAACAAACACAGCCAAAAATAATAAATAAAATAAATAAATTTATTTAAAAAATGGATGAATCTCAAAGTAATTTTTCCAAGTGAAAGAAGCCAGTCAAAAATGAGATTTAGGGCTTCCCTGGTGGCGCAGTGGTTGAGAGTCCGCCTGCCGATGCAGGGGACACGGGTTCATGCCCTGGTCCGGGAGGATCCCACATGCTGTGGAGCGGCTGGGCCCGTGAGCCATGGCCGCTGAGCCTGCGCGTCCGGAGCCTGTGCTCCGCAACGGGAGAGGCCACAACAGTGAGAGGCCCACGTACCGCAAAAAAAAAAAAAAAAAAAAAAATGAGATTTATATAAAAATAATTTATATAGAACTCTAGGAGATACAAAAAATTTTTTAAAAACATTTAAAAAATGTTTGATGATCTATGGAATGGTATTAAGCAGTCAAACACACATGTATTTGAAGTCTGAGAAGAAGAGGAAAGAGAGAGAATGGGGCAGAAGAATATCTGAAGAAATGATGGCTGAAGATTTCCACATCTGATCAAAAACACCACCCCAAAGATATAGGAAGCCTGGCAAAGATAAATACAAAACCCCACAGCTGGATATCATAGTCAAACTGCTAAAAACCAAAGAGAAAGAGAAAAAATTTAAACCAGCCAGAAAACCACATCACACTACCGGCAGGGAAACAATGCTTTGAGTGACCACTAACTCTTCATCTGAAACAATGGAGGCCACAGATCATGGAATGATCTCTTTGAAGTGTGGAAAGAATAAAACCGTTTACCTGGAATTCAACAGTCAGTGAAAATACCTTTCAAAAGTGAAGGCAAAATAAGGACTCTCACATTTTGCAGATGAAGAAATTGAGGCACAGAGAGGTCGGGCAATTTGCCCAAGCCACACAGCCAGAAAGGGCCTCAGCTGAGATTTGAACCTCAGGGTTGCCTGATCTTAATGCTCTGGGGTTCTAAGAACTTTATTCCATCCTCAGATTGCCAGCTGCTTAACATTATCCCCATCTCCTAGATGGGCAAACTGAGGCCGAAATGGGACAAGCAGTTTGCCTGAGGTCCACAGGAGTCAGCAGGAGAAGCAAGGTGTGTTATTTCATTTCATCTTCCTACTACCTTCTGGTGTACCTTCAGGACTCTTTTGGGAGTAAAAGTGGGTACCACCAGTAATTATTTTGGGGCAAGAGACATAAGCCAGGATGGATGGGTGTCCTATTTTACAGAGGCTCAGAGGGAAGAGGCATCTGGCCCTAAGGTCCTCCCAAGTTCACAGCTGAGCTGTGACATCACATGTTACTGATTGCTCACGATGACCATGGGCAGCGTGGATCAGCATCCCCATTTCCCAGCTGGGTAACCCGAGGTGCCTCACCTGGTCGAACTTGCGCTGCTTCTTCTCCAGCGCGCTCACAAGCTGCCGCTGCTGTTCCAGGTCCACCGTGGCATCGTCCAGCTCTTGCTGCAGCCGCCGGCGGCCCCGCTCCAGCCTCTCCACCACTTCTGTCTTTTCTGCCAGGCGCTGGGTCAGGGCCTCAACCTCTCGGGTGGCCCGGCGCCGTGCCTCCTCCCCTGCCTCCAGTGCCCCCGCCTCTTCTTCCTGGCGCCGCCGCCACTCTGAGAGCTGGGGTTGGGGAGGAGAGAGAGGGAGGGTGTCACTCATGGCTGCGATCCAGGTGTGAGTTGGTGGGGCCCCATTTCCCAGATGAGGAGACTGAGACCTGAAGGGGGAAATAATTCACTTCATTGGGCACTTCTGCCTCATGAGTAGGGATGAGGTTGTGAGTTCCATGAGCCCCAGCTCCTCCAGGAGATTAAAATGGTTCCCACCAGGGCCCAGAAGATGGATCAGACCCAGGCTCTGTCCTGGGGAACCCCCAGTCTGGTGGGGGAGACTGAACATCACAGCCAGGGTGATGGAGGCTAAGGTAAAAGAAATATGAGACCCATGGGAGTCCACAGGAGGGGTTCAAAAATCTATTTAGAACATTCAAGAGAGAATTCCTGGAGGAGGGGGCATTTGTGATGGATCTTGAAGTATGCATAGGAGTTTTCCAGTTAAAGAAGGATATTTGCAAGCATACATTCATCACTCATTCATTCAACAGGCATTTCTCAAGGTCTCCTATATGTCAGGCTCTATGTTGGCCTATGCTGGGGATCCAGAGCTAACTCTGATGGGGTCCCACTTTCAAGGTGCTCCCAGTCTGATGGGGGGACTCATGGGCAAAGACAGTTCCAGCCAGGGTGACTGGAGTGGGGACAAAGGAGAAAGAAGGGTTGTGGGAGCCCAGAGCCGAATGGTCAGGGTTTTCCCAGAACAGGAGAGGCTGATGCTAAGTCCTGAAAAATGAAAAGGGTGCTCCCAAGAGAAGTGAAAAAAGTGATGAGAGATGAATACAGCTAAACATGAAGGAAGGCCCAGAGAGTGCAGGGCCTCTGACACCCAGCTGAGAGGCATGGGTTTTGTCTGGGGGGAGCTGGGGAGCCATGGGAGGTCTGTGAGCTAGGGAAGGGCAGGGTCAACTCAGGGTGTAGAAAGACCATGTGAAGTATGAGCTGGAAGGGGAGAGACTAGGGGCAGGGAGGTTTGAAGGGAGGCTGAGATGAGGATCCAGGTGACTGGGGCTGTGGGGACAGAGAGTAGGGAATGAAACAGAGAGTTGGGGACAGGAGGGATGGGGGTCTGCACCTACAGGCTCTGGGGCTGCGGGAGAGACAGAGGCGGGTATGGCTTGAAAGGGTCTGGCCTATGATATGCTGGGCAACGGGGCCACCCCGGAGCAGGGGAACCCAGGAGGAACAGGTTGGGAGACTGGGCATCCCTTTGAGATCTCCCTGCGGGGCTGTTCACCTGGGCCTGCGCAGCCTGCAGCTCACGGCCCGCCCGCTCCCTGGCAGCTGCCTCCTCATCCAGCTGCTCCCGCAGCCCTGCCGCCTCCGCCTCCAGGGCTCGGGCCCGGGACCCCAGGGTCAGCTTCGCTCTGGTCTCCTCCTGCAGCAGCTCCTGAAGATGGATGGGAGAATGGATGTTACGTGTGGGCAGGAGCGTGGGGAGGCCTGGGGGGAGCCCGGTGGTGAGAGGTGGGCTGGGATCACCTGGGCGTCGTGGAGCTGGGCCTCCATGCTGGTCAGCTCCTTGCTCAGCCTGATGGCTTTGGACTCGGCCTCGCTCAGTGCTCCAGACACAATCTCGAGTTCAGCCTGCAGGGAAGGGACATCTTCTAATGGCGGCTTCCAGCCAGCCAACCCCTCTGCTTCTCTGCCTCTAATCCCTACCACCACTGCTGGTGAGGATGCACCAGCATGGAAGGTGCAGCTGCCATGGAAACCAGTCTAGCAGCTCCTTAAAATGGTTCAATGCAGAGTTTCCATACAGCCCAGCAATTCCACTCCTAGGTGTGTACCCAGGAGAAATGAAAAGAAGTCTAGGCAAAAACTTGTACAGGGGTGTTCACGACAGCATTATTCGCAATTGCTGAAAAGCAGAAATAACCCAAATGTCCATCCACGGATGATTGGATAAACAAAATGTGGTCTATCCAGACAATGGAATATTATTTGGCCATGAAAAGGAATGAAGTACTGACACATGCTACAACATGGATGAACCTTGAAAACATTATGCTAAATGAAAGAAGCCAGACACAAAAGGACAAATATTGTATGATTCCATTTCTATGAAATGCCCAGAATAGGAAGTCTAGAGAGACAAAAGAAGGGGATTAGTGGTTGCCGGGGCAGGGGGTGGGACTGGGGGATGATGGCTGCACAGTACAGGATTTCTTTCTGGGCTGATGAAAATGTCCTAAAATTAGGTTACGGTGATGACTGTACAACTCTATGAATATACTAAAAACGATTGAATTGTACATTTTATTTTATTATTTTTTAAAATATTCATTTATTTATTTTGGCTGTGCTGGGTGTTAGTTGTGGCATGTGGGCTCTTAGTTGTGGCATGTGGGATCTAGTTCCCTGACCAGGGGTCAAACCCAGGCCGCCTGCATTGGGAGCACAGAGTCTTACCACTGGACCACCAGGGAAGTCTCAAATTGTACATTTTAAATGGGTGAATTATACGGTATGTGAGTTATATTACAATAGAGCTGTTCCCCTGGCATGCAAATCACCACCACAATGATCCTGGGTGCAGCTCCTGGTCTCACGTTCCTTCGCTGTAGGAATTGGGCAGCAGCTTACCACTTTCTCCCCCCTGGACTGTTGCCTCCATGGGGTAGGACCTCATCTGCTTTGTTCCCTGCTGTGTCCTCAGGGCTCAAAACAGGGCCTGGCACACAGTAGGTGCTCAGAAAATGTTTGTTGGGTGAGTGCCTCCAGCACATGTGTATTACCCTGAAATTTCTTCTCTACCTTTTTGAGGTTCACTTAACAAACAAGGTTGGGTTCAAATTCTGGCTGGTAAGAAAATTTATCTGAAAACTTGGAAATAAGAAAAGGCAGTGGTCAGGCATCCTTTAGAAAGGACAGGACTGGGACTTCCCTGGTGGCGCAGTGGTTAACACCTGCCAACGCAGGGGACATGGGTTCGAGCCCTGGTCCGGGAAGATCCCACATGCTGCAGAGCAACTAAGCCTGTGCACTACAACTACTGAGCCTGTGCTCTAGAGCCCGCGAGCCACAACTACTGAGCCCGTGTGCCACAACTACTGAAGCCTGCGTGCCTAGAGCTCGTGCTCCGCAACAAGAGAAGCCACCGCAATGAGAAGCCTGCGCACCGCAACGAAGAGTAGCCCCCGCTCGCCACAACTAGAGAAAGCATGCGTGCAGCAACGAAGACCCAACGCGGCCAAAAATCAATCAATCAATCAATAAATCACTTTGTTGTACACTTGAAACTAACACATTGTAAATCAACTACACTTCTATAAAGCTTACATTTGATTGCCCTTTGGGACATTAACCGGTTTTGTCTCTGACTGCGCCATTTCGTTCTGGCATTCTCTCTTTTGCTGACTACACACACACCAATTTGTTGTTGTTTCTCTCCTTGAACATCTTTGACATTCTGCTGGATCCCTCATTAATGCTTTTTTTTTTAATATTTATGTTTTTATTGAAGTATAATTGATTTACAATGTTGTGTTAGTTTCAGGGGTACAGCTAAGTGATTCAGTTATACATACATTATACACATATTCTTTTTCAGATTCTTTTCTCATATAGGTTATTACAAAATATTGAGTATAGTTCCCGGTGTTATACAGTAGGTCCTTGTAGTTCATGTATTTTATATATATTACTGTGTATATATTACTCCCAAATTCCTAATTTACCCCTCCCCTGCAACTTTCCCCTTTGGTAACCATAAGTTTGTTTTCTATGTCTGTGAGTCTGTTTCTGTTTTGTAAATAAGTTCATTTGTATCATTTTTTTAGATTCCACATATAAACGATATCATATGATATTTGTCTTTGTCTGACCTACTTCACTTAGTATGATAATCTCTAGGTCCATCCATGTTGCTGGAAATGGCATTATTTCATTCTTTTTTATGGTTCATTAATGCTTTAAATAAATCTTTGACATGGGCTTATTATGTCTTTGTATGACAGTCATGCTTTGAACTTCTGAAAATGATATTTTGAGCTGACCTTGGTACCTCCTGGCTGTGTGACCTGGGCAAGTGATTCCTATCTTTTTTAAAAAAAAAAAATTATTTACTTATTTATTTGGCTGTGCCAGGTCTTAGTTATGGCACGCAGGATCTTCGCTGTGGCATGAGGGATCTTTTAGTTGAGGAATGCATGCGGGATCTAGTTCCCTGACCAGGGATTAAACCCGGGCCCCCTGCATTGGGATCATGGAGTCTTAACCACTGGACCACCAGGGAAGTGCCTGATTCCTATCTTTTTGGTGCTCAGTTTTTCTCATCTGTGAAATGGGGATGATAACAGGACCTACCTCCCAGGGCTGCTTTGAAGAGTCAATGAAATAATGAACGTAAAGTGACTAGCTCAGTGCCTGGCATATACCTGTGCTCAATATATAGGTACATCTGACAATTTTTGAGAGCCTACTGAGAGCCCAGGAACTATTCTAAAAGCTTTCCAAGTTTAGGCTCACTGGATTCACACACCGACCCTATGAGGTAGATACTATTATTAGTCTAAGTTTACATAAAGGGAAGCCGAGGCACAGAGAGGTTGGGCAATTTGCCTAAGGTCACACAGCTACAAGTGGTGGAACTGAGATTTTAGCCCAGGCAGAATGGCTCTAGAGCTGCCCTGTCCAATATGGTAGCCACTAGCCTTAGGTGGCTATTTAACTTTAAAGTAATTAAAATTAAATAAAATGAAAATCCAGCTCCTCAGTTGTACTCCTCACATGCCAGGTGGATAGTGCAGTTACAGAACATTTCCATCACTGAAGAAAGTTCTACTGACCAGTGCAACCTAGAACTCCTGCTATCAGCCACCAGACTCTACTCTTGGTGTCACTTTTATTTCTGTAATACGTAAAATGCTTAGGAGAATGAGCACTACATAGCTTAATTCCATGGGGGCAGCCCCTAGCTGTCCCCCCAAATCCCTTCTCCCCTGGTCCCACTGTGACAGGCTGTTAGGTAGGCCCATGGCTGCCAGCTAGAAACTATATTTCCCAGTCTCCTTTGCAGCTAGCTGTGGTCATGTGATTATGTTATGGCCAATGGAATGCAAGCAAAGGGATATATGCAAATTCCATCCCATCCTCTTTTCCCCTTCCTAAGCTGGAGCACACAGGTGCCCACAATCCAGATTTAACTCTGAAGGTGAGGTCAATGCCCTCAGGGATAATGGAGTGACCTCAGGGAGCATAAGTGTCCCGCCAGCCTCCACTGCTTACTCTGAGCCTATTTCCTGAGACGGAAGACACATGTCTTTTATTCAAGCTGATGAATTCTGGAGTCTCTTTGTTATATCGACTGACCTTTCACCTTAACTATACACTCTTTTAATCCTGAAATTGAAAACGGTAACAGTGTTTTCCCCGCCTTGGGGTTGGGGAATTAAAAGTCATTCTTACCCTGTTTCTGCTTCTTTGTATTCCCAGTAATAAACAGGTATTGGTCGCTTAGTTAAAAAACATAATAAAAATTTAAAAACCCACATTTTTTCTAACAGTCATAGTATGATATTGTCCTGACACAGGTCCAAGTATTCACGCTGGGTTTTTCTAATCAGACCATGGATTATTTAAGACCAGAAGATAAGAGGGTGGAGGGTGGGCGCTGTGGCAGGGTTAAGAGATACAGGATCAGTCATGCCTGGGTTCACGCTTTGGCTCTGAGGGACCCAAGACAATCAACTTCACCTCCCTGGGCCTCAGTTTCCTTGTGTGTAACATGGGAACAGTATTAGCACTTCCCTCAAAGAAGCATTAGGAGGAGCCTTTGGCAAAATACCCAGGATGTTTGGTGCATAGTAATCACTCACCAAATACTAGCTATTAATGTGTGATTGTGTTGGAAAAGTTGGAAAGGACAGTAGGGTTGATGTGGACCAAACTGAAGTCCAGAGAGGGCAGGCATCTCACCCAAAGCCACACAGCAGAGACCACCCCCTACCTAGCCGCCCCACTCACCTGGGCTCGCTGCAGCTTCTCAGTAGCCTCTGCTCGTGCCCGCTCCCCATCGCCAGCCCGGCCCTGCACCTCCTGCAACTGTGACTCCAGGCGACGCCTCCGTTGCTCACCCTCCTGACGCGCGGTCTGCAGGTTGCTTAGCTCCGTCCGTAGCTCAGACACTTCAGCCTCCAGAGCCAACCGGGTCTTCTCCCATGTACCTTTGCTCTGGTGGGGGAGAGAGACAGCAATGATTTTATGATTCCCTTTCTCTACCAGACCAGGCACATGAACGCCCCAAGTCCTTTGTACTGTCTATTCTCTCTGGAACTCCTCACTGTTCCTTAAAGACCCAGGCACATTCCTGCCTCAGGGCCTTTGCACTGGCTGTTCCCTCTGCCTGGAACATGTTTCCCTGTGATGCCAGGATGGCTCACCCATCACCTCCCTCAGTTTTTTACTCAGATGTCATCTTTTCACTGAATCTCTCCAAGGCCTCTCTATTTCAAATCACAACACGCCCCCGCCTGGCCGTTAGCACTCTGAAACCCCTTTCCTGTTCATCATCTTCCCGTAGCGCTTATGACCCCGCTATATATTATGAATGTGTTTAGATCGTTTACTCTCTGCCTTGCCTGCTAAAACGTGAGCTCCACGACGGAAGTGGGTATTGGTTGCTTGGCTCACAGCTGGGGCCCCCAGTACCAACCCGGCAATATACTACATATTCAATTAACATCTGCTGAATGCAAGATGGATCAGGGACATGGATACGTGAGGAGAAAAATGGGCTGGCCTAGAACCAGCCAGAGGTACCTCCTCCAACCCAGCATCCTGCTTCCCCTCCCCATGGCTCCCCAGACACTCCTCCCCCACCTCAACCCACCCTCCGGGCTTGCTCCAGCTGCTCTGCCAGCTCTCCCAGTGCCTGGCCATGGCGCTGCCGCAGCTCCTGCACCGCCACCTCATGAACGCGCGTTTCCTCCTCCAGAGCCTTCTTCAACTCTGTCACCTCCTGTTCTCTCTTGGACCTTTTATTGGGGAAGGGGAAGGGAACAGAATTTCAGAATAGAGGAAGGCTGGGACTTTGAGGGAGCCCCTGACTGCTGGTTGTGCCTCCTTTTATTCTTTCCCTCCAAGGATGGGGACCTCACTCTACATTCCCCAAGGGATCTGGGCAGTGATGCTGCAGAAGAAGGGTGGCTTTAAGGGTGAGCTCCTACGCATCTTTCGAAACCCTATTCAAAAGGCCCCTTCTCAAAGAAGTCTTTTTGGACTCCCTCCCATAGAGTGATACAAGGGCCCTCTCTGATCATCCATGATGCCCTGTCGTACTGCATTAAAGCTCACTTTGTTCTGCACTGTGTCTGTCTTTGCCCGAATCTGCCTACCCCTGGACTGGGAGTTCCTGAGGGCAATGCCCGAGTCTTGACTCGTCTCTGTCCCCAGCGTGGCCCACGCTGGGCCCAGAGCCAGTGTCCAATAAACAACTGTTGAAAGACTAAACAAGTGTGTAGATGGAGAGCTTGGACCCACATCCTTTTCCCTGCCCCGCCCCCAGCCCCCATGTGCCCCGCCTGTGCCAGCTGCAGGCCACCCAGCCTCACCGGAGCTCCTGCTGCGCGTTGGTGGAGTCCAGCGTGTCCTCCAGCTCGCTCCGCAGCGCCTCCAGCTCCTCACCCAGGTCCCGGCGCTGCTTCTCTGCCTTGGCCCTGGCTGCGCGCTCAGCCTCCAGGTCCTCCTGGGCCTCGGCCAGCCCCGCTTGTGCTTCCCGTAGGGATTTGAGCAGCTGGGCCCGGGCCCCGCCCTCATCCTCTGCCCTGGGGGTGGACGAGGACCAGGGGGTTGGTATAGGGGCAGGCAGGGGGTGGGGACGATTTCTAGGGGTTGGAGGGGCCAGACACGGCCAGTCCCCGGTTAAAAGCCCAGCTCTGCCCTTGGGCATGTGTCTCCAGTACCCAGAGCCTCAGCTTTCTTAGCTGTAAAATGGGGATGACACCACCAGTAGTCACAGGGACACTCATTAAGCTCCTGCCACTTGAGAGCACTTCATCATTTTGTGTAACGTTCATGCCAAATGAGGAAACTGGGGCCCAGAGCGGGAAAGTACTTGCCCTGGTCACACGGTCAGTGGGTGGCTGACCCCAGAGTCCCTCCTCATAACCCCTATGGGATCGACCTCTTGCAAAGAGAAGCTGAATGGAGCAGCAGCGTGGACTCTGGGTTAAATGGCTCAGGGAGGTGGTCCAGTGGTTAGGACTCTGCACTTCCACTGCAGGGGGGTGTGGGTTCGATCCCTGGTCTGGGAACTAAGATTTCACAAGCCGTGCGGCAGCGGCCAAAAAAAAAAAAAAAAGAAAGGAAAAGAAAAGAAAAAACAAACAAACAAAAAAACCCTGTAAGAATGGTTCAGGGAGATGCACAGGTGCCCTGCTTGGCCACCTGCCCTGGCAAGTGACAGCTTCTCTGAACTGCAGGCTCCTGGTCTGTGAGAAAGCGTGACTGCCCCCCTTCACAGGGCTACCGCGAGGATGGCAATGTAGCGCCGAGGGCTACATGTTATATGATTCCACTGACGTGAAAGAGTAAGAATTGGCAAATCCTATGTGGACAGAAAGCAAATTGGTGGTTGCCAGGGGTTGAGGGGAGAGCGGAAACTGGAAGTGACTGCTTAATAGGATTTTTTTTTTGAGGTGATGAAAATGTTCTGAATAGAGGTAGTGGTTGCACAACATCGCAAACATACCAAATGCCACTGAACTGTATGCTTTAAAATGGTTAAGTTTTTTTTCTTTTTGGCTGTGCCACGCATCTTGCAGGATCCCAGTGAAAGCACGGTAGTGAAAGCACGGAGTCCTAATCGCTAGACCACCAGGGAACTCCCTAAAATCGTTAATTTTGTTATGTGAATTTCACCTCAATACAAAAGAAAACGGAAAAAAATAACAACAGCAATAACGGAAGGTAGGAACAGACACACGCAGCATCTAATGAGGGCTTAGGGTGTGCCAAGCAAGTTCTCAGCCCTTTCTCATTTAATCCCTACACTAATCCTAGGAGAGTTTCTATAATCATGCCCTTTTTCCAGATAGAGAGACTGAGGCTCGAGAGGTGATGTCACCCAGGTGAGGTCACATGGCCAAAAAGGGGAGGAGCCAGGATTTGAACCCAGAAGTCAGGCTGGAGGGTGCGTGTTCTTAACCCCCCTCCACCAACCCCGTGTCCCATCGATTCTCAGATGCATGTTTTCCCCACATTGTAACCTCTTTGAAATCAAGCTGCACCCGTACACAAGGGCACCTCAGGTCGCATGGAGCGCAGTGGGTGAAAAGCATTTGAAACACTGCGCATCGTATCTGGGACACAGTAAGTGCTCAATAACTGTGAATGACTGTAAGTATGATGATTATGATTCCTAAGATGGCCAGACCACCTATCCAATCACAGCGGATTCTGGGCTGTTTGGTTTTGAGAGGCTGGGGTTGTGGGAGAAGAAGAAATAGCATTTCCTTGCCTCTGTGCAAGAAACTGTGTAAGTCACCAGACACGTAGGGCCCGGTTTCAGTTTTCCCTTAACCAGGTGGGCTTGGAACTCTGTGTCCATCTTACAGAAGGGGACACGGAGGCTCAGAGTGGGTGTGCACGGCTGCTGAGCGGCTCGGCCGAGCTCTGTACCTGCGGGAGGGTCTCGCCGGGCGCCCCCAACGCTGGCAGGGGGCGCCCCCGTGCTGTGCAGCCCACCCGGCCCAACCCGCACCTGGCCAAGGCGACCTGCAGCTCCTCCTCCTTGCGGCCCAGCTGGGCCCGCAGCTCCTCCGCCCGCTGCTGCTGTTCCACCATCTGCTCCTGCAGCTCTGAGCCCTCCACGTCCAGCCGCCGCTTCAGCTTCTCCAGCTCCTGGCGGCTCTTCTCCTCCTTCCGGAGGCGATCTGGAGGCGGGAGGTGGGGGGGTGGGGCATGCACAAGGGAGCCAGACCCACACACCCAGGGAGACCCACGGCCCCGCAGTCAGGCTGAGCTCAGCGTCTCTTTCCACCCCTCCCGCTCTTTCCCAGCTTCCCCATCCCTGGGATCGCCCACTGGTCCCCAGACCCCCAGATGCCTTCTCCCCTCCGCCCCCCCAGGGACAGCCCCTGCTCCTGCTTGCTGGCTCTCTCTGCCCTGCCCTTTCCTCCCTGCCTCCCCGGCCTCCTCCTGTGCTCTCTCCCTTCTGTTTCTGCTTCTGAGTCCACAGCAAGGGACAGAGATAAAAAAAAGTGTCTGAAACAGCTAGTGGGACCGTCAGATTGAGAGAGTGACCCAAGACACTCAGGAGAGAGTGAGAGAATTGGATGGAGAGAGACAGAAACAACTTAAGAGCTGGGAGGACACCTAACCTGTCCTGAGTCTTCTTTCCTGCCCCCATTTAACAGATATGACCACTGAGGCCCCACAGCACATGAAGGTCACCCGAGGTACCCCCTGACCCCGCTGGAGTGTGCACGGGCCCCCACTGAGGGGCAGGTGCTCACCCTCCATGTCTGCAATCGTGGCCTCGTATTTGAGTCGAAGCTTATTGAGGCTCTTGACTTTCTCCTCCTCCTCAGCTGCCTGGGATGAGAACTCGGCCAGACGCTCCTCCAGCAGCTTCCTCTCCTGAGGGTGGTAGGAGGTGGGGGTGGGGCGTCAGGGGCCCGACCCTCATCTTTGATATCATTCTCATCTGCGTTTCTGCTTATCTCCATCCTTCCCTGACCTTTCCTGCTCCCACCCCCTTCCCTCCTTTTGCATTCTTTAGGGTCTAGGGACCCGTCCCACCGGCACCGGGTTCACGCCTGTTAACTGTGGAGACTCCCACTATTTGAAGGACACTCCCATTCATTAACCCATTGGCCCAAAGATGGATACTGAGGCTGATTCAAATCAATTGCTATTATAAACAACACTGCAGTGAACATCTTTGCACATGTGCTGCACTTACGGGTGAGTTCTGGAGCCTTGTGACTACTACAGGTCCAGCTCATGGACCAGCAGCATCAGCACCAAATGGGAGCTTGCAAGGAATGGCATCTCAGGTTCCACCCGAGACGTGCTGAATCAGAATCTGCATTTTAACAAGTTCTCCATATAATTCCTGGGCACGGTGGAGTTTGAGAAGCACTGGCCTGGAGCAGCTCTTTTCTTTTTTCTTTCTGTTTATTATTTTTATTTATTATTTTGTTTTTTAATTTATTTCTGAGCAGCACTTTTCAAACTGTCAGTGGTTTTAGAAATCAAGGCAGTGGGTCAGCACTACCTCAAAAAGGAACAAATAGAACAGAGTAGAAGAGAAGAGCCACTGCATCCAAGGAATGTTGCAAAAAACTGTGCATCCTTGAGCTCTCAACTCAGGCACCATCGCCTCCAGGAAGCCTGCCCTGACTACCCCTAGCACAAGTCAGGCCACCCCACTTCCATGGTTTTCTGTTCTTTTCTGACAGTTTATAATTAGTTCATGATGTGTGGTTATGTTGATTTCCTGGGGTGACTCATCTAGCTTCTCTCTCCCCCCATGCCCCTGTGAGGACAGAAATGGTTTTCTAGTTAGTTAAATGCCATATCCCCTGTGCCTAGTCCAGTCCTGGCTGTGCCAGGTTAAAGATGGTGGCAGACTCTTCACCATGTCCCCAGCCAGAGGCAGAGTCTAATTCCCCAACCCTTGAATCTAGACTGAGTCTGCTTTAAGCTCAGTGGTCTGCAGACCACAGCCTGCAGGCCAAATATAGCCCACTGCTTGTGTTTATAAATAAAGTTTTATTGGGACACAGCCACGCCCATTTGATCACAGACCACCTGTGGCTGCATTCATGCTACAATGGCAGAATTGAGTGGTTGTCACAGAAACGGAGTGGCCTGCCAAGGCCCGAATATTTACTATCTGGCCTTCTAGAGAAAATGTTTGCCAACACCTGATCTATAGAATTCAAGGGAAGTGATGCCGTGTCAGTTCCAGCCTTAAGCCTTTCAGAGACCTGCCCACTTCCACTTCTTTTTCTGGGAGCCCTGAGCTGCCAGGTGAGAAACCCAGGCTCTCCCGTGGGCAGAGAGGTCACACAAAAGAGCACCTGGACACCAGCCCTCCAGCGCCCGCCACTACGTCATCGCGACTGCCTAAGGGGACCACAGTCCAGCCCACCCACACAACGATGGGATGTAATGAAACGGGGGTTGTTTTCAGCGATGTGGCTTTGGGGTGTCGGATGATCCAGAGATAGATAATGACACATAATAGCTGCTCAATAAATACCAGCTTGAGTGAAGCTGTGACAGAGACGCAAGGAGATGGAAAGGGTTCAAAGGAGACACAGCCAAGACCAAGAGTTTGAAGACCCCTAGAGGTGGGGCAAGCTGGGGGGGATGCAGAGAAGGACCTGTGCTCACCAGTGAGCCCACTCCCCCTGCCCTTGGGGCTCACAGCCCACCCACCTTGCTCAGCTTGGCGTTCTGATCTTCCAAGAGTAACAGATCCTCCCCAAACTTTTTCAGCTTTGCCTCCGTCGTCACTTTCTCCAGCTGCAGCTTCTGCCGGGCCCCTTCCTCAGCCTCGAGGTGGGTCTCCAGCTCCTGCAATGGGGAGAAGGCAGGGTTGAGGACCCAGCGGCTGGGGACTGGAGTGTGATGGGAAGGATGGGTGGAGGGGATGGTTCACGGATCTCCGGGGCTCCTTGCTCAGACAGGTCCACAGTCTGGGTGGGGCTGGGAAGGATCCAAGGCTTACTTTTCATTCATTGGGTCAATAAACACTGATTGAGTGCCTGGTGGGGGCCAGGCACTGTTTGAGGTATTAGGATAGATAAAAATCTTTGTCTATCACATTGAAATCACACTCTTGTATGTGTGTGTGAAGATTATAAACAATAAACATCATAAATAAACATATCACAGAGATGGGCACTGTCCACTACGGCAGTCACCAGGCACGCGGGGCGATCTGTGGTGTGAGACTGGAAATTAAGATTTAATATTTTGCAATGACATGGATGGACCTCAAGGGCATTATGCTAAGGGAAATAAGTCAGACAGAGAAAGACAAACACCAGACAATCTCACTTATGAGTGGAATCTAAGAAACAAAACTAAAACAAGAAAAAAACACAAGCTCAGGGCTTTCCTGGTGGTGCAGTGGTTGGGAATCCGCCTGCCAATGCAGGGGACACGGGTTCGATCCCTGGTTCGGGAAGATCCCACATGCCGCGGAGCAGCTAAGCCCGTGTGCCACAACTACTGAGCCCAACTGCTGCAACTACTGAAGCCTGCGTGCCTAGAGCCTGTGCTCCACAGCAGGCAGAAGTCACCTCAATGAGAAGCCTATGCACGGCAAGGAAGAGTAGCCCCCGCTCGCCACAACTAGAGAAAGCCCACACGCAGCAACGAAGACCCAACACAGCCAAAAATAAATAAATAAATAAGTAATTTAAAAAACCAAAAAAACAGAAAAACACAAGCTCAGGGAATTCCCTGGTGGTCCGATAGTTAGGACTTGGTGCTCTCACTGCCGAGGGCCTGGGTTCAATCCCTGATCGGGAAACTAAGATCCCACAAGCTGAGTGGCACAACAAAACAAAACAAAACCCACAGGCTCATAGACGCAGAGAACAGATTGGTGGTTGCCAGAGGTGTGCGGGTAGGGAGGTGGGAGAAATGGGTGAAGGGGCTCAAACTTCCAGTTATGAAATAAGTCATGGGGATGTAATGTACAGCATGGCGGCTGTAGCTAATAATACTTTATTGTGTATTTGAAAATTGCTAAGGGAGCAGATCTTAAAAATTCTCATCACAAGAAAAATTTTTTTCTAACTACTTAAGGCGCTGGATGTAAATTAGACTTATTGCAGTGATCACTTTGCAGTGTATATAGATATCGAATCATTATGTGTACACCTGGAAGTAATACGTTATATGTCAATTACACCTCAATTTTAAAAAATTCAATATTACGTGTGGCCTTGATGGCTGATAAAATTGGGAGTCCCTATAATGGCCTAATCACAAGTCCTTCTACCGGCCCCGCTACCAAAGATAAGGTCCCCTAACCAATAACCCTCTGTATCCTGGGGACCAGACAGGGTACCTGCTTATCCCTATCTAGTAGGCTTCAGTTACCTGCTAGTCCTTGGAATTATTTAAAACAAACCAATCGGGAGTTCCCTGGCGGTCCAGTGGTTAGGACTCTGCGTTTCCACTGTAGGGGGCATGGGTTCGATCCCTGGTCGGGGAACTAAGATCCCACATGCCGTGTGGCACAGCCAAAAAATAAATAAATAAATAAATAAACAAACCAATCACATCTTCCTGCAGGAACCAGGGGTCACCTCATCCTCTTGTTACTACGAGGCTTGCCTCTCACAGCTGCAGCTTGTTCATGCCATTCCTGAATGCAACCCCACTGTGACTCTCTGTGCCATGGTGCCTGCCTCCCTCAGGCCGTGAATATTTGTGACTAATAACGTGCTTTCTATCTCATCTGTCCAGGATCAGGTGTGGTGTGTTAGGCCATCTCCATAACCACAGGGCAGGATCCCCGCCCCCCTCACCAATGGGGTCAAGAGGAGGTGATTAAAGCATTACTGAATTCTTAAAATGTGACCAGTCTAAAAAAAAAAAAATGTGACCAGTCTGAGTAGTCAAATTTTCAATTTAATTCGATTTCTTTTAAATTTAAAACCAGTCACTCAATTAATTATTGGGGAACTTTTAAGTACGTTTGGATCAACGTGGGGATGTTAATCTACTTTTTTTCACAGAAGAAGTTATGAAACACAAATGCAGATGAAGTCCTGCCAATGAAAATTGAGCATCTGAATTGAGACGCGCCTTAAGTGTAAAATACACAATGGATTTTGAAGGGGAACCATGGCAGGGCAGCCTGCCTTGGAATGCAGCAGCACAGAGGCAAATGGAGCCAGGAGGTGGAGAGAGGCAGAGTACTGAAGCTACTGCTTGAGCACCCGGATCCAGCCATGCCTGAAGCTTACACATTCTAGAGTCTCCCATTAATTCGAAAGCCAAAAAAAAAAGTATTCTTTTTGCTTAAGACACTTGGAGCTGAGTTTTGTTTTGTTTCATTTTTTCCAATTCATGGCCAAAAGAGGCAGGGTTTGCTGAAGCAAGGTGTGTGGGGTAAACAGAAGGGGTGGGGGAGGTGGCCTCGGGCGCACGGGGGCCAGACCTGTATGTGCTGCTGCAGCCTCCGCTTCTCGGTTTGCAGCTGGCGGCTGCACTCCTCCTCCTCGCCCACACGGGCCTCTAGCTCCGACACCACCAGTTCGAGCTCCTGCTTTCGGGCTGCCAGCCGCCCCCGGGTCTCCTCAGTCTCAGCACACAATTCTGCCTCTGCTCGCAGTTGCTCTGCCAGGCGGGCACGCTCCTCTTCCAGCTGGGGATGGGGTGGGAGGTCAGCGTCCGTTAGGTAGTGCTCCCAGGATGGCCCTCAGTGGAGCACGAGGTCCCTCCTGCCTGCTGAGTTACTTTGCCCTTTGAGGCCTGGGGGGCAGGAGGGAGAGATGGAAGACAGTCCCCCACCCTGCTCTTCATCTCAGGATGACCTCTAGTCACCAAGTCAGACCCCTGGGGGCCTCCCTCTCCCTCACCTCCCTACAGCCCATCAGTCCCCAGCTCCATCCCTCCTGCCCCCCTCCTCTCTCCCCATAACCCTAACAGGCTTGAGCCTCATCCTCTCCCAATGGACTCTCTACCCGCTCTCCCAGCCTCCAGTCTCTCCATCTCCAGTCCATCCTCCAAATAGCCCCAGGGAGGACGTTCTATCAGCTCACAGTGCATTTAATACTCCTACGCCTAGAAATTTAACCAAAGGAAATAATTCTGAAAAAACAAACAGAAAAATGCTCAAGAAGGGGTTTGCTTCAGCGTTATTTTAAGATTCCAGAAATACTGGCAACACTTAAAAGTCCACCGCCTGTGTAGGATAGCCCAGTCCCTGCCCTGCCCCGATGCTGGACCAGCCTCCTGATCATCTTGGCTCTGCAGCAACCAGCCCCACCCCCACTCAATACCCTGGCTACATCCCCAGGGCCCCGCTCCCAGCATCTCGCTGCTCAACCACACCAGTTTCCGCGCCCATTCGGCCCCAGTAAACCTCGGTTCTCCGCCAGCCCGCAACCTACCCCTGCCCCTGCCCCAGCTCAGCTGGAAGCCCCGCCCACCATCAGCTCCTCCCACCGCCACGCCCTCACCCGGGGACCTCGCCCCTTACCTGCGCCACCCGGCCCTGGAGCTCGCCCACCTCGCGGGCACTCTGCTGCTGCAGCTCCTGCACTTTCTGTAGTTCCTGCGCCCGTGCCTGCAGCACCTCATCCTGCCGCGTTACCTGCAGCAGTGGCTTCACCTAGGGGGACAGGAGGGATGGTGGGTGACTGGCTCCCACCGTGGGAGGCCGCTGGGCTCAGGAGCTAAGAACTCACGCTCTGAGCAGGACCGCATTCCTGGGTTCGCATTTCAGCTCCTCTACTACTGGCCTTGTGACCTCATCAGTCGGAATGAGTGACTGACTTCACATTTGCCAACAGCCTAGAACAGTCCGGGGTACATTACAAGCAGCACTAAATGTGTCCCTTTTTTGCTACAGGGTCCCTTGGCCTACAGGAGACACTGTGCCTCAAAGTTCTCGGTCCAAGGTCCATAGTGAGAGATGCACTTTACACTGTGTGATTCCAGGCTGGAGTGACAGGCCAGCCCCCCCCACCACATGAATAACCGAAATGAAATTTCACCAAACCACCCTCCCCTTTGCTAAGCGGGATATACTCTGCTCACATCTGTTCTATTGCTTTTCTTTGGTTCTCCTCAACTCCGATTCTTCTCAACTTCTCTACTGTATTTGATTCTGTTTTATTATCTTCCTTTCTGAGCTAATTCATAGCATTTATCACAACTATAACTTTCTGTTTATTTGTGGGATTCATTCACTGATGCCTGTGTGGACCAAGAATGTTGCCGGACATCGCCTGACATATCAGTAAACAGAGGATGTTGAGGCCATCAAGCCGTGAGCCGCTGCAACTGCCCCCAACGGTGCACCCTGAGGGGATTCAGGATGGAGGAAAACAGGATACTGGCCCTAGGTCATTAAGGTGCATATCAAAGGAATAATTTCATTCAGCCCAGACTCTTGCATCTTCCCATTCAGAGAAAAGTGCTAAATTCATTAACTCAAGGTGACTGGTTTTTCTTTAATTAGCAGTAATCTTGATGTTTGACTACCTGGTTTTGTTTGTTTGTTTGTTTCAAAACTCCTATATATCCCGGCTCCTCCCTTACCTCTTTGGAACAGTCCCTCAGAGCTATCTGAGGGCTGTATCCGGGGCTAAAGTCCTCAGTAAAGCCCCAAACAAAACATAATTCTCAACTTGTAGGTTGTGTATTTTTTTTTCAGTGACACCTGGCAAACCACACCTCCTGTCCCCAGACCTAGGATAGGCAAACTTTTTCTTAAAGGGCCAGCTAGGAAATATTTGAGGCTTTGCAGGCTATCCTGTCTCTGTTTTAACTACTCCATTCAGCTGCTGTAACTCAAAAACAGGCACAGACAATACAGTAACCAAACCAATGGGCATTTACAAAAACAGGTGTCTGGCCCATGGGCCATAGCTTACCAACCCCTGCCCTAAACTGTGGGCTTCGCGGGGCAGGGCACTGTATTTTTCTTTTTAATTGAAGTATATAGTTGATTTACAATGTTGTGTTAGTTTAAGGTGCACAGCATAGTGATTCAGTTATATATAACTATATATATTCTTATATATTCTAATATATATATATTTTTTCTTTTTTAGATTCTTTTCCATTATAGAGTATTACAAGATATTGGGTATAGTTCCCTGTGTTATACAGTAGGTCCTTGTTGGTGGGGCATTGTCTGTTTTTATTTACCATTTTATTATTGTACCCTCAAAAGTTACTGGCACATAGTAGGTGCTCAGTTAACATGGGCTGAGGGCATGTAGGCTGACAGTTCAGACGTCATATTCAGAATTACACTGAACAGCTGTGTTTTTGCCTCCAAATCTCCATCCTCCTTCCTGCTCTCCAATTTCCCATTGGGAGAACACCCTGCCTCGAAGTTCACACACTTGGCTCTGCCCCTCTGCATTGGGGAGGCATGTGATGCCGGCCTGGCTCATCTGATGTGTACTGACTGGTTCTGGGAGGGTCATATGACTCCAGCCAGGCCAGTGAGAGTGAAACCTGGGACTCTGGCTGGAGGTCTGTGATAAGAAAAGACCACAGTGGCCTAGTTGGTGGCCGCCATGTGGGAAAAGTCTGCAGGGATCATCATGGGGGAAAGTCACATGGGAGGCACAGAATGTCAGATAACTAACATTGTTTGGGCCCTTGTGCAATAAAGGGTTAACTCAGCAGGTCTGGGTTGTTCAAACCCTGCATATTTCAAGGAAAGGACTGGCCCTTGGCTGGTTCCTGGGAGATCATCTCTAAACCTTTGGATTATCCTGCCTGATAAGAGTCCTTTGTTTACCTTGACCTCTGGAGGGGCTGGAGTAACTAAGGTCAACCACGTGGACAGTCAAGGGGGTCAATCACATGCCTATGAAAACCCTAGACACTAAGGCTTGGGTAAGCTTCCTTGGTTGGCAATATTCCATATGCGCTCTCATACAGCATTTCTACAAGAATTAAGTCCTATCTGTACAATTCTACTGGGAGTGGACAATTGGAAGCTCGTGTCTGGTCTCTCCTGGACTCTGCCCTGTGCGCCTTTTACCTTTTCTGATTTTAATGTCCATCCTTTCACTGTAATAAACTGTAACCATGAGCATAACAGCTTTTCTAAGTTCTGTGAGTCCTTCCAGTGAATCATTGAATCCTAGGGGGTCTTAGGGACCTCAACTCAACCCTAGATCCAGCTGCACCTAAAGCTGTCCCATATCTTTTTTTTTGTTTGTTTTGTTTTGTTTTGTTTTTGCTGTACGCGGGCCTCTCACTGTTGTGGCCTCTCCCATTGCAGAGCACAGGCTCCGGACACGCAGGCTCAGCGGCCATGGCTCACGGGCTCAGCCGCTCCGCGGCACGTGGGATCTTCGCGGACCGGGGCACGAACCCGTGTCCCCTGCATCGGCAGGCGGACTCTCAACCACTGCGCCACCAGGGAAGCCCTGTCCCATATCTTTTAACCACGTTGGTTTGAGTCAGATTTTTTGTCGCTTGTTACCTCGAGAATCCTGATGAACAAAAGGTGGGCTGATCAGTCCCATTTTACAGATGCACAAAACTGAGGCCCAAACCAAGAAAGTCACTTGCCCAAGCAGACCTGGCCCCAAGGACCTGTCTCCTTGCCACTTGGGTCACCTCTCCAGGTGCCCTCACCTTGATGAAGAGCCGCCACCACTGCCAGTGTCTCAGCTTGAGGTAAGCTGCACAGTTCCGCTGCATCACCCTCAGAGCACTCTGCTGCTGCTGGCGCTTCTGGAAGGCCCTGGGTGGGGAGATGGGTGGGTGGGACAATGGAGACTCAGCCCCTCCAGGCCCCGTCCCCTTAGCAAGGGAGCAAAGCTCTCTTCAATTAGTCAACCATTATTAAATGCCTACTGTGTGCAAGCACTGCTCTATTATCAGTAAATCTTGTTGGGTTCCGTCTATCAGTCTCTCTGCCCTTGACTCTCTCTGCCCTATTCCCTCCTCTCTGTCCCCACAGCCCCAGCCCCAGTTCAGCCCCAGCCTCATCTTCCACCCACTGGACCCTCACCCCAGCCACCTCCCCAGCTTCCCAGCCTCCAGAGAGGGCTTTCTATGCCCACAGCTGACCCACCCCTCTCTTGCTCCTCAGTGCCCCTGGATATGGTCCCTGCCCCTCTGCCTGGTGTTTGAGGAGTCCTTTATTCTCTGATCCTTCCTCTGGGCCAGTTCCAAGGGAGAAGGAGACTGTCCTGAAAACTCCCTGCATTCCTGAAATGTACCAGGCTCTCACATCACTGGGCCTTGGCACAAGCTGTCACTCCTGCCTGGAACACCTTTCCCATCCTCCTTCATCTACCTGGTCTGAAGGGCCTCTTGCTGTACCTGTATGACCCCCATCAAAGCACATCTCGCCCTGGACTGTGACACTTTGAGCCCGTGTATGTCTCCCCCTCCAGACTGGAGTCGCTTGAGGGATTGGCCACTAAGGTGATCACACGGACCTGGTGTGCCTGGGACTTTCTCTGTTTTAGCACAGAAGGTCATGCATCCTGGGAAACCTCCAGTCCCAGGCAAACCGGGATGGTTGGTCACCCTAATGCTGAGTCTAGCTCTTCTCTGAGTCCCCAGCATTGCTCAGAAGCCTCAGGGACTCTAGAACCAAGAAGCCTGGGCGTCCAGTGGCTCCATCCTTTTGTTCTCAGCCCTTCTACCATCCTGGAGGCCCTGACATCTGGAGCCAATTGATCTTCTACCATCCTGGAGCCTCCCTGACCCAGCCTCTGGGGCCATCTGGTCAACCCCTCCCTGAACCAGCCTTGGCCAACGTGACCCCAAGAGATAGTGGGGAGCCGCACTTGCGAGCCAGGTATCCCCGGGCAGCTGCCTGGAAGGACACAATGATGTCTGTGACCTTCAGGTCCCGCTCTTCTTCTAGCTGGGCCAGAACCCCTGCCCGGAAGAAGATCTTGCTTTGTCCCACGCGGTAGAGGTTAGGGTCCAATTCCAGGGCCTGGATCTGTGAGAGTGGGGGAGGGGTCATGAGGAGGAAGGGTGATGAAAGGGGAGGCTCCAGTTCAACCTCCTCCACCACCTGAGACTGTGCACACACGTTCACACTCATGCACACACCCTCAGCCTCCACCCCACACTCACCATCTTCTCACAGGCCTGCTTCCCATCCATAAAGCCCTTGGGGATGGCATTGGGTGTCAGGATCTCGTACCTGAAGTGGGTGGGGAGGGGTGGGGGAGGGGTGAAGAGTAACAGCAAACTGTCACCATGGCCAGGCACTGGGTTCAGAGTGACAAATAGCAATAATAACAATAACAATAGGAACAGTAAGAAAAACAAATATTTAAGTATTACCGAGGGCCACACACCAGGCAGAGAGCATTAATACCACCACCAATGGCAACATCATCAATATGTCCTAGGTGTGTCCACTCCTAGGACACACCACGTGCTGATTATGAGTGTTTAATTACACCAACACCATAGGTCATTGAGACGTAAAGGCAAGGTGTGTCTCGGAAGTGTGAGAATAACAACGAATAGGGGCTGATGCTCTTGAACTTATTACGTGTCAGGTCCTGAGCTAAGTGCTTTACAGCTGTTTCTTTCACATTTCTCAGTGCAACTCCAAATTTTAAAAGTACGTTTCATAAGCACACGTGTCTGTCCTCAGAGCCTTTCTCCTGCTGTGCCCTCTCCCTGGATCCTGACATTTCATTAAAAATAATGCATATTAGATGTACAACATATATGCACAAACACATATACATAATATTATATATTAATGTCATATATTAATATGCGATTTTTTTTGACTGGTGATTGGGAAATGTGTATGTGTATGTGTGTGTGTGTGTGTGTATCAGAGTTTCTCAGTCACCAGGGATCTTGCTAAAATGCAGATACTAATTCAGTAAGTCTGGGGTGGGGCCTGAAAATGTGCATACCCAACAAGCTGTCAGGTGACACTGATGCTGCTGGCCTGGGGACCACACTTTGAGTATGAAACTGCAGACGTGCACTGTACAGTGCAGCAGCTACTGGCCACACGCAACTACTGAGCCCCTGAAACATGGCTGGGGCAATTGGGCAATTGGATTTTTAACTGCGTTTCATTTTAACTAAGTGAAATTTAAATTTAAAAACTGAAGCAGGGGGGACTTCCCTTCCCTGGTGGACCAGTGGTTAATACTCTGTGCTCCCAATGCAGCGGGCCCAGGTTTGATCCCTGGTCAGGGAACTAGATCCTGCATGCTGCAACTAAGACCCAGCACAGCCAAATAAATCAATAAATATTAAAAAAAAAAAAAAAAAAAACTGAAGCAGTGTAAAATATTTTTCTGTTCAACACAATTTCTTTCTTTTCTTTTTTTTTGGCCGCTCGTCTTGTGGGGATGTTAGTTCCCCAACCAGGGACTGAACATGCGCCCTCAGCAGTAAAAGCAGGGAGTCCTAACCACCGGACCGCAGGGAGTTCCCACGATTTCACTGTTTTGATAGG
Source organism: Grampus griseus (assembly GCF_964374135.1). Classification (NCBI taxonomy): domain Eukaryota; kingdom Metazoa; phylum Chordata; class Mammalia; order Artiodactyla; family Delphinidae; genus Grampus; species Grampus griseus. The sequence goes on from NC_139013.1 coordinate 6,612,157, forward strand.
ACTACATTTCACTTTGACCACTGGAAATTCAGTGTCTGAACTGAGATGTGCTACAGGTGTAAGACATACACCAAATTTCGAAGATTCGGTAGGAATAAAAGAATGCACAATGTCTCACTACTAATTTTTTATATTGATTACATGTTAAAATGATCTAATATCTTGGGTGTACTGGGTTAAATAAACTCTTGTTATCATTAATTTCACCTGTTTTTTTTTACTTTTAAAAATATGGCAACTAGAAAATTTTAAATTGTATATGGGCTCACATTCTCTTTCTATTGCATGGTGCTGCTATATACAGCTTGCATGAAGCATAATTTTTGTTATAATATTCACCATATTACTGGCTTATTATATGTTGATATTTTTTCCTTCTCTCCTATTCGACTGCATTTTTTAAAAAATTAACTTATTTATTTATTTATTTATGGCTGCATTGGGTCTTTGTTGCCATGCGCGGGCTTCTACTCTTTGTTGCAGTGCGCAGGCTTCTCATTGCGGTGGCTTTTGTTGTGGAGCATGGGCTCTAGGTGCACGGGCTTCAGTAGTTGTGGCACGTGGGCTCAGTAGTTGTGGCTCACAGGCTCTAGAGCACAGGCTCAGTAATTGTGGTGCACGGGCTTAGTTGCTCCGTGGCAATGTGGAAATTTCCCAGACCAGGGCTCGAACCTGTGTCCCCTGCTTTGGCAGGTGGATTCTTAACCACTGCACCACCAGGGAAGTCCTTGACTGCATTTTTATAAGAAATGCCGATTGCGATACCCAGATCGCAACATAGTACTCTATGCCCTTTCTCTTGGGGAGTCCAGTGAATGGGGGCATTGCTCTCCCAAATCACAGAGGAGAAAGCTGAGACTCAGTAACCAAAGGAACTTGCCCGGAGGCCCCGCCCCTCCACTCGCGCTGAGGCCCCACCCCTGACCCTTCCCAGAAGTAGCAGTTGGGGTGCTTCGGCTGCAGGCACCCAAGCCCTACCCCACCCCATGCCGCTCACCTCTGCCGGAATTCCTGGAAGAGGATGCGGTTGGGAAAGCCCTGGCGACAGATGCGGATGCCCTCCAGGACGCCGTTACAGCGCAGCTGGTCCAGCACGAGCCGCGGCTCCAGCTTCCCAGCCTGCAAAGAGCAGTCACAGACATGCGAGGTCAGTGGCTGCCACACGGGGGCGCCACTCACTGGATGGCAGCCGTCAGGGGAACTCAGGTGGATGGCAGTTTGGGCAGGTCAAAAATGGTTGGCAATTTCATCTGGTTCAACCTATCATTTACTGAGCACCTACTACATGCCAGGCAGAAATGCCTGCCCCAGGGAGCTCACTGTCCACTGGGAGAGGTCGACAATAAATGAGGTCAAGACATCACAAACGTCAGGAGTAAATGAGTACTAAGTGCTGAGGGGCAAAGAGCAGAGGGGAGGGAGGACGGAGAGTGCTGAATTTGCATAGGACAGTCTAGGAAGGCGATGTGTGAACAAAGCACGGACATCATTATTTTTGGTAGTTAGCTTTCATTGCCTTTTCTTTCTCTTACCTGTTTTTTTTTCCCCCCAAAGTAATACACAAATGGTAAAAATCTAAACACTACAAAAAAATTCAAATTACACATTCTGAAAAACAACTCTTGCCTTGCCCAGGCCCCCAGAGTGGTCAACACAATACCCAGGTTTTTATGGAGCCTCCTAGATCAGTTGTTCTCAACCCAGACTACACACTGGAGTCCCCTCACATGCTTAAAAAAGCAAAAACAAACAACAAACAAAACCAAAAAAAAAAAAAAAAAAGCCCTGGCCCCAGGCTAGGGCAGAATATAAATATCTGGTAGGGACGAGGGTTAAAAAATGAGAACCACCATTCTATATCTTTTTCAAGGGCTATCTAAGCATATATGTACTTATTCATCCATCAAATGTTTATTAATACTCACTGTCTGCCACACAATGTGTTCTAGGCACTGGGGACTCAGCAGTAAAAAAGGCGATAAAAGCCCCTGCCCTCAGAATGTTTATGTCCCAGCAAAAAGGGAGTTTCTGTTTATTTATTATTATATATGTTCCCTATTCCTTGGTAATAACACTTCCATTCTGTGGGAGGGAGGGCGCTATTCCTCCCCCTATGCTGTCAGTCCATGAGTGGCTAGGACTGACCTCATCCTGGCTCCAGACATGGTCATGTGACTCAGGCCAGGTCAATCAGGCTGGTTCAAGGGTGGGCACAAGAGCCATCCTAGGCCAGTGAAAGCCAGCCCTGGGACTGCTGCTACATCCATGCTGCCAGAGGCTCTCTCTTTCCTTTAGGGTTGCTGAACTGAAAGAATGAAAGTCTGGAGCCATTGGTGGCTGCCGTGCCACCCTGAGAATGGAGACAGAGATTCATCGGAGAGGAGGCAACACATAGAAAAGCAGAGCCAAGCAGAGGAAAAAGATTCCTGACGTCACCGTTTGAGCACCTGGATCCAACTGTGCCTGAACCTAATCATGGAATCTTCAATTATGTGAATCTATACATTCTCACTTTTTTTTTTTTTTGGCAGTGCCCTGTGGCTTGTGGTATCTTAGTTCCTCAACCAGGGATGGAACCCGGGCCCTCGGCAGTGAAAGCGTGGAGTCCTAACCACTGGACCGCCGGGGAATTCCTGATACATTCTCACTTTTGCTTAAGCCATCTTAGTGGCTCTCTCAAAAGAGCCCCAAGGAAATGGCTGAAAGTAGCTGGAAATTGGAAATAATATATAGGATGGTCTCACAGTAACATTTTGGTTTTTTCCCTCCCTCCCTCCCTCCTTTCCTCCTTCCTTCCTCCATTCCACCCTTCAACAAGACATTTGGCAGGCTTGAGTGGGGAGGTGCCCAGCAAGGTCAGGAGACTGATTACGTAAAAGGGGACTGAGAAAACTAGTAAATGTGTGCTATATTACAGGATCTCACTGTTGCTAAAAAGAGATGTTGGACTGGAACTTGACATACTGGTGGGAACTCGTAGTTTTCGATATATAAAGATAGTCATAGAAATAAACATAGATGTAAGTGTGTACACATATATGTGTACACGTATATACATATGTGTATGCATGCATGTACATTAGTGTGTACGTACATAGCTCTATTTACTGAGAGATCCTGAGAGTGACACCTTGATACCATGGAGCACACCTAGCACCCAGATCTTAGACTGTAAGCACCATTCTCCACTAAGGCTCTTTGGAGAAGTGGCTGAGTCCATGTATGCCGTATTTCATCAAATAAAAGCCACTATCAATTGTAAAACACACTGTTATCTTCTATACCACCAAGAAAGAAAAGCTCTTGTCGATTAAACTCTGACAGGCCTTTGATTGTAAGCCACATCCCAACTTCAGAGATGCTAAAATGTCACAATACATGTGTCTTAGATTTGATAAAATATGGTATTTACAGCTATGAGAAACACAGATCCACCTACTCAATAACCTCAGCTCCTGCTTTCTGAGGACAGTATAAGCCCCAGGCACCTAGTTTCACCTTCTATGCTGACCCTTCTCTACAGGGCCTATTCTCTGATTTTCCCAACAAGAAAACTTATTGGTGGCCTAGGAGGCCAGGCATGGTCACCCCACACTTACATGACACTCCCAGCTCCAACGGTCTTTTTTCCATCCCTTGTACCTTTCATGCTCCAACCAACCACTGGGCTTCTGCACAAGCTGTTCTCTGCTTAGAATGCCACTTATCCTTCCAAGCTCAGACCTCACCTTCTCCAGGGAGCCCTCCCTGACTTCACTGTATTCCCACTACCTGGCACTTAGTAGGTGCTCAGTAAAACTTAAGTCCTATGAATGAATGAATTTTCCTAACAGGGCATTGAGCCTGGGAGGGAAAACAACTTGCTCGAGGTCACACAGCCAGTCAGAAGTGAGCCTGGGGCCAGACATGGTTCCAGCCACATCCAGCGACTGGGACATTACCCACTGCCAGAGTTGCCATCCCTCCCTGGGCTGGGTCACTCACCCTCTTCTCGTGGTTGGGGATGATACAGCGGACGAAGCTGGGGTTGGTGTTGCTGAGTGTGGCCATGAGGCGGCTCAGGGACTCCTTGTAGAGCTGTCCCACCGTCCGGAACATGCCCCGGCGTGGGCGGCCACCAGGCGGGCCATCCCCAAGGCTGTTCACCTGCTCCAGCCCCACGATGCCCTCCACTGTGGGAGGAGGAAACAGATGTAGAGAGAGAGTAAAGTCAAAGGTCAGTTTTATGAGGCTGGGTTGGCCAAAGGTCAACGATCTTATTATTTATAGGACCTGGCACTTTACATATGAAACACCTCTCACAGCCTAGTAAGGTAGGTGTTATCAGCCCATTGGACTGACCAGCAAACTGAGGCTCAGAAAGATGGAAGACTGTGCCCAAGGCCACACAGTTTAGGATCTGAAGACCCAGGATCTGAACCCAGGCAGTATGAATCTTCTTGAACCCTGGTCTCTGACCCTTCTTTTCCATTTTCCTTATCAGCAAATGATGATGATGAAGATAGAAAATGCTTCCTTAGCACTTATTCTCTGCCAGGCACTGCTCAAAGCACTTGACATACATCAGCTTATTTATAAGCCTATAAAAATCATTCCCATTTTATGGATGAGGAAACTGAGGCACAGAGAGGGAAAAGGGCGATAACTACAGCTGCATTTTCAGGAACTTGAAACAGTGTCACATTAACAATGTAATGAAGTCTGGCTTTATTACGATATTTGAAATAAGGCAATGTTTAAAATAAGGCAAAAAATTAAAAATACATAAATAAAAAGAAATGAAAAAACATAAAATAAAATAAGGCAAACTGCCTCCATAGTCACCATTTTCCCAGAAAGGCCTGATTTCATGATAATTTTTTTTCCCTATTGTCATTTGATGCTGTCACTTCAACTAGTGAGAAATATGCACTCCTTTGTCTCAAATTCTATGTACTGAATCCTTCCCAGTTTCTCAAGAACCTGCAGCTGGGGCAGAAGCTGATGGCCTGCAACCCCCAATCACGAGGGTTATCACGGTCAACTAGATAACTCGCTCTGAGGGCAGTGCTTGGCACACAGTGGGGGCTCAGATATGGCATTTTTCCTCCCCAGGTTCAAGTCTCCCTCCTACCGCCATGCTCCTAGTTATTATCAAAAGGATAATTATCATTTATTAAGTTCTTATAGCACAGGTAAGAGCAGAGGCTCTGGGTTCAAATCCCAGCTCTGTCCCTTACTGGCTGTGTGACCACAGGCAGGTGACTTAACCTCTCTGTGCTTCCATGTCCTCAACCGTATAACAGGGGTAACAGTACTAACAGCTGCCTGATTAGGTGGTTCAGAGGATTCCATGTGTTAATAATGGTGAAAGGGCTTTGCACAGTGCACAGCACACAGTACGGGCTCAATTAGTGCCAGCTGATACTATCACAGTTGTTTGCACTTTTACATGCGGTTTAGTTAGAAGAAGGCCTTGTGCTGCTACAAAGAGTCTGGAAACTGCTAAGGGAGCCAACAGGGGGTGGGGACAGGAAAGAAGAGGGAAAGATCTCTGTATGGTAAGGAAAGGGGATAGACGTTCAAAACCAGGTTCCCGGTCCAAAGGGCCCACCCTCCTCGTCTGGCAAATCTCACCCGTTGGTGCACAGCAACACCCACCCCCTGACGGAGAAATGGCAGAGCCGCGCCTCCCTGAAGATCCTGGGGGCGACGGTGGGAAGGAGCCCAGGAAAGAGAACTGCTGCAAGCCCCCGTGCTCTGGGTGGGGGTGAGGACAGACGGGGGGAGAGGCAGGGAGATGGGATGGCAGGTGCAAAGGGAGCAGCATGAGAAGAGGCAGGAAGAAAAAAGAAGAAAGGGTTATTAGTCAACAGCACAGAGCAAAGCAGGAGGAGGAACCTGATCCTGGCCATAAACTTTTAAAGCCAGGGAGACTGTCCTGTTCAGCTTTATGAGGGCATCAACGTTGGTTGAAAGGGCAAATGCCCCCTTCGAATTTAATACCCGGGGGGAAAAAACTTCTCTCCCTATAGGTTGAGTCTGTATCTGTTTTATTAGGTATCCCCTTTTGCCCTGGCCACCAGGAAGCTCAAGGACTAACTCAAGGCTCCCACCCAGCTTGTTGAAGAGAGTTTGTCTCATTTGCCTTTTCCCCTGGGCTTCCAGGATGTTGGGTACCCAACTCTGGGCTGTCAGGATGCCCAAAAGCAAAGCCAACTCTGGGCTCAGGGCAGCTGTAGTAGAGATTGATGCAGAAATGGCCCCAATCCCCCACCCCTCTCTGTGACTTGCAGCTCCTTGAATCTGGGCTGGCCTTGTGACTTGCTTTGTTCAGAAGAACTGTGGAGGAAATAATACTGTGTGGGGTTCCAGTCTAGGACTCAAGAGGCTTTGCCACTTCTACTTTCTCTCTTGGAACACTTTGAGAGCCGAGCATATACAGGGTGGAGCATGTGAAGTATTAGGGGGAACATCATGTGCCCGTGAACATGGCACAAATTTTAAAGAAGTTGACGGGGAAGATTTTCAGTCTGAAGGAGATGATTCTCGGCAGAATCTGGCTCTGTTACTGAACATCAAACGATGCTTTTCAATCCCTCTTGTATAAACTATATGAGATACTAACATCAAATTTCCCTGTCTAAAATCAGCTCACCATATCAAGGTGTGCTATGCCCTTTTGCTCTGTGAGTTTGTTTTGGGAATGACTCATCTTGCTTATTTTGTTCTCTTGTCCAATTGCATGGGCTGGCGCTGCTACTACTATGCTTTTCACTTCAATAAAAGATTAAGGCAAACTGACAGATTCTGGAAACCCAGAATCAGGAAACCAAGATACTGGTTCTGTCCGTTTTATAAAATCATCTCTCAAACCTCCTCTAAGGATGGAGGGCAAGGATGGACAGGGCTTGCTGGTCTGAAAGTGTCAGTCTGAAAAGACGGATGGCCAAACTCACACGGGCCTTGTTGGAGCAGGAAAACTCCAAAACTATACCTGGGTTTTTGCTCTTTTTTTTCTTCCCTGAATCCCTGAAGGGAACTTTGGGAGAGATCAATGAAAGCAAAGCCTAAAAGTTGACTAACCTGTAAATACTGCCCTTCCGAGTTCTCTTGTTGTTATTAATTCTTTTTCAGTCGAATCTCTTGTTTTTTTTTTTTTTAGGGATCACATGCCATCTACAATTAATAACTTCATTGCTTCCTTTTGAAAATTCATATACTTATTTCTTTTTCTGGTCTGATTGCATAAACTATTATCGCCCAAACAGTGTTTCACAGCAGTGTTGACAGTGGGCATCCTTGTCTTTTTCTGATTAAAGAGGAGTGTTTTATCATTGAGTGTGATGCTGGTTTGAGATATCAATCAATAATCACTAATTGGAATCACTACTGTAAGGCTGTCTGGCCTACTGGCACCAGTTCTGCCTCTGAGCTGACAACTCAGGTCTGGAACAAAAGTGTTCACACTGTGAGTTGGGAGAAGGGATGCACAGAGCTCCAGGGACAGGGCCTGCGGAAGCTGGTCCTTACCGTCTTTCCAGATCTCTGCCGTTAGCCGGTCTGTGCTCTGGTGAAGCAAGGCTGCGACACTGTCATTCAGAGGGTCCATGTTTTTCATCAGCCACTCATTGGCCTTGTAGTCAACCTGAATGAAATTGGGCACAGGAGGGTGGCGGGATGGTGGGTTCACCAGCACTGCTGATTTCCCAGGGAGCCTCCCAGAAGCTCTGAGATTCCCAGCTCTGGGGCTCACCACTCAGGAGAGAGCACTGGTGGACACCTTGTGCCCATATCCTGAACTGCACCCACCCGCAGCATGGTCCCTCTCCCTTTCTGTATTTCCCTTAAGAGGACCCTGCCCACCTCTGGGACCTCATCCACCAACACTTCTTTCCTTATTCATTTAGCCACTCTGGTCCTCAAATGTGCAAGCTCATTTCCACCTCAGAATTTTGACCCCTGCCGTTCCCGCCACCTGTGATTCCCTCTCCGTGGATTTTCACGTGGCCAGCTCCCTTCCATGGAATCACAGTCTTGACCACCACGATTCCCTGCATGCGTTCCCCCCCACCAGATGGTGGCTTCCAGAGGCCGGGGCCTGAGTCTGACTCACAACCAGCAGAGGACTGGGCACACAGGAAATCTTAGCAAATGTCTGGAAAACAACTGAGTTCTAGAACAGAACACATGGGTCTCCTACCCCTCAGCCTTTGTGTATGCCGTTCCCTCCACCCATTCTTTTCTGGCTACGGGTTACTCATCATTTATTTTATTATTATTTTTTAAAATATTTATTTATTTGGCTGCACCAGGTCTTAGTTGTGGCATGCAGGATCTAGTTCCCTGAGCGGGGATCAAACCCAGGCTCCCTGCATTGGGAGCATGGAGTCTTACCCACTGGACCACCAGGGAAGTCCCTACTCATCATTTAGACCAGGGATTGGCAAACAATGGCCTCCCGGCCAAATCCACCTCCTTTTATAAATAAAGTTTTAGGGACCTTCCTGGTGGTCCAGTGATTAAGAATCCGCCTTCCAATGCAGGGGACGCAGGTTCAATCCCTGGCTGGGGAACTGGGATCCCACGTGTCACGGGCCAAGTAAGCCCGCCCGCCACAACAAAGAGGCCGCACAGGGTGTGGCAACTGAGACCCGACACAGCCAAAAATAAATAAATAGGACTCCCCTGGTGGCGCAGTGGTTAAGACTTTGCCAGCCAATGCAGGGGACACGGGTTTGAGTCCTGGTCCGGGAAGATCCCACATGCCGCGGAGCAACTAAGCCCGTGTGCCACAACTACTGAGCCTGCGAGCCACAACTACTGAGCCCGCACGCCATGATGCCTGTGTGCTTAGCCTGTGCTCTGCAACAAGAGAGGCCATTGCAATGAGAAGCCCGCGCACCACAACGAAAAGCAGACCCCGCTTGCCGCAACTAGAGAAAGCCTGCGTGCAGCAACAAAGACCCAATGCAGCCAAAAATAAATAAATAAATATAAATAAATAAATAGATAATTTAAAAAATAATAAAATAAATAAAGTTTTATTGGAATATGGCCTTCATTTATGTGTGAACTTGTGGCTTCTTTTGTGCTCTCATGGCAGAATTGAGTAGTTGTGCCAGAGACTGGCCCACAGAACTGAAACTATTCACAGGAAATGTTTGCTGACCCTTGATTTAGAGTTCAGATCAAGCATCACTCTCCTCTGTGAGACCTTCCCTGGGATTGCTCCTCTGGACTTTGACACTATCCCTAGCTGGCCCCATTAAAGCACTTATCGGCCTTATATCCCGATGGTCTGTCTTCGTCTCCCTCCCAGATAAGGAACTTTGTGAGGACAGAATCATATCTGACGTGGGTTCCCAGCTTTGCTCAGCACAGGGCTGAGCCCACAAAAGGCATATGTTGGCCAAATGAGTGAATAAAATGCACCTAATTCTCCACCTGGTGAACTCCTATCCATCTCTCGAAACCCACTGCAAATATCCCCTCCTTGAGGAAGCCTTTGCTGACTTCATCAGACAGAGTCCTCACTCCTCCAAGGGCTTTCCTACCCCTGGCCTGGCTGTGACTTGTCCCAGTGGACACCAGGTGGCCCCTGCTTTCCCTCTGCACCCTCCCTTCATCCTCACTCCCACCCACAGCCCCCAAGGCTGGCCCCTGCTCCCTACCTTGCCCGCATAATGCAGGACGCTGAAGTCGGCCTGATCCCGCAGAGTCCTTGGCCGCTGGAATTTGGGGTGACCACCCTGCTCTTGGGCCACCTTCTCCACAAAGGACTTGTCTGTGGCCTTTGGGAACCAGCACTCCTCATCCAGCAGAGCGAGGAGCCCAGGGGGGTTGGCCTGACCATTAACAGAGGAGGGCAGAAGAGTTAAGTCAGATCCCCAAATACTGGACACTTAGGTTGCTGCTAATTTTTAGTTCTTGTGCCACTTGGGACCTACGAGCAAACACGAGAACAACCGTTATAGCCATCGATTAGCCCTTTGATTCGAGCCACGCCCTGTGGCAGGCATGTTCTGGGTTCTAATCATCCAGCAGCCACAAGGATCTATGCCGTTTTCCCCATTTAACCGATGGAGAGGCCTGAGGCCGGTGGGGTGAGGAGCTGGACCAAGGTCACGTGGAGGGTAGAGCAGCCGTGGGCTCACCGGCCGCTCGATGAGGTCGATGCAGGGCTGCAGGTCGAGGCCGAAGTCGAGGAAGGTCCAGGGGATGCCCTCGCGCTGGTATTCTTCCTGCTCCAGGACAAACATCGTGTGGTTGAAGAGCTGCTGCAGCTTCTCGTTGGTGTAGTTGATGCAGAGTTGCTCGAAGGAGTTCAGCTGCGGGGGGGAGGGACACATGAAAGAGGGGGACAGGGACCCGGAGGGGGCAGGAACCCGGGGGGAACAGGGACCCATAGAAAGGGGAGCAGAGACCCAGGGAGGGGAGGACAGGGACCCAGAGAGAGGGGGAAAGGGACCCAGAGAGAGGGGGACAGGGCCACCGTGATGGAGCCCTCCCAGCCCCCAGCCAGGCACAAAGCGCAGACCTGGAAGATCTCAAAGCCGGCGATGTCCAGGATGCCCAGGAAGGAGGCGCCTTGGCGGGGGCTACGGTCCAGGGCTCGGTTGAGGCGCAGGACCAGCCAGCGGAAGAGGCGCTCGTAGGTGGCCTTGGCCAGGGCCTCCAGCGCAAAGTCAGCCTGCAGGTCAGGGCACACAGTGAGGGCCCAGCCTGCACATTAGTGCCCCCCGACCCCGCCCTGCCGGCAGGGAGACACTGGGTGTGGACGGAGCCCCATCATAGTTCGTCAAGAGCAGTGACATTAACAACAGCAGATCATTAGTGACGCCCTACTGTGCGTCGGGCACTGTGTGAAGTGCTTGGGGGCACATTAGTTCATGAATATTCCACCCAACCCTTGAACCAATTTCCACGGCAGAACAGGTAAGAGGGTGGAATCTGGAGACCAACATCTAGATTGGAATCCTAGCTCTGCTACTTAGAGGCTGTGTGACCTCAGGCATGTGAATAAACCTCTCTGTGCCTCAGTGTCTTCATCTGTAAAATGGATCCTATCAATAGTACCTTGACTGACAGCAGAACCCAGGTCAGTGTGATCCCCAAGCTCATATCCGTCACTGTGCCTCCTCTGTCCTAGCACCTCGAGAGCCCAGCCTGGGGTCAGGCAGAGGCCTCTGCCCCAAAACTGGAATTCTGAAAACATCTAGTCTGTGTTCACCTCTCCCCACCCTCACTGCCACCACGCTTATCTGTGCTGCTCTCATCGCTTGCCGGCACTGTGACAGTGGCCTCCTTGTGTCTCATTGCTTCTACTGGGTCCCCCTGGACCCAATTCTCCACACAGTAGACAAGGGAATCTTTATAAAGACAAACTGAACCAAGTTATTCCCTGGCTTAAATCCTCACTGGCCTCCTGCTGCACTCTGCATAAAACTCACCTCCTTATTGTGGCTCCTAAGACCTCATGTGATCTGTCCCCTTCCAACTTCTCTGACTCCAGCTTCTACCACCCTCTCCCCCACTGTCTAGTCTCACTGATCTCCTTAATGTTCCCAACTTGCCAAGCTTGTTCCAGCCCCAGGGCCTTTACACATGCTATATTCCCTTTGTCTTGAACCATCCAAGTCTCAACTCAAATGTCACCTCTTCCGAGAAGACTTTCCCGAGCACCTCAATCCCCTCCTTTGAAGAAAGCACCCGTTTCTTCCTTTATTATCTGATTCCCTACTACAGCCTGAGCTCCCTGAAGGCGTGGTCTTTGTTTCCATGACTGTCTTTATTCTAGCACCTAGACCAGAGTCGGTAACTGAACAGACACTCAGCAAAAGTTTGTTGAGTGAGCGAGAAAAAACTGGCATAAGCTGCTTAAAAATCCAGGGCCCTTCCCTGCGCCCACCTGCCGCCAGCCTTGCCCACCTGTTCCTTGGTCTGTGCTTTCTGCACGTAGTCCCGGCCAACTTTGATGCGGGGGGTGAGCAGGGCGCGGGAGAAATCTGTCACCCCCAGGCCCAGGAGGCGGCAGAGCTTCTGCGCAGCTGAGGGCGAGAGGCACCAAGATGCGATCAGCACTGGGAGGTGGGGACAGTGCAGAGGGGGGGAGGGGGGAGAGGGTGCCACCCCCCACCGTTGGTGGAACACCAGCCTTTCCCGCTAGAGGCATTACGGGTCCTAAAGGTGTGTGCATTCTCCAGCCCAATAATTCTCCTCCTGGAACCCTAAGTTGGCAAAAATAATTCTGGATGTGGGCAAAAGCTGGACTAGGAGGATGTCCGTCACAGCACTGTTTACAATGGGGAAAACCAGGAAGCAACCTGAATGTCCAACAGCTAGGGATTGGTTAGAGAGTCAGGGTGCATCCATTTGAACAAATGTTCTGCAGTCACTAAATATTATTATTATAAATAATAATTATTTATAACATTATAATTAATAATATAAGCATTATAAATAATTATTATTTACTAAATAAATAATCATTATAAATTATTACACAGTACACTTAAGACATGTACATTTCATGATTTGTATGTTTCACTTCCAGTCCATGAAAGAACTGTAAACAAATATCGGATGCCAGTAAATGATATACAGGCTGAAGGGTCTGTACCAATATCTGAGATTTTGAAACGCGCCAGAAAAGGAGACGGATGAACAGAGGATGCAAAGATATTCGATAAAGCAAGCGTAGTAAAGTGTCAGTGGTAGAATCTTGGTGGTGGATCTGGGTGTTCGGTATAAAATTTTTTGAACTTTTCTATATGTTGGAAAATGTCTCAATAAAATGCTGGGGGAAAACTCTTGGAATAAGAGTTCAGTGAGGTGGCCAAACCTAAAAGAAATCTTAATAAATTCACTGCTCTTCCCTATTTTTGTAGGAATAAAAAATTGCCAAAATGTTAATAGCTGTTTTGGCAGAAGATGGAGGAAGGGCTGTGTGGGCAGGTGTATTTCTTCTTTCGCCTCTGAATTAAAATGATCATTAAGAAGTGTTTTTGAGCCTCTATCACTTGCGTCACAGGAAGATAGTTACTACAAATACTCAGCTCCAGCAAAAGAGAAAAACACTGAGGAAGAGACACATTAAAATGTCAACAGTGGTTATTTCTGAGAGGTGATGAGGATTTAAATCAATCTCTCTCTCTCTCTCTCTCCCTCCCTCTGATGCAATTGCAATTTCTACTTCTTCTACAGTGATTTTGCATTATATGGGAATATTTAAAACTGAAAAAACAGCATGGAGTACTATGCTGCCAGTAACAGGGTGACTTAACAGGGTTCTAAGCCCTTGGTGTGTACTTTGCCAGCCGGTGGAGCCTGGGGGCTGCTTCTCCAATTAATGTTTGCAAATGCAGAAAAGGAAATACAAGGGATTCCAAAGGAGATTAATTATACTGACATACAGTTCTCCTCACAGAGCCCAGGTGAAGCAACCCCAGTAGAGTTCTAGTTAATAATCTTGAAAAGTTACCCCCATTGCATTAAGGGGGTGAGGGGAAAGCAGGTTTCAAAACAGTTTATAAGGTCTGACCCCAATTTTGAAAATCAAACGAATGAGTATGTATGGCACACCTGCTGCGTGTGTGAACCTGGCCCCCAGATGTCACAGGGACAGCTCAGATCAGTGACATCGTGAGAGATGCCCCTTCCTTCATATGTTCTGTGTTGCACAGCTTTTGAAAACAGCCCATAGGGTGTCATAATCAGGACAGAAAGCTCTTCCCATCTCGAGGGGAAGGCGGTGTAAAGCGAGATTCCATTTCTGTGATAATTATTTCCACATTGATACAGACGTAGAACAAAGCCCCGAGAGAAATGCCCCCAAAGTGTTAGCAGTAATTATGGGTAATTTCCCTGCCTTTATACTTCCCTGTCTTGCCATATTTTCTTCCCCATTCAGATTGTATTATTTTATAATAATAAAGAAGCAAAGCTATTTCCATTTTGATAAAAAAAGGAATATCAACTATACTTCTGCTGAAAGGCAAAAAAACCCCAGAAGTATATATACGCAGAGCGCAGAGGCCAGGAGGAGATATGGCCAGTGCTAATGCTGGTTTTCTGGGAGGGGCTGGGATGATAGAGGATCCTGCTGTCCGCGCCCCCTTCCACCTTGGCACACTGGTGTTGTTCAAATTTTCAGCAGAGCTCACACTTTTTATAATCAAGAAAAGAGTGGATGGTGTTATTTTGGTAAAGATTCAGCAAAGGGCAGGAAATCAGGGTGGTCCTGGATGGGAGGTGGGTCTGGCTGGGAAGGGAGGATGCTCTGTACGTAGGTGGGTAGCAGGCCATGTGGTGGTACCTGTGTTGTCAGGCATGGAGGCTTGATCGGTGTTCCGTTCTCTCTTCAGGACGATGTTGCCAAACTGGAGAACGGCCGAGACCATCCGCAGCATGGCTAAGGGGCAGCAGAGACACAGATCAGCGAGGCTCAGGGTCCTGACATGTGGTCTAAACTAGCCCCTTAGAAATCTAGCTTAAACAAGGACCTACTGTATAGCACAGGGAACTATACTCAATATCTTGTAATAACCTATAATGCAAAAGAATCAGAAAAAGAATAGATATATGTATATGTATGTATAACTGAATCACTTTGCTGTACACCTGAAACTAACACAACATTGTACATTAACTACACTTCAATTAAAAAATAAGATAATAAAAAAAAGAAATCTAGCTTAAAAACCTTATGTCAAATTATACCACCACCTGACACCAAGCAGGTCTTAAATACATGAACGGATAAATGAATTCTGTATTTTATTTTATTTTTTGGCCACACTGCGTGGCACGAGAGATCTCAGTTCCCTGACCAGGGATTGAACCCGCGCCCGCTGCAGTGGAAGAGCGGAGTTATAACCACTGGACCTCCAGGGAAGTCCCTGAATTCTGTATTTTATATTCAAAGTTTGCTTTATCGTCATTTGGTGTCTGCTCATGTCCATTTTATAGAGCAATGCATAGAAGATTTAAAAGGATTTAGAGAAATGAATGAGGAAGATCTTTAGCAATATGGAAAGATTTCTAAAATATCGAGTAAAAAATTCGAGGTGCAGAAAGGTATATATGGCAACCACTATCTATGCAAAAAAAAAAGGCAGAAAATGTCAAGGTCAGTCAATTTTCCTTATTCTTGGTAATTATGTTCTATAGCGTCACCTGAAACACTGAATTATCGAATGTGAACAAACGTTCCTATGGGGGAATACAGGTTTGGTTCCTGGGAGCCTCTGGTCACATTTTCATCAACTGATCAATGCACCACCTTGGTTTATGTGTGTTTCTGTTTAAAGACACCTTATCTGATGGGAATGTAAACTGGTGCATCACTATCTAAAACAGTACAGAGGTTCCTCAAAAAACTAAAAATAGAATTGCAGCAATCCCACTCCTGGGCATATACCCAGACAAAATTCTAATTTGAAAAGATACAAGCACCCCTATGTTCACAGCAGCACTATTTACAAAAGCCAAGACATGGAAGCAACCTAAATGTCCATTGACAGATGAATGGATAAAGAAAATGTGGTACATATATACAACGGAATACTACTCAGCCATAAAAAAGAATGAAATAATGCCATTTGCAGCAACATGGATGGACCTAGAAATTATTATAGTAAGTGAAGTAGGTCAGAAAGAGAAAGACAAATATCATATGATATCACTTATATGTGGAATCTAAAATACGACACAAATGAGCATATCAATGAAATTGAAACAGACTCACAGACACGGAGAACAGACTTGTGGTTGCCAAGGGGTAGGGGGGTAGGGGAGGGAAGGAGTGGGAGTTTGGGATTAGCAGATGCAAATTAGTGTATATAGGATGGATAAACAACAAGGTCCTACTGTACAGCACAGGGAACACTCTTCAATATCCTGTGATAAACCATAATGGAAAGGAATATGAAAAAGAATACACACACACACACACATATATATAACTCAGTCACTTTGGTATACAGCAGAAATTAACACAACATTGTAAATCAACTATACTTCAATAACATTTTTTTAAAGACATCTTATCTGATATACAGCATTGATTCACACTGAACTCACAACCAACATTCACTACAACTGGAGTCTGAAGGAAGCTCTTCTCACACACGTATTTTCTCTGTAAAGCACATCACAGCCTTCCTGCTCTTAGGGACACCGGACAGCATTAAGCACTACATTTAGGGGGACATTTCAGACAGTGAAATCACCAACCAAAAAGCACCCCAAAAGTGAAAAGCATGGCACTCAACAGACTGTAGAAAGGACAGTGGTTTACAGTATGGGCTGGAACAAGAAGGCTGAATGTCACCCCGTGAGACTTCAGTTGGGTGCACACTGGGCAACTCAAAACTTTCACTCCTCTATGCATGACAGCAATGACCACAAAAGCACCAGGATTGCTGGTTTGGGGGTTACGAATAAATGTCGTGGGTAGGTGAATTCTCCAACTCGGACATCGTAAAAGAAGATCGATTGTATTAATATTTGCACGTCTGCGCAAAGCGGCTAGAAATCTCGCCGTGAGTGTGCAATGCTGCCCCCTAAAGGACGTCTCGGGAACGTGCAGGGGTTGGTTAGCATAGGGATGGGGGCCACCCTGGCAACGTTTCTGGATGCCACAGAGACTGGGCAGGTGGGAACCAGAGGAGTTGCCCTTCTGTATCAACAAAGAGTTGCCCACATTCCGTTTGATTGCGAAACGTCCCAGTGGACATTCACGTCTGTGAAATCATGGTTTGGAATGCTCTGAGACTAACCCCAGCAGTTTTATGTATACACACAAAAGTGTTTTGTGTTTGGTTTTAATACACAGTGCATTTTCTAGGAGGATAGTCACTGAGGAATCCGAGGGAAGGCTGGTCTTGGTTTTGTTCAGAACTTATCAAGATTTGGTCATCGCGTCAAAGCCTCCTTGTCTCCACCCGCGAGGCTGCCCTCGGCTTGGAGTGGACCACATAACACGCCTACATCAGGCTGGGCTCCTTGGAGTGGACCATATAACACGCCTACATCAGACTGGGCTCCTGTCTGCTGCTTTCGTGGTGATGCTTCAGACCAGCGCCAACACCCAGCTACCTCATCCACGTTCCTCCTAGAACAGTCTCCACGATTTACGGACTGAAAAGGACACTGATCTATTTTCACTTACTCCGTGCCAGGTCCTGTTCCAAGCACTCACAAATGACCTCATGTCACCTTCGGAACAACTCACTGAGCCAAATCCTGCAATAGCATCTTGCGATGGGAAACAGTAAAACCCCCATTTGACAGACAGGGAAACCGAGGCACATTCGGGTAATCAACTTACCCAGGATCACCCAGCTCATAAGCAGCATGGCTGAGACACACCCGGTGGTCTGGCCCTGGGGTCTGTCTTCTTAACAGCCGTGCAGCCCTTTCCGTCCCTCTTTTAGCATAAAATTCGGACGTTTGTACGACCGTAGAGCACACACACAGAAAAGCACACAGAGCACCTCCATGCAGCTCAGTGAGAGCTTACAAAACGAACACACCAGTGGGCCAGCCCCTCAGAAGCCCCCTTCTGGCCACTCACTGAACTCGGACAGATGGCGCACTCACAGGATTGCAGGGAAAAAGCCAGGTTCAAAAGTGCACGATCTGTACGGGTCTGTTTGTTCCAAATTCAAGAGCGGGCGAAACAACTCCATGTTGTTAGATGCCAACACAGTGGTGATGGGGGTTGCGGCGAGGGGAAGGGGCTTGAGGGGGCTTCGAGGTGCGGGTGATACGGGGCGTCACCTGCAGAAATTCCCCTGAGCTGGGCGCTTTGGCACCGCGCTCATTTTCCGGTGTCTGTGCTACGTAAGCTTCTGTACAAAGTTTACTTAGGAAAAGGGAGTGGCGGAAGGTGGAGGGGGGAGCCCTTCTGGGAGACCCATGCCAAAAATGCGTAACCCGAATCTAATCACGAGGAAACACACGCACGTTGACAAAACAACTGGTCTGTAATCTCCCCAAGTGTCAAGGTCACGAACGATAAAGACTCAGGACCGGTTCCAGATGGATGGAGAGTAAAGTGTGACGACTAGATGCAACGTGTGTGATCCTGGACTGGGGAAGTGTGTGTGTGTGTGTGTGTGTGCGTGTGTGTGTGTGTTTAACTTAAAAAAATTTTTTTTTGCTATAAAGGACATTATTGGGACAGTTGGCATAAGGTCTGTGGATTAGATAACAGTACTAACAGTGCCAATGTTAACTTCCTAATGATGATTCTGTACTGTGTTTGTGTCAGAGAATGTTCTTAGGAAATGAGCACAGACAGATTCGGGGGGGGGGGCGGTAAGATGAGTAATGCCCCCTCTCCGCCAGATGTCCACGGCCTGAATCCTGTGAATGTTACCTTGCAGGGAAAAATAGACTTTACCGATGTGATGAAATTCAGGATCTTAAAACGGGAGATTAATCTTGCATTATCCAGGTGGGTCCGAAACGTAATCATAAGCGTTCTTACAAGAGGGAGGCAGAGGGGGAAGGCCACATGAGCAGAGGTTAGAGTGATGCATTTTGGTTTTTTTTTCAATTTTTCTGGCCGCGCCGCGTACTTTTCGGGATCTTAGTTCCCCAACCGGGGATCGAACCCAGGCCCTGGCATGAAAGCGCAGAGTCCTAACCACTGGACCACCAGGGGAGTCCCTAGAGTGATGCATTTTGAAGACGCAGAAAAGGGCCATGAGCTAAGGCATACGGGTGGCCTCTGAAAGCTGAAACAGGCAAGAAAACGAATTCTTCCCAGAGCCTCCAGAAGGGACCTGCTCTGCTGACACCTTGACTTTAACGAGTAAGACTGATTTTTGACTTCTGACCTCCAGAACCGTGAGGGAATAAATGTGTGTTGTTATAAGCCACTAGGTTTGTGGTCACTTGTGACAGTGGTCATCGGAGATACGAAGGGTGACGGGATCCCTGGGCTACACCCCCACTCTCGAACAGCTCAGAACAAGTAATCAGAAAGACAGACAAGGATAAAGCAGATGTGGCAAGATGGTAATGTTTGAGGACTCTGGGAGAAGGTATGCAGCGATTCTGTGTACGCTAAAACTTTTCTGTAAATCTGAAATTATTCAAAATAAAGAGGTTAGGGACTTCCCTGGTGGTCCAGTGGTTGAGACTTGCGCTCCCAATGCAGGGGGCCCAGGTTCGATCCCTGGTCAGGGAACTAGATCCCACATGCTGCAACTAAAGGTTTGCATGCCGCAACTAAAGACTCCCCATGCCACAACTAAAAGATCCTGCATGCCACAACTAAAAGGATCTCACATGCTGCAACAAAGATCTCACGTGCCGCAACTAAGACCCAGCACAGCCAAATAAGTATTTTTTTTAAAAAAAAAAGAGGTTAAAAAAAATCCCTGAAAACAGAAGGGGGGGTGTTGGTCACTGGCCTGACAGCTTCAAGAAGCCTTACTCTGAAGGACACACAAGAAACAGCTAACAGAGGTGGCCTCCTGGGAGCCCGGGACACTGGAATGATCAAAGACTTTTAGTTCTTTTTGAATTTCATACCCCTTGAAATGTAGTCAAAAAAAAGATCACTGCTGAGAAAAGACTCAGTTTCTGGAATTAGTGAAATTGCAGTGATGAGTCACACCACCTTATGAATATGTTACAAATACTGAACTGTATACTTGACAATGGCGAATTTTACGGTCCATGAATTCTAGTCCCCCAGGGAAAAAAGGTTTTGGTATAGTTTTCGGGGCACGCTGGGGTGTGCAACAAATCTGAATTTTCCTTTCGATCTCCATCAGGATCGTAACTCCTTGTGGAAAGTATCTGTTCCTTATTCACCTTCTAACTGTATCCTCTGTATACAGTAAGCACTCCATAAATGCGTTCACGAATGAACTTCAGCTTGCCACTCTGGGGGGAAGAATTCCTTCCACAGTCCCCACTACTTCTGGGATTCAATCTTATCCCTTATCAAGGTCTTCGGCACCCTGTCCCCGATCCTCCCACCTGCTCCAGCCTCGGGTCCCCTCAGTTACTCCAACCAGCCAGGCCAACCTCTTTAATCCCCGCCAACACCTGACACCCTCTCTTGCCCCCAGGCTTTTGCCCTGGGAGTTCCCTCCCCATTGAGGCGGTCCAGAACCACCTACACCTGCTTAATTCCTGCCTGACCATCAGGGCTCAACCAAGCGCCGCCTCCTCCAGGGGCTGCCCCGCCCCTTCCGAGACCCCGCCCCCACCCCCCTGACCCACAGTCACTACTCCATGCACCTTCCAGCCATCACTCTTCCAGGGGATCAACTTTAATCCACTTGTGTGATTTGATGCTCCCTGGGTCTCAGCGCTCCAGGGGGCAGGGGCTTGTTCTGTCTCGGTCACAGTTCATTTCTCCCAGGTCTGCAGGGGTCTGGCCCGCAGACTCCATCATGTGTTGAATGAATCGATATACGAATGAACAAATGGCCGAGAGTTAACTAGTGGGGGGTACATTACTGAGGCGTGACCTGGGGCAAGCCAGTGGCCTCCTGGGCCTAGGTTTCCCCTGCTGGGCAGTGGGAGGGGCTGGGCGGGGGGGTCAGGGGGCTGGGGTGTCGGGAACAGCCCAGGGTCCCAGAAACGCTGGGAGGTTTTGCGGCAGGGCAGCGAGGTACCTCCCGAAAGATAAATAAATGAGCACATCTCCTGATAGACTCACAAAGGCATCATCACCCCTAACAAACCGGATGATTATTCATTCTTAACATCAGCTCAGACCCGACCCAGACTCGAGCTCCCCCGGTGGCCTTTTACGGTTGGCTTCGGAACCTGCGTGGGTTCCAAGCACCCGGCGAACCTGACGCCTGAGGGGTTGGCAGTCAGCTCTGGCTGCTGACTTCAACCCAGCCGGCAGTAAGCAAGCCCCAACCTGCACGGGCGGAGGCGCGGGGCTGGCGAGGCTACGACGGCCTCACGTGACAGGAGCTCACCTCCCTGCGTGCTAGGCTGCCTGTTCCACCTCCCTGGTGGCATTTACGGCGCCAACGTGGATGGGAAGTGAGGAGGGGCGTGGAGGTCCTGCTTCCACTGGCCCCGAACGCTCTCTGCCCTGGGCTTCCCGTGGGCGACCCAGAGGCGCCCACCTGCCTCTCTGGAAACGGACCACGGGCTGGCTTTGGAGTCAGACCCGGTTTCCACCACCACCTCATCAAAGGCAGTGAGTCCTATAGGGCAGACACCCCACCTCCCTGGACCTCTGTGTCCTTCTTTTTGGCCATGCCATGAGGCTTGTGGGAGCTTAGTTTCCCGACCAGGGATCGAACCCAGGGCCATCCCTAACCTACGAGTCCTAACCACTGGACCGCCAGGGAACTCCCCATCTCTGTCTCCTCTTTCTTCCAAAGGAGAGTCTAGAAAAAAGGTGACTGGCTGGCTCCACTCCTTGGAAGTGAGACACAAAATCACACTGTTATGAGACCCCATCCACCTGCCACACCAGCAAAAGCAAAAAAGCTGACAACAGTGGTTGCTGACAACCACGTCGGGGGAACAGGTGCTCCAGACACAGGGTGGGAGAAACTGGAAACTAGCGCCACCTTCTGGACGGCGGCGAGGTCGATTCAGTACAATTTAAAAAAACAGAGTGGGGTTGGGGGAAGGGAAAGGGGCTGGGGGTTAGAGCTGAAAGCCAAGAAGTCATGAGCCCGTTAACTGCTGGATCTGGTGCCAGGTTCCTGGGGGAGGGGTGGGGGGTTCACAACCCTCTGCTCTCTACTTGCATACCTGTTTGAAAGGTTCCGTAAGACAAAGGTAAAAAGCAAAATTATTCAGCAGTAAAAAGGAAGGAAGCACGGATACATACGACCACATGGATGAAACTTCAAACCATAATGCCGAGGGAAGAAAGCCAGCCACAGAGGATGATATATTGTATGATTCCATCTATATGAAAGGTCCCGGATAAGCAAATCCATAGACACAGGAAGCAGATCTGTGGTTGCCAGGGGCTGGCATTGGAAAACCAGCAGACGACCGCAAAGGGGAACAAGTTATCTTCTTGGGTCACTGAAAATGTTCTAAAATTGATTGTGGGGATGGCTGCACAGCTCTGAAGGTACTAAAAGCCACTGGCTTGTATTTGGCCACGCCACAGGGCCTGCGGGATCTTAGTTCCCCAACCAGGGATCGAACCTGGGCCCTTGACAGTGAAAGTGCGGAGTCCTAACCCCTGGACCGCCAGGGAATTCCCTGACATATAATTTGAATAGGTAAATGTTCTGGTATGTGAATGATATCTCAATAAGGCTGTTAGATTTCCGTGAAAGCTGGATAAAACCAAAAACTGCACCTCTCCTTGGACTCAGTATTTTGTGGCTTAAGAACTGATCCTGCAGTTCTGTTCGCCCACGAGCACAAAGATCTACTTATAAGGATATTCCTGGCACTTTTTGATTCCAACAGCAATAGGAGGCAGTCACCTGAAGGGTGTGTCTGCAAGGGACAGATGGGTTACAAGAATCACAGTTCATCTAAACAGTGAAACCTTCTGCAACCACAAAAAAACCTGAAATTCACCTATACCTACAAAACCAGAATGACTGCCAAACACGCTGTTTGGTGGGAAAAGTAGGGGACAAAGCCCACGCTAGCACGGGGGGCGATGAGCTGAGCGTTCTACCCCAGTGCCGCCCAGGACCCAGGCCAGGGTGCGGGGCGTGATACGCCAGGTGTTTTCATTGTTACTTGGTGCCTCTGAGCGGGTACTGGGAGGAAGGTCAGGGAGGTGGGGCCCATCTGGATCAACCACTGTGCAGGAACTTTTAAATCAGGAGAGAAATACAGTAACATTTTTGGGGGGGGGGTGGGCGGGCAGCATGCAGGATCTCAGTTCTCCCACCAGGGATTGAACCCATGCCCCCTGCAGTGGAAGCGCAGAGTCTTAGCCACTGGACCACCAGAGAAGTCCCAGAAATTCGGTAACATTTTGATCAACATTACAGAAGAACATCAGCCCTGGGGCTGGAGAATAATGTGTGTCTTTTCTTACATGTCTGAAATATTTCTGGCAGGAGATGCAGGAAACTTAACAGTGGAAAACTGGGCTCAGAGGGGCCCAGGGCGACTCGGTTTTCACACGATGACCTTTGATCATATTCAGATTATGTCACTACATGCCGACGGTGCTGCAAAATTTTTGTTTCGGGACTGGAAAAATTGGAGCTGCTACCCGCGCCCACCACACGGCAGGAGGGTTACTTGAGGTGACCTGTGTCAGGAGGGCAGGCGGTACCTGAGGGGCTCAGGCCCCCACTGTGGCCTCCATCTGAATTTGTTTGTCAGTTGCCCAGGGAGGAGCAGGGCAGTTACGCAACCCGTGGTTGGGAAATCTAGCAGGGAGGCCTGGGACCCTGTGTCAATATGCCTGAGGATGCTGGCCTGTTTGCTGCCTGGGTGGACAGTGGCTCCCGAGGCCTTCCGCAGCCCCAGAGACCAGAGGAGAATGAGACTCAGCACCGGACCCGCTCAGAACTGGAAATCAAGGTCTCCACGGGACTGGTGAAAGGAATCACAATTCATCCAGACAATGAAACGCCAGGTAGGCGGAGAAAAGACTGAGATTTCCCCCTCTATGTGCGCATAATGGGTTGAATCGTGTCCCCCTACTCCCTCCAGAAATACATTAAAATCCTAATGCCTGGGACCTCTCAGAATGTGACCTGACTTGGGTACTGGGTCGTTGCAGCTGTAATTATTTAAGTTAAGATGAGATCACATGGGAGTGCGGTGGCCCCTAATCCAAAATGGCGGGTGTCCCATAAAAGGGGAGATTTGCATAAAGATGCTTGGGCAGGGAGGCGGGCGCACCGCATGAAGCTGAAGGCGGAGGTCAGGTGACGTTTCTAACAAGGAAACCACCAGAAGTTAGGGGAGGGGAAGGCAACAGATTCTCCCAGGACCGACCAACCCCACCAACACCTCGATCTCGGACTTCTGGCCTCCAGAACTGGGACATGATCAGTTTCACTTGTTTAAGGCACTCGGTTTATGGTGCTTTGTGATGGCAGCCCTGGCAAACAAATACAGTACTGCAACGGAACTACTGTCAAAATGTACTGTTTGGTGAGAAAGGTGGGGGGCAAAGCAGCAGAACACGGATAATGAGCTGAGTATTTCACCCCAGTGCCCCCGAGCCCAGACCAACCAAGGAAGACCCTGGGCCAGGGGCAGGGTCTTCCCTGCACCCTCGCTTCAGCCTCCTCCTGCCCTCCAGTCCATCCTCCACACGGCCCAGAGCTGCTCCTCCACGCTCCCAGCCCACCCATGGCTCCCCAGTGCCCTCAGGACAAATCCCAGCCCCTCAGGCTGGCATTTGAGACCCCACCTGCCTCTGTGGCTCCATCTCCCCACTCCCCTGGGTCACCCACTAATTGAATCCATTCGAGAAGTTTCAATTCCTCAAACATGCCACACCTTTCCTGCCTCAGGGCTTTTGCACACGCTGTTTCCCCCTGCCTAGACCGCTCTTCGCAGATAGCACCAATGCTCACACCTTCGGCTCTCCAGGCTTTTGCGCAAACATCACCATCTCAGTGTGTCCTTCCCGATCCCCTACTAAAAGCTTCCTCCTTCCTCCGTTCCCTGTTTTAGTTTTCAAACCAAGCAATGAATGGCCAGGTGTCCACCCCCATCCTTCATGGGGGGCTCTGGGCTCATGGCTCACTCACAGGTGATTTCCTCGTGGGTGAATCCCAGGACCCGCAGGGACTCCAGTGTCTCCTGGAAGAGCTCACGCTCCTGGCCCGGAGAGGATGATGGCCCGTTGGTCAGGAAGCGGTAGTGGGAGAACGGCTCGAGGAGGAGGTCGGCTGTAGGAATAACGGGGGGAGGCCAAGGTCAAGAATGAGCTGTAGAGTCAGACTCAAGTCCCGGCTTCCTCAATAGCCACCCCAGGAAGAGCATCACTTCCCCACTAGGAACCTCGGTCTCCTCCTCTGTCAAACGAGTGGGGATCCATTCTTCAAGGGTTTGGTGGGAAGGGCCAGGCGTGAAGTGGGTACTTAGCACATATTAGACCTTTCCTCTTCCCTCCTTCCATAATGATCCTCAAGTCGCAGAGTTGCCCAGAGAAGGCAGGAGCCGCCCACTGGCAGAAGCAACAGGGCTGCGGGTGCCTGAGTTAGCAGAAGCCATGGGACAGGAGGGGTCGATGGCACAGGGTTCGGAAGCCACCGTAAGCAGGAGGCTGGGTGCGGAGGGGCCAGGAGGCGGCCCAAGCTACGGGGTGGAAGAAGCCAGAATGACAGGGAGCCACAGGGCAGCGGGGCCACTGTAGACGAGACAGCCTTGGGGCGTTTCCACAGCCAGAGGGCTGGAGGAGCGCAGAGCAGGAGACAGAAGGAGTCTCAGGCAGGAGCCATGAGGCAGCAGGAGCCTACAAGCCACGCAAACCACGATCTTCGGGAACCACGAGATGGCAAAGCTGGAGTTGTTACAGCACCCGCTGGAGTAGGCAGAGCCCCGGAGTTTCAGGAGAGAAGTGAGTGTGGGCAGGAGACACGTGGCCACGTAGCTGGCATGAGCAAGACCCGGGAGACAGCGGGAACCAGAGGGCAGCAGAGTCTGGGGGTGGCAGGAGTCGAGAGGCGGCAGAAACCAGGGGCGGTGGGATCCGGGAGGCGAGAGAATCCACCACCCAGCAGGAGCCTGACACAAAGCAGGTGCTTGACAAAGGTTAGTGCC
Source organism: Grampus griseus (assembly GCF_964374135.1). Taxonomy (NCBI): domain Eukaryota; kingdom Metazoa; phylum Chordata; class Mammalia; order Artiodactyla; family Delphinidae; genus Grampus; species Grampus griseus. The sequence goes on from NC_139013.1 coordinate 6,637,846, forward strand.
TCCCATGTCCTCCGCCCCAGGGGGTCCACACGCGGCTACCACCCAGACCCCGGGGAGGGGTGGGGAGCCACTGGACACTAACCCTTGAGCTGCTCCCCGGCGCCTCCCAGCAGCTGGTAGAAGATGTGGAAGCTGCATTCGTCCTTGGCCTGGCGGATGGCCCTCGACTTCTCCAGCAGGTCTGGGCGGGGGGTGAGTTAAGGTACTCCATGGAGGGGAACCCCCTGCTATCCCGTGGAACAGTGGAGTCACTCATAGCCCCGGCCGGCGACCTGGTCGCTAACTGGACCAGTGGCTTTGGACATGTGTCACTTAAGCCTCAAGTCTTAGTTTCCTCATCTGTGCAAGGGGCCCGATAATAACACCCGTCCATGAGTCTATGAGGTGCTGTCGGGGTAAATGAGTTATTACGTGTCAAACACTGGAGCTGTGCCTGGTTTTTCGTTACCAAGGATAAGAATACCTCCTGCTGTCATGACCCTCTCAGCCTCAGTTTCCCCGTATGACTACTGGGGCTCTCAGCTTCTCCCTCTGGGAAAGCCACATGGCACGTTTACACACTGAAAATTGGTGAGACGCCTTAAAGGAAAATAAAACATCTGATAATTGGTGTGGCCGTCTGTGTCCTTCACTCAGGGACCTCCGAGCACATATTGTGCACAACTGTCATAATGCAGGACCTGCCTTGGGGAGCCTCGCCCAAGGTGGACTGCAAACCATTGACCCGACACCCTGGGGCGCTAACCTGCTTGGGTGAGACAGGGAGGACCCACGGGAGGAGGTCCCACAGGGCAAGGTGGGCTGAAGGGAGCATGCACGACCTGTGAGACCCTGGGTGATGACAGCCCCGAGCCTCGTTTTCCTCATCTGTGAAATGGGATAACAGCATCTGCCTCACAGGGTTACAGAGACGAGGAACTGAGTTAACATATGGAGAGTTCTCAAGACACTGCTAGGCACGCAGTAAACCCTCAAGAAATGTTGGACATGCTGATGCTGGTGTGAGGGGTCAGGCCAAGCCCGGGATCCATCTGTTTGACCCTGGGGGTGGCACCTGCCCCGCGAACACCAATGACCACAGGCTGGTCATTGGCCCCGAGGCAGAGACAGCCAGGAAGGAGAGCCGTGCCTGGTGGGGGCAGCCCCAACTGGATGGGGAGTGTAGATGGGAGAAAGTTAGCGTTTGGAAGCAGGCAGAGAAGACTCCGGGGTCCGTGGAGGCCTGGGATGGCAGGATGGATGGGGCAGGGAGAGCCGTGAGCTCTAAGAAGTTGTGTGAGCAGGAACCGTGATGCAGAGGGGTGACGGGCCGCAGGAACTGTGGGGATCAGAAGCTGGTGGCGGCAGGGGACATGAGGCCTTGAGCCCAAGGAAGAAGTTACCAGGTGGCAGCAGAGTCCATGGGGCCCAGCTGCTTGACAGCGAGGTCCCTGTTTCCTTACTCCCTAAGCCCTCTTAGGAAAAACCCTTCACCAACACACTGCTTCTCAACCCTCCCCCCAGCCCCCGATTACGGGGGGTGGGGGGAGACAGTGAGCTTAGATACCGAGGGGATGGGGATGTGATTTGTTATGAATATCAATATTAACATTATAAGGACACTGCTAATCTAATCATTCATTCCTAATAATGATAGCTCATTCTTTTTTTTTTTTTTTCCTCCGTGCCACACGGCTTGTGGGATCTTAGTTCCCCGACCAGGCAGGGACGGAACCCGGGCCCTCGGCAGTGAGAGCGCCGGGTCCTAACCACTGGGCCGCCAGGGAGTTCCCAGAGAGCTCATGCTTGAGTGCTTACGATGTGACAGGTGCCACGCTAAGAACCTGCCTCACTTCAGACCCTTCCAGAGTAGGTTCAACGATCCGTCCCCTTCTACAGAGGGGGAAACTGAAGCCCGGAGAGGTCAAATCACGTGCTCAAGAGCCTCAAAGTGTCAGAGCTGGGATTCGAACGCGGGTGGGTGTGATTTCTTTGCTCGTTCTCTTATGCGCTGCACTCCTGGAGCTTCTGGGGTTTATCTTTTAAATTCCTACCGAGCATGTGTGGGAAAGGTTTGACACAGCCGGCCTGAGCCAGCCGGCCTGCAAAGCCCGCCTCTGGCTGGTGTCTGGGAATCTGGATTTCGGGAGGGTTCCCAGCCTTCCTTGGCTGATAGGAGGGGCTCCCTGCACCTAAACTGTTTGTGCAAAACAACATGGTTTCTTCTGAACACCCGCTTTCCTGCAGGGACTCCGGAATTTGGGTACGTGCCAGGGAGAGGGTGCCTATGTGATCAGCCCCCAGTAAAAACCCTGGGCACGGAGTCTCTGATGAGCATGCCTGGTAGAAAACATTTCACACATGTTGGCATACCTGGGAATTAAGCACGTCCCGTGTGACTCCATGGGGCAAGGCCTCTGCCCCCCCACCCATTCAGCCCCACACGCCTTCCCCTTTTGCTGCCTGCGCTCGCGACCTTTCTCTATGGTTAAGTCATAGCCGACCCTCCGCCCCATAGCGAGGCTGGGCTGGCCTTCTCCTAAAAGCTCCGGGAGGCCCTGCCCTCCTCCCTTCATGTGGAGATGCTGCCTCTGCCCCTTCCTGAGGTTCTAGGATCCTTCCCCTTGTGCAGAGGGGGAAATTGAGGCACAGTTTCTGAGCTGCAGGGAGCCAGGTTTCCCGGCGAGTGTGGACGCCTGTTTTCCGTAAGCGGTGAGATCCCAAGAGCCACCCTCCTTGGCTGCCACCCCTCGTCCCCCCACCAGGCACCCCTCCGGGCGGTGAGAGGATACAAGTCTCGATGTTGGCGCCCACGATGTACCCGGCAACGTCGAAGTTGATGCGGATGAATTTGCCCTGCGAGGGAAGCGGGTGGAGGGACTTAGCCAAGGATCCCGTGGGCCTAGAGAGCACCGCCAACCCGCACTCACCCCTCCCAGAGCCAGGGCTGCCTCTTGCTTTCTCCCTCCACTGAACCCCACTCCAATCGTGAGGTTCCAGTTCGGGGGGCAGTTCCTAGGGGAATTCAAGGTCCAGGCCCCTTTGACTTCTTTCTTTGGGACCCAGGTCCCCAGCTCCTTCATCCCTCAGACCTAGGAGCCACGGCCCCCAGGCCCCTCCCCCTTCAACAGACCCATACGTCCTGCCTCCCCTCCACCATCCTCCTAAACTCCCAGCTCCTGTTTCACTGACTCAGGCCCAGGCACCGCCCTCCCCCAGCACTCACAAATCGGGAGGAGTTGTCATTCTTTACTGTCTTGGCGTTGCCAAAGGCCTCCAGGATGGGGTTGGCCTGAAGAAGCTGCCGCTCCAGCTCACCCTGCAGGGGCGCGGGGGAGGACCCGTCAGTGGGGGGAGGGGGTTGGCCCAGCTGTAATGGGGGTGGGTCTGGGTCACAGCTGGCTGAGTGTCTGTGGGGGGGGGGCCTTTGTGTGTCCGGGTGTGTGCCCTCTTTCCCGCATGTGGGTCTTGCCCTTCAGTCTACTGGGAAGGGAACGAGGAAACATCTGAGGAAACATCTCCAGGATACATTGTTAGTGGAAACAAAACAAAACAAAAAGCACGCTGCAGGAAAATGCCTACAGCGTGATCCCATTAATAAAAAATAAACTGAGGGAAAAGCGCACCACAAAACAGGACTCCTATTTCTATAAGGATAGACACGTCAGTAAACATTTAGAGAAAGGCCTGCAAGGATACACACCAAACTGTCAACAGCATAAGACACTCCAAGGAAGGACTGAGAGAAGGAAAGAGGAATTTCACTTTATCTGATTGTTGTTGTTGTTACAGTGAATATGTACTCATGTATCACTTGTAGAATTAAAGAAAAATCTACACCATCCGTGTAAAGTGCTTCGAACTGTTTGGCAGCTTGGTAGTCTCCTCCCCCAGTCAGGCTGATCCATGGGTAGGGATTTTTTATTGATTTATTTTTTTAAGATAGGAACCTTTTTTTGAAATTGAAGTATAGTTGATTTAGAATATTGTGTTAGTTTCAGGTACACAGCAGAATGATATGGCTATACATATATATGTATATACCTATATTCTTCTTTTTCCGATTCTTATCCATTATAGTTCATTACAAGATATTAAATATAGTTCCCTGTTCTATACAGTAAATCCTTGTTGTTTATCTATTTTATACCTGGTAATGTGCATCTCTTCATCCTCTACTCCCAGTTTATCCCTCCCCCCACCCCCATGGGTAGGGATCTTATTCTGAACTTCCCTACAGCCACCTCAGTGGCAGAGCCAGGAACATAGTAGGTGCTCAGTCAACAGCAATCCCCTTCCCCTCTTTCCTAGCCAGGCTCTCAAAGACACCAACTATTTCTTCAAGTGCCCTGTGAGCCCTCAGACACTAGCCTGAGCTGGGTGTACACATCAAGCCTACCGTAACTATCAGTGTGGGTCTGTGGGTTGTGTGAACTCGTGGTGTCTGTGGGCTCTGTCTACATATATTTACCAGATCAACAATAAATGGTAGTTTGGGCCTCTGGGTTGTTTCGCATTGGGATCTGTGGCCAGTCTGCACAGACACAGTAGGGCTAACAGAAACGGCTGTGTGGTTGGGGTCTGCACATGTGCGGCAGGACCACACTAATGGCAGCATGGGCCCTAGGTGTGTGTGTGCAGTAGGGCTGCCATAAGCAACAGTGGGGTGAGGGGGGCCTGTGGCACACAGCAGGGTTGTGTGAAATGACAGCGTGGGGCTGGGCGTGCACAGCACGGGACTGTCATAAGTGGCAATGTGGCTTCCTGGCAGGGGTGCCCACCGGTGTCCGAGGGGGCCTTGTCTGCCAGGAAGACTGTGGTTTGGGGTGACCCAGGTGGTATGAGGGGTGACAGGACTCGAGGCGATTCCCCACTACTCACATAAGACACGGTGTTGGTGGAGGCCTGAGGAAGTCACAGGACACGAGACACGGACCGGGACACGGAGCAGGACACAGCACATGGAACGTGGACAGACACACAGGTGAACTGGTGGTCTCAGGTGGTGGGTGGGGTGAGGCGGAGAGACAAGGGGCTGGGGAAACTGGCCATGTGGAGTGGGGTGGCATCGGGGGGGAGGGTTACCCACAGCACCTGGGGTTTGAATCCAGGCTGGTCCCTCCTGGGTGTGCGGCCTCGGACAACCAATTCACCCCAGCTGTGACTCTTCCCGTCTTTAACGCAGGAAGACCACACCCACCTCACCGGCGTGTTACAGTAATAGAAGCAAAGGGACGGGCACTATATAAATGCTCACTTACAGAGCAAACCTGGGCATTGCCGGAACCTAAACAGGCCTGACGCACAGTGGATGCTCTGGAATGTAAGCACCTACTGTGTGCCAGGTGCTGTTCCAAGGGCCAATGAGGCCAAGGACTGGCCTTCACATTTTTGTGTCTACCCTGCCTCTGCTCCCAGCACTATATCAGGCACACAGTAGGGACGCAGGGGGTATGGGCAGCCAGGAGAAGGCCCACAACTGTGTCCCTCCATGAGGGAGGCAGGGAGTTAGTTATGGGGGGAAGCAGAACCTGAGATGGAGGGGGCCTTGCTGGTGGCAGGGTCCAGAGTATGTCCCAAGGCAGGTCACTTACCGGGACACCCGGCTCCTTCCTGCCCTTTGGCGATGATGCCACATGGGCGAGGTACTGGATGACTTTCTTGGTGTTTTCTGTCTTCCCAGCCCCAGACTCCCCGCTAAGGGGGGGCACAAAGGGAAACAAAAAGTGTCAGCAATGTTCCGAGGTAAGCCCCGCCCATTCCAAGCAGAGCCACTCCCAGCCGGGACCCCGCTTCCTCCAGGAAGTCCTTCAGGATTACTCACGTGCAGAGAATGGATTGATCCTCACGATCTGTAGGGGACAGAGGGGGACGTGTCACCGGGGAGGATTTCTCCAGCGAGACACTGGCCACCCTCTTTTCAAAATCCTTCCGAAGGGCTAAGGAAAAGCTTGGATTTTGACATGTGACCCTCCTGGATTCTAATACCTAATCCTAACTCAACCTCTCATTTGCTGTGTGACCCTGGGAAAGCAGCTACCTCTCTCTGAGCCTGTGTCCTCACCTGTAAAATGGAGACAACAAACTCCAACTGAACAGAATGTGATTCATTCAACAAACTTCAATTTGAGTCCCTACCGTGTGCTGCCTTGTGCTGAGTGTGTGAAATTCAAAGACATGAGAGTGAGATCCTGGGCCCCAGGCTCAGCCTCTAACGGACAACAGGCCACAGAATCATAGTTATGGTGACTGGTGGCCCATTGGTGGGTCATCTGCCCAACCTGAGGGCAGAGAGCACAGCTCAGTCCCCACCATCTCCTCCTGCGCTCGTCCTGGGCTTGACACAACCCTTCAACAAATGCACACTGACCACCTACTAAGTGTCAGACACTGAGGGCAGTGGGAATTTGCAAGGTCCCTGCCCTCATGGAGCATCCGCTTGAGTGGGGGATAAAAGCACATAAACTAGGGGAGTTCCCTGATGGCCTAGTGATTAGGACTCTGGGCTTTCACTGCCGTGGCCTGGGTTCAATCCCTGGTCTGGGAACTGAGATCCCCGCAAGCCATGCAGCACAGCAAAACAAACAAACAAACCAAACAACAACAACCCCCCCTCCCCCGCCATAAACTAAAAATGGAGGTTTGACAGTTGGCAATGTCTGGAGACATTCTTGGTTGTCACAACCTGGGAGGTTTGAGTGGTAAAGCCCAGGGATGCTGCTTAACAGCCCATGATGCACAGGACGACCCCCCACTCCAAAGAATCATCCAGCCCCAATGTCAGCAGAGCCAGGGTTGAGAAGCCCTGGTCTAGAGTCATAAGAAGTGACTGAGGGGAGGGGTCGAGGGCCACAAGGCGTCTCAGAAGAGGTGCTGTTTCAGCTCAGCCCTAAAGGTCGAGGAAGCAGGGAAAGAGCATTCCAGGCAGAGGGCACAACCAGTGCAAAGGCCCTGTGGTGGGACCAAGCTGGAGATGTTTGAGAGACAGCAAGGAGGCCGGTGAGGCTGGGGGAGGGGGCAGAGCTGGAGATGATGCAGAGGGGTTTGGAGACCACGATTAAAGGGTCTGGATGGTTTTTAAGGAGGGCAGGAGGTCTCTGGGTGGTTTTAAGCCAGAGAGAGGGCTGCATTCAATAGGGCCTCAGAGTTAGCAGCCTGGTTTGGGAGCCTATGGACATGGGTTCAAGGCCCAGCCACCTCCCCGCCTTGCTGTGTGACCTTGCGTCAGTCTCTGAGGTCTTCTGTGCCTTACCTTCCCCATCTGAAAAATGGGGCAGAGTGGTTAGGACTTGGTGCTTTCACTGCAGGGGCCCGGGTTTGATCCCTGGTCGGGGAACTAAGATCCCGCGAGCTGCACCGCGTGGCCAGAAAAAAAAAAAGAATCTCGGAGATGAAACATGGGGCTCAAAACAGCCCCTACCTCACAGGGCCATAGTCAGAACTCAGAGAGAATCTTCAATTTTTTTTTAATATACCAGCTAGTATATAATACAGTTTTGTGGCCTGTTTTGTATCCAGGGCTGAACCTGGGATCCAGAACCTTGCTCTCATGTCTTTGAATTTCACATGCTCAGCACAAGGAGGAACAACATGGTAGGGGCTCAAATTGAAGTTTCTTGAATGAATTACATTCTGTTCAGTTGGAGTTTATTGTCTCCATTTTACAGGTCGAGGAAACTGAAGCTTAGGGGGAATTCCCTGGTGGTCCAGTGGTTAGGACTTGGCACTTTCACTGCTGGGGCCCACGTTCAATCCCTGGTCGGGGAGCTAAGATCCTGCAAGCCTCATGGTGTGGCCAAAAAAAAGAAAAAAAGGAAACTGAGGCTCAGAGAGGGACAGCCACTTTCCCAGGATTACACAGCAAGCAAGAGGCTGAGTCGGGGTCAGGTATTAGAATCCAGGAGGGTCACATGTCAAAACTCAACAGTGCCCAGCCCAGGACGAGGACATGATCCACAGTGTGACCTACACGCAAGCTGCAGCTGGGGGTCTTGGGTTCGAATCCTACCTCAGCCACTGACCCACCAGTGGGACGGTGGGCAGTGACTGTGCTGCTCTATGCCTCAGTTTCCCCATCTGGCAACCAGGGATAACGAGCACACCTCCTTCATAGGGTGGCTGTGATGTTAAAGGTGTTCATCCCTGAAAAGTGTTTGACCCAGAGTAGGCACTCACTCTTATTTTCTTGAACATTTATTCCTGTTACATTAACTAGTATAAAAAATATGTAACAAATTAGATTATATAACCAAATAAAATGTTACGTTTGACTAAATACAAATTTATAACGTGACTATAAAAACATTATATATAAATATGTTTGAATGCATAATGCAGGTATTTGCAGGTATTTTATATATATATATATATATATATATATATGCATGTATGCATACATAATAAATATCTAATGAGTTTAGTATGAATACGACATGGGAATTATGGAATTTTGCCTGAACTGATCGACACTGTCATGGGGTGAATGGCAGCCTCTCTGACGAACATCCTTGCACAGTGCTCAGCCTGCCCAGCTGTACACAGCGACCCCATGCTGCCCATTGTCTAAGGGGCAGCCATTCACCCATGACAATGTAGATCATGTCAACAATATAAATGCTGAATGAATGAACAGTCTTAAGAATCACTGTTTCAAGAGGAATTTTTGCAAGAGCTGGCAACAGTGAGGTCCCAGTGAGACTTGTTGAGGGAAGGGGTGAACAGAGAGACAGATAAAAAGGGGCCTGTCTGGTAGGACCCAGAGCCTTGCCCACTCAGCCCTCCACTGGTGTTACCTCCTGCCCCACAGAGAAGCCTCACAGTGTCTGAAACCCTTGACCTGTCATCTGATCCTGACCCCCAGCCCAGTCCCCACTGAAGGGGCACCTCCAGCAGCCCAAGCCCCACACTCACCCTGCAGCATGCTTCGGTAGGCCCCTTCAGTCACCGCGTACACGTGGGGCGGCACTTCGTGGCGCTTTTTGCCCCGGTACATCTCCACAATCGCCTCCGTATAGATGGGAAGCTGCTTGTACGGGTTGATGACCACACAGAAAAGGCCGGAGTAGGTCTGCAGTGGGCAAGAAGGAGAGGGCCTCAGCTAGCTGCCTGCCTGTGGCCCAGAGGGCGGCATGGGGCTGCCGTGTACAGCTGGGCAGGTTGTGCACTGCACAAGGACATCCGGCAAAGGGGCTGCCATTCACATCATGACAATGTAGATTTGAACATTTGTTACAGTTTCAGGCGGATGGTTGAAAAGAAGCTTTCCAAACTGCATAAAGGTGCTGTACAGATGAGGATTCATACACAGAGAGAGAATGTAGGCTCTGGAGCCCTGTCACTGCTTGGACTCGCACATGCGTGAAAGGACCATGTGCAAGTTCATCTGTAGCATCATTTTTAAAACAGCGAAAGACTGGAGACAATCCGGATGCTCGGTCATATAATGGATTCCTATGATGCTTCTGGTGTACTGTATACAGGTAGAGAACTATCTCCAAAACATTATCACAGAAAGGAGACAAGGTAAGAACTGTTTGCACTGAAAGGGGTACAAGAAGAATATTTTTATGAATTTGCTTGAATACACATAGAATATTTCTGGAAGGGTGCTCCCAGTATCTGCAGCAGCTGAAACACAACAAGAGCATGTCTGCAGTTTCTGTTCATAACAGACACACAGGACCTGCTTCCACGACCGTCTTGGTGGTTCCTTCTTATTGGAGGAAATGCTAAACAGGTTCTCAAGGTGAGTGAAAATAAAGATGTGATTTTTTTTTTTTTTTGCATCCAAGTTCATGGACACCCTGAATTTGTCCACACAGCTGTTGGGCCTGAGTGCAGGACCCTGTAACGGTTTAAGAACTGTTCCAGCTCGGACAGAGCCTCGGGTAGACAAGACGCACTTAGGATGGATAGAGGCAGTTAGACAGCTAGAGGGCTAGCTGATCACCTAGCTAACCCAACCCAGAGAGCTAACGAGCTAAGTTAGCTGCACTAAGCTAGCTAATCCAGCAGAGAGTTAGCTGCTTAGGGGCTTAGCTAGTTAACTATGAAACCACTTAGCTACTTAGCCAGCTAGTTAGCTACTTAGCTAGCTAAATGGCTAGCCGGTTACTTGCTGGTTGGTAGCAGAGCTGCTTTAAGCTCCCAGGTGGCTAGAGCTTCTCAGGCAGAGCGAGGGTGTGGCCACCGCAGGCTGCCGGCTCCCAGGTGCCAAGCTCTTAAGGATGGGAGGGCGGGTGGCACAACCGGTTTGCTGGGTGTCTGCCCTCCCTGCCAGCAGCTCCCAGGAGCTCTCGAGGGCAGGGCGGCCGGACCACATTCCCAGGGAGGGTATCTCATGGCTGCTGGCGCCCAGGCCCCCACTCCTGGCTGACAGAGGAGCCTCCCCGACCCGTGCCACTCCCCATCTCAGCCCCCTCCTGCCAACCATACCTCGTGGCCAGGGCGACACCCCAGATGGAACCTGAGCTGGCTGCCAAGGCCAGGGGGCAAAGGGCAGAGGCTGGTGTGCCTAGAGAGGGTCGGGGACACCTGAGTGGCCGGGGCACAGCTGCGGAAAACCTGGCTGGAAGGGTCTGGGGTAGCTGCTCGGGCCCTCAGAGCTCTGAAGGCAGACCCACCGGGTGCAGCTCCCTGCCTCCCCCTCTCCTCAGCCCCGTGGCTCTCCCCACAGTCTCGGTTTTCTCCCTGAGAAACCCTCCCCACCTCATTACAGAGGCTGTGGGGATTAAGGATGATAATGAATAAAAACCAGCCAGCCCAAGGCGGGGCCCCATGAAAGGCACTCCAGCCATGGGTCCCAAGACGCTCACGTTCCCATCCCACCTGAAAGCTAAGAGTTCACTCAGACTCGGATGCCACGTCATCCTGGGTTTCGAGCCCTGTGTGACTTAGCACAAGGGGCTCGCCCTCTCTGAGCCTCAGTTGCCAGTCCTGGTAAGATGGAGCTGTAACCCCCGCCCCCCGCACAGTCTAGAAGGATTCTGAGAGTGGCACGCCACCATGCATCTTCCAGTGCCTCACGGAGCAGAAACATGGCCAGTGTCCAGCAGATGGGTTCCCTTCCTGCCCTGAGCATCCCTGTGAAGGGACCGAGACCTTGAGCCACTCAAGGCCAAACAGCCTATTAGCGACAGAAGCTGGGTTTCTAGAACCCTGGACGCCCCCCACTCCTTGCACTGGGAAGCGCTGTCTTCCCCATCACCAGTTGGCCAGTTAGTATTTATTAAGCAGGGTCCAAGGACGAACAAGGTGGAGTTTGAATCGAATCTTCTAGCTGTGTGGCCTGAGCAAGCACCTTAACTTTTCTGGGTCCCATTTTCTCATCACACAGGGACGGGAACAGCGCTTCCACAGAGGGCTGCTGGGAGCCATCCACAAGTTCCCGTTGCAAGTACAGGGCTCAGCGTGGGCCCTGGAGCCCTGTGCATGCATATTTATTTATTTGTTTGTTTGTGTATTTATTGGCCGCGCGGCATGCGAGGATCTTAGTTCTCCGACCAGGGATCAAAACTGTGCTGCCACTGCAGCCTTAACCACTGGACCTCCAGGGAGCTCCCTGTGTGTGTTTAATATGTTAGCTGTTAGCTACTCCTGAGCTAATGGCTTCTCCTCTCCAAGCCGTGGACAAAGGAAGTGATAACCCCTACCTCACAGCCTTATGTGGAGAGGGGGTCAACAGATCATATTGGAAAGAAGTTTAGAACAGCTCCTGATGGAGAAAGCAGGCCCTCACTAATTGCTAATGATTATTGTTAAGGCCCTATTTGCTTCCTGTCTGGGCTTCTGGAATCTTCTATCTCACTTTCATTTTTCAGGTCCCAATTCTCTGGCTCTTGGGCCATAGCCTTAGCTCAGGCCTTACCATTTTTTCCCCTGAACTTTCCCAATAATCTTCCTAATGCAGTGGATAGGATGTAGGGTCTGGAGTCAGATGGCCTGGGTTCAAATCCCAGTTAAGCTGGTTTATAGCTGGTGGGGCTTTGTCCAAATCCTGGCCCCTCTCTGAGGCTCAGTGTCCCCAGCTGCACAATGGGGATGATAGGAGATACCTTACAAAGTTGCCATGAGGGTTCAGAGTGTTTATTAACAGGAAAAGGGTGGCTCAGTGTTTTGGGTGCCCCTCTGATCCCCTGTCTTTGGTGAGGTCCAGGGGAGTGGCCTGGACAGAGGTCTCTTTCCCAGGACTCGCAAAGGTTAGTGAGGAATCATAAGGGCCCAGTACAGCCTGGAGAAGCTGCCACCTCCATCCAGGGCCAGACAGCCCTCAGTTCAAATCCCACCCCTGCCACCAAAAGCTGAGGGTCCCTGAGCCAGCCACTGTCCCTCTCACAACCTCAGTCTCCTCCCTAAACAGGAATCAGATTTCATAAAAAATATTCTAATCTTGTGCTTGTGAGGTGGATACTGGGGCCAGTTTATTTATCTTTTTGATACATCTCATCATTTATTGAAATATTCTTTTATTACTCTCATTAAAGTTTTGTGGTTCTTAAAAAAATATAAAACCAGCACTTTTCCTTTTAGGGTTTTAGCGAGGTATTCTGTAGTTTTTCTTGTGGGGTCAGTTGAAATGAGTAAGGTAGTGAGACCCCAGCACTCTAAGCCAGTGTTTGGAGCATGACTCTGGGGCCGGCTGCCTGGGTTCAAATCCTTCATGTCCATGTGACCTGGGACCCAAGTCACTTAACATTCCTGAAACATCAGGTGATAAGAACAAGCTCCGCCCCAGAAGTGAGCTGATAACCCACAGGAAGCACTTAGAACAGCACTTGGCACATCACAAGTGCTTGATAAATATTTGCTAGCCAACATGATCATTATTTCTCATTATTATAGTCCACATTCCTTGTCGCTCTCTCTAATCCTGTTTGCCCTGAATAACGCTTTGGCTGTCCCTTAGAACCACCCTGGAAGCTTATTAACAAGACCAGTCACACCCTCAGAGAGCCTGATTTAAATGGGGTGAGGCGGGGCTTGAGTGGCGGTATTTAAAAAACATTCCTAACATGATTCTAACGTGAAGGCAGAGTTAAGAACTGCCGCCCTACTCCACCTGTTTGCTTTTAATGGGAGACGGTGAATGCTTAACAGAGACTAGACCATAGTCAACCTCACTATCATCAATCCCGTCTCAATCCTAAGAGGCATCATGGCAAAGTGGTGGGGTCTGGAGCCAGACTACCCACGTCTGCCAAGTCCAACTGGGTGACCTTGGTCAAGGCACTTGACCTTTCTGTGCCTCAGTTTCTTTATCTGTAAAATGGGGACAAAATGCTTTATAATTGTGCAAATGTACTGAAACAATATATTTTAGAGTACCTAGCACATGCTTAATAAATGTTAGTTTTTACTGTTATTAAATCTCTCTGGGCCTCGGTTTCCTTTTAGGTATAAAACACTCTACTATTTGGAAGACGAAAGGAAACAAATGCACAGAGCCAGGCATGCAGTTCTCCATACTCAGCGGCTCCCATTAATTATCACTACAGATCCATATCCCTTTCTCAAAACCTTTGGATGTGTTCTATTTGGGGATTCAGAATTATTTTAACTTAAGGAAAATAATAAGGAGCATCTACCCTATAATATTACAGGACGCCCCCATGGGGTCTGAGGCACTCTTGATATGCAATAGTTTATCATTTGGCAAGTAAGTGCAGGCAGAGTCATTCGACATGGGATAAAGATTATGAACAGGCTCAGGTTGGTTCAGGTTGCGGTGCTGACACCCAGACCCGCACCCCGGGCAACGCCCTCCCGGGGAAGGAGGCCACTCACATAGATGAGGCCGGAGTAGTATCGCTCGCGGAGGTTGTGCAGCACGGAGGCCTCATTGAGGCAGGTCAGCTCAGCCATGTCCTCGGCCTTGCTGAACTTGGGTGGGTTCATGCGCTGGATCTGGTCCCGCGGCAGCCGCAGCCGCCGCCCACTCTCCGCCAGCTCCACCTCGGCTTCCTCTTCGCCCTCGTCCCGCAGGGCCGCCGCCTCGAAGCCGTGCAACTCCGAAGGCACCCACACCAGGCGCCGTGCCGTCCACTCCACCTGCGGGGACATGGCCGAGCCCCCGGGCACACTCCCCACGCCCGGCCCACGGGGCGCGAACAGGAACGGCTGGGCCGCCTCGGGCACTGGGCCAGGCCTGGGGGGTGCCTTCCGCCCGGGCACCGACACGGTCACTGCTGCCATGGTCTGCAGGGAGAGAGCAGAGGGCGAGGTTCAGGGAAGGGGGGGCTCCATCCCCACCCCAGTCGCCACTGCCTTTCTCCACCAGACCTCGATTTACACGTCTGCAAAATGGATCCACAGATCTTCCTTTACTCATTCCACCCATTCACCTCTCTATCCATTCATTCATTAAATAATTCTGTTTGTGTGTGTGTGGCCACACTACGTGGCTTGTTGGATCTTAGTTCCCTGACGAAGGATTGAACCCTGGCCACAGCAATGAAAGCTCCAAGTCAGAACCACTGGACCCCCAGGGAATCCCTGATTCAATAATTCTTTAATAACAACCTAAATGTTCATCAACAGATGAATGGACAAAGATGTGGTACATATATACAGTGGAATGCTCCTCAGCCATTAAAAAAAGAATGAAATAATGCCATTGGCAGCAACATGGATGGACCTAGAGATTATCATACTAAGTGAAGTAAGTCAGACAAAGACAAATATCATATGATATCACTTCTATGTGGAATCTAAAATATGACACAAACGAACTTATCTACGAAACTGAAACAGATTCGCAGACATAGAGAACAGATTTGTGGTTGCCAAGGGGTGGGGGATGAGGGAGGGAAGGATTGGGAGTTTGGGATTAGCAGATGCCAACTATTATATACAGAATGGATAAACCACAAGGTCCTACTGTATAGCACAGGGACACATATTCAATATCCTGTGATAAACCCTAATGGAAAAGAATATATATATGTATAACTGAGTCACTTTGCTGTACAGCAGAAATTAACACCACATTGTAAACCAACTATACTTCAATAAAATAGATTTTTAAGAATTAATTCTCGGGCTTCCCTGGTGGCACAGTGGTTGAGAGTCCGCCTGCTGATGCAGGGGACACGGGTTCGTGCCCCAGGCCGGGAAGATCCCACATGCCGCGGAGCGGTTGGGCCCGTGAGCCATGGCCGCTGAGCCTGCGCGTCCGGAGCCTGTGCTCTGCAACGGGAGAGGCCACAGCAGTGAGAGGCCCGCGTACCACAAAAAAAAAAAAAAAAAAGAATTAATTCTCTAAGAAGCCAAGCTGTGAGCCAGGCACTATTCAAGGCATCAGCCATATAGCCAAAGACCAGCCAGAAAAAGATCCCTGCCTTCCTAAGGTGTTTACATTCTAGCCCTGCTCTGGCTATTTCGGGAGCCATGGCCCTGTGTGGCTACTGGAAAGTTGAAATGGAGAATCCAAACTGAGGTGGGTTCTGAGCATAAGACATACACCCAGTTTCAAAGACAGTACGACAAAAAGCTCATTCGTGTTTTTTACATTGGATGACATATTGCACTGATAATATTTTGGATGTACTGGGTTAAATAAAATACATCATTAACATTCATGTCACTTGTTCCTTTTTACATTTTTATGTTGAAAGTGGCTAGAAATTTTTAAATTACACGTTTGGCTTGCATTGTGTTTGTATGAGTTCGCACTGCTCTAATCCCAGGAGATGGATTCAAAGATAACTAAGTAAATTATATAGTATGTTAAATGATGATACATGCCAAGTAGAAAAATGAAGCAGGGAACAGGAGATGTTAGGGGTTGAGGGGAGCTGAAGTTTCAATTGGGGTGGCCAGGGAAAGCCTCTTTGATGTGGCATCAGCATAAAGATCTGAGGGAGATGAAGGAAGCAGGCCATGGGAACGTCAGGAGGAAAAGCATTCCAGGCTGGGAGAATAGCCCCGTGCAAAGGCCCTGGGGCAGGTGTGTGCCTGTATGTCTGTGGCATTGTGAGAGGCCAGTGTGGCTGGTGCCAGGTGATCCAGGCAGAGAGGGTGGTAGGTAAGGTAAGATTAGGGACCAAAGGGGTCAGGTTGTGTTGTGATGAGGACCTTGATCTCATAGATGTGAGCCCTAGGAGGGTGTCAATCTGATTTCTGTAACTCAGGTTCCCTGACCACCTCTGGTGTACCCCAGAACAGACCTGAATCTCATCCCTCGGTTAATGGCTTCCTTCCCTGTGACCTGACTTCCTTCTCTTTATAATGGGGAGACTGGCCCCATTCATTCACTTCGGCATTCACTCAACATTCCCTGAGGCTGTTCAAGTACCAGCCTCTGCCAAGAGTGAGTCTGGAGACCCAGAGGTGAGTCAGACAGGGCCCTGCTTGGAGGAGCTCCTGGTCTGGGGCTGATCTAGTCTCGGACAGTTCTAGGCTCAGACAGTCAGAACCCAAGATGAGCTGTGAGCTGATAGCGGAGGCACTGGGGGAGCCAGCCTGTGCTAGACCCCTCCCCACCCTTAAAGGGGCTGCAGACCAGTAGTGAACAGACCACGGCAATTCTACAGCAGTCTAAGCACAGGTCAGGAAAAAAGTCGGCCTCTATTCTCTCCTCAAACGGCCACATCACTGCCTGGCCACCGCCACCCCTGTCACAGGAACCCCCCAGTGTTCTGTCTCTCCCACCTCGGTGCCTCTGCCTCTGCCCTCCAGGCCCCCCCACCTCCGACATATCCCTGCAGAAGTCCCTCCAAACACCCAGCTCCTCTTGGGGCATCCCTAAATCTGGTCCCATCAGGCTCTTGTCTTCCCCTCACCCAGAAACTCAGCTCCAGGCCACATGTCCCTCTTCCCCCCAGACCCTCTCCTCACCACCAGCAGTCCCAGGGCCCCAGCCCACCCCGTGACGTTTGGCCCTGATGCTCTCATTTGGTCCTGATGCTCTCGGGCCTCAAACCCAAGGCCCCTGCACTCCAACAGCAGGCTTCTCCCACCGCTGGATACCATTTCTCCACTTCCCAGGCCCCAAGTTGCCCAGGCTCACCCCAGGCCTCCGGTGCGGCCCTGATCCATTCATAGCCAAGGCCCATCCCTGGGACTTTACCCCCACCCTCACCCCACCCACTTCCTCTCCAGCCTGCGGCCTTTGACCAGGAAGGGTTTGGGAGTTTTTTGCAATCACCCAGCCCTATGCTTCCCCTCCCTAGAGCCAGGAATCTGGGCCCCCAGTCCCTCCTCCCTTGGAGTCCAGGCCCCCAGTCCCCTCCTCCTCCAGACTCAGGAGTCTGGGCCCCCAGCAGGCTACTCATCCAGGAGCCAGGAATCGGAACCTACAGCCCCCTCCTCCCTTGGGCCCATGAGTCCGAGCCCCCTCACCTTACTGCAGGCGGGCTAGAGCTGAAGACGCCTGGGACATCCAGATCCTGAGGGCTGATACAGCTCTGATGAGGTGGGCCTGCCCCTTTGGCAGCCCCACCCTCCTTAGCCTGCAGGAACACCTTTGCCAGGGCTCATTTCTGTCACCAGCGCAGGTGAAAGCACCTACCCTGGGAGGGGCAGAGACTGCCGGGCTGGAAAGGCAAAGGAGCCAGGGATCCGCCCCTGGGGCAGGGGCTGGGGCCCTTGGCACCTGGCCCTCTGACCTCAGTCTAGTGCTAGGATTCAGGGGTCTGCTCTGCCCCCAGACTCGGAAACCTGGGTCCCCAGACCCAGGAGTCCAGGTCCCCAGCCCCTTCCTCCTTCAAGACCCACAAATTCAGGCTCCCAGACACAGAGCCCTGGCACCAGTGCCTTCCTCCCTCCAGACCCAGGAGCCCAGACTCCCAGAGCAGTCCTTAATCAGACCTGGCATTCCTGACCCCCAGCCCCTCTCCTCAGATCTCGGAATCTCAGCACCCAACCCCCATCTCCCTGAGACCCAAGTGCCCGTGTAGCTGTCCCCTCAACCCGCGGATCCTCGGGGCTACCTGGGGGGCGCCGGCTTGGTACAGGAAGCGGGAAGATGGGGAGGAGGCACGGGAACCCAAGTCCTCTTCCGAGCTCTCAGGTGCGGCTACCTCCGCGGTCCAGCGCGGGGCGGGGCCACGTCACGTCACCGGGAGGGAGCCCGGCTCTGATGTCACCCAGCACCTGCCCGGCTTGGGAAGGGGGCGGGTCCTGGAGTTGCAAGGCTCTAGACAGGGGGACGGCGGGAGGCGGGGATAAGCCTGTTGCCAGGTGGGCGGCAGCAGCAGCGCCAGGGGCCCCTCCTTCTTCTGGCGAGCAAAGGTCAAGGACCCGCGTCAGAGGGGGCTGAGGACTCCGGGGGTTCAAATCCCGCTCAAGCTTCCTGGGCATCGGCTTTCCTCTCCGCGAATTGAGGCCAATGAAATGAATAAGCCGATGTGGGAGAAAGTGCCCAGCCCAGCGCTTAAACAAGTAATGCCTCACGACATCATTTAATCTCGCTGAACTTCAGGTTCCCCGACCCTGGAAATGGGACCACACAATCCACAGAAAGCACTAGGAGTAGCAAAGAAGACGACAAAATGTTCTTCTAGGCTCTGGAGCTCCAGTTCATTTCTCTCAGGGGTGAACTGAGGACTAAATAGTGGTAAGCGCACCTACTATGTGCCGGCTGTTTTCCTGCTTTTAGAACAGCTGTCCAAATTCATAGAATGATCTCGAAAAACAGTAAGATAAGGACAGTCAGAATCTCCACTTCTCTGATGGGGAAACTGAGGCATGGAGAGGTGAACGAAGTAAACTGCTCAAGGTCATACGGTCAGTAAAAGGGAGAAATGGGATTCAAGCCCAGACCATTTTCGGTCATTCTAAAGAGGGGATTTGAGAGCAACGTGTCCTCAAAGATGTCAATTTCCTCCTCCCAACTGGTAATTCCCTCAACCTGCTTCCCCATCTATTAGAGACTACAGCCTTCCTTGGGGGACTACTGTGGGATTAAAAAGGTAAAGGAACCCAGCACACAGTTGGTCTCTGAAGTGTTGTTCTCAACCCTGTCCCCCTGCAGTCACCGCCTCTGTCCAGCCTGTTTACCCTCCCTGTAAAATGGGTGCAATATAACCCATCTCGAGTTAATATAATTAAAGGTAATTATTTAGTTATAAAAATAAAAGCACCCAAGTACACCGTGGGGGCTCAAAGATGTCCTTCCCCACCCCTCTGTTCCGCCAGTCATGATGATCCCTGTCTCTGGTCCGCAATTTTTACACGTGAAAATAGAGACACTGTCATCTGGGAGTGGGGGATTGAAGGCAATGACTCAGGTATTAAAGCGTCCAAGGTCCCAAAGCGAGCCTCAGTTTCCCCTTCTGCGGAGTAGGCCTGGGGCTCCGGCGAGGACCCCGACCCGGCCTCGCACATAGTAGGAGCTCGAGTTGGGGGAGTGTAGGCGCCCCGCCCCACCCCCCTCCCTTCGACCCCCGCTGCCGTCCGGCGGCTCGCCCGAGGTGACTGTCCGCGTCACCGCCCCTCCCCCGCAGCTCGCGCCGGCCTCCGGAGCCGCGACCGGAGCCCCGAAGCTCCAGCCTCCCCGGGCCCAGTCCCACTTCGCCGTCTCAGGCGGGCATTTGGCCCCGGGCACTCACCGGCTTCCAGGGCCGTCCAGAGGCTTCGGCCTTGGGAGAAAGAGAGGCGGGCCAGTCAGAAAAGCCCCGCCCACACAAGCGCAAAAGGGGCCAATAGGCGCCCGCTGCGACAAGCTATGGACCCGCCCACGAGGGACGCTCCCGCCAATCAAGAGGAACGGCTGGCGGGCGGGGCCAATCAGAAGTTGCCGGAGTGTGCCAGCCGTGGGAAAAGAACGGCGCCGGAGCGTGGAGCTAGGCGGCGCGGTCATAGGCGGGACCCAAAGTCTGACAGGCAAGGGGTGAGACCAATGGCGAGACTCGGGGGGCGGCCAGGGGCGGGAAGCCCAAGGGACCCGGGTGAATGGGCCGCTTTGTGCACGAGGCATGAATGAGGGCCTTTGTAAGGGTCGGCGTGGGGGGGCGGCCGGAGGCCGGAATGCCTGGGTCCCCCGGGAGCCGGCGGGCATGAAGGAAGGGAGAGAGAATTCACTTTTGTCGAACGCCGACCGCGTACCACCAGGCACTCTCCCAGGCTCTCACCCACCCAGAGGTGTGGGCATTACTGTCAGTAATAATAATGATCATTTATTGAGTGCCCGATGTATGCCAGGAACTGTGCTAAGCGCTTTACCTGCATGATCTCATTTAATCCTTGCAACTACCTCTTGGAATTGGTGCTGTTAAGAGCTTCATCTTCCAGGTGAGATAAACCGAAGCTTAGAAAGAAGGTGTTTAATTGCGGAAAGTCATGGAGCTGGCAAGTGGCAGAGCAAGGACTCAGATCCCGCCAAATCTGACGCTAGAACTTGCGCTCTTAACCACCAGGCTACACCCAGACGTTAGTTAATGCTTCCCAAATTACAGATGGAAAAACTGAAGCTCAGGAGAGGTAGGCACCTTCCCAAGGTCACAGAGTGAAGGCTCCACTGAACCCCGAGGTGGTGTCCATGTCCGAAGCTAGCATGTCGCTGGAGAGCCCTGCACCACTGAGCTGTGTCCCCAATTTACAGGTGTACATTGAGGCTCCAGGAGGAGTGAGCAGCTGGGCTGGCAGTGGGGGTGGCTGCTTGGGACTCAAGTCCCAGCCAGCCTGCCAACCTGGCTCTGCTGCTCAACAGCTGTGTGGGCTTGAGCCCGCTTTGCTGGCCTTTTGTGAGGGTCCATTTATTTCTGCATCTGTAAAATGGGGAGGATGTTCTCTCTGCCTCTACCTTCACCTCCCTCTCCCCCTCCCCCCACAGCCTATTGCCCATGGGATCCTGTCAGACTTTATTCAGACTGTGCCCCTCCTCTGCTCCAAACCTTTCATGGCTCCTTCTCAGAGTAAAAGCGAAAGTCCTCACTATGGCCCACAAAGCCCTGCATGATGTGGTCCCCCGGGGCCCTGTGTGATACTGTTTTCCCTTCATTCAGCTCCAGTGATACAGGCCTTCTGGCTGTTCCTCAATTCCTCAAACACTCCCCAGGCATGGTGCTGCCTCAGAGCCTTTGCACTGGCTGTTCCTTTCACCAGGAATCTTTCTTCCCCCAGGTTTTGCATGGCTGCCTCCCTCTCACGTCATCAGGTCAGATCCAATGTCACCTCCTTCAGGAGGTGTTTCCTAACCATTCTGTAGAAAACATTTCCCCTCATCACTCTCTCTCCCTTTGACTTTGCTTTGTTTTTTTTTTCCTCATAGCACTAGTAGAGGTTTGTTTGGTTGTTTTTTTTTTTCTACTTGTTTACCTGTTTATCTTCTGTCTCCCCACTAGAACGTAAGCCCCACAAGGATGAGGATCTTTGTTTTGCTCCATGCTGGCTCCTCTGGGCCTGGCACACAGTAGGCGCTCAATAAGTGTTTGTTGAATCAATAATAACAAGTCCTTGTATTGTGTGAATTAAATGAGTTAATGCATGCAAAGAGCTTAGAGCAGTCCTGGCCTCGGGGAAAGACTAAATAAACAAATTATGATTATGATTACTGTTGTTATTTATTGCTCTGCAAATGGCCTGCTGATAGCATGCAGGAGAGAAACAAGAGAGAGAAAGTCCAGAGCAAGGGAAGGATGCCAGAGAAAGGGAAAAATAGACAGGTAAGAGGTGGGAAATGAAGAGACAGAAGGAGAGAGCTGGAGTTGGGCTGAGAGCAGATACAAGTGAGAGCATCCAACTCCCAACGCATTTGCTCAGCAATGGCAAAGGTGAGTCCTTGTAGGCAAGAAGCTTTGAGATTGCCATGGCCACTGCCCATTTCTTTGCAGACAGGGAAACTGAGTTCCAAGGAGGGGAGGACCTTTCCAAGGACATCCTCAGTGATAACGCAGCTCACGGGTATAAGCTTGACTGTGTGCTGGGAACATGACCATCATGTCAATGCCTCCTCATGCCAGTCCTATGAGTTGGCACTGTCATTACCTCACTTTACAGTCCCGCAATGTGCCCAGGGTCTCCCACCTGCTCCTGATGGCAGATCTGGGCTCAGACTGCAGTAGGTCAGACTCCTGAGTCTGTGCTGTTAACCAAGACAGAGAGGAGAGCACCTGTTACTC
The DNA here is from genome assembly GCF_964374135.1 of Grampus griseus. NCBI lineage: Eukaryota > Metazoa > Chordata > Mammalia > Artiodactyla > Delphinidae > Grampus > Grampus griseus. The sequence continues at coordinate 6,659,883 of NC_139013.1, forward strand.
TGGCCCGAGTGTCCACCGTGGACGCCTCCTGCCGTGAGGCTAACAGGAGCTGCTGTTTATTGAGTGCCGACTGTGTGCTTGACATTGTGCCCTTCGTATGTATATAACTCATTGGATTCTCTCAACAATCCTACGAGATTGATACTTTTATTATCTGCATTCGACTGATAGAAAACTGGGCTCAAATAGATGAAAATCTCATGTGCCCCAGGGAAGAGTGTGGCCTGGGACACAAGAGAAGTTCAAACAGGAAGGAAGCCTCGGGCATGCACATTCTAACCATTTCCTGCCTTGTGACTGGTGATGTCATCAACACCCTCTGGGATTAAATCTACCTGGCAACTAGTGATGTCATCATTCCCACCGAGGGTCTAAACTGGAGATCTATATGGGTAAGTGATGACATCACCAAAGGATAATATTGAGCTTCCTTTTGCTGAGGGTTTTCTATGAGCTGGATGCCTGTACTAAGCACATTAATAGTTGCTGATATTTACTGAGTGCCTACTGTGTGCCAGGCACAGTTCTAAGCTCTTTATATGTATTAAGTCCCATAATCCTCCCAATAACTCTAAATGGTAGGTACTAGTGTCATACTCATTTTATAGGTGAGGACACTGAGGGAAAACTGCCCAAGACTGCACAGCTAGAAAGCATGAGAGCCTGGATTTGAACCCAAGCAGTCTGGCCCCAGAGCTTGCGTTGTGGATCCCTATGTGAAACCACCAGAATGTAGCTGAGACCCAGGAAACCAGGTCAGAAGGAGACATTCTGCTGCCTCAGAGCCCTCCATCTGGCCTCCATCCAAGTCTGCCAGAGAGGGTCCTCAGGATAAAACTTCAAACTCATTCCCTTGACGGTCAAGGCATCCCCACCATGCATCCACCTCTTCACGCCAGGCACTGGGATTGTCTCCACTAAATTGTGAGTCCTTGGCTATGAGGGACCAGGTCTGATTCTTCTCTGGGTCCCAAGGGTGCAGGATAAACTGCAGTAGAGAGGGAACTCGGAAAATGGGGATGGATAGAATACTGGGATAAATGTGTATGAGAAGAAAAGGAAATAGGAGTGTGGGAGCTTTTTCAGTTACCAGCGGGATTCCTTCCAGCTGAAACAGCCCCATTATTCGTAACTCATAACTACCTTGTTATGCAGAATCTTAGTAATGGGCAGCACAAGTGTGGGAAAAAAAACAGCAGGGAGCTAAGTTCATGTACAGAAACGAAACGTTGGAGCTGAGACGGGAGGAGACAGGAGAGTCGGGGAGGGGGCTTCTCTATGGAAGAGGGTTAGGGGGATTTTTTAAGTGAGAAAAAAATGGGGGAGCAGTTTCCATGCCTGGCAGGGGTTAAGGAGCCCCAAGTCTTAATAGAGAAAAAGAAAGGGACAAAGAGTGTGTTAAGTTTCTCTGTGGGTCCTGACTGTATTCCTGCCTGGGCAATTCCTCTGTGGCAAAGATGTGATTGGTTCCAGTATTTTATTTTTGGTCCCTGGGCTGTTGTTTTCCTGCATGTGACTGGAACTGGCTTTGAGACAAGAGTAATCTGGCAGCCTTGTGTGGGTCACAGATGAGTGACAGGTTCAGTTATGCGACAACAAATATTTACTGAGTGCCTACCATGTGCCAGGTCTTGTTCCTGACCAGGGGTCTGCACACGTTTTCTGTAAAAGCCAAACAGTAAATATTTTCAGCTTTGAGAGCCAGATGGTCTCTGCTATGACTACTCTACTTGGTGGCAGAGAAGGAGAGCAGCCATAGACAATATGTAAATGAATGGGTGTGGGTTTGTTTCAATAAAACTTTATTTATACAAACAGGAAGTGGGAGCATTTAGCCTGTGGGCTGTAGTTTGCAGACCCCTGTTCTGGAAGCCAAGGAGATGGAGTGAACAAAGATATAGTCTCAGCCCTCAGAGAATTCAGATATTAATCTACTCCTATATGGCAGGCAGAGGAAAGCTGTTCACATCTAAGTTAGATCTTGTCCCTCCTCTGCTCAGGGCCCACCCCTGGGTCCAGTCTCAAAGTTAAAGCAAAGTCCTCACCAGGTCCCACAGGCCCTATACCAACAGGTCCTCTTTGTCCCCTCTCTATCCACAGCTCCCACCCTCTCCCCCTTGATTACTTTGCTCCAGCCATGCTGGCCTCCTCAATGCTTCTCAAACACACAGGGCTCAGCCCTGCCTCAGGACATTTGCACGTGCCATTCTCTCTCTACTAGAATGCACTTCCCTTAGAAAACCACTTGGCTCCCTCATCTCCTTCCAGTCTTTACTCAAATACCACCTCCTCCATGAGGACTTCTCTGAGCAACCTCTCCTTTGGACCCCTGATACCCCTCACCTGTTCTACATTTTCTTTGACCACAGCACTAAGCATTCTCCAACCTGCCAGTAATTTGCTTATTACACTTATTGTTTATTGTCTGAAGCCCCCGACTAGAATGTCAGCTCTGTGTGGGTGGGGACTTTTGTCCGTCTTGTCCCCTGCTGTGTTCCCAGTGCCTACAACAGAGCCTGGCACTCTGTAGATCCTCAACAAATACTTTCTGGGTGGTGGACACAGACACCAAACAAGTGAACACATAATTACAGAGCACAGTGACAAGTCAGAGCAAGGGCTACAAAGAAATAGCAATGGAAGGTAAGAGAGGGAAGGGGTGGGGTATGTTCTTTCAGAAAGGGGGTCAGGAAAGGCTCCCTGTGGAGGTGACATTTGGAGTGGAAAGATCACATGACCGTGGATACTGATGAATAAACACATGAATGGATGGATGTGTAACTGATGGAATAAATGAATGAATGAGGGCATAGATGTTTGAATGGATGGATTAATAAATGAATGCATGGAGGTATACACCATGAATAAATAAGTGGGCAGATGGATGGAAGAATCAATTCATGCATAAATGGTGGAACAGCTGGACAGATGGACGGAAGGACTGATGATGGATGGATGGATGGGCTCTGATCACACTGGATTGGAATAATGTCTGCAGGTACCTTTATAGACCAGCATCCTCCATCTCATTTCCCTAGCCAGATGTACCCCTGGTAATATTTTGGTGTGTATTCACAAAAAGTTTACTATGTAATTTTATGAGTTTCCTGACCCACAGAAACTATGAAATGATAAATATGTGTTATTTTAAGTCACTAAATTTTTTGTTATGCAGCAATATAAAACTGTCTTGGGTATTAGGCTCAGAGAGGTGAAGCAACTTGCCCCAGATCAAGGGGCAATTCCTGCTCTGTCATCCAGCGCCTGGGGTCCTTCCAGTATAGCCTCTTCCCCAGGTGAGGGCACTCAGCTGTCTATCTCCCCCGCTGGGCTGGAACTCCTCAAGGACAGGGACCAGGGTCGGTTCCCCTCGGGTTCCTCGGAGCCCGACACAGCGGCCGGTGTCCCTCGGGCCTCCAGAACCATCTGCTAACCTGAACGAAATGCAGGCTGAGGGGGCAGATAAGGCAGGTGTATCATTAATGAATATATAGCAGGCTGTATATGATAATAGCCTGGTGACAGGGTGGAAACTATATATGCCAAGGGTCCCCATCTGGTTTCAACTTGCCTCCTGCCTCCTCGTCTCCCCCTCCCCTGCATTCCAGCCTCCTGGGGGCACACCTGTCCCAGGACCCACCTCTGAGCCCCAGCCTGAGCCCATGCAAGGACCTCTCCTTGGAATGTCCTTCTTTTCCTTTCTTCCATTCCCACTGTGACAGGTGATTCAGGCAATGCCCACACCTCACCCACGTGAGCTCACCTTTGCACACCAGACAAGCCTTCCTTTGTCGTGGATCCCTTCAGCATCTGATAAAACCTACGGACTCTTTCTCAGAATAATTAAGTTGCGTTTATGAGGTATAATTTATAGACAAATGTATAATCATATCATAGATATATGTATAGTTTTCCTAGGTAAAATTCATTCTTTCTAGTGTACAGTCTGTGAAGTTTTGACAAATGCTGACAGTGGTGTAACCACCGCCGCGATCAAAATACAGGGCAGATGCATCACCCCTGAAATTCCCTTGCCCCTTTTGTAGTTTCTGTTGCCCAGTTCTACAGGCAGCGCTACATTTGATCATATGTCCTAAAAATTTCTCTGTGTCAGTCCATTCATGTCTTTCTCATTCAAGAAAAAAAAAGGCAGCACAGAATTCCGTAACACAAACGCATCGCGGCTTATTGTACACAATCCCCAGTTGATGGGGTTGATGGACATTTACATTGATAGAACCCCTTAGATTGTCTCCAGCGTTTTGCTATTATAAATAAGGAAATGGGGGAATGGTGAATGTTCTCATATATGTCTCCTTATGAATACAGAGCAATTATTTCTCCCTAGTGGATACTAGTACTAGTACTGGTAGATCGTAGGGCACGTGCATTGTTCCCTAATTTTTATTATGAAACATTTCAAGCACATAGAAACATTGAAAACAAGTATGCAATGAACACACAGTTAGATCCCACAGTTGTACCATTTTACTGTATGTGCTTTATTACAAATGTATCCCTTTTTCCTTCGCTCTATCTCGGTGGTTCTGAACCAGGAGCAAATTTGCTCCTGGGGGGACATCTGGCATTGTCTGGAAGTCTTTTTTTTTATTGTCGCAACCTGTGTGTGTGGGAGAGAATCTTATTAGCATCCTGCAACCCACAGGACGGTCCCCCACAACAAAGCATTCTCTGACCCCAAATGTTAATAACGCTGAAGTTGAGAAACATGGCAGTCTGCCCATTCGCTAAAATAATTTGCAGACATCAGTCCAGTTCATCCTACACACTTCATCACACACATTATCAGCTAGTTTGTTATTTCTTCAATGGTTCTTTCTTTGAGGTAAAATGTATATACAGCAAAATGCACAAGTCCTAAAGATACCGTTCGATACGTTTTGACAAATATATACCCAACTATGAAAATATAGAGAACATTTTCATGCCCCGGAAAGTTACCACATGCTCCTTCCCTGTCAATCCCTGACTCCACCCCGCCCCTCACCCGACCCCAGGCAACTACTGCTCTGATTTTTATCACCCTAGATTAAGTTTTATCTGTTCTAGACCTTTTCATAAACAGAAGCCTACAGTTGGTAATATTTTGTGTCTGGTTTCCTTCACTCCTCAAAGTGGTTTTGATATTCACCCATGTTGCTGTATGAATTCGTAGTCTCTTCCTTTTTATCACTGTGTGGTATCCCATTGTATGGACGTACAATCTGTTGATCCCTTCTCCTGCTATTGGACACATATTTCCAGTTTGGGGTTATTATGAATAAAGCTGCTATCAATACAACTGCATAGCACAGGGAGATCAGCTCGGTGCTTTGTGACCACCTAGAGGTGTGGGATAGGGAGGGTGGGAGGGAGACGCAAGAGGGAGGAGATATGAGGATATAGGTATATGTATAACTGGTTCACTTTGTTATAAAGCAGAAACTAACACACCATTGTAAAGCAATTATACGCCAATAAAGATGTTTAAAAAAAGATACACATAAAAAAATAAATAAAATTATTATAGAATTTACCCCCCCAAAATATTCTTTTACCAGTCTTTTCTGTGGGTACATGTTTTTATTTCTCTAGCGTGGAATTTCTTAGTCACAGAGTGGATGTGGGTTTAATGTCTAAGAAAATGCCACATCTTTTCCTGAGGTGGCTGTATTAGCTTCCTATTGCTGCTATGACAAATTGCCACAATCTTAGTAGCTTAAAACAGCACAAATTATATAGTTCTGGAGGTCAGGTGTCTGAAATGGGTCTTACAGGTCTAAAATCAAGGTGTCAGCGGAAATGTGTCTCTTCTGGAGGCTCTAATCCATCCCTTAGACTGAGTTTTAGGATCATACCGCCCAGTATGGCGGCCCACTAGTCACATGAGTCTGTTTAAGTTTAAATGAATTAAAATGAAATAAGATTGAAAATTCAGTTCCTTAGTGTCGCTAGCCATATTGCAAATGCTCAATAGACACACGAGGCTTGTGGCTACCATGTCAGCAGCACAGATCTGGAACTTTAATTTCCAACCCTTCTCAAGGCTGCCTTCATTCCTTGGCTCCTGGCCTCATCACTCCAACCTCTGCTTCCATCTTCCTCTCTGACCCTGACGCTCCTGCCTCCCTCTTACTAAGACCCTTGTGATGACATTCAGGACCCTCCTGGATAATCCGAGATAATCTCCCCAACTCAAGATCCTGAATTTACACATCTGCCAAGTCCCTTTTGCCACGTAAAGTAATGTTCACAGGTCCTGGGGATCAGGATGTGGACATCTTTGGGGGATATGACTCTGCCTGCCGTTTACATTTCCACCATCAGTGAATGAGCGTTCTGGTTGTTCCACCTCCTCACCAACATTTAACACTGTCAGTTATTTTAATATCAACCATCATGGCAGATGGGCTGTGTCTCATTACAGTTTCAATTTGCACTTCCCTGATGACGAATGATGTTGGCCATTTCTCCATGAGCTTATTGGCCATCTGTATTTTCTCCTTCATGAAGTGTCTGTTCAGATCTTTTGCCCATATTTGAATTGGGTTTTTTTGTCTTTTTCTTTCTGAGTTCCAGGAGGGATGTGTGCCTTTTTTATTTGACTGATTCAATTCACACTCCTGTCATCCACATAGAAAGTTCCCAGCTTGTCCCTCTTTTATTCTTCTATCTCTCTTATCTCCCCTCCACTGCCACCTCAGAAGTCCTTGAGGCTTTCTGTGTCTTTGAGGAAAGCAGGGTATTTCTTTACACTTCCTGGGGAGTCGGTTTAGTTTTAGGACCACTTTGCCCAACATGGTCGCCACTAGTCACATAAGTCTGTTTAAGTTTAAATGAATTAAAATTAAATAAGTTTGAAAATTCAGTTCCTCAGTCCTGCTAGCCATATTTCAAATGCTCAACAGCCACATGAGGCTGGTTGCTACCATGTTGGCAGCACAGACATGCAACATTTCCCTTTCGTGGAAAGTTCTAGAAGTATCTACAGGGAAATCAACCTGTCTCTTGCAGAAGTGACTGCCTTTCTTAAGATTACACAAATGTGTTATTATGCCAGACAACTGCCTTCCCACTGCGGGTGAAGAGAAGACGAAATAAAGAAGTGGCAAGAATGAGAAAAAATTCCAACCATTCCACTCATTACATTAAAAAAAATACACACTTAATTACCATCTAATGATTATTTACTGAGTGCCAGGTGCTTTCTTGACTAGGTTATCTGACATATGTTTATTCCCAGAGACATAAAGGAGGGGCAAGAGAGAAAGACACTCCAGCCAAGCCCTTTCTTTTCCAAATAGCAGAGGGATTAACTCTTTAAATTCCACACCTCTTGGGGCCAGACATCCTGGAAGGAAGTCTCTCATAAATGTTCTGTGCACTTATCCTAAAACAAGACTCATTATCTTTCCTGCCAAACCTGCTCTAATACCTGTATTTTCTCTCTTGGTAAATGACTTCTCCATACATCCAGTTGTCTAGGTTAGATAACAGAGGCACCGTCATCACTGCCTCTCTCCTCCTTGCACCTCTCTCACAGCTGGGCCCTCTGGCTCCCATCTCTGCCCAAGCCTTTCTCTCCATCCCCATGGCTACAGCCTCAGTTCAGGCTCTTACCCCATCCTCCTCCCAGGCCTCCAGATTTCCCCTCTGGTCTGTCCCCCATGTGGTCCCAGGTCTTTCTACACCCAGAGCTCATCCTCTGCTCAGTCCTCCCAGGGCTCCCCAGTGCTTCTAGGACAACATCCCAGCCCTTCAATTTTCATCTCTGCACAAGCACTGCCCCCTTTACCCAGAATTCCCTCCCCCTCTCTCCCTGGTGAACTCCTATTCATCCTTTAACACCTAACTCAAATATCCCCTCTTCCAGGAGAAGAGATATGTGTCTGGAACTGAGAAGGAGGTTAAGTGTCCTAGAGATGCAAGGTTAAGATGTCTGGGTTAGGTGTCCCAGAGATGCGGCACCCTATAATACTGCATGCCACAGCCCCATAAAACCAACCTGTGCTTTCTTCTCTGTGTAAGCCCAGTGGTTTCCTGCCTCCTTACCTTTGCCCAGTCTGCTCCCTCACCTTGAATGCCCAACCTCTCTCTTCCACATATCTGAATTTCACCCATCTGTAGTAGTTTGCTAGGGATGACTAGAACAAAGTTCTACAAACTGAGTGGCTTAAACAACAGATGTATTTTCCCACAGTTCTGGAATGTAGGAGTTCAAAATCAAGGTGTAGGTTGGGTTGGTTCCTTGTAAGGGCTATGAGAATCTGTCCCAGGCCTCTCTCCTAGTTTCTTGTAGTCTCATGCATTCCTTGCCTTGTAGATAATGTTCTCCATGTCTTTACATCATCTGCCCTCTGTATGTGTCTGTGTCCAAGTTTCCCCTTTTCTTTAATAAAGACATCAGTCATACTGGATTAGTGTCCACTCTAATGATCACAACTTAACTTGAGCATCTGCAAAGATCCTGTTTCCAAATAAGATCACATTTGCAGGTCCCTGGAGTCAGGACTCCAACATCTTTGGTGGGGCGGGGACATAATTCAACCTGTCAAGGCTTAGCTGAAATCCAGATTCCTCCTTAAAGTGTTCCCTCATCGCCTAACCCTCACTGCTCTATCTCCTAAATCTCCAGAGCCTTGTCCTCCAGACTCATTTCATGCAGACTTGTCTAGTTATTTTTGTCTGTATTTTGTAATTGTCCTCTTAGGGTGGGAGCTCACCAAGGGCAGCATCAATGCCTTAGACACCCTCTCTGTCCACGCAGTGCATTGATATAAAGAAAGTGCTCACTCTACGTTTTCAAAATTAATGAATTAATTGATTCAACAAGTATTTATTGAGCACCTACTAATGACAATCTCTGTGCTAGTCCATGGTGATGCAGGAGTGGACAAGACAAACAAAAATCCTTACCTTCATGGATTTTACATCCCAGTGGGGAGAGAATAAACAAGGTAAATAAGTCAGATGGTAATGCACACTCTATTTGTTTTCTGGTGTGGCCGTTAAAAAAAGGACCACAGGGTTTCCCTGGTGGTGCAGTGGTTAAGACTCTGTGCTTCCACTGCAGGGGGCATGAGTTTGATCCCTGGTTGGGGAACTAAGATCTCACATGCCATGTGTGTGGCCAATAAATAAATAAATATTAAAAAAATAAATAAAAGTACCACAAACTGGATGGCTTAGAACAATAGAAATTTACTGTCTCAGGACTTCACTGGTAGTCCAGTGAGTAAGACTTTGTAGGGGGCCTGGGTTCGATCCCTGGTCAGGGAACTAGATCCCTCATGCATGCCGCAACTAAGAGTTCACATGCCACAACCAAGACCTGATGCAGCCAAAATAAATTAAATAAATAAATAAATATTTTTTTTAAAAAAAGAAGAAATTTACTGTCTCATGGTTCTGGAGGCCAGAAGCCTGAGATCAAATTGTCAGCAGGGCCATGTTCCCTCTGAAACCTGTAGGAAAGAATTCTTCCTTGTCTCTCCCTAGCCTCTGATGGCTGTCAGCAATCTTTGGCACTCCTTGGCTTGCAGTTGCGCCCCTCCAATCTCTAATTTTGTTGTCACATGGCATTATCCCTGTGCATCTCTGTCTATACATGGTGTTCTCTTTATAAGGACACCGATCACATTGGATTAGGGGTCCACCCTGCTCCAGTATGAGCTCATTTTAACTAATTACATCTGCAATGACCCTATTTCCAAATAAGGTCACATTCTGACCTACTGGAAGCTAGGGCTACAACATACCCTTTTGAGGGGCACACAATTCAACCCCTCACACACACTAAGGCAAAACACAAACAGAGAAGGGGGACAGGAAGTGGTGGGGTGAGGGGCTGCTCCCCTAGATAGAGTGGTCTGGGAAGGTCTCTCTGTCACTCGAGTCATAGCCTGAAGGAGAGGAGTTGACTGTGTTCTCCTATGAGTAACAAATATAAATTTCACCGCCTGGTGTTTACGACATTTCCCTCGGTATCTTGGAGGTGTTTAATTTGTTTTTTTCCTGCTCATTTCCTGGTCTGAAACTGGTGAGATTAAAAGGGAGTAGACTCATGGGGGTGTGGTTCTCGTAAGAATCTGAGAATTTTTACACCGTGTCGAATTCACTCTGTCAGCGGTTCTGAGAAGCCCCAACAGCTGTGAGGCTGCGAAGCCGTCAGATCCCTATGCCACCGAGAGATCAGGGGCCTCTAGTGAGTCCCAGCTGCTGTATCCCAGCCAACGCCCCTGCCATCTTTATTTACAATAATATGCACAGAAAAGGGGGGCTCACTCCATAGGTGTACAGCTCAATGAATTATCACAAAGCGAGCATGTCCAGGAAGCCAGATTAAAAAATCAGGATAGCTCTCCTTGTGTTCCTTCCCTCAAGGGTCACCTTTGTCCTCACTTCTATTGCCATAGATTAGTTCCTCCTGTTCTTTTTCTCTTTTCCTCTCTCTCTTTTTTTTTTTCTTTCGGTTCTTCCTGTTCTTGAATTTCATATAAATGGAATTGGACAGTCTGTACCCCTTTCATTTAACATAATGTATCAAGGTTCTATGTTGTGGACTGTTTATTCTCATTGCTGTATGGTGGGTGTTGGCAAACTACAGCCTGGGGGTCAGAGCCAGCTTGTTGACTGTTTGTATAAATAAAGTTTTATTGGAACACAGTCACTCCCATTCAACTACTGTTGTCAGTAGCTGCTTGCATGCCTCAATGGCTGTGCCAGAGCCCATATGGCCCAGAAAGCTGAAAATATTTACTATTTGGTCCTCAACAGAAAAAGTTTGTCAGCCCCTGCTGGATGACATTCCATTGTACGAATACAACACTGTCTATTTATTCATCCAACTGTGAATGGGTATTTGTGTAATTTCCAGTTGGGGGTATTACAATAAGGCTGCTAAGAACATTCTAGAACAAGAGTTGTCAAACTTTTTCTGATCTTTTTCTAATTAGATCAGTGATTCTCCACAGGGAGCAATTGTGTCACTCAGGAGACACTTGACAATGTCTGAAGACCATTTTGTTTGTTGCTAAGGTCTGAATGTCTGTGTACCTCCAAAATTCATATGTTGAAATCCTAATCCCCAAGGGATGGTACCTGGAGGTGGGACTTTGGGGCGGTGATTAAGTCTTGAAGATGGAGCCTTCACAATCGGGATTAGTGCCCTTCTAAAAGGGACCCCAAGAACCCCCTTACCCTTACAATCATGTTTGGATGCAATAAGAAGTCTGTGACCCTCACCCAACCGTGTTGATACTCTGATCTTCCACTTTCAGCCTCCAGAACTGTGATAAATAAATACCTGTTGTTGATAAGCTACCTATCTATGGTATTTTGTTATAGCAGCCCAAACAGACTAAGACAATTGTCACGACTGGTAAGGAGTGCTGCTGGGTAGAGCCCAGGGACGCTGCTACATCCTACGATGCACAGGGCTGCCCCACGACGAAGCATCATTGGCCCCAAATGTCAGTAGTGCAGAGGCTGAGAAACCCCACCCCAGAACTTTACTCCGGAAGTGCAATCCATGGACCGGCCGCATGGCAACTCTGAGAAGCTTGTTAGAAATGCAGACTCTCCAGCCCCATCCCAGACCTTGTAAATCAGAATCTGCCTCTGAACAGCCTCCCCCCAGAGGAGTTATATGTTCATTAAAGTTTGAGACCCAGCCTACATAAAGAAGTAGCCAGGGCTTGCATGGATAACAACGTACGGATAACAATCAACATGAAAGCAACAGCTAGAAACCCAGCCTGACACGGGGATACGTATGAAGTCAAAAACCAGGAGATACTGTGCTGTCAGACGTGGGATCTTTTTCCAAAATCGCGGTCAACTCTTCTGATGATCTCAGAGTACGATGGAGCAAAATCTCTCAATGTACATGCCAGCCACACCCCTGGAACAGTTGGCATAACTCAGACTGAGCAAGAAGTATTTTGTGTTTACGGGCAAAACAGAGTTAAGTTCCAGGGTCAGATCATTATAAACAGGTTTTCCCTCTACCCAAATTCTCTTCCCCTTGGCTACCAGGACCCAAGAAGCTGACGTTGCCTGACCGAAGCCGCACAGCTGGGACTCTAACCCTCCATTACTATCTTCAAAAGACAAGCACGTGTCCTGGTTACTCCATTCCTGCACTTACTCGTTCTTTCATGCATTCATTCATCATTCATCCAATAAATATATATACTGGGTATCTATTGTGTGCCAGGCGCCGGGGATACAGCACTGAACAAAACAGAAGTCCCTGTGATCCCAGGTGGCCTCAGCCTGCAGCGGCTTGAAGCAGGATTTCAGTTCCCCAGGCAGAGATTGAAGTCAAACCATGGCAGTGAGAAGGTTGAATCCTAGCCACTAGACCACCAGGGACCATTGGCCAGTGACAAGGCCCTGGCCCATCAGCTGTGTAGAAATGAATTCCCACAAAGAGACGGAAAGTAGTGAAACAAGTAAATTGTTTATTAGGAGGAAAAAGGGTACGTGTGAATAGACTCAAATGAGTGGGCTCAGAGAGGGAGTCGCGCCCTCATGGTAGTTTGAATCACTTATATGGGACAATTCTTCCGGGTTTCCTTGGTCAATCATCTTGCTTTGCCTGGCTCTGAGTCTGTATTTCGTATATCTCAGGGTCCTCCCCTGCGTGCGCGCACATCTCTTAGCCAAGATGGATTCTAACAAAGAGGCCTATGGGTAGGTTGACAGCACCTACTATGGGAAGGCGCCCCCTCCCTTTTCGACCTCTGAGGAGCCTTTCTGTACATGTGTAGTTGGGAAGGTCTCCTTGACCTTGAGAATGAGAAATATGTGGTCTACTTATCTCTTATCTGGGCAGGGCTCAGCTCCTCTCTCCTGCTATTGTCTTCATCTTGGAGTATCTGTCCACAGAGGATAAATTCCAGCGGCTCAGCCTGCAGCCCGTCTATCTCCTGCCTCACCTGCATGGTGAGCCTTTCCTTATCTTGTGCCACAACTACTGAGCCTGTGCTCTAAAGCCCGCGAGCCACAACTACTGAAGCCCTCGAGCCACAACTACTGAAGCCCGAGTGCCTAGAGCCCGTGCTCCGCAACAAGAGAAGCCACCGCAGTGAGAAGCCCATGCACTGCAATAAAGAGCGGCCCCTGCTCGCTGCAACTAGAGAAAGCCTGCGCACAGCAACGAAGACCCAACACAGCCAAAAGTAAATAAATAAAAAATAATAAATTTTAAGAAAAAAGAAGAGTGAGAGGTAGCAACTGGCTGCCACATTGGACAATGCAGCTTAAAAGTGGAGTCCTGGGGCTTCCCTGGTGGCACAGTGGTTGAGAATCTGCCTGCTAATGCAGGGGACACGGGTTCGAGCCCTGGTATGGGAAGATCCCACATGCCGCGGAGCAACTGAGCCCGTGAGCCACAACTACTGAGCCTGCACGTCTGGAGCCTGTGCTCCGCAACAAGAGAGGCCGCGATAGTGAGAGGCCTGCACACCGCGATGAAGAGTGGCCCCCGCTTGCCACAACTAGAGAAAGCCCTCGCACAGAAACGAAGAGCCAACACAGCAAAAATAAATAAATTAATAAACCCCTACCCCCAACATCTTCTTTAAAAAAAAAAAGGGGGAGTCCTTTTAGGTCTGGACTAAGCTTCCACTCTCTTGGCTGGATTTCCTTCTCTCGGCCAAGGTTATTATCATTCTTTCTCTCCAAATCCGTCTCCTCCTCTCCCCTCACACCATCCCCAGCCCATACTTCCTTTGCCAAAGGGTTGACATTTATCCCTTCCTCTCTGAGTCCGTGGCTGTCAGTATGCATCCTTGTTATTTTTGTCATTCATACATTTGCTCATTCATTCACTCATCCAACAAATATTTATTGAGCACCTACTGTGTACCAGGTGCTGGTCTAGATGCTGGGGGTACAGCAGGCAGGAAGTTCTTGTCCTCTTAGAGCTTCCTTCTTATGTAAAATCCCCTCCCTGCCGACGGCTTCCATGGAAAGATGCGTGATGCCCTGAGAATATATAACAGAGGGATCTGACCTTGTTGGGACCATCCAGAGTGCTTCCCTGAGGAGGTGTCCTTATTGAGCTTTGACTTGAAGAGTGAGTAGGAGTTATTAGGTAGAACGGGAGGGAAAGGTGGTCCAGGCAGAAGGAACAGCATAGGCAACGGTCCCGTAACAGGAAGATACAAGGTTCACGCAGAAAACAGAAAGGTCAGTGCAGCTGGAGAGAAGCAAGCAGGATGGAGCGTGAGGTGAGGCTGGAGATATGGGCACGGCTCAGTGGCGAGGAATGTGGACTGAATCCTGAGCTCACAGGGAGCCTCCGGACACTTTAAGCAGAGAGGACAGGATGGGATTTTGTATCAGAAGGGTCCCTACAACAAAGAATGGAGAATGGACTGGCGGGGCAGGGTAGGGAGAGCAGATAGGGAGCCGTTGATCCCTCTGGAGTGACCGAGATGACTTCATTCATTCATTTGTTCACAACAAGACCTCTCCTCTAAACCCCAGACTCACTTACCCACCTGTCCACCTGACATTTCCCCATGGGTGTCAAACAGACATTTCATCCTGTCCCGAGCTGAACTCCTAACCTCTCCCCCTCTGTCTTCGTTGCCTGTTGCTGCTGTAACCGATTCTCACACATTTCGTGGCTTCAAACAACACAAGTTTATTTTCTTCCAGTTCTGGAGGCCAGAAGTCTGTCATCAGTCTCACTGGGCTAAAATCAAGGTGTCGACAGGGCTTGTTGGCTGGTTCCTCTGGAGGCTCTGAGGGGAGAATCTGTCTCCTGGCCTTTTCCCAGCTTCTAGAGGCTGCCTGCACACCTTGGCTCATGGCCCATTGCAACCTCTGTTTCCATGGTTACATCTCATACTACTGCCTTTGGTCCTCCTGCGTCCCTCTTATAAGAACGCTTGTGATGATACTGGGCTCATTCAGGTCATCCAGAATCATCTTCCCGCCTCAAGATCCTTCATGTAACTCACCACTGCAAAGTCCCTTTTACCATGTAAAGTCACATACTCACAGATTCTGGTGATTAGGCCCTGGCCATCTATGGGGGGTGTGTCATTATTCAGCCTACCCCACCATCCTTAGACCTCCTCCTCTCTGTCTCCCTGTCTCAGGGGGAGGAAGGTCCATCCTTCCAGGCCAAAACCTCTGGAGTCATCCTGGATTCCTCACTTCCTCTCACATCTCATAACCAACTTGTCAATAGATTCTGTAGCCTGTACCTTCAAAAATATGTTCCAGTTTCCACCACTCCCCATTACCCAGCTGCCACCACCCTGGTCCAGCCCACCATCACCTCCTGATTTATCTATTGCCTCCTTGCTGGGCTCTCCGCTTCCATCCAGTCTATTCCCTGGAATCTATCTGAAGTCCCCTCCTGATGAACATTTAGGTTATTTCCCCTCTAATCTGCTAGGATTAGCAGTGCTGAGGTGAATATCCATGTGCTTGGTTCTTCAAGTTCATGTGTGACTGTTATCTGAAGGCTGAATTCCTAGACTGGAGTAGCTGGTCAAAGGGCACATGCCAGGCTGTGACTCAGGCATGGAGTTGAGTCCACTGGGCAGGTGGGGAAGGAGAGAATGGGGAGGGCGTTCTGGGCAGAGGGACCTGCCTGCACAAAGTCTGGAGGTGTGAGTCAGACTATCCCCGAGTGCCCGCCTCTCATGGGCGTAGGTGATATAGACGTGCAAGAGAGGGTGATGCCAGGTGTCTCCAATGAAGGGCTGGGCGCTGTCCTGGGGCCACTGGGGAGTTATGAGAGGGCTGTGAGCAAAGGAGGGGCAGGATCAGCTCTGGGGTCCTGGAGGGAATGGGCTGGTTGGGGAGATTGGAGGCAGGGAGTCCAGGGAGGAGGCTAGGGGAGTGGACAGAGTCTGAGTCTTCCCCAATCAGAATTTCTGAGTAGATCAATGAAATACCTCTCCTGCTGCTTTCAGCTTATGTTTATGGGGGTGATACCTGCATCTCGTGGATGGAACCCAGAGATGCAGCTGAACATCTTACAGTGCACGGATGGCCCCCACAAGATGAATCATACAGCCCCAGGTGTCAGTAGTACCTCAGAAATTCTGATATTTATTGATAAACATAACAGTTAATACTCTAGAAGTCTCATAGCTCAGGGTTAGGGGTCGGGCCAGGTGACCTGCATTCAAATTCTGGCCCCACCACTTACTCGCTGTTTGATTTTGGGCAAGTCTAGCCTGTAAACCTCAGTCTCCTCATCTGTAAACTGGGGGCAATACCTTACCTCCTTTATAGGGATACTGTGAGGGGTAAATGAATCATTATGTCTTAAATCTTAGCCCAGGGCTTGGCGCAGAGTTGCCAATGTTGGCTGTGATCTTGATTGAGCACTAGCTGTACACCAGCTGCCCTTGGGACACGTGGTAACTCCCTCCAGCTTCACATCGGCCCTGCAAGCACTGTGGTACAGATGAGAAACTGAGGCACAGAGAGGCAAGGGCTCTTGCTCAAGATCACACAGCAAGTGTGTGGCTCCCCGAACAGAGGTTAAAGGACGCCAGGAAGGAAAGAAAAGAAAAAGTAAGCCAAGGAAAAGGAGAGACACAGGAAGATGGAGATCCAGAGATGGAGGACAGAGACCAGACAAAGGGAAAGACAAAAAGAGAGAAAAACAGAGTGAGGGACAGAGCTTGAAGAACAGGAAGGACCTGGGGAGGGTGTGGGGCGCTCTGGCCCCAGGAGCAGCCTCAGAGCCAAAGTCTGAACAGAAATGTCATAGCCCCCCACCCAGCCTGGGTGACAAGAGTTGAGAGGAACCCGGACAGTGGATGTGACAGTATTTGGAGCCTGGAGCTTGTGGGTGTAACAGTAGCTTGTGGGTGTAACAGTGCCCCACCCTGTGGGTGTGAGACTCACTGAACCAGGGCAGAAGTGACCCCAGAGATGCCCCAGGTGATGGGCCCCAGCTCTGCCTCGGGGCAACACCAAGGCCCAGGCCAGGATGTGTGTGTGTGTGTGTGCATGTGCATGTGTGTGTGAGAGAGAGAGACAGTGTGTACACTATTAATTCAGCAAATAGCACTGCACATTAATTTTAATTTTTAAATTGCAGTTCAGTTGATTTATAATGTGTTAATTTCTACTGTACAGCAAAGTAATTCAGTTTTACATATACACGTATACATACTTTTTCATATTCTTTTCCACTATAGTTTATCACAGGATATTGAACAGTGCTTCCTGTGCTATACAGTAGGACCTTGTTGTTTATCCCTTGTGTATATAATGGCTTGCATCTGCTCATCCTCAACTCCCAATCCTTCCTTCCCCTACCCCCTCCGCCTTGCCAACCACAAGTCTGTTCTCTATGTCTGTGAGTCTGTTTCTGTTTCATAGATAAGTTCATTTGTGTCATATTTTAGATTCCACATATAAGTGATATCATATGATATTTGTCTTTCTCTGTCTGACACACTTCACTTAGTGTGATAATCTCTAGGTCCATCCATGTTGCTGCAAATGGCATCGTTTCATTCTTTCTTATGGCTCAGTTATATCCATATATATATGCCACATCTTCTTTATCCATTCATCTGTTGATGGACATTTAGGTTGTTTCCATGTCTTGGCTACTGTGAACAATGCTGCTATGAACATAGGGGTGCGTGTATTTTTTTAATTGTACTTTTGTCTGGATATATGTCCAGGAGTGGGATTGCTGGGTCATATGGCAACTCTACTTTTAGTTTTTTGATGCACATTATTTAGTTATGAAGTTTTTTTATTGTGAAATATAACACACATCCAGAAAAGGACATAATACGTAATGTCAAAGCAATCCACATGTTTGCTGATGGATGACTGGATACACAAAATGTGGTCTATCCAACCAATGTCATATCAATCAGCCTTAAAAAGGAAGAAGGGACTTCCCTGGCGGTCCAGTGGTTAAGACTGCACGCTTCCACTGCAGGGGACATGGGTTTGATCCCCGGTTGGGGAACTAAGATCCCACATGCTGCTGGGCACAGCCACAAAAGAAAAAAGGAAAAAAAGGAAGGAAATTCTGACACACACTACAACGTGGATGAACCTTGAGGACATTAGTGAAATAAGCCAGTCCCAGAAATACAAGTATTGCATGATTCCACTTATCTTAGATACTTAGAGTAGTTAAATTCATAGAGACAGAAAGTAGAATATTGGATACCAGCGGTTGAGGGGAGGGGGAAAACTGACTTAGTGTTTAATGGTACTGAGTTTCAGTTTTGCAAGATGAAAACCGTTCTGGAGACAGATGGTGGTGATGACTGCACAACAATGTGAATGTACTAGATGCCACCACGTTGTACACTTAAAAATGGTGAAAATGGGGCTTCCCTGGTGGCGCAGTGGTTGAGAGTCCGCCTGCCGATGCAGGGGACACGGGTTCGTGCCTCGGTCTGGGAGGATCCCACATGCTGCGGAGCGGCTGGGCCCGTGAGCCATGGCCGCTGAGCCTGCGCGTCCAGAGCCTGTGCTCCGCAACAGGAGAGGCCACAACAGTGAGAGGCCCGCGTACCGCAAAAAAAAAAAAAAGAATACGGTATCTAAAATATTTTACAAAGACAACGTCAATGAAAAAATAATAATAATAATTTTTCAATTAAAAAAATTAAAAAAAAATTTTTAAAAACCGTAAAGCTGCAACACCTGATATTTACACCGAGTTACTAGAAAACGAAGGGAAGCACTTATTAGTTTTAAATGAAAAAAAAAGCCATGAAAACAGGAATGCACTTTAATCAATACAAAAAAACACAGTAGGTTTATCTAGTGAGTCTCCTGTTGACGGACATTTGGGTGGTTTCCGGCTTGGGATCCTCACAGAGTGGGGACTGTGGGCATTCGTGTCCCCTGGCGGCCGCGTGCACCCGTTTCTCACCGGTACACACAGAGGGGACACGCGGACGGCCAGCTCTTGTAGATCCTGCCAGCTTTCCAAAGAGCTTGTCCCAATTTCTCCTCCCACGGCAGCGCTAGGGAACAGGCCACTCTTTCTGGGGCCACGCGATGTGGACTGAGGAGGGGGCTGGGCACGGACAGTGGATGGTGGGAAACAGCCCCCCTCCCCCATCCCCACCCCAGGCGCTGGCACGGCCTCTTCTAATTCCACCTCCTCCTCCACCGGGCTCAAAGCCAAATCCCTCCAACCGTTTCCCTGGCATTCTTTTCTGCCTGCCTCAGCCAACGCCAAACAGGGCCATTAGTGTTGCCCAGCGGGGCTCATGGTCAGGACCCCAACCTGGTTGCCCGGTCCGACTCCTGCTTCTGTCTCTACCTGCGCGACCCAGCACAAGTGGCTTGACCCTGCTAAGCCTCAGTTTCCACATCTGTCAAATGGTGATTTTTTTTAAAAAAAAGAGGCGTGCCCATTAAACGTGCCAAGTCATGCCTTCATTTGGGCGATACACTATTTTATGTCAATTACTTTACAAGGTTCACGGAGCACAGCAAAACCTCTGAAAATATCTGAGCCGCGGGTACCACTTTTTACAATCACAATGTGCGCATAAAGCATAAAGGCTTTTCTTTATAATACAGAGCTGTGTTCTAGAGCCTGGACCCTGGAACCGGACTGCCCAGGTTCAAAGCCCAGCCCTCCCACTAACTAGCTGTGCCACCTTAGAATAGTTACTTAACCTCTCTGATCCAGTTTCCTACTTATGAATGGGAGTCCAAACAGTACCTGTCTCACTCAGTCATGAGATTAAATGAGTTGATACGTGTAAAGCACTTAGGACTGTGCCTGGCACTTAGGAAGGGCTCAATACATGTAAGGTATTGTTCTATGACCTCGTGTGGTTGTCATGAGAATGACTTGAATGAACATATATGAGTAGCTAGGAAGATGTGTGGTACTTAACGCATGCTCAAGGGGGGATCCGATTTGGGTGGCAACCAGCAGTCTCTACCTCATTTCCTTTGTGCCCCGGAGCCTACAGGACGTTTACGGAGGCTTCTGATGGCCAAAGGCACACACCACCATTCCACCATACGGCTGCCAGTGGCCGTTTTAGAACATATCCACAAATTCCTTGGCCCTCGTCCCTTCCAAAGGTGGAGGCTGATTCCCCTTCCTTTGAATGTGAGCCAGACTCAATGGCTTGCTTCTAACAGAATACACTAGAAGTAATGGTGTGTGTCTTCGGAGGCTAGGTCAGTCACAAAAGACATGACGACTTCCTCCTGGCTTTCTCTTGGAATGTTCACTCTGTGGGAAGCCAGATACTCTATCCTGTGGACCTTTGAGAAGCCTGTGGGGAGGCCCACATAGCAAGGTCACGAGGTGTTCTGCCAAGAGCCAGGGCCAACTTGCCAGTGAGCCATCTTCGAAGCAGGTTCTCCAGCCTCAGTCTTGCCTTCTGATGGATGACTGCAGCCCAAGCTGACGTCATGAGACCCTGAGCCAGAACAGTCCAGCTAAGCCACTTCCCAATTCCTCACCCACAGAAACTGTGAGATAACAAACGCTTATTGTTGGTTTTTTTGGGGGGGCAGTACTTTGTTACAGCAGTAGGTGACTATTACACTGCCCCACCCTGATGGCATGAGGGAACTTCTCTGACAGGTTTGTCTTCTTTCTGAGCAAGCCCCAGACGTTCAGGATGAGTTTTCTCAGCTCTCAGGTCCCTAAGTTTAAAGAGGGTTTTGAGCTGGTCAGTCAAGCTGCTCGCAAATATTCCAACTCTCAATCCTTCTGGGCCCATAAAAGATCATTCTTCCTCACTCTTGTGAAGGGTGATGTGGCCTTGTGACTCAATTTGGCCAACAAGCAGGTGTCATTTGAGGGTGGAAGCATTTAAGAACAACTGTGGGTTCTCCTCTTTTTTCCCCGCCCCAGAGTTCTGACCAGCCAACCGTGATGACACAGCAAAAAAACAAGTTTGTTGTTTTAAGCCACTGAGACATTTGTGCTCTTTGTTACAGCAGCATAACCCAGCCCACACTGATACAGTATGCATCTTCCATGTCGCCTCACCTCTGCCAGACTCAGAAGGCTCCACATTCACGTCCAAATTTTTTATTTTCTCTCCTTCTCGCATCTCTCTCCCCTCCAGCTCAGAGGGCCTCCCTTTTCCCTTACATTGCTAACAACCTCAGGTGCAGAAGATTAAGTAAATAATCTTCAGCTCATAAAATGTATAAAAAATAGCCGGCAGGTAATAGCACTTGCTATGTACTATGTAAACTCTTTATACATTTTATGTTATTTCATTCTTGTCGGGACGACCCCGTAATGTAATGTCAGCACTCCTATTATCCCATTTTATAGATGAGGCAGCTGAGGCACAGAGAAATTACCTAATTTCACTGAGGGCCCCCAGTAATTAAGAGGCAGAGCTTAATTTTAATTAATTAATTAAAGTGGGCAGTCTGACCCCAGAGGCACACTTAACCACCTGGTTCATACAAAAGCCAGTGTTAGTTTTATTTATTTCTTATTCATTTACTCCATTTTGCCCTCACCACCTGCTTCCTTTTCCTTCCCAGCCAGAGTCACTATTTTATCATGTTTATTGTGGTTCTTTCGTTTGTAGGTGCTCTTACACATTGTGTATTTTTGTTTGGGACATATAAATTTTACATTTATATCAACAGTATTGGGTTGTTTCTTACTATTTTCACTCAGATGCATTCTTGCTGTGTGCACAGCCTGGTCTGTTGCTTCGCACCCACAGACTCCTCCGTCCTGGACCTCCACCCTCCCCTCCTCCCTAGTGATGGACACCAGCTTGCCTTTCACCCTCTCCCCCCGCCCCCACTATAAACAGCACTGGGATGAACATCTTTGCCCCTGATGGGCGAGCGTGAGAACTTCTTCAGCCTCTTCACCAAAGACAGTGGAATTGCCAGGTTGTGAAATCCGCAGGTAATTATGTTAACGAAGTTTTACCAAATGGCCCTTTAGCGTGGCTACATCATCAGAGAAACAAAACCGGTTCTGCTTCCAGATTCTTCCTGCCTCCCACCTGGACCTGAGGCTTTGGGGCTTAGAAGCGGAGGAATTTGCAGCCTTTGTTTCCCGACATTTATTTTCAGTCCCATTCTGACAACTCCTTACCTTGGGGCAAATAGCCCCTTGACTCACTACTGCCTGCCTGCGGCATGGTAATGGGGGAAGGGGAAAGGCCGGGCAAGTTCATATCTCGGTTCGTATCTCAAAGTATCATCTGCAGCGCATTAGCTATTATTATAAGTGGCTAATCCTGGGAAAGGTAGGCGAGGGCAGCAGGAGGCCAAGAGTGAGAGTTCTCAGGTGGGAAAAAGAGAATTTCAGTGTGGTGTGAGCACCCCCTTGTGGTCTAATCTCCTCATTACAACTTGAGTGATTCTCCCCATTAAACCCAGTTACTTTAATCACACCTAATTCAATTCAAATGATACCTATTAGGCACCAGCGATGTCCAATTTAAATATAATTCGAGCCCCACATGTGATTTCAAACTTTCTGCTAGCCAAATTAAAAAGGTAAAAAGAAACAGGTGACACTAATTATAATATTTTCTTTAACCCAATAGGCCCAAAAAACGATCACTTCAACGTGCAACCAATATAAAAATTATTGAGATTTTTTTACCTTTTATTGTACTAAGCCTTCAAAATGTTCTCAGGACAGCCCAGGTCAATGCGGACACTAATTTTTTCACTAAAAACATTTGATCTCTACTTAGATTTCATACCATTTACAGTAGAAGAGGTAGATTCCCATACTTACGTTGTTCCAAACATGTTTAAAGGGTTCCCAATAACTGAATTGAGGCTCCATTTTTTTAAATCTAAGTTTAAATCTATTACAAATTCCCTCCTAGGGGTTGGGGACATACTGGTGAACAAGATACATGTGGTTCCTCGCCTCAAGGGGTTTATTGGATGATATAGGAGAAGGACAAAAAAAGAATTATAAATTGTGATTAAAGCTACGGCAGAAACTAACAGGATAATTAGAGTTAATGGCAAACCATGACTCCTCAGCTGAAAATGGCTTTTACATCTCTAAAGGGTTGAAAAAAGTCAAAAGAAGAATAGTTTGTGACACGTGAAAATTATATGTAATTCGAATTTCAGTGTCTGTAAATAAAGTTTTATTGGAACACAGCTGCATCTATTCATTTCTATATTGTCGGTGGCTGCTTTCCTGTTACAGTGGCAAGAGAACTATGGACGACAAAGCCGAAAATATTTACAACCTGGCTCCTTACAGAAAGTGTTTGCCGATCCCTAAAATAGAGAATAAAGAGGCAGGCATGCTTTACAGGGAGGGGGTAATCTGGGAGGACTTCTCAGAGGAGGCGATATTGAAGCAGAGAAGAGTCAGGAGGCATTTACGAAAGTCTGAATATGGTTGAACCGATCAAGCCAATGTTAAATATCCTGAATGTGAATTTAACTACTCTAGGTACGTTCAATACCTCATATAAGTGGAATCATACAGTACCTACCTTTTGTGACTGGCTTTATTCCACTTAGCATAATGACCTCAAGTTTCATCCATGTTGTCGCATATGTCAGAATTCCCTTCCTTTTTAAGACTGAATAATATCCCATTGCATGTATATACCACATTTTGTTTACCGATTTGTTAATTGATAGGTTGTTTCCACATTTCAGTTTTTGTGAATAATGCTGCTAAGAACATGGGTGTGCAAAGATCTCTTCCAGTCCCTGCTTTCAGTTCTTTTGGATGTATATCCAGAAGTGGAATTGCTTCATCATATAGTAATTCTACTTTTAATTATTTGAGGAATGTCCATATTGTTTTCCATAGCGGCGGTACCATTTTACATTTCCACCAACAGTGCACAAGGGTTCCAATTTCTCCCCATCTTTTCCAACACATTATTTTCTGTTTTTTAGATAGTAGCCATCTTCCTGGGGGTGAGGTGGTAGCTCATTGTGGTTTTGACTTGCAGTTCCCTAATGCTCAGTGATGTTGGACATCTTTTCACGTACTTATTAGCCATTCTTATATCTTCTTTGGAGAAATATCTATTCAAATCCTTTGCCCATTTTTAATCGAAATTAACAATCTCTATATAATATATACATAGAGAGAGAGAGAGAGACAGTGGATGCAAGTGTTAATAAGGCATATTCAAGTGTTTATTGTACTGTTCCTGTAGCTTTTCTCTAGGTTTGAAGATTTTTCCAAAAAAAAAAAAAAATCCAGGGAAAAAACAGGGTGCGTTTTCCTCTTCTGTGGATTCATTGAATTCAATAAATATTTATTGAGCACCTAGGATATGTCAGGCATTGGACAAGGGCAGGGAACACAAACCCTGACCTCCGGGCACTAGCGTACTGGGAACTCATGATATATCACATGGTTTATTTACTTCCCAGCACTTAATGCGGTTTGTCATGATCTTATTTACTAATCTGTTTACTAGGTTTTACATTTCTCTCCCGAGCACATCCTTCCACTCCTGCTAGAAGGAACCCCATGAGCAGGAACTGTGTCCATCTCATTCAGTCTATCTCCAGCGCTCCGCTGGAGATAGTGGGTGCTCCATTGACAGGTCTTGAACTGTAAACTCCACGTGAGCAGAGACTGTGTCTGTTTGCCTCAGTGCTCCATCAGGCGCCTAGGACAGGGCCCGGTACACAATAGGTGTTCAATAAATATTTGTTGAATTGAAGAATGTAAGTTCTGAAAAGAGCAGGGATCTCCTGTTTTTCTCAGCTCTAACCCTAGCTCCTGGAGCAGACCTGGCACATAGTAGGTGCTCAATACACATAAGTTTGAAGAATGAATGTAAGATCCAAGAAGGCAGGGCAGACCTCTGGTTTTTGAGATTCTCTCCTTAGCTCCCAGCTCCACGCCTGGCACAAAGTAGGTGCTCAGCAAACGCGCGCCTGCGCACTCACGCACTCAAGGAGTGTTTCTCCCCGGGCCTCCCTGACTCCGCCCCTGGCTGGGGGGCGGGGCCGACCGGGTTCTCTGTGAAGTCACAAAGGCCGTGCCATGCCTCTGACCTTAGCCCTTCTGCTGCTCTTGGACCTGAGCGCCCGACGAGGCTGGGGCTGCCTGCATTGTGACCACTCGGTGCGGGAGGCCCTGAGCCAGCTGCGCGTCGCCCTCATCCCGGACCGCTTCCATCAAAAGCAGCTGCAGGCCCGCACTCGGGCCCTGCTGCTGGGCATGGAGGGGCCTTTCTTCCGGGACGACGCGCTGAACGCCTTTGTGGGGAGAGTGGGTGAGTGGTGGGGAGGGGAGGGTGCCTAGCACGGTGGAGAAAGGGACCAGTGGGGCAGCCCGAGGCTGGGCCGGGAGACCGACCCTTTGGGGACCACGCCCCCAAGGGGGAGGGCGGGGCCAATCTCGGAGGGAGCTGGAGGGGATCACTTGGCTCTCGCAGGACCCACTGGAATTTCCTCCTCTCTCGCCCCCAGGGATAGAGCACCTGGACCTTGTGGCATCCTTTATCAAGAATCAAACAAACAACTTAATGGTTAATTCTCTTAGAGGTAGGAGCTAAGAGGGAAAGCCTTTTTCCAGCCCCCTTTCCCTTCCTCCCTTTCCACCGTTCACTACGCCTTCTCTTGATGTAAAAATAAAAGCAAACACGCTGTACAGCCTTTACTGTGTCAGAGTTCTAGAAAAGTCTAGGACAGGTCATCAAGGTGGGCGGTATTGTGATCTGCCCTTAACAGAGGGGGAGGCTGAGGCTCAGAGAGGTTAGGCGACATACCCAAAGTCACACAGCTAGGAATAACAGAGCTGAGGATTTGAACCTGGGACATCCAGCTTAGACCCTTATATTCGTAACCATCACCCCATGAGGTTTCTCCTGGTTTTGTATTCAGCAGCTCCTGGGACGCCACTGAAATCATTGTGGCCGTTAAGACAGTTCCCAACGGGAGGGCAGTAGAGGGCCCTGTGGACTGGAGTGGGAGGACGGATCTAAGCCCCAGGAACCTCACCCCACTTTGAGGGATGGAGCAGGGAGAAGGGCACCACGGAAGAGCCCACCATTTTTTTAAAAAGATATGAAATATTTGTGTGTGTGTAGTTTGTAGAAAGCGAGCCCTGAAAGAGGAATGGGGGTGGGGAGGTGGGTAGATTCGCAGAATACTGATGTCGGTTGTCCTAGGATAAGGGAACAGAAGGTGATGTATGCTTTTCTTGCCTATGCTTGTCAAATTGCTGTGGATTTCCATTTCCTTTTCTTTTTCCCTCCCTCCCCTTTTTAATAACGAATATGCAGTAGTCACAGAATCAGGAGGAAATAACAATCATTTTAATTACATTAAAAACTTAAATTTTATCTCAATTTTTAGAATTGCCCTACCATTTAGTGAATATGAAACTTTAAAAAACAATGCACACTAAGGAGTGCAGGGCTTTTGCGGGGGCAGGGAGAGGTAATGAATATTCTAAAATTGTGGCGATGGTTACATAACTCTGGGAATAATCTAAAAGCCGTTAAATTGTGTACTTTATTTTTTTTATTTATTTATTTTTTTAAATTTATTTTTATTTTTTGGCTGTGTTGGATCTTCGTTTCTGTGCAAGGGCTTTCTGTAGTTGCGGTGAGCAGGGGCCACTCTTCATCGCGGTGCGCGGGCCTCTCACTGTCGCGGCCTCTCTTGTTGCGGAGCACAGGCTCCAGACGCGCAGGCTCAGTAGTTGTGGCTCACGGGCCCAGTTGCTCCGCGGCATGTGGGATCTTCCCAGACCAGGGCTCGAACCCGTGTCCCCTGCATTAGCAGGCGGATTCTCAACCACTGCGCCACCAGGGAAGCCCCAAATTGTGTACTTTAAATGGGTGAATTGTATAGTATGTGAATTATGTCTCAGTAAAGCTGTCCAAAAAAAGAGTCCAAATGTGTATAGTCCCCTTTGACCAGGCCCCTCCCTGGGAACTTTAAACACTGGAAGGTCTGTTCTCAGCTGGCGGCCAGGGAGTGAGTTTGGGTTCTCATTCCAGACCTTTGAGAGAGGTGTAGAAATTACAGTGGAGGTCCTGAGGGTGGACTGCCCTGGAATCAAAGCCTGGCTAACCTTCAGCAAGCTAGTTAACATCTTTGTGCCTCGGTTTGCTCATCTGTAAAACGGGAATAATAGCACTCACCCCATAGTCACTGAGAACCATAAAGAGGTCTGTGAAGGTGCAGTTAGCCCACAGTAAGTGCTCAATAAATGTTAGTTATTAAGATGATTATGCTGCATCTTGCGTCTCTGTCTAGAGCAGGAATTGGCAAGATATAGCCTGGGGGCCAAATCTGCAAATAAAGTTTTATTGGAACACAGCCACACCCATTCATGTATTTACTGTCTATGTTGCTTTTGCTCTCCAAGGCAGAGCTGAGTAGGGACAATGACCATATGGCCCTCAAAGCTGAAAATATTGACTGTCTGGACCTTCACAGAAAAAGCTTAGAGCAGGAGGTCTCAACTCAGGCTGCAAGTTGGAATCCCCTGGGGAACTTTTAAGACAGTCCAGGAGCCCAGGCAGCAGCCCATGCCAATTAAATCAGAATATCAGGGGGCGGGGCCTGAACATCAGTCATTTTTAAACTCTCACCTTTTAAAAAAAGTGATTTTTATATTTTGAAAAAATTCAAATGGATAGAAAAGTGGCAAGAGTAGTACAATAAACACCTATACACCATTCTTAACATTTCACTGTATGGTAACCATTGCCACATTTGGGGGGTGTGTGTGTGTGTGTGTGTACCATTTGAGACTTAGTGATACTTCAACCCTAAATTCTTCAGCAGGCAATCAGGCAATCTCCTAAAAACAAGGAAAGACATTCTCTTACACAGTGAGTGTACCTAGGAATTTAATCAATTCCATACTATCCTCTAATATTCAAACCTCATTAAAATGTCCCCAACTGTCTCAATCATGCCCTTCATGGCTAGTTTTCTTTCAGTGCTGGATCTGTTCTGGGATCATGCATTGCATTCAGTTGTCTTTTATGATGATGACATTTTTGAAGAGTCCAGGCCAATGATTTTACCAACTATTATTATATTATTGGGGTTGGTTACATAGGCAAGGAGCACCCAAGTGGCTTTTCTCAGTTATTCTGTCTCCAGCCCCACCAGAGGTCAAGCTGCTACTGTGTTGGCCCAAGGCCACCACCATGAATCACATTGTTAGCACAGACGGTGTGATGTGACCCAAGGCTTCCAAGTAAAGAAAGACACACTTAACAGGCGGGATATTCCAAGGACTTAGAGATTACCTCCCAGGAACGAGGCAAGAACCAAGCCTTTTTTTTTTTTTGGAATGTGCAGGGTTTGGAAAACTCAGACCTGCTGAGTTAACCCTTTACTGTAAAATATAACATGTCAAATGGGGAAAAATACTACAGAGAAAAAAAATAAAGCAGGGACCAGGGGATGGGGAGTACTGGGAATAGGGGCAGGGCTTGCAGGTTAAAATAGGACAGTCAAGAAGGATGTCACTGAAAGGTCAGCACGTGAGAAAAGATGTGGAGGAGAGGGGGAAGCAGCTATGAAAGGGTAGAAGCCTAGGCTAGAAGGCTGTAGGCAGAAAGGACAGCGACTGCAGTGCCTGAGATGAGACTGTGATTGGCATATTCACAGAACCTTGAAGAGGCCAGGGAGGCTGGAGTGGAGAGAGAGGGAGAGATGTAGAAGCTGAGGTCCTAGAGGTAAGGGGAAGGGGATGGGTAGGTTGGTACCCATCAACTGGAAGGGACTTATAATGGTAAGGACTTTCCTCATCACTTCTCTTTTTTTATTTTTTTATTTTTTGGCTGCACCGCAACCAGGGATTGAACCCACACCCTCGGCAATGAAAGCGTGGAGTCCTAACCACTGGACCACTGGACCACTGGACCACTCAAGAGATTATAGTCGAAAACTTCCCTAACATGGGAAAGGAAATAGTCAATCAAATCCAGGAAGCACAGAGAGTACCACACAGGATAAACCCAAAGAGAAACACACCAAGACACATATTAATCAAACTATCAAAAATTAAATACAAAGAAAAAATACTAAAAGCAGCAAGGGAAAAGCAACAAATAACATACAAGGTTATATGTTAACCCCATAAGGTTAACAGCTGATTTTTCAGCAGAAACTCTGCAAGCCAGAAGGGAGTGGCAGGACCTATTTAAAGTGATGAAAGGGAAAATGCTACAACCAAGATTACTCTACCTAGCAAGGATCTCATTCATATTCGACGGAGAAATTAAAACCTTTACAGATAAGAAAAAGTTAAGAGAATTCAGCACCACCAAACCAACTTTACAACAAATGCTAAAGGAACTTCTCTAGGCAGGAAACACAAGAGAAGGAAAAGACCTACAGAAACAAACCCAAAACAATTAAGAAAATGGTAATAGGAACATACATATTGATAATTACCTTAAATGTAAATGGATTAAATGCTTCAACCAAAAGACATAGACCAGCTGAGTGGATACAAAAACAAGACCTGTACATATGCTGTCTACAAGAGACCTACTTCAGACATAGGGACACATACAGACTGAAAGTGAGGTGATAGAAGAAACATTCCATGCAAATAGAACTGAAAAGAAAGCTGGAGTAGCAAGTCTCATATCAGACAAAATAGACTTTAAAGACTATTACAAGAGACAAAGAAGGACACTACATAATGATCAAGGGATCAATCCAAGAAGAAGATATAGCAATTGTAAATATTTATGCACCCAACATAGGAGCACCTCAATTCATAAGGCAAATGCTAACAGCCATAAAAGGGGAAATTGACAGTAACACATTCATAGTAGGAGACTTTAACACCCCACTTTCACCAATGGACAGATCATCCAAAATGAAAATAAATAAGGAAACACAAGCTTTAAATGCCACATTAAACAAGATGGACTTAATTAATATTTATAGGACATTCCATCCAAAAACAACAGAATACACTTTCTTCTCAAGTGTACATGGAACATTCTCCAGGATAGACCATATCTTGGGTCGCAAATCAAGCCTTGGTATATTTAAGAAAATTGAAATCATATCAAGTGTCTTTTCTGACCACAAAGCTATGAGACTAGATATCAATTACAGGAAAAAAAACTGTAAAAAATACAAACACATGGAGGCTAAACAATACCCTACTAAACAACAAAGAGATCACTGAAGAAATTAAAGAGGAAATCAAAAAATACCTAGAAACAAATAACAATGAAAACAGGATGACCCAAAACCTATGGGATGCAGCAAAAGCAGTTCCAAGAGGGAAGTTTATAACAATACAACCCTACCTCAAGAAACAAGAAAAATCTCAAATAAACAACCTAACCTTACACCTAAAGCAATTAGAGAAAAAAGAACAAAAACACCCCAAAGTTAGCAGAAGGAAAGAAATCAAAGATCAGATCAGAAATAAATGAAAAAGAAATGAAGGAAACAATAGCAAAGATCAATAAAACTAAAAGCTGGTTCTTTGAGAAAATAAACAAAATTGATAAATCATGAGCCAGGCTCATCAAGAAAAAAAGGGAGAAGACAAATCAACAGAATTAGAAATGAAAAAGAGAAGTAACAACTGACACTGCAGAAATACAAAGGATCATGAGAGATTACTAAAAGCAACTATATGCTAATAAAATGGACAACCTGGAAGAAATGGACAAATTCTTAGAAAAGCACAACCTTCCAAGACTGAACCAGGAAGAAACTGAAAATATAAACAGACTAATCTCAAGCACTGAAATCGAAACTGTGATTAAAAATCTTCCAACAAACAAAAGCCCAGGACCAGATGGCTTCACAGGTGAACACTCCCAAACTCATTCTACAAGGCCATCATCACGGTCATACCAAAACCAGACAAAGATGTCACACAAAAAGAAAACTACAGGCCAATATCACTGATGAACATAGATGCAAAAATCCTCAACAAAATACTAGCAAACAGAATCCAACAGCACATTAAAAGGATCATACACCATGAGCAAGTGGAGTTTATCCCAGGAATGCAAGGATTCTTCAATATACACAAATCAATCAATGTGATACACCATATTAACAAACTGAAGGATAAAAACCATATGATAATCTCAATAGATGCAGAAAAAGCTTTTGACAAAATTCCACACCCATTTATGATAAAAACTGTCCAGAAAGTAGGTATAGAGGGAAGCTACCTCAACATAATAAAGGCCATATGACAAACCCACAGCCAACATTGTTCTCAATGGTGAAAAACTGAAACCATTTTCTCTAAGATCAGGAACAAGACAAGGTTGCCCACTCTCACCACTGTTACTAAATATAGTTTTGGAAGTTTTAGCCACAGCAGTCGAAGAAGAAAAAGAAACAAAAGGAATCCAAATCAGAAAAGAAGAAGTAAAACTGTCACTGGTTGCAGATGACATGATGCTATACATACATAATCCTAAAGATGCTACCAGAAAACTACTAGAGCTAATCAATGAATTTGGTAGAGGAGCAGGATACAAAATTAATGCACAGAAATCTCGTGCATTCCTATACACTAATGATGAAAAATCTGAAAGAGAAATTAAGGAAACATTCCCATTTACCATTGCAACAAAAAGAACGAAATACCTAGGAATAAACCTACCTAAGGAGACAAAAGACCTGTATGCAGAAAACTGTAAGACACTGATGAAAGAAATTAAAGATGATACAAACAGATGGAGGGATATACCATGTCCTTGTATTGGAAGAATCAACATTGTGAAAATGACTATACTACACAAAGCAATGTACAGATTCAATGCAATCCCTATCAAACTACCACTGGCATTTTTCACAGAAATAGAATAAAAAATTTCACAATTTGTATGGAAACACAAAAGACCCCGAATAGCCAAAGCAATCTTGAGAAAGAAAAACGGAGCAGGAGGAATCAGGTTCCCAGTCTTCAGACTATACTACAAAGCTACAGTAATCAAGACAGTATGGTACTGGTACAAAAACAGATATATAGACCAATGGAACAGGATAGAAAGCACAGAGATAAACCCACACACATATGGTCACCTTACCTTTGATAAAGGAGGCAAGAGTATACAATAGAGAAAAGACAACCACTTTAATAAGTGGTGCTGGGAAAACTGGACAGCTACATTTAAAAGAATGAAATTAGAACACTTCCTAACACTGTACACAAAAATAAACTCAAAATGGATTAAAGACCTAAATGTAAGGCCAGACACCATCAAACTCTTAGAGGAAAACATAGGCAGAACACTCTATGACATAAATCACAGAAAGGTCCTTTTTGACCCACCTCCTAGAGAAATGGAAATAAAAACAAAAATAAACAAATGGTACCTAATGAAGCTTAAAACCTTTTGCACAGCAAATGACGCAACTGACAAAGGATTAATCTCCAAAATACACAAGCAGCTCATGCAGCGCAATATCAAAAAAAAAAAAAAAACAAAAACCAATCCAAAGATGGGCAAAAGACCTAAATAGGTATTCCTCCAAAGAAGATATACAAACACATGAAAAGATGCTCAGCATCACTAATCATTAGAGAAATGCAAATCAAAACTTCAATGAGGTATCACCTCACACTGGTCAGAATGGCCATCATCAAAAAATCTACAAACAAATGCTGGAGAGGGTGTAGAGAAAAGGGAACCCTCTTGCATTGTTGGTGGGAATGTAAATTGATACAGCCACTATGGAGAACATTATGGAGGTTCCTTAAAAAACTAAAAATAGAACTACCGTATGACCCAGCAATTCCACTACTGGGCATATACCCTGAAAAAACCGTAATTCAAAAAGAGTCATGTACCACAATGTTCATTGCAGCACTATTTACAATAGCCAGGACATGGAAGCAAGCTAAGTGTCCATTGACAGATGAATGGATAAAGAAGATGTGGCACATATATACAATGGAATATTACTCAGCCATAAAAAGAAATGAAATTGAGCTATTTGTAATGAGGTGGATGGACCCAGAGTCTGTCATACAGAGTGAAGTAAATCAGAAAGAGAAAAAAAAATACCGTATGCTAACACATATATATGGAATCTAAAAAAAAAAAAAAGGTTTTGATGAACCTAGGGGCAGGATAGGAATAAAGACACAGACGTAGAGAATGGACTTGAGGACACAGGGAGGGGTAAGGGTAAGCTGGGACAAAGTGAGAGAGTAACACTGACGTATATACACTACCAAATGTAAAATAGATAGCTAGTGGGAAGCAGCTGCATAGCACAGGGAGATCAGCTTGGTGCTTTGCGACCACCTAGAGGGGTGGCATAAGGAGGGTGGGAGGGAGACGCAAGAGGGAGGGGATATGGGAATATACGTATGCATATAGCTGATTCACTTTGTTATACAGCAGAAACGAACACAGCATTATAAAGCAATTATACTACAATAAAGATGTTAAAAAAAAAAAAGTAGTTCCTTTGAAGCCAAATTCACCCCAATTTTAGGGAAAGGGAAATGGAGACAGGTGCATTTATCAATATGATAGACCCAACCAGATTGAACATGTGACTGTCAATATAAAAATTATTATATTTTGGTGTGTGTAAGGGTTATAGAGTGACTCAGTTTATCTGAATTCAAAGAATTCATAAAAAGAGGTTTCATTTGTGTGATGCTTTATAGTTAACTGTTTTTAAAGTTGCAGCAATGTTCACAACTCTGTGAAGATTATGTAATCCTTAATAAAAAGAGGAGAAAATGAAAAAAAAAAAAAAAAAAGTAGAGGTAGACTTCCCTGGTGGTGCAGTGGGTAAGAATCCACCTGCCAATGCAAGGGACATCAGTTTGATCCCTGGTCCAGGAAGATCCCACGTGCTACGGAGCAACTAAGCCCGTGTGTCACAACTACTGAGCCTGTGTTTCAGGGCCTGTGAGCCACAACTACTGAGCCCCACTTGCTGCAACTACTGAAGCCCACATGCCTAGAGCCGGTGCTTGGAAGCAAGAGAAGCCACCACAATGAGTAGCCCGCACATGGCAAGGAAGAGTGGCCCCATGCTCACCGCACCTAGAGAAAGCCCACTCACAGCAATGAAGACCCAACGCAGCCAAAAATAAATAAATAAAATAAATAAATTTATTTAAAAAAAAAAAAGAACATAGACCCTAGACTGTTTGAAACCAGAAGACTGATGATGATGCTTGAAACTTCACTTTGATGCCAAGCAATCCGAGAATTGTCCACAAGCTGATCACTCCCTGCTCCTTGAACACTATAAAACTCCTCACTACCCACTCCAAGGTGGGTCACACAGTCTTGAGGGCATTAGCCCCCTGTGGCCCCTTTGCCTGGCAAAGCAATAAAAGCTACTCTTTTCTACTTCACCCAAAACTCTGACTCCACGTTTCTATTCAGCACCGATGAACAGAGTCTGAGTTTCGGCAACAGGATTTTATTATTCTGATATATTAAGAGACGAATTTATAATAACCCAGCGCATCCTTGCATTCCTGGCCATCTCCAGCTCCCACTATAGGGGTCTATTTCCTTTACCACGCTGCCCTTTAAGAGGTGATGGATGAAACTGAGCCAAGCAGGAAGGCGGTTGCCCAGGGAAATTGAATAATTAAGTAACAGAGTCTCGATTCATTCACCATCAGTTTAGGTGGTGTCTTGAAAACTTTTGCTTTGGTAGGAGAAATTTGAGTTAGATGGGTTAACTGGACTATGACGTCGCCTCCTGTGGAGGGCAGTGAAAAACTCTGGCTATAATGGAAATATTCACGGTGCCAGTACAGCCATACAGTTGCCAAATACCATGTTTCGGCCAGCTGCAAAGTAGCTGTTTACAGCATTCTTTCTCCCACCCCACGTTCTACTGGAGGACTCCATTTCCCAGCATTCCCCTGCCCTCAGAGACCTTAGGCCTAGAGGAGCGTGAGCCGCAGTGGTTTCTGGGAAATACAGTCCAGCTGCGGAGCGCAGTTTAAAGAACCAGGACTTGAGGTTCCGAGACAGCGACCGCGCAGGCGCCTTCCGGGACCCGAAGGAGGGCGGGAAGGCCTGGCCGCCGTGCACAACCCGCGGAGGCGCACAGGTGAGTTCCGAACTGGCGGACCCGAGAGGCTGCCGGTGGGTGTGGGCTGACTGAGGCAGGCGCGCAGGAGGCGGACCGAGTCTGCCTGGGTGGGCGGGGAAGGGCGCTGTGGGCGGCGCCCCGCCCCCTCCTGTCACTCGTGAGGCTGACCCAGAGCTCCACTGCCATGGACTCAGCGCACAGGAATTGGGAGCCCGCTGTTTTCCAGCAGTCTAGACGAGTGCGGTTCTGCGGCCATTTCCCAGGAGGGAGAACGTACCTTTTCCTCACTTAGCAGGTGAAGAACAGGCAAGGGAGATTCCATGACTTCTTCCAGATCACGATGCCGATTGAGTTGTCGACGTGGTGTGAAACCAGGGATGTCTGACCCGAAAGCCCTAGCCCCTCTGGGTCTCATCTCCCCTCTCTAATCTCCCACCACCACCCCAACCCCCATTCTGCCTCTCTCTCTCTCTCCCTGTGTCTTTGCTTCTCTTTCTCTGTGTCTGTCCCCTTCTCTCTGGGCCTCTGCGTGCCCCCAGCCTCCATAAGTCTGTGTGTCTTTTCTAAAAACAGTCATTTTCTTCCAAAACCATTGCACTACGCTCACATCAGGAAATGAACATCCATACAATACTATTGATTAGCTAATCTGCAGGCCTTTTTCAGATTTTGCTAATTGTCCCAATAATGTCCTTAATAGCAAAAGAAGATCCTGTGTCATGCACTGCATTCGTTGTCGTCACTTTAGTCTCCGTTAACCTGGAACAGTTCAGTCTTTCTTTGACCTTCATGATCTTAGCAATTCTGAAGATTGCAGACCACGTACTTCTAGAATGTCCCTCAGTTTGGATGTGTTGGTTGTTCCCTTGTGATTAGATTTAGCCTACATGCTTTTGGCAGGAATACCTTAGGAATGATGCTGTGTCCTTAACAGAGCAGGAGCCTGTGATGTCCGCTTGCCCATCACTGGTCACATTGGCCTCGATCACTTGGCTAAGGTGGCATCTGCCAAGTTTCTCCCCTTTAAAAAGTTATCCTCGGGCTTCCCTGGTGGCGCAGTGGTTAGGAATCCGCCTGCCAATGCAGGGGACATGGGTTCGAGCCCTGGTCTGGGAAGATCCCACATGCTGCAGAACAACTAAGCCCTTGCGCCACAACTACTGAGTCTGCACTCTAGAGCCCGGGAGCCACAACTACTGAGCCCGTGTGCCACAACTACTGAAGCCTGCGTGCCTAGAGCTCATGCTCCGCAACAAGAGAAGCCACCGCAATGAAAAGACCACGCACGGCAACGAAGAGTAGCCCCTGCTAGCCGCGACTGGAGAGAGCCCACGCGCAGCAATGAAGACCCAATACAGCCAAAAATAAATTAATTAATTAAATTAATTTAAAAAAAAAGTTATCCTCTTCGTTTTGTAATTACAGTAGATCCCATTATCCTCGGAGGGTACATTCCAAGACCCCCAGTGGATGGCTGAAATCTTGGATAGTACTGAACCCTCTATATACTGTTGTTAACCTAAAGAATAAAGCAGCGGGTTATTTTACCAGCAAAATGGGCTTATTCAGGAACAGCAAAGAATTGCAATTCGGGAGAAGCAGGCTATAGCAAAAGCCATAGGAAGTCCAACAAACAAGAGAGGAACTTTATCTTATAGAGAAAAAAAAAAAAAAACAGGAAATTGAGAGGAGTTCTTTTGAATGAAAGTCCATTAGAGAAAAGTGAGAATTCAGAGTGGTGATGGTTTCTCATTGGCCTAGTTGCTGTGGTAGTTGATTTCTTGTAGGGGATGCAATGTACATCTTTTCTGGTTGGGGCCTATAATAGATGGTTCTTTCCTGCTGAAGCTTCTTCCATTAGGGCCTGTGATGGTTGTGGAGTGGTGCTGCTTGAGAACTCCCCCTCCTGGCCTCCCAA
Source organism: Grampus griseus (assembly GCF_964374135.1). Lineage (NCBI taxonomy): Eukaryota > Metazoa > Chordata > Mammalia > Artiodactyla > Delphinidae > Grampus > Grampus griseus. Next base: position 6,696,781 of record NC_139013.1, read on the forward strand.
CTCCACTTTTTAAATAATCTAATCTAATCTAATTTAATTTAATTTTTGGCTGCGCCACACGGCATATGGGATCTTACTTCCCTGAACAGGGATCAAACCCACGCCCCCTGCATTGGAAGCGTGGAGTCTTAACCACTGGACCACCAGGGAAGTCCCCCAACTCCACTTTAAATGAGGTTCACTTTTATTAATTTTCACAGTTTTTTTCTAAACATTCGTACCTATGATAAAATTTTATTTACAAATTAGGCACAGTAAGAGATTAACAATAATAACTAATAATAAAATAGAACAACTTTAAGAATATACAGTAATAAAAGTTTTGTGAATGTGGGCTCTCTCAAAAAATCTCATTGTACAAATTTAATGCCTCTTCTGTAAAGTACTTATGCTTACGCGCTGTGGCTGTAACTTTTGCAGTTTGTTGGGGGCGTTTTGTTTTTTTGTTTTTTGGCCACGCGGCTTGTGGGATCTTCCTCGACCTGGGATTGGACCCGGGGCCATGGCAGTGAAAGCGCTGAGTCCTAACCACTGGACCACCAGCAAAGTCCTGAATTTCTTTTTCTTTCGTCACAATTTCACAGATAGAAGATTCATTCTTAGCGTAGATCTTAGCAACCTCAGCATATGATTTTTTTTCTTTTGTTTTTTAAATTTTATTTATTTTTGGCTGTGTTGGGTCTTCGTTGCTGTGCGCAGGCTTTCTCTAGTTACGGCGAGCGGGGACTACTCTTCATTGTGGTGCGCTGGCTTCTCATTGCGGTGGCTTCTCTTGTTGTGGAGCACGGGCTCTAGGCGCACGGGCTTCAGTAGCTGTGGCCCGCGAGCTCAGTAGTTGTGCCACGTGGGTTCTAGAGTGCAGGCTCAGTAGTTGTGGCGCACGGGCTTAGTTGCTCCGTGGCATGTGGGGTCTTCCCGGACCAGGGCTCGAGCCCGTGTCCTCTGCATTGGCAGGCGGATTCTTAACCACTGCACCACCAGAGAAGTCCCGGCAGACAGATTCTTGACCACTGCGCCACCAGGGAAGTCTGATATTTTTTTCTGTCTTTATTGAGATCTTTTACCTTTTCACTTAAAGGAAGCACTTTACAGCTTCTCTTTGGCATATTCGAATTATCAGCATCATTACTCTTGCACTTTGGGGCCATTACTAAGTAAAATAAGGGTTACTTGAACTCAAGCACTGCGATACCGCGACAGTCCATCGAGACAACTACTAAGTGACTGTGGTGCAGGATACGCTGGACAAGGGGATGATTCATGCCCCAGGTGGGATAGAGCGGGACGGCGCAAGATTTTATCACGATACTCAGAATGGTGTGTGATTTAAAACTTGTGAATTGTTTCTTTATGGAACTTTCCATTCAGTGTTTTTGGACCACAGTTGACCTCAGGTAACTGAAACCGTGGAAAGCGAAGCCGCGGATAAGGGGGCACTACTGTAATAAGTGACTCATGAGGAGGTGGTTAAGCCTCTGTTCCTCATCAAAATTTCACCCACTGGTTTCAGCCCTCAGGTGAGTGCGTTCCTGTGTAGCTGGGTGTACGTGCAGCTGTTAGCCTGGAAGCACGTGAGGCTCTGAGTCTTTATTTCTGGACCGTGTTAGTTTCCCATTTCTGCTCTAACAAATTACCAGAAACTTAGTGGCTTCAGACAATACAGATGTAATATTCTCTTACAGTTCTGGAGGCCAGAAGTCTGAACTGGTTTTCGCTGGGCAGCAATCAAGGTGTCAGCAGAGCCATGCTTCCTCCAGAGGCTCTAGGGGAGAATCCGTTTCCTGGCCTTTAGCAGCTTCTAGAGGCTGCTTGCATCCCGTGGCTCGTGGCCCCTTCCTTCGGCTTCAAAGCCAGAGGCATAGTGCCTTGTCTCTCTGACTCTGCTCCTCTGTACTTCTGTCACATGGGCTTCCCCTCCGTGTCAGATCTCCCTCTGCCTCCCTCTTATAAGGACACTTGTCATTGCATTTAAAGTCCACCCAGATAATCCAGGATCATCTTCCCATCTCAAGATGCTTAACGTGAGAGGCAGTGTTCCAGGCTGGGGTTACAGTCCTGCCCAAAGACTCAAACCTAGTGTTTTTTCTCTACCTTGCAGTGTATGGGGCTTTCCAGAGCCCACAGATATCAATCCCTCCAGGCAGCCTGTGGAAAGGTCACATATTTAGCTTGGTTTTTCTGAGAACTTGCTGGGGCTCTGAGCTCACAGCCTGGCTCTGTTACAAATGTTACAAGTGGGTGTGGTCTGCACACAACCCGCTCTGCTCTGAGTCAGGAGAGGCTGGCTGCATTCAGGAACTCATCACCCCCCAAAAAAGGAAAAAAAAGATGCTTAACTTAATCACATCAAAAGTTCATCCCAGGCCTTCCCTAGTGGCGCAGTGGTTAAGAATCCGCCCGCTAATTCAGGGTCCACGGGTTCAAGCCCTGGTCCGGGAAGATCCCACATGACGCGGAGCAACTAAGCCGCAGCGCCACAACTACTGAGCCTGTGCTCTAGAGCCTGTGAGCCACAACTACTGAGCCTGCGCACTTAGAACCCGTGCTCCACAACAAGAGAAGCCACCACAATGAGAAGCCCGCACATGCAACAAAGAGTAGCCCCCGCTCACCGCAACTAGAGAAAGCCTGAGCGCAGCAAAGAAGACCCAACGGCAGCCAAAAATTTAAAAATTAATTAATTGTTTTTAAAAGTTCATCCCAGGGATATCTTTTTTTTTTTACATCTTTATTGGAGTATAATTGCTTTACAATGGTGTGTTAGTTTCTGCTTTATAACAAAGTGAATCAGTTATGCATATACATATGTTCCCATATCTCTTCCCTCTTGCGTCTCCCTCCCTCCCACCCTCCCTATCCCACCCCTCTAGGTGATCACAAAGCACAGAGCTGATCTCCCTGTGCCATGCGGCTGCTTCCCACTAGCTATCTATTTTACGTTTGGTAGTGTATATATATCCATGCCACTCTCTCACTTTGTCACAGCTTACCCTTCCCCCTCCCCATATCCTCAAGTCCATTCTCTAGTAGGTCTGTGTCTTTATTCCTATCTTACCCCTAGGTTCTTCATGACATTTTTTTTTCTTAAATTCCATATATATGTGCTGGCATACGGTATTTGTCTTTCTCTTTCTGACTTACTTCACTCTGTATGACAGACTCTGGGTCCATCCACCTCATTACAAATAGCTCAATTTCGTTTCTTTTTATGGCTGAGTAATATTCCATTGTATATATGCGCCACATCTTTATCCATTCATCCGATGCTGGACACTTAGGTTGTTTCCATCTCCAGGCTATTGTAGATAGAGCTGCAATGAACATTGTGGTACATGACTCTTTTTGAATTATGGTTTTCTCAGGGTACATGCCCAGTAGTGCATCCCAGGGATATCTTTTGGGACCATTATTCAGCCCACCACCTGGTCTATGTCCAGGCCTGTGTCCCTCACAGGCAGGAAGTCCCTCGAGGGCAGGATCACATCTCACTCATCTCTCTGCCCTCAGAACCCCAAATGGAGCCTGTTACTCACATGGGGCACAGAGCATGTTTGACGAATGAATGGGGGTGACCACAGTCTGAGCACCAACTTCTCTTTGTAAAGGATTCTTCAACTTCATCTCAACAGCTGGAATCCTTCTTTAAATGACATCTTAAGCAGGAGTCCAGGATCCTTGGTTACTGCTTGGATTTTAGGACAGATAGAAGGAGCTCTGCAAAATGTGGTCCATCCACACAATGGAATATTATTCAGCCATAAAAAGGAATAAGACACTGATGACATGCTGTAGCATGGATGATCCTTGAACACGTTGGGCTGAATGAAAGAAGCCAGACACAAAATGTCACATATGGTATGGTTCCATTGATATGAAATGTCCAGAACAGGCAAATCCCTTGAGACAGAAAGGTTAGTGGTTATGAGGAGGGGCTGGCATGGGGGAAGCGAGATTCAGGGGTAACTGATCAAGTACAAGGTTTCCTTTTAGGACGATGATGAAAATGTCCTGCGACTAGATAGCAGTGATGGTTGCACACCGTTGTGACTGTATTAGATGCCACTGAATTGTATATATTCAAATGGTTAAAATGGTATCTTTTCTGTGTTTTACCACAATTTAAAAATTATAAGACACTACTGTATATAAGATAGATAACCAACAAGGACCTACTGTGTAGTACAGAGAACTCTACTCAATATTCTATAATGACCTATAAGAGAAAATAATCTAAAAAAGAATGAATATATGTATATGTGTAACTGATTCACTTTGCTGTACACCTGAAACTGACACAACATTGCAAATCAATTCTACTCCAATAAAATTAAAATTTTTAAAAATAAATAAAATTTATGAGAAAAAAAAGGAGGGGTTGGCTCTGGGGGCAGACTTCTGGGTTTGAATCTCACTCTGACACTTGACGTCTCTATGACCTTGAGCAATGACCGTGGCCTCCTGTGCTTGGATTTCCTCATCTGGGGATAACTGTAGTTACTTCTCTGAGAGCTGCTGTTTGGGTGCAGTGAGCTGAGCCCCTTGATTACTAGTGGTGATCACTACAGAATGGGGGCCTCGGGACTTCCCTGTTGGCGCAGTGGTTAAGAATCCCCCTGCCAATGCAGAGGACATGGGTTCGAGCCCTGGTCCAGGAAGATCCTACGTGCCGCGGAGCAACTAAGCCCACAGGCCACAACTGCTGAGCCTCCGAGCCACAACTACTGAGCCCACGTGCCTCAACTATCGAAGCCCACGCACCTAGAGCCCGTGCTCCACAACAAGAGAAGCCACCGCAATGAGAAGCCCGCTCACTGCAATGAAGTGTAGCCCCCGCTCGCCCCAACTAGAGAAAAGCCCGCGCACAGCAATAAAGACCCAATGCAGCCAAAAATAAATAAAATAAAATTATATATATATAAAAAAAGAACGGGGGCCTCAGGCACCCTGCCCTGAGCCTTTGCTTTGGCTCTCAGGAGACCAGGGGCCCCTCTGTCATGAGGCATCTTTGGCAAAGTGTCTGTCTGTCTAGGCCAGAACTGACCCCCTCTCTGCTCCATCTTCCTCCTGTAGCTTTGCAGACTTAGGCCTGGTTCTTTCTTCTGGAGGTGCATGCCTGGGACCCAGCAATGGCCATCAGGACCCTGACGGGCAAAGGCCAGGTGAGTCTGGGCTCCCTCTTCCCCGAGATGACTTTGTGGACCCCAGACGGCTTTCCACGTCTCTGCCTGTGCCAAAATCTTCTGCCCCTCCCAATACTGGGAGAGATACAGTGATGGGAGTTTCTCTGGGACTGGGAGGTGCGGGGTCTGGGGCAGGATTCTCTGAGATGGGACATTATGACATGGTCTAAAAATCAATCATCTAATGCTCAGCAGCCTTTTGGTTACCAGGTGAAGTGGACAGTGGATGGTTTTGCTTCATCCTGAGCCTTATTCTTGGAATCAGGAGTGAGGGTTGGGATCAGAGCTGGAGTGTGGGAAGGAGTGCGACTTAGGAGTAGCTCCGACATACCATGACTGGTAGTTTGTTTTTTATTTTGGCCGCGCCGCACAGCATGCAGAAATTCCCCAACTAGGGACTGAACCTGTGCCCCCCTGCACTGGAAAAGCGGAGTCTTAACCCCTGGACCACCAGGGAAGTCCGGTAGTTTTTAAAAAGTGTTTCTCAGGGCTGTCATGTACAGGTGTGTAGGTTACGTACTGCACAAGGGTGCCTCATCTCAGTGGCATGATTTGCATCTTCCACCTCCTACATCGGTATATTGATTATAGCAATTTACACGCAGATGGCAGTCAACTGTCACATGCTAGAAATAATTGGTGTATTATAACAATTTTCCAACAGATGGCAGTAAAGAGTCATGTGAACGCGGGGGTGGGGGTGGGGCGGCCTTGTTCTACTTTCTACCAAGGTGCCTGTGGGCTAACGGCTGCCCTACCTAGACATTTTACATTCCCATGGGCCGGTTTAATTCAGTCGTCCCAAATCTGCCAAGTCAGAACGTTCCAGCGCAGGGAACAAGTGGTAGGCTCTTGACACGTGACCTGTCCCACTCCAGAGTTCTGGAAAGACGTGCCTGTCCATGATATAAAATTGGCCCTTGCAGGAATCGGTGACCTTCAAAGACGTGGCTGTGGACTTCACCCTGGAGGAGTGGGGCCAGCTGGGGCCTGGCCAGAGGGAGCTGTATCGGGATGTGATGCTGGAGAACTACCAGAACCTTCTCTCGCTGGGTGAGGCCCTGCCCCCTTCCCTCCCAGGAAGAGGCAGGATGCCCCCTTCAGCCCTCATCTCCTCCATGCCCACCCACTGCTTAACTGTGGGCATTCACGGGGGTCCTCTCTGCACCTCTCACCGGACCCTCCTGGGCGGCCCCTGTCCATCTCTCTGTCTCTCTGCTGGCTTCTCCCAGAGTCCCAGCATCCCCAAGGGCCCCAAGTCCTCTGCCTGTCCCACAAAATCTTCAGCCTGTGCCCCTGCCCTCTTCTTTTTTTAAAAAATTTTATTGAAGTATAGTTGATTTACAATGTGGTGTTAATTTCCTCTGTACAGCAAAGTAACTCAGGTATACATACATATGTATTCTTTTTCATGTTCTTTTCCATTATGATTTATCTCAGGATATAAATATATTATTGAATATATTTCCCTGTGCTATACAGTAGGACCTTGTTTAACCATCCTATGTATAACAGTTCGCCTCTGCTAATCCCAAGCTCCCAGTCCATCCCTCCCCCACCCCTCCCCCTTGGCAACCACAAGTCTGTTCGCAATGTCTGTGAGTCTGTTTCTGTTTCGTAGATATGTTGATTTGTGTCATATTTTAGATTCCACATATAAGTATCATATGGTATTTGTCTTTCTCTTTCTGGCTTACTTTGCTTAGTATGAAAAACTCTAGGTCCATCCATGTTGCTGCAGACGGCATTATTTCATTCTTTTTTATGGCTGAGTAGTATTCCATTGTATATATGTACCACATCTTCTTTATCCATTCATCTATTGATGGACACTTAGGTTGCTTCCACATCTTGGCTATTGTGAATAGTGCTTCTATGCACATACGGGTGCATCTTTTTTTTTTTTTTTTTTTGCGGTACGCGGGCCTCTCACTGTTGTGGCCTCTCCCATTGTGGAGCACAGGCTCCGGACGCACAGGCTCAGTGGCCGTGGCTTACGGGCCTAGCCGCTCCACAGCATGTGGGATCTTCCCGGACTGGGGCACGAACCTGTGTCCCCTGCATCGGCAGGCAGACTCTCAACCACTGCGCCACCAGGGAAGCCCTTTTTTTTATTTTTTATTTTTATTGGAGTATAGTTGCTTTACAATGTTGTGTTCGTTTCTGCTGTGCAGCAAAGTGAATCAGTTATACGTATACATACATCCCCTCTTCTTTAGATTTCCTTCCCATGTAGGTGACCACAGAGCACTGGGTAGAGTTCCCTGTGCTAAACAATAGGTTCTCATTGGTTATCTATTTTATACATAGTAGGGTATGCGTGTATCTTTTTGAATTAGAGTTTTCTCTGGATATATGCCCAGGAGAGAAAACACATTGTTTTGAACAAACAGTTCAGGCACAGGGAGTCCCTCTTATCAGTTAGAGAGTTCTGGAACCCTCCTGAAACCCAGGTTCCCAGATGCCAGCAAGGGCAACCTTGCAAGCAGGCCTTGCCACGGAGAGCAGTCAGCCTGCTGTGTTAAACCCCTTTCTGCACAATCTGCACATACAGATGAGGTCCCCTCAGTCTGCCCCCCGAGCTTCAATCTGTGCTGCTGGTGGCCTGCAGAATACCTCCCTGGGGAGATCCCATGCTCCCTGTCCCCACTGAGCTCCCCATATCCCCCTGGACCCACTCCTCCTCCGGTTCCCGCATCTCAGGGACAGTTTCCGCCCATCCAGTCACCAGGCCAGTCCTGGGCATGGCCTGTACCCACTCCTTCATACCCTTATGTGACCTGGCCCCTGCCCACCTCCTCAGTGTTACCCCCTTCCATTCTCTTCCTCCTCCCGCTTCTCCATTTAAGGTGGGAGCGATTTTTCAGCATGTTTGCTCACAGGAATGATCATTAGGGAGTATGTTTGTTTCCTAGGGCGGCTGTACCAAATTGTCACAAACCTGGGGACTCACAACAGCAGAAATGTATTCTCTCACAGTTCAGGAGGCCAGGAGCACAAAACCAAGGTGCAGGCAGGGCCGGGCTCCTTCTGAAGACTCCTGAGGAGAGTCCTTCCCGGATTTCTCCAGCGTCTGAAGACTCGTGGCATTCTTGGCATTCTTTGCCCTGTACCTGCATCACCCCAATCTTTGCCTCCATCTTCACCTGGCCTTTTGCCCTCCAAATGTGTCTGTGTGTCTCTCCTCTTCTTATAAGGACACCAGTCATTGGATTTAGGGCCTGCCCGAATCCAGTAGGACCCCATCTTAACCGTTTACATCTGCAAAGCCCCTCTTTCCAAATCAGGCCACATGCTGAGGTTCCTGGGGGCGTAATATTCCCCCACTGCAGGAAGAGAGGAATTAGTGATCTCAAAGACAGCAGGCCTGAAAAAGTCAAAAGAAACAGATGAGATGAATTTTAGTAATCTGTTTTGTTGCACCCAGCCTAGCCAAAATATGATCATTTAGGCACATGTTGACATCATAATCAATCTATGAATTATTAGGTGAGATTGTTTCCTTTTTTCTCCATATCAAGTCCTTGAAATGCTATGTGTATTTTTCACTCAACTTGAACACAGCGCTGGAGCCTTAAACAGTGATGTCAGGGCTCAGGTTCTCTCTGGAATGTAGTAGGCACTCAATAAACGAGTCTTGCAGATCTTCTAATCATTAGGTGTCCAATGTATGCATCTCCCCTGCAGACCCAGGGCTTGGGGCCCAGCCCTGAGGCCTCCCTGTGACTGCAGCACCCATGGCCAAGTCTCACATTTTTTTCAGGGGCAGGGCTTCCTGGGTCCAAACCCGATGTGATCTCCCGTCTGGAGCGAGGGGAAGAGCCCAGGATGGAGAGGAGAGAAGCCTGGCGAGTTACCTGTTCAGGTGGGTGAGGATGTCCAGCAGATGCGAGCTGTCTTCCTACCCTCCATCTGTCATGATCAGTGACGGTCGTTTGAGAGTGAGGGAGTGTACCATACAGGCTATCACTGTGGGTGCTGGGTTCAAATCCCAGCTCCACCGCTTCCTGGCTGTGTGACCTTCAGGCAAGTCATTTAGCTCCTCTGTGCCTCAATTTCCTCATCTGCAAAATGGGGTCAATAATAGCACCTGGGGTTGGGAAGAATAAGTGAGTTAATACATACAGAGGGCACCCAGAACCCTCTGCTCAGAATAGGCTATGATGGGGAGTTCCATGGCAGACTCTGGGCTTTCACTGCTGTGGGCCCAGGTTCAATCCCTGGTCGGGTAACTAAGATCCCACAAGCCACGCAACGTGGCCAAAAAAAAAAGAAGAGGCTACAATGGTTATCGTTATGATTATTTATTGGAAATCACTTGTGTAAGAGACCCAGAAGTGGGATCTGTCCTGACGTGTTGGGGGACAGGAAGAGGCCAGATTTCTGCCCCTACTGGCCCGTGACCTCATCAGAGGAGGGAATTGAAGCATCCTTTTTTCCATCACTTGTCCATCCTGTTGTGGGGCCAGTACTTACCCCTTCCTACCCCCTCACTCACCATAGCCCATCAGGCCCCAGTCTCGTCCCTCCTGCCCGCTCTCTTTCCCCATTCCCCACCCCACCCCCCGCCAACAGCCCTGGCTCAGCCCTCAGCGACCCTCACCTGGACCCTCACCCCAGCCTCCTCCCTGGCCTCCCAGCTTCCAGTCTTCTGGTTCATCTTACACACAGCCCCAGATCCCGTCCCTCCCCTGCTCATAGCCCTCATGTGTCTGTCTCCCCAGTAACCCTGAGACAAAGTCCTAGCCGCACACCTGGCATCAAGGCCCTGTGTGATCCAGCCTACTCTGTCTCTGGCCTCATCTCTCATCACCATCCACCGGTGTTGGTACCTCACGCCCTGACCTCACTCCCTGAAGTGCCTGTTCCTCTCTGAACTTGAATGTGTGTTCCCACCTTTGGGCTTGTGCACATGCTGTTCCCTCTGCCTGGAACACCCTTCCCTGCTTTGTCTGCCTGGCAGACACCTTCATGATCCTCAAGGCTACAGGTCACTTCTTCTAGGAGGCCTTCCCTGACTTCCAGGCTGAGTGACCTGCCCCTTCTCGGTGCTTTCACAGCTCCTTGCTTGAGCTGCTATTACTGCACTTGTTCATGTGGCAGTGAAGAGTGTGGGCTCTGGAGCCAGACTCTCTGAGTTCAAATCCCAGCTCTGCCACTGTCAGGCCGTGTGACTGTGGGTAAGTGACTTAAGCTCTTGGTGCTTATCTGTCAAGTGGGGACATTGACTGGGGACACTGATAGTACCCGCTTCACTGAATTTATTTTGGGGACTGAATTAGAGAACTCTAGGCTCTAAGACTCAAGTGGATTTCCCTGGGTGAAGACCTCTACCATGTGTCTCCGAAGTTCACATCAGTACAGAAAAGCACATCCAAGTGACTCTTGCAGAGAGAGGCTGACATGGAAGCCCTCACATCATCTCTCTAGCCTTCACCTACACACATATTTGTTACATACTTTGCTGTAAGAAATTTTAGCTGTGCATACAACTTGTTGTTGAGTCATGTAAATCCTTCCAGAAAAATCACCAAATTAGTGGATGGTTGTGGGATCACCCCAAACAGAGTCATAGCAACTAAATGCTCTGCGGGATTTTGAAAATAATCCTGTTGTCATTGGATTAGGCAATGGTTTCTTAGATATGACATCAAAGGAACAAGCAAGAAAAGAAAAATAAATTGGACATCATCAAAATTTAAAACTTTTGTGCTTCAAAAGACACTATAAAGAAAATGAAAAGGCAACCCACAGAAAGCAAGAAAAATTTTGTAAATTATATGTCTGATAAGGGACTGATCCTTCTTACAACTCAACAATAAAAAGACAAATAATCCAGTTAAAAATGGGCCAAAGATCTCAGTAGCCGTTTCTTCAAAGACACACAAATGATCAGTAAGCATAAGAAAAGATGCTTGATATCATTAGCACATACTTGCTACATGACCAGCCGTGGTGAAGACCCCAAATCAGGCACCAGACGGGCATCATGAATCTTCCATTTACAGTAAACAATGCTGGGACTTCTCGGGCAGTCCACTGGTTAAGACTCCGCGCTTCCAATGCAAGGGGCGTGCGTTCAATCCCTGCTCAGGGAGCTAAAATCGTACATGCCACGTGGCCAAGAAAATATTGATTTTCTTTTTTAAATCCCAGCAAATTATACAGTAAACAATGCTGACAGCCTAGTACCTTTTGACCCATCGTCTTGAGCACACAGAAAAAGATCATTAACCAGTAATTATGTAAAATACCAGGAATTCAATTCTCAGAGCTTAGCTAAGGGTCATTGCCATGGTTACAGAGATAAAAACTGAGTAAAGTGGACCTTCTGTGTTAACTCTTTCCCTGCACATGTCCACCAACATAGTGTGAGAATGCTTCTACCATGCTCGTTTGCCAACATTGGATATTTTTAATATTTTCCAATGTAAAAAGTGTCAAATGGCATCTGAGAAATTTGACTTTTTAGACTATTACTGATGTTGAGCATATTTTTCACATATTTATCAGCCACTTGTTTTTCTTCTGCAAAATGTCTATTCACATTCCTGCTTCACTATTTCATTAGATTGTTTCTCTTTTTCTTATCGATTTGTGAAAATGTATTACACATATGGCTAAGAAACCACTGTGCATATAAACTGCTTTGCAACTCATTTTTTTGCATGTTTAGAATATACTGAGACCATTCTTCTGTGTCACAACATGCCTTTAGAACTAGCAATATAAACTTTGAAATCTTTCTTTTTAAGATTACAATGTCAGGGAATTCCCTGGCGGTCCAGTGGTTAGGACCCTGCACTTCCACTGCAGGGGACACGGGTTCCATCCCTGGTTGGGGAACTAAGATCCCACAAGCCGCACAGCCAAAAAAAAAAAAAAAAAAAAAATTACAATGCCAGATCTAAATAACCAGTTTCTTTTGTCCTGGGACAGATGAAGTTCATATTTTCCATTTCTTTCAGACTTGGAGACAAACTCTGAAACTACTCAGGAGACACTTCCAAAAAAGAGTATTTCCAAAGACGTGGCTTCCCCAATGGGAAAGATGGAGGGCATTTTAAGGGCAGTGCTTGGAGACACCAAGTTGGGGGACTTCTGGACATGCGGCCGTCAACTGGAAGACCAGGGAAAGCAGGAGAGGCGTTTGAGATGGTTCTTTACTACTCCCGAGGAAAACACCCATGGTGAGTTGAGACACTTCAGGCAGACCTCAGCTTTCGTTGGGAAGCAAAGAGTGCCTGGGGGAGAGGATCCTCAGAAGTGGACCAGGTCAAGAAAGAGCCTGAAACACCAAAGGAAACCATTTAACTGCACGGAATGTGGGAAAGCCTTCATCTACCATTCGGATTATGTCCTACACCAGAGAATTCACACTGGAGAGAAGCCCTACAAGTGTAACGAGTGCGGGAAAGCATTCAGCAACAGCTCATATTTCATCCAGCACCACATCATCCACACAGGAGAGAAGCCCTACGCCTGCAACGAATGTGGCAAGACCTTTACCCAGAGCTCATCGCTCACTGAGCATCAGAGGATCCACACTGGAGAGAAACCCTACAAATGCAAGGAATGTGGGAAAGCCTTCACCCAGAGCTCCTCCCTCATCAAACACCAGCGATGCCATACTGGGGAGAAACCCTATAAATGCAACCAGTGTGGGAAGTTCTACTCCCAGGTGTCCCACCTCACCCGCCACCAGAAAATACACACAGGGGAGAAGCCCTACAAATGCAGTGAGTGTGGCAAGGCTTTCTGTCACACCTCCTCCCTGACTCAGCACCAGACAATCCACACTGGTGAGAAACCCTACAAGTGTAACGAGTGTGGGAAAACCTTCAGCCACAGCTCGTCACTGACCCAGCACCAGCGAGTCCACACTGGAGAGAAACCTTACCAGTGCCCCGAGTGTGGCAAAGCCTTTAGCCACAGTTCATCCCTGACTCAGCATCAGAGAATTCATACTGGTGAGAAGCCCTATGAGTGTCATGAGTGCGGGAAGGCTTACACGCAGATCTCCCACCTCATGAGGCACCAAAGCGTTCACATGGGGGAGAAACCCTATATATGTAATGAGTGTGGAAAGGCTTTCAGTCACACCTCCTCCTTTACTCAACATCAGACGATCCACACTGGTGAGAAACCCTACAAGTGTAACGAATGCGGGAAAACCTTCAGCCAGAACTCCTCACTTATGCGCCACCAGAGAATTCACACCGGGGAGAAGCCCTATGAGTGTACAATTTGCGGGAGAGCCTACACCCAGATTTCCCACCTCATCCAACACCAGAGGACTCACACCGGAGAGAAACCTTATGAGTGCAGTGAGTGTGGGAAAGCCTTCAGCCGGAGCGCCCATCTCATCGAGCATCAGAAGATCCACACGGGCGAGAAACCCTATAAGTGTAAGGAGTGTGGGAAAACATTCAGTCACAACTCATCCCTAACTCAACATCAGAGGATTCACACTGGCGAGAAACCCTACACCTGTAAGGAATGCGGGAAAGCCTTCAATCAAAGTATCCACCTCATTCAGCATCAGAGGATTCATACCGGGGAGAGGCCCTACAAATGTAAGAACTGTGGGAAAACCTATGCCCAGATTTCACACCTCGTTCAACACCAGAAAGTTCATATGGGTGGCAAGCGCTATGCATGTAAAGAATGCGGAGAGGATTTCAGCTGGGGTTCACACCTGGCCGAACATCAGAGACTTCACACTGTGCATGATGGCTATGTCTGCGGTAATTTTGAGAAAGCCTTTGCTTGGAACATGCAGCTTAGTGATCATCAGAGAACTCATGCTGACTAGAGAGCCTGAGAATGAAACAAACTGGTGATTCTTCTGCTGGGTTCCGTTCAGCCTTCATCAGCAGTAGAAGCTTCTTCCCAGAGAGGAGCCATAACACTATATATTGAGATAGTTGGTTCCTTTTTTGCCTCCTAGAAGGAGGATGGCACTGTTTATCACCAGCAGAGACAGCTTCTGATCATTTAAAGGGCTCCCCCCTAAAATCTAAGCTTCCCCCCCATTTCTCAACCCTACAACGTCCCTGGATGGTGGTAGGTATGGGGTGGTCTACATAGGATGCAACTTCATCTGGGATCTTTAATAAGGTCTCTCTGAGCTTTTAAAATTTATTCATTATGTGTTAAATTGGAGCCTGGAAATTCAAGAAAAAACAAACACAGCTGGAAAGATTCATTTGTTAGAGTAAAAGTCACAAATATATGTAACTAAAGATAAATGCCAGGTGATTTTAGTTTCCTTTAAAACTTTAAGCTACAAATTTCACTGAAAAATCTGCAGTTGGCTTAAACATGGAATATGTTTCACATATTTCCAGCCATTTCTTATGTCCTATTGTTTCTGTCTTTTCCACTTCCAGGAATTGTGCTTTACAAAGTAATTGCCCTGTTAGACATCATTTTCTGATTTTAGTCATGCTCAAAAGGAGGTTTTTATTCCCTCATATTTTTGAAACATAGTATTTTCTATTAGAAAAATAATACATACACTTTTATAACAGGAAAAAATTTAAAGTAGAATAAGGTAAGCTTATTTTAAAGGATAATTTGAAAAGTGTAGAGAAGTATGAACTAAAATACCAATTCCCCATAATCCCACAGGCCAGAGAGACCCACTAGTCATTTTTGGGTCTATGTCTTTCTGGTTTCGTTTCACTCTGTATTCCATATCCATATTTTTTAATGTTGAAAATTTTGGATCATAAAACAAAAAGCTATATACTCACCTACAACTTGGCCATCCTCAGAAGTCAGGTTGTTTTGATTTTTTTCATCTTTCCTTCTGAATATCATTTTAAAATAAGTGTTACTTTATTTAATTGTAATCAGAAACAATTTTGGCTTCTCTGTTTTGCCCTCACTATACCATGACATTGTCCTTTGTCACCACGTAAACTCCATCCTCATCATTATTAGGGCTAACGATGTTTCATTGGTGGGCATAGAATAATCTATAAATCCATGCCCCCATTTAGACTTTGCTCTAAGCCCCAGATTGACACAGGTTATTCACCAATTTTCCCAATTATGAACCATGTAATAATGAGCATTTCCATGCTAACTTCCTCTCTCCTTTTGGGGGGATTATTTCTCTAAGTCAAATTCCCAGGATGGGAATAACAGAATCAAGACTCTAACCATTTTCTTGGTTCCTGGAACATATTGTTAAATTGCTTTCTAAAGGGGCTGGACCTAATCTACCTGGAGCAAGCTAGGGAGTGAGGACTACAGTTCTGTTACATTATAACCAACACTGAACATCAATCATATAATGTTTTCCCATGTCAAACATATAAAATGGCTAGTGATTTCAGTAACTTACTGTGTGCCAATTTTGTGCTAAGTCCTTGGTACGTGTGAACTCCTTTCATTCTTCAAACAACCACATATGTTCAGGGCTGTATTATCCCATTTCACAGATGAGGATACCGAGGCATGCTGATAATGTAGACAAAGCCCCACAGCTATGAGGTCATGGAGCCTGAACTCAAGGTCAAGTAGTCAAGCTCCAGGAGCTATGCATTGAACTTCTATTGGGATTGAACACATTTCACATATAACATTTCCTTCCTAAAATAATGTTTATTATCTTATTATAAAAACCAATACATGCTTTTTATAAAAAATTTACAAGATCCAAGAAATCCAGAAGATTTTACGCAAAGGCCAGTGCTACCCAGAGATAACTCTTAACATTTTGGTATACTTCTGCTATTTTTAAAACTTAATCACCGTATTATAATGCTTTAATAAATCTGGGACATAGTTAATATACAGTTTAGCATACTTCTGTGTTTACTTAACTTTATATCACAGGCCCCTATCATTAAATATGATTTATCGATATCATTAAATACCCACGTCATTAAATAATCTTTAACAACCTGATGTTTGGGGGCTTTGCATAGTTTGTGTTTAGTAGTAGCCAGTCCCCTGTTGGATACTTTGGTTGCTTCCAGTTTTTGACTTTTATAAACATCCCTTCTACTGAAGTCTTAGGCTGAGCACCCTACCAGCTCCCAAGTAGAATCCTGGCAGGGAGTCTGTGGGGTCAAAGAGAACATTTTAATGACCCTGTGCACATAGTTAATGGCTTCCTGAAATTTCTGCATCTGATTGGCAGTGGATGGGACTGCATCTCACCAACATCATCACTGGTAGTTACCATGTTTAAAAGTCTTTGCTCAGGTATTTCTTCTGTGACTTCCTTCATGGTTGATGAAATACTCGTTTATTGTGAATAATTCAAACAACACAAGAATGAAGAACACTATGGCTCTCTATAAATCTTCATTCCAAAGATTCTAGACTGTTTTCTGTTGTTTCTCCCTTTCTGTTGGTATGAAATATATATGTACATAAAATATTATTTATATGGCATAACCACAGACGTGATTTTAAGTGACTTTTTTCACTTGATATAATATTAATATTTTCCCATGACAATCAATCCAAAATATATATATAGTACATATTGTACAAAAATATATACACATGTATATATGTATATATATATGTATCATCATTTGCCACTTTTAACAGCTGCATAATAGTTCATGCTAGAGTTTCTTGAATTTATTTAACCAAATTCTATTAATGAGCATTTGGGTTGTTTTATTTTCTTTTCCATCATTGGACATATATTATTTGACACTTGTGCAAATTATCTCCATAAGATGAATTCCTAGAAGTAATCTTGTGGGATCATAGAATGTCCATGTTTAAAATTTTAATAGTTATTGCTAAATAATCCTCCAAAAAAGGATGACCCAATTTACAAAACTCCTGAAAGTGTACATGAGTGCCTATTTCTTTCCTCCACTTCCTTCACAAATACTCGGTATTAGTCTTTTATTATTTTTAACATTTCTCATCTAATAAGTAAAAATGTCCTGTTGGTAGGGAGATTAATGATCTTCTTATGCCTTTATTGATGTTTTGCCTTCTTCAAATTGCTTATTTATATATTTTGCCCATTTTTAATTGGGCTGCCTTTTTGTATTGATTTATAGGAGCAAGTCTATGTATTACATATACTAACTCTTTGGAATATACATTACTAATATTTTCTGCCAGTTTATTATTTCTCTTCCAGTTTTGTTTATGGTGTATTTTGCTATACAGAATTTTAAACTTTTTAGGTATTCAACTCTATCTGTATTTTCTTTTATAGTTCTTGGACCAGCTTCACACTAAGAAAAACCTGCCTCACCCCCCCAGGATTATGAAGAAAGTTCTATATTTTATTCTAGTACTGTTACGATTTTTTAACAAGTAAATGTTTATTCCTTCTGCATTTTTATGGCTTATGGTATAAAATTTCAGTTCCTAGAGGCCACCTGCATTCCTTGGCTTGTGGCCCCTTCATCCTCAAAGCCAGCAGTGTAGCATCTTTAAATGACCCATCCTAATATATTCCACCATATATGTAAATTTCTCAGCACACTTGGTCCACTCCCTTCTCGAAGATTCACCCC
The DNA here is from genome assembly GCF_964374135.1 of Grampus griseus. NCBI lineage: Eukaryota > Metazoa > Chordata > Mammalia > Artiodactyla > Delphinidae > Grampus > Grampus griseus. The sequence continues at coordinate 6,714,470 of NC_139013.1, forward strand.
TCCTGTACTAACATACTGACGTAGAATAATTGAATTCTTAGTCTAAGAGAACCTAATTTTGAATCTTGCCTTTGCCATTGCCTTGCTGTCTGATCCAGTTTCTTCATATTTTAAATGAGAATAATAAGCTATATTACAAAAGATGTTTTAGGTTTCAAATAACAGAAAACTTAAAAGAGTTCAAACAAGAAAGACAGTTTACTAGCTCAAGTAGCCAAAAGGACCAAAACAAGGCATTCATCTTGTTTATCCTAGTACTTCAGGATGCCTTCAGTGGCAAGTAAGAGAAAACCCCAACTCAACCTCACAAACACTAGGAAGAAGAAATCTACAGGTAAGGCAAGCTCCACCTGCTATACATTAATATTTCCCTACAATTTGCTTGCGATTTATATGGTTTTATTTCACAATTATCTTCTCAAATAATTATATTGCCTGATCACCTTTTCATTCCTATCTCAGCCACTTCCCTGTTTACTTCATAGTACTTACCGTAATTTCCTATTATAGGTCCCCTATTTACTGCCTGCTCTGACTCCCTGAAGGCAGGTCCTTTGTGTCTGTCACCACTATATCTCCAGCGCCTAGAGCACTGCCTGGAACGTGGTAGGTTCTCAGAAAATAGTCACTGACTGATTGATTTATTTCAAGCCTGAGCCATTCCCATCCCCACTTGCACGGTAAGAGAATGTTAGTTTCCCCACTCCCTCAAGGTAAGTATATCATACAGCTTTAAATTTTGGCCGGATATATAAATAAAGATAGAATTTTTCCTTTTTCTCTTCCTGGCGCTCTCCTACACATCCCTCAAAGCTTTATTCAAGACCCCTCCCCTGAGAAACCTTCCTCACATCAACCCTTTCAGTCCCGCCCTACCCAGTTTTTCTCCCTTCTTTGTGCTGTAACACATTTTTCATTAAGTTTTATGAGCAAAGTACGCTGTTTTGTTGAGCATCCCTACTACTTAGAAACGCCTTTAAAGAAGACCCCTTGGGACTTCCTTGGTGGTGCAGTGGTTAAGAATCCGCCTGCCAATGCAGGGAACACGGGTTCGAGCCCTGGTCTGGGAAGATCACACATGCCGCGGAGCCCGTGCGCAACAACTACTGAGCCTGCGCTCTAGAGCCCGCGTGCCACAACTACTGCAGCCCACGCGCCTAGAGCCCGAGCTCTGCAACAAGAGAAGCCACCGCAATGAGAAGCCCGCGCACGGCAAGGAAGAGTAGCCTCCACTCGCCGCAACTAGAGAAAGCCTGCGCAGCAACGAAGACCCAATGTAACCAAAAATAAATAAATTTATTTATTTATTTTATAAAATAAATAAAGAGGGCCCCTCGCCTAGCGTCAGTGCTTGGACAGTTGTCATGAAGACAGGCTTCCGGAATTGACGGTTGCCCTGACAACGGACGCGCGGTGGTTAGCTTTCAGAACGCAGCCTGTGATTGGTCGAGAGGAAACGAACTGTGTAACCACCTTCTCCTTCACCACTCCGCCTACGGAAGATAGAAGAAGCCTTTGACACCGCTGTACCCAAAGCGGAGGCCGCCCCGGAACTCCAGGGTTTCCTCCACCTTTGCCCTCAGAGAACCGTCGCCCTGAGGAGCCGGAATCCCGCGAGGACCTGGGAAATGTAGTTAGGGAGCCTGCGCAGGCGCAGAGGCATTCATGGCACAGGGGCTGCGCACTCCGCGGCACCGCCTTCGTGGGGACTGTCTGTGGGGGACCCACTCTCAGTCCAAGACCAAATTGCCAGGTACTTCAGGATACGAGTGTCCATGACACTCATTGTGTCCTCCCCGTCTTTGGCCAGAAGAGAGGCTCGGAGCGGTCTCGGAGTCTTAGGCCATCTAGAGCAGGGGTTCCCAACCTGCTGGCTGGTGTACCCACCAGTCCATGGCCTGTTAGGAACCGGGCGGCACAACAGGAGGTGAACAGCGAGCGAGCAAAACTTCATCTGGGGCTCCCCACTGCTCTCATTACCGCCTGAACCATACCCCACCGCCCGCCACAGGTCAGTAGAAAACTTGTCTTCCACGAAACCGGTCCCTGGTGCCAAAAAGATTAGGGACCGCTGATCTAGAGGACAGAGGGGAATGAGAAGCTGGGCGAGGCTGGGGCATGCCGTCAAGGAGCCTGAGGCTGGAAGGGGGGCGGGCTTTGAGGCGAGGCGGTTGTAGGGGCGGGGTTATGAGGCGGGGTTATGAGCAGGACTAGAGCGGGAATTGGCTGGAATGGGCGTGGACGGGAGGGCGACCCTGGAAAAGAGGCGGGACCTCAGGTGGAATTGAGCCAATGAAGCTGGAGTAGGCGGAACTCGCTGACTGTCCTGAGAATCCTCCTATCCAATATCCTTCTTGAGTCCACGGGCGAAAGTGAGGCTCAGAGAAGAGTAGAGATTCGTCCAGGGCTGTTCACTGATCTTTCATTCTTGGTTTAGGGACTCATTGGCTGAATTAAATGGTGTTGAACCAGTTCAGTTTCTAAGCTAACTTTCTAAGGAAGGTAATTAGTAAATGTTTTGTAATAAGAAATTTATCGTTATTATTGTTTTATGAGTAATACAAGACTGAAGCATGTGTCACTTTTTGGCTCTCACTCCTTGTCGTAACGGGTGTAAATGATCTCTCAGGAATGGGATGGCCCAAGCCTTGTGACGCCGTGTTTTCCTGGTGAGTTTATCAGGTCTTTCTGTCCCTCTGTAACAGCTGAAGCTTATCAAGCACGGAAGTTTTCTGACTCAGTGGAGATCTGCTTTTATGCAGCTTATGGTACAAAGGGAACAACTCTTTTCTATCTTGTTGGGATTTCTTTCACCAGCAGATAGGTAGGCCTACACATAATTTTCAAAGCCAAGCAACGAAATGCTATTAGACAACAAAAAAAGTCCTCATGTAATAAAGAGTGACTCCATTATTTTTTTTTTACTTTTTCTTTTTAAGATTCTTTTTGATGTGGACCATTTTTTTTTAAGTCTTTATTGGATTTGTTACAATATTGCTTCTGTTTTATGTTTTGGGTTTTTGGCCACAAGGCACGTGGGATCTTAGCTCCCCGACCAGGGATCAAACCCTCACTCCGTGCATTGGAAGACAAAGTCTTAACCACTGGACCGCCAGGGAGGTCCCGTTTTTCTTTCTTTCTTCTTCTTTTTTTTTTTTTTTTGCCCACACCACGCAGCTTGCGGGATCTTAGCTCCCCGACCAGGGACTGAACCTGGGACCACAGGCAGTGAAAACACCAAGTCCTAACCACTGGACTGCCAGGGAATTCCCAACTCCGTTTTTTTCAAAACGGAGTTTTGCTGAAAGCATTGAGCCTCACCCCTCCCTTTTCCCGTGTCCCACATCTGGGGAAGCAGATTGGAAAGCCTGGCTGTGCCCTCTTTTGGTGCCAGTGGGAAGTTCAAACCAAAGGCAGGAACCCTCACCCTGGCCCCACCCATTAACCACTATACTAACCCCAAGCCGGTCCTTGCTCTCTTTCAAGCCACTTTCGAACCAGCTTGGGAAGCCTGCCTGCTCCCTAAAGAAAGTCACATTTTGTGACTAGTAAATCGTTTCATACCTTCTTGCTGTGTGTGTGTGCCGACATCAGTCTGGATGTTCAAAGCAAATTTGGTGGGGGGGGGAGCATCCTGTTTGGCCATAGTTCTTCAGAAGCTCCGTTCTTGTAACATGGTCCAGGAACAGGGAGCCTAAGATCATTATCAGATGGAGCACAGAAGTGTAATGTCCTGCATCCTCATGGGTTAGAGCTCAGGAAAGCTGAGCTGAATGACAGGTTGGATTATTGCTCACGTGGTGCTCATTTACACTTAATGGGTTCCCAGCCCTCTTTGCAGATGCTTGAGCAACCGAGGCTGTTATGTCCCACCTGCTGGCCCCAGCCCTGATCTGACCCTTGTGAATTGGGTTCAGTCACAGTTCAGACAGTTGAGGGTTCAAAACGTGGGGCAAGATCTCCCACTTTGGAAGGGCTTTCTGGGGAAGATGACCCCCAGAGGCTGCCTCCAGGGTAACAAGCCTTCAGTGATGGAGGGTGAAGCACATTTCTTCATTCACAGCACAAATAATTAGTATATTCGCAGAGTTGTGCAACCATCACCACAAACAAGTTTAGAACTTTTTTTTTTTTTTAACCACGTCACGAGGCATGCAGGATCTTTAGTTCCCTGACCAGGGATTGAACCCATGCCCTCTGCAGTAAAAGCATTGAGTCTTAACCACTGGACCACCAGGGAAGTCCCAAGTGTAGAACATTTTCATCACCCTAAAAAAGAAATCCCTTAGCCGGCCTCTCTCGATCCTCCCGTTCCCCAGCCCCTGGCAACCACTAATCTACTTCCTGTGTCTTGTGGATTTGCCTATTCCGGACATTTCATTTAAATGGAATCATACAATATGGGGCCTCTTATATCTGATCTTTTTACTTAGCATAATGTTTTCAAGGTTCATTCTTGTTGTAGCATCTATCGGTACTGGATTCCTTTTTATTGCAAAACAGTATTCCATTGTATGGATTATACCACATTTTATTTATCAGTTCATCAGTTGATAGACATTAGTTTTCACTTGGAAGCTATTATAAATGATGGTGATATGAGCAATCATGTACACGTTTTTATGTGGACATGTGTTTTCTTTTCTCTTGGGAAATACCTACGAGTGTAGTTGCTGGGTCATAGGGTAAGTCTAGGTTTAACTTTTTGAGGAACTGCCAGACTGTTTTCCAAAGTGGCTGAACCATTTTACAAGTCCACCAGCAGGGTATGAAGTTCCAGTTTCTCTACATCCTCACCAATACTTGTCTTTTTGATTGTAGCCATCCTAGTGAGTAGTATTTCATTGTGGTTTGGATTGTATTTCCCTAATGACGAATGATGTTGAACATCTTTTCATGTGCTTATTGGCCATTTTTGTATTTTCTTTGAAGAAATCTATATTCAGATCCTTTGCCATTTTTAAGTGGATTATTTATCTTACTATTGAGCCATAAGGGTTCCTTATATAGCCCAGCTACAGGTGCTATATCAGATATATGCTTTGCAACAATTTGTCCTCATTCTTTGTGTTGTCTTTTCACTTTCTCCATGTTGTCCTTTGAAGCACAAAAGTCTTTAATTTTGATGAAGTCCAATTTATCTTTTTTGTCTTTTTTTGCTTGTGCTTTTGGTGTCATATCTAAGAATCCATTACCTAATTTAAGGTTATTAAAATTTATACCTATGTTTTCTTCTAAGAGTTTATAGTTTTAGCTCTTACATTTAGATATATCTCTGATCCATTTAATTTTGTCAATTTTTTATTGTGGATAAATACACATAAAATTTACCATCTTAACTATTTGTAAGTGTACAGATCAATGGTATTAAATACATTCATCACTTGTGTGGCCATCACCACCACCCATCCCCACAACTGTTTTCAGCTTGTAAAACTGCCCCTTTCTCCAGCTCCTTGCAACCACCACTCCTAGGTACGATTTTCCTAGAACAGTATCTTCTCAACATTAGGCATCCACATCCCACCTCCTTGGTTTATACAGAGCGGCCCCTTTCCATCCTCCTAAGACGCCACTGCCTGTCCCAAGGTTCTATTTATTTCCATCCCCTTTGAAACTTTCAACCGCAACTGTGACTGAACAATCGGTATCACTTGCCGTGAATGGAAGTTTGCTGTAAAAGTAAATGCAACGAAAACTACTATTTGCACATTTTCAGTGGATAGCATTGCCCACCCAAAGTGCAGAGTTTGGGGTCCTGGGGAGAGGCTAAGTGTTAAAGCTACTTTCTCATTGGGGTGACCAAGAGGGATCAACAGACTCAAAAAGGGAACACTGGTCTCTCGGGTTGGATAGAGTAAGATGCCAGCCCCACCCCATTCCCCACCCCTGCCAGCCCACAGTGGACATGGAGCATGACATGAGGGAAATAAACAGCCACCAAAATCTGACACACAACTGTGTGACCATAGCATAATCTAGTTCATCCTGATGGATACAATTAAGAGTCCATTGGCAGGATGCTAGGCCTTAGCCGGGTGTTCCCCGACCTCATTCGATGACATACCACCGTCAATTTGTTTTGCTGTAGTTGTGTGCCATGTATTTTCCTTTAAATCAGCTTAAAAACAAAACAAAACAAAACAGATCAATTTATTTTTAAAGAGGACCTCCTACCACTACCATGAGTGAGAAACTGGTATCTCTTGTCAGTAGAGGAAAAAGGGGGAGAGGGGAAGTAAAATAAGTACCAGGAGAGCAAAACAATATTAAATTCTAGCAACAACTCTTGCCTGAGCCTGAGGCCTACTGTGTTTTTGTAACTAGAGAGGAATAAACATGCCGTCCACGCTTCCTCCTTGATCAAGTAGGATTGCATGAGAATGGAAAAGTGCCAGTTGATGATGTGCTGAGGACCAACTGAAATTGAGTGGTTCCCTGGTGGTCCTTGCCCCTCCCAGACTTTGGGAAAACAGATTTAACCATCTCATCGTGGGGTGGTTTTCACCATTAGGAGCCCTCCCGTCCTAGAATGTGAGCACTTGGCAGGTAGTGACTGTGCATGCCCAGCCTCTGCCCAGGTGTGTGGCACTGAGCTGAGAAAAGCAACCAACACTTAGAAACTCGAAACTTTAATCAGAGAACCAACACGCAAACATGAGGTCGGGCGTTTCTACACTGGCCCGCAGAACACAGGTCACTAGTTACATAGATGCCCCCCGCCTCCCCCCACACACAATGGCTGCCAACTTTCTACAAGACCTCTGACCTCTATCTGTGGTGTCAAAACTCTTGGTTGAACACACTGATCAAGTTGAGTTTCCGCCCCTGCCCTGCCCTGCCCCTTAGGTATCTATCAGGCCTGTTGCCCAGATACAACAGGTGGGGAGTTGGACGTTTCCGCCATTTGAAAACCAGTACACTCCCCACTGTGGTGTGAACGGTCAGCCAACAAGGTCCCAGTTTCAACGACAAAACCAACCAGCACAACTCAAGGTGCAAGGTTTGAAAATCCTAAGGGCCCAGAGCACATACTCCTGAACTTTTTTTAGCACCAAAAATATGAAAGAATATTAAAAGTGTCAAGAGTCCAATGTCTTTGTAAGATTGTGCTTCAGCAAAGAGGTGACTGGGTCACTTAGCTGGTGGGACACAAAAGCTCAGGGCCGAGGAGGTGCCATCAAGAGAGCTGGCAGTGTGGTTCCCTGCGGTGAGACTCAGCTGTAGAACAAGCCTGGCCAAGGTGAGCAGTGAACTCTGGGGCTCCAACAGGAAGGACTGTGTCCTCACTGGGCTCGCCAACAATCCTCAGGGGAATTGCTGTCATATAAGAGAATGTGGTATTTTAAGACGTCACTTGGCAATGGAAACGAGGCCATCCATTTCCCTTTGATTCTAGAAGCTTCAAGGCAAGGGCAGGGATTACCGTATTGGTGTTCCCCACCCTGGAGCCTAGGGAAGCGCCTGGTGAGTGGCCACCTTGGACAACTGGTAAAGGAGGAACATTCCAGCAGTCTTTTCTGTGCATCACAGTTTTTGCTACCAAGCACATCTTCTGTATAAATGGTGTGAACTGTGTGGAGACAGCAACATCCAAAGCAGCTTTCCTAACTGAATCCAGCTGTTTACGGTATTCACTCTCACGATAAACTGGGTCTCATCATTTAACCAACAACTTTAAGTAGGAGGAGATTATGGGAAGGGGTGGCATGTGGATATGGGAGGGGGTCCTTTTGAGTGAGAGGTTTGGGAGGTTAGGAGTGGAAAGTTCCTGCCATGCAATGTTAGTTTACGTGTTCTTCTTGGCTTTTTGTGGGTTAAGAAAGTACTAGGACAGGGCTTCCCTGGTGGTGCAGTGGCTAAGAATCCACCTGCCAATGCAGGGGATGCAGGTTCGAGCCCTGGTCCAGGAAGATCCCACATGCCGCGGAGCAACTAAGCCCGTGCACCACAACTACTGAGCCTGCGCTCTAGAGCCCGTGAGCCACAACTACTGAGCCTGTGTGCCACAACTACTGAAGCCTGCGTGCCTAAAGCCCATGCTCCACAACAAGAGAAGTCACCGCAGTGAGAAGCCTGTGCATCGCAACAAGGAGTAGCCTCCACTTGCCGCAACCAGAGAAGAGCCCGTGTGCAGCAACGAAGACACAATGCAGCCCAAAGAATAAATAAATAAAATAATTTAAAAAGAAAGAAAGTACTAGGACAGAGCTGAGAGATGGAGGGAAGAAAAATGCTAGGCTTTTTTTTTTTTTTTTTTTTTTTAAGAGCAAAGTGCTGGGGTTTTGGATCCAACGAAGCCAAGGATATTTTGGTGGAAAACTTTAAAAATAAAAGGCATGCACATTATTAGTAATAACGTTAACTGCAGTGAAATAAAGATAGAGGGTTGCTTAATTTTCTCTTCCTTTTAATGTAAAAGTGTATATTTGTTATATCTGATGCGTGTTTGTAGCTCACACTTGGTGAGTACTTACTATGTGCTGGGCACTTAGTTCTAAAGTGCTTCACATCTCTTTATCCTCACAACAGCCCTATGAAGTAGGTAGCTATTATTTTGCCCACCTTACAGATGAGGACACTGAAGCCCTGAAAGGTTCCATGACTTTCCGTAGGTCACTTAGGTGGCAGATGGAAGAGCTGGGATTTAACTCAGCAGACTGGCTCCAGTCTAACTCTGACTTCAAAAGCTCCACAGCTTCTCAGTGTTTGTGTTTTTATTGTTTTAATGAAACTCATGTGTGCAAATTTTCTAATCAATCTTTATTAATAAAGAGATTTATTACTCTTGGGGGGGAGGGGCTTACACTGGGATGGTTTCAACTTTAGGCCTCGGATGAACACATTCTCAGATGTCTGGGATCCTGCTGCCACCCAGCAGCCATGGGCAGAATTGCTACCTGCTACTTTGGAGTGTGAACTCACTGATGTCGGCTAAGACCTAAGCAGCAGCACAAGGCTTTCTGACAATGTGGACACTGATGTGGTTTCTCCTTGGTGTGAATTCTCTGATGCTGACTGAGATGGGCTCTAAGGCCAAAGGCTTTCCCACACACATCACAAGCATAAGGCTTCTCCCCAGTGTGAGTTCTCTGATGCTGCATCAGATTTGCTTTCTGGGTGAAGGCTTTCCCACATTCGGCACACACAAAAGGCTTCTCCCCACTGTGAACTCTCTGATGCTTAGAAAGGCAGGAGCTCTGGTTGAAGGCTTTCCCGCATTCCTGACAAACGTAAGGCTTTTCTCCAGTATGAATCCTCCGGTGTCGGATGAGTGCAGCACCCAGGCTGAAGGTTTTCCCGCAGTCGCCACATTCGTAGGGTTTCTCACCTGTGTGAACTCTCTGATGCTTAGAAAAGCACGAGCTCTGGCTGAAGGCTTTCCCGCATTCCTGACAAACGTAAGGCTTTTCTCCAGTGTGAATCCTCCGGTGTCGGATGAGTTGAGCACCCAGGTTGAAAGTTTTCCCACAGTCACCACATTCATAGGGCTTCTCACCTGTGTGAATTCTCTGATGCTTGGAAAGGCACGAGCTCTGCTGTGATGTTTTCCCACATTCATTTTGCTCAAAGGGCTTCTTTCCTGCCTGAGTTCCCTGATGCTGAACAAGGTGGTTACTGTAGGCAAAGACTTCGTCACACTTGTTAGGTTTAAAGGGCTCCTCTGCAGTTTGGATTAACTGATGTTCTGAGAGACATGCACTTTGGCTGAAGGTCTTTCCACTTTTGTTACATTGAAAGGGGTGCTCACTCTTATGGGTGGACTGATGTTTGGCAAGGGAGGCACTATGAACGAAGGCCTTCCCGCAGTTCCTACATTCATATGGCCTCACTCCAGAGTGGATCCTCTGGTGGCGGATGAGCTGTGAACTTTGGCTAAAGGCCTTCCCACACTGGTTACACTCAAAGGGCTTCACCCTGGCATGAATCCGCTCATGCTGAGTCAGGTATTTGCTGCAGCTAAAGGTTTTCTCACATTTGTTACACTTAAAGCGCTTCTCACTGACCCTTGGAGGCTCTCTGTGCTCTGGGTTCTCATTCAAGATCTTCCTGCTCTCGTCGAGTACTTGTTTTTCTCTGGCGTGAATGCTCTGGTGGCAAGTTAGGGTAGAGTGGCAAATGAAGCGCTCACCACACTCCTGACATTCGTAGGGGGTTTCCACCGCGTGGATTTTCTGGTGCTGAACAAGGTGTTCATTGTGGCTGAAGGTCTCCTTGCATTCTGCACAGCTGTAGGGCTTTTCTATGGCGTGAATGGATAGGTGTCGATTTAGGTGGGAGGGCCGGGTGAAACTCTTGATGCATTGGTGGCACTTGTGGGGCCTGTAGCCCGTGTGAACCCTCTGGTGTTCATTAAGGTGAGTGTTCCGGTAAAAGGCTTTCCCACATGTGTTGCATTCGTAAGGCTTCTCGCCCCTGTGAACCCTCTGGTGGGTCTTTAAGGTCAGGATATGACTGAAGCGTTTCCCACACTCGTCGCACTTATAAGGTTTTTCTCCAGTGTGAACAGACTGGTGTTTGACAAGCAAGGAGCTTCGCCTGAAGGCCTTCCCACACTCCTGACACACAGCCGTCTTTTCTGCAGCATGAATTTTCTGATGTTGGAGGAGGTATTTGTTAAAGTTGAAGATTGCCTTGCATCTGGCACATTCGTAGAGTTTCCGAGTGTGAGTTTTCTGATACCGGGTGAGATGAAAGGTTTGGCTGAAACTCTCACCATATTCATTACATTTGTCGGATTTGCCACCTGAGGGTGGTTTGTGACACTCAACAGGCTGTGAGTCTTGACCTGCTGGACCATCACTGTCTTGACTCTTACATGGTTCTTCTTCACTGTGAATGTTCTGATGCCACAGGAGGTATGTATTCTGACTAGAAGTCTTCCTGCACTTGTTACCCACATAGGATTTGGAGCCTGTGTGAGACACTGGCTGCACAAAAAGGCAAGAACTCTGGTTGACATCTTTCTCATTCTCTTGAGGCACAGTGGGGTCCTCCCTAGTGTGAAGAATCCAGTGCTGGATCAGATGGTAGCTCTGGCTGAAGCTCTTCTCACACTGACCACATTTATAAGGTTTCTCCCCTCCCTGGATGTTATCCTGCTGGCTCTGGTCTGAGTAGCACCCAAAGTCATTCCCACTTTCCTGAGACTTAGCGGGTGTCAGGCTCCTTTCAGGAAGATCAGGAGTCACAGAACCTGCTCCTGGGAAAGGGAGGGACTTGGGACCAAGGCCTCTCTTGAGTTTGTGGCTCTCGAGTTCGTGGCTCTTGCATTCTGTGGGACTTTCCTTGCTGGTAACAATATCGGACTTCAGAAGACTTTCCGGATCTCCAAGCAAACTATCTAACCAGCTCTGATCTATGTAGGCTTCTTCCAGATGGGAGTTCCAGAGGCCATCCTTGGAAAACATCTCAGTAATCTCCTGGAAGATTCCTTCATCCAAGAAGTCCTGTGGCAGAGGAGAGGTCTTGGCCTCAGCAGTGTCTGAAAGAGAGGGCAAGAGCAAATGTCTCCTGTGCCCTGGGGGTTAAAGACGGGAGCTGAACGCTGAAAGCAGACAAAAGGGAGAACAGGTGATGGGTCCTGAGTCAGGCCTATCTAGCAAGGAGATGAAGGAGACAGGGCCAGAGTGGTGATCCAGCTGGAACTGGCATCACAGGAAACAGAGCCCATTTCCAGGAGGATTAAGAGGGAAGCTGGGCAACCTCGAGGGTTCCACAGAGAAGTGGAGGCTCTCAGTGGATACTCTCCACCATCACCCCCATCAGCTAAGGCCCACTTCCTAGAGAAGTGCACTCAATGGAAAAGAGGTATAAATGATAACAATGCAATATGATTGTTACCACGTGGTTATCATTGTAACCACATCCAAAGGTGGTGTGCACATGGTTACACATGCTTGGAACCAGCCTGGATGTTAAGGTGGCAGAAACAGAAATCCACGATTGCAGGAGCCTGGGCCTATGTGAAAACACCTGTGTGCTCAACGGGAGGCTACAGAAGGTCCATGTTCACAAGCTCACGAGAGGTGAGCAGAGAATAGAGCTCCAGGCTGACGGCTGGGGTGCAGGTTGAGACTGAGCCATGCAGCCTCCACTCCGTGGCCTCTGGTTCAGGGGTCCTTCTCCTCATGTTAACAGCCTAACAATGAGAAAAGCCTCCAGTGCCCCAGGCAGGGCCCTGCCTCTGCTTTTTCCTCCTGGGGATGTCTCAACCAGTGTTAACACCTGGGAATCCTCACTGCTTGACTGGATCCCCTGGAGAAACCGTGGCCTGGAAGAGGGCAGACCGAAGGCTCTTGGCAGCATTTAGGCCCAGGCTTGAGTTACTAACAGATGGGCCATCTGCTAGGCCCTGTGGACCAGGAAGGAAGGATAGGCCTGAATGAAAGGGCGGTGAAACAGGTAGACAGGGGGTCCACAGTGCTCAAGGGGCACAAGGCAAGAAGGTGGAGAGACCAACTCAGGGAATGGAAGGCCAACCCCTGCTGAGTCTGGAAGGATGTGGAGGGGACAGAGGAAGGGCAACAGGACAACCATGTGCTGAACACAGAGGCAGGCAGAGATAAGGCATGCTGGGTGAGGGTCCTGGACCTAAAGCCAGTGCAAGGCAGAGTGAAGCCCGGAAGCAGGGAATCAAGCTGTCTGGGTAGACAAACTGGGTGGGATGGAGGTCCAAAGATGGAGGGCCCACAAAGGGCCACACCCCACGACCCCTCCACCCTCCTGCTCGCTGGGTGCTGGTGGGCCCTCTCTGCCCACTCACCAGGGCCTGTTGACTCTGGGCTTCCTTTCGCCAGGGCCGCCAGCTCTTCCCCATCATCTGGATGGGAGGTCAGGTTGGGTCTGGGGGAATCTGAAGGGAGAGAAAAGCATTGTCACCAACCAGATGACAGCAGCATGGAGGGTCATCCAGCCACTGAGTGGGAACTTCCCAGCTCTCCTGACTATTCAGCACCTTATCCAGCGCACGGCTCCCAAGGACCAGATGCAGCACTGGGTGACTCCAGAAACGCCTGCCCTACAGGGTTCCCAGTCCAGTGGAGGAGAGGGACCTGGACAGTCACAATCCAGAATGATCAGAGCTGTGACAACTGGGCCTGGGAACACAAAGGATCTGTAACAGCTCTTGAGGAATGAGCAGAGTGGCCAGGGAGAGGCAGGTACTTCCTCGGTCATCTGAGATTCATTCATTCACCCATGGACCACACACGGCCAGAGGCCTCCGTGGGCTAGGCCCCGTGAAGTGTGTTGGGGTCCCAGAGCTCAATCCCGCACTCTACCCCCCTGCAAACTTTCTCAAGGAAGGGAGCACAGAGTTGTAATCCCTGGGGAAATGTGCTACAGTGGGGAGAAAGCCACTGCTAACTTCAAAGATGAGAGGTCATGAGCCCAGCAAGTAGGCTTCATCTTTTAGCTGAAAGAGGGCAAGGAAAGAGATTCTCCCCTACAGCCTCCAGAAGGAACCAGCCATGCCCACACCTGGATTTCAGCCAAGGCAGACCCACTTCAAACTTCTGACCTCCATGGGGCTTCCCTGGTGGCGCAGTGGTTAAGAATCCGCCTGCCAATGCAGGGGACACAGGTTCGAGCCCTGGTCTGGGAAGATCCCACATGCCACGGAGCAACTAAGCCCGTGCGCCACAACTACTGAGCCTGCGCTTTAGAGCCCGCAAGGCACAACTACTGAGCCTGCGTGCCACAACTACTGAAGCCCACGCACCTAGAGCCCGTACTCTGCAACAAGAGAAGCCACTGCAGTGAGAAGGCCGCGCACCACAACGAAGAGTAGCCCCACTCGCTGCAACTAGAGAAAGCCCGTGCTCAGCAATGAAGACCCAACTCAGCCAAAAATAAAATAAAACAAATAAATTAAAAACAACCACAAAAAACAAAAAACTTCTGACCTCCAGAACCATCAGTCAGTGTGTGCTGTTTTCAGCCACATTTGTGGCATCTGCAAGAGCGCCATAGCAAACGATTACACCACTCATATATATAGACACACAAACGTGTGCCAGGGAGTCAAGGGAAACACATTTCTACCATGGATTGTAATTTAAAAATTGCAGACACTGAGATTTGACCTCCCACAAGCTGCTTCTGTAGCGTACATTGAGCAGTTTAGAGAAAATCTGCCCCAATGCAATAAAATAACATGAAATGATATTTTTCAGTGTGTAATCCTTTTTTTCCTTTTTAAAAATCTTTTGGAATAAATTATTTTTTCTGCTTTTGGAAAAGAAAGAAGCAAGGAACTTGAGAAGGGGAAATGAGCTGATCAGGATGAGGTGACATGGATGAAGAGCAGCACAGGCTCCACCTAGTGTCTCAGCCCTGCCGCTCCCTCCCTGGGTGACACTGCTGTTCACAGCCCAGGGAGAACGGTTAGCGCCGCAGGCTGACTGCTCTCCTTGGAAAGGCCTGCTCGCAAGGCTGGCCCTTGGCTGGTGTCTGGGAACCTGGATTTCGGGAGTGGGGGGTTCCAGCATTCCCTAACCAATAAGAGGGGCTCCCTGTGCCCAAATGCCTGCTTCCCTTCGGGGAGTCTAGGATTTGGGTACGTGGCAGGCAGAGGGTGCCTATGCGACCAGCCCCCGTTAAAGAACCTGGGTGCTGGGTCTCTAATGAGCATCCTCGTAGACATTTCATATGTGTTGGCGCACCTGGTCGCTGGGGGAATTAACCAATGGCCGTGAGTAGGACCATTCGCTGAGTCCCAAGAGTCCTCCTAGTCAATCACCAAATGTCGGGGTGCTCCTGGGGACTCCCACAGAGCTGGGAAGGTGAATTCCCCTCTCTGAACCTCGATTTCAGGAGGATCAAGAAAACAGGGAGCCAGACTTCCTTGCATGGTGACTGGAAGATGGGAGGAGAGGACTGTAAGCGCTTGCCCAGCACAAGACCCAGCTCCTGACACAGCGGCTCTTGCTGCTCACTCATCTATTCGTTGAGCCCCCAAAACGGGTACTGTCCGTTCCGGACACGGGGGCTCCACCAGGGAGCAGCACGAGTCCCTGTCCGCAGGAAGCTCCCATCCTAGCAGAGGGAGACAGACCATAAAATGAGCGGTCAGAACATGAAGGAGCAGTGGGCAAGCCGGGCAGGGGAAAAGCAGGGAGTGCTCATGGGGTTGCAGTTTGTCTTAAAAAAGGGAAGCCCCATGGTGGTGCAGTGGTTAAGAATCCGCCTGCCAAAGTGGGATCCCAATGTTGGCTCTTCCCGGACCAGGGATCGAACCTGGTCCGGGAAGATCCCACATGCCACGGAGCAACTGAGCCTGTGCGCCACAACCACTGAGCCCGCGAGACACAACTACTGAGCCCACGTGCCACAACTACTGAAGCCCACGCACCTAGAACCCATGCTCTGCAACAAGAAAAGTCACCACAATGAGAAGCCTGTACAGCGCAACAAAGAGTAGCCCCCACTCGCCGCAACTAGAGAAAGCCCGCGCATAGCAACAAAGTCCCAACACAGCCAGAAATAATTTTTTTTTTTTTAAGGGAAAAAAGAAAAAAGGGGAAGCCCTGAGTCAGGGAGGGGACAGAGAACAGCAAATGCAAAGATCCCTAAGTGTCAGCTGGAGGAATTCTTCTACTATGATAACAGGAAAGGCAGGGGCCAGATCAGGGTTTCTCAACCTGGGCACTACTGCCATTTGGGGTCGGATAATCCCTGCATTCTGGGATATGTGGCAGCACCTCTGGGTTCCACCTACTGGATTCCAGGAGCACACCCACCACTGCCAACTGGTGACAATCAAAAAGGTCGCCAGGCGTTGCCAATGTTGCAGAATCGGCCAGCTGAGTACGCTGGTCTGAGGCGCTCAGGAGGCACGGGCCCCTTCCATGGGTGACAAGAGAGCCACGGGTGATCACCGAGCAGGGCAGTGACAGACCCCTGGGGCTCAGGTGGACACTCACTCAGCAGGAAGAGGTTCTGGTAGTTGTCCAGTGCTGTGTCCCAGAACAGGTCCCCCTGGTCCAGCCCCAGCTGCTCCCAGTCCTCCAAGGTGAAGTCCATGGCTACGTCCTCGAGGGTCACAAATTCCTGGAATGCAACACACTGTCAGTGATGACTGCGGGGCTGGGGTCAGGGAGGGGCCAACGGCTTACTCAGCAGCCCCAGCCCCCCATGCCCCAGGCCTTTGGCAAAAGTCGTCTTGTGAGAACCTTCAGATGCAAGACACTGGGCATCCCCGTATTTTCTAGGAAAGGACAGGAGTCTTGAAGAGGAGACGTGAGGTTCCTTCAAGGTCACAGAGGTGGGTCTGCCTGATCCTGACATCCATCTACCTTGGCTTTTGTTTTTTTCAGTGTTTGTTCAAGATTTTAAGTTTTTTTAATTAAAAAAAATTTTTTTTAATTATAGTTGATTTACAATGTTATGTTAATTTCTGCTGTACAGCAAAGTGATTCAGTTATACATATACATTCTTTTTCACATTCTTTTCCCTTATGGTTTATCACAGGATACTGAATATAGTTCCCTGTAGGGCCTTGTTGTTTATCCATTCTATATATAATAGTTTGCATCTGCTAATCCCAAACTCCCAATCCTTCCCTCCCCCACCCCCTCCCACTTGGCAACCACAAGTCTGTTCTGTGTCTGTGAGCCTGTTTCTGTTTCATTTACTCATTCCACAAACACCTTGAGGAACTTCCCTGGTGGCGCAGTGGATAAGACTCCGCACTCCCAGTGCAGGGGGCCCAGGTTCCATCCCTGGTCAGGGAACTAGATCCCACATGCGTGCCACAACTAAGGAGCTGCCAAGCAGCAGCTAAGGAGCCCATCTGCCACAACTCAGACCCAGCGCAAACAAATAAATATTAAAATACAAACAAACAAACAAAAAACATCTTGAGGCTTCCTGTGTGCCAAACCGGTGATGGTCCCTGGGGACCCAGAGATGAGTCCCAATCAGTACTTGTACCCGTGGAGCGCCAAGTCTGGTGGGGCTGACAGATATAGTCAGGGACACCCCATCCGGGTGGATTTGTGCTACAGCTGAGGCAGCAGGGGTGATATGGGAGACCAGAGCGGGGAGGAGCTGACGCTGCCCAGGGAAAGTGGGGGGAATGAGCTGGGTCTTGAAGGTTGTGGAAGACTCACCAGCCAGAGATGGTGGGCGGGGTATATTCTAGCAGAGGGAGGAGGCTGACCAAAGGCGGGAAGCTGGAAAGTACAGAGTAACATTCTACCACCAGGCCAAGGAGGGAGTACGGCGTGTGTGGGGACATGGAGAAGACAGTGTGGAGGGGGGCAGGACCCAGGTCACGCAGGGATGGGCTCAGAAACCTGGATTTTATCCTATAGGCAATAAGGATTCCTGGAAGGATACTGAGCAGGAGAGCGACAGGGTGAGGGCTTTCCTTTAAGAAGATCGAGCTGGGGGACTTCCCTGGTGGTGCAGTGGTTAAGAATCCACCTGCCAATGCAGGGGACACGGGTTCAAGCCCTGGTCTGGGAAGATCCCACATGCCGCGGAGCCCGCGAGCCCCAACTACTGAAGCCTGCGCACCTAGAGCCCATGCTCTGCAACAAAGAAAAGCCACCGCAATGAGAAGGCCGCGCACCGCATCGAAGAGTAGCCCCCGCTCGCTGCAACTAGAGAAAGCCTGCGCACAGCAACGAAGACCCAACGCAGCCAAAAATAAATAAATTAATTAATTTTTAAAAAAAAGATCGAGTTGGGGACCATGATAAGACAGTGAGCCAGAACAAGGCAGGCCAGCTGTGCAGCCTTTGGGGATGATGGGTTAGGATAGGGAGGGACCCTTGACTCACCTCAGTCATAGCCAATGCGGGCCCAGCAGCCGAGTCCTCCATTAAGCTCCCCCTCCTGGGAGAAAGTGTCCCTTCCTCCTAGGGCTGACTCTGGCCACGCTGGAGGAGCCCCCAAAACTTCCAGAAGCAGGAGGAGGAGTCAGAACATAAGTCTCCCTGCAGGAACCACAACAATTCTATTTACTGAAACCACCCAGCCCCACGTTCCTCCTGTGCTTCAGAGCCCTCAAGGCCACTTCACAACCCTTCTTGGCACTCACAGTCAGTAAATACAGCCAGTAAATACCCACTTGGGAGAGGTGGAGATTCAGATCTATCACCTTGGCGGAACCTTCTGTCTTGCTCCCCACTGTGTGCACAGTGCCTGGCACACAGTAGGGATTTTTAAAATATTTGTTGACAGAACACATGTGTCTCTAACTGAACCCCTGGGACGATGCTTCTGATATTTCTGATTCTCATCTCTAAGACTTGAGTCCAGGTGAGCCTCCAAGACTGTTGATGTTTCTTCAACCTTTTTTTTTAAACCATGACCCACAGTAACACAGACAATATATACCATGACTACTCATTTGCATACATAACTGAACAAAAGCTTCATGAAACAATACTTCATCTTACAAAGTAGGATGGACTGGGATGTTTACCATTCTGGTTGTTTTTATTTTGCTTCATTAAAAAAAATTATGGTCACTGCCCCCCGAGTTATTTTCATCACCCATAGTATGCAAAACACTGTACCACTGGTGTGGCCACTGTGTATTTTCTAAGTAGCATATACCCGTGGGGTGTCAAAAGCATTCCATATCATGAATCAGCAACGACACAGGTCCACAATTCTTAAGTCTCTGGGGCCAGGTATGCTTTGAATTCAGAAATTTTCAGATTTTAAGAAGATAATCCAGGGGCTTCCCTGGTGGCGCAGTAGTTGGGAGTCCGCTTGCCGATGCAGGGGACACGGGTTCGTGCCCTGGTCCAGGAAGATCCCACATGCCGCGGAGCGGCTGGGCCCGTAAGCCATGGCCGCTGAGCCTGCGCGTCCGGAGTCTGTGCTCCGCCACAACAGTGAGAGACCCGCGTACCGCAAAAAAGAAATAAATAAATAAAGCGCTATGGGTATTCGTTTAAAAAAAAAAAAAAGATAATCCAGGGACTTCCCTGGCTGTCCAATGGTTAAGACTTCGCCTTCCAATGCAGGGGGTGTGGGTTCGATCCCTGGTTGGGGAGCTAAGATCCCACATGCCTCATGGCCAAAAAATCAAAACATAAAACGGAAGGAATATGGTAACAAATTCAATAAAAACTTTAAAAAATGGTTCACATCCAAAAAAAAAAACTCTTAAAAAAAAAAAGTGATCCACCATATATATGGTGTATTTCATTAGAATCCCAATGCAGTGGGGTCGGGGGAGGGCGCTGGCGGGAGCATTTCATAATTGAATACTTTGATATTTCTAGAACAGAGGTATCAATATTCACTCTAGGTAGGATAAGTAAAAGTAATAAATCACAGCAGTTCTAATCAGTTGCGGGCACCAAATCCATGGAAAATAATGTTTGGTTTTCAGAGCTTTCTAGATTTTGTGACTGCAGATAAGGGAATGTGGTAGACCTATAATAAGTGCTAACATTTTACCCAACGAGGATTTCCCTCACAACAGAGGTTAAGCCGTGAATTTTTAGTATAATTTGATCCACAGATTTTTAAAATTTTATTTTATTGAAGTAAAGTTGATTTACAATATTGTGTTAGTTTCTGGTATACAGCAAAGTGATTCCGTTATTTATGTATATATGTACATACAGTATATGTGTGTATATATATTCTTTTTCATATTCTTTTGTATTATGGTTTACTACAAGATATTGAATGTAGTTCCCTGTGCTACATAGTAGGACCTTGTTGTTTATTCAGTCTATATATAATAGTTTGCATCTGCTAATCCCAAACTCCCAATCTGTCCCTCCCCCAGCCCCCCTCCCCCTTGGCAACCAGAAGTCTGTTCGCTATGTCCAATCCACAGATGTTTTTTGTTTTGGGGTGTTTTTTTTTTGCGGTACGCGGGCCTCTCACTGTTGTGGCCTCTCCCGTTTTGGAGCACAGGCTCCGGATGCGCAGGTTCAGCGGCCATGGCTCACGGGCCCAGCCGCCCCGCGGCATGTGGGATCTTCCCGGACCAGGGCACGAACCCGTGTCCCCTGCATCGGCAGGCGGACTCTCAACCACTGCGCCACCAGGGAAGCCCCACAGGTGTTTTATCTGGCCTGAGTTGGCACTGAGTGTTTTGACAGAAAATTCTTTTAAATAATCCCAAACTTAAAAGCTGGGAGATTTCACCTAAAGACTTGATTTCCAGCTTCTGAAAAATCCTAGGATTTGGCCACATGGGGTCTGCATTCCCATGAAGCTAGTTTGTTGGAGGCCGTTTAGAGCTACCCCGCACCCCGCTTTAGATGGGGTGAGCCCTCCCAGATGCCCCACAGCCTTCACCCAGACCTCTTCTCTCCTTTTCCTTATCTGCCTGACGCTCATAGACATCTGAGTTTGAGAACTCTACGTACAGTTTCCAGATCCCGTTCTGTCCACATCTCATACACTCTCAGCCCTGGGAGGGAAGAAACTGGAGCCCTGATGCGAAGTTCAAGGTCACCCAGCTTGTCATAATAACTTGAGACAAATAGGACTGGAAAACCTTAGGCCCTGGAGTCAGGGAATCTTGCCTCTTCCTGGTGTGGGACCATGGCCAGATCATTCACTCTTTCTGTGCCTGTTTCTTCATGTACAAAATGGGGCAGATACAACTCATCCACAATCTCTTGTCTACAATTCTGAAAACGTAAGGCTCTGAAAACCAGAACTTTATTCAAAAATTGGCAGCCAATCTGAACCCGAATTGCCACAGGCTATGTATATTCTTTATTCCCCTTTAGTGTGGGTATTCATGCCTTTTCCGGCAGAAATACTCGATTTCCAAGAATTGCCCCAGATCTCGCTTGGGGGTGTTGCCTAGTTATGAAACATGCACCCTACTAACTCTCTAAATTCTGAAAAATTCTGATTCCCGAGATGATCCTGGTGGCTGAGGAGCTGACAAGAGAAAATGCGAGGACAGAGCGGCGCCTGGCACACAGATAGCGCCCAAATAAATGGTAAATATCTTGACTTTCTAAGGAACTGCCATTCATTCATCCCTCAAGATCTGACTCAGCTCTGCCAAAGACTTCAGGCAACTCACCCCCCTCCTTCAGCCTCAGTTTCCTCACCCAAGAATAAAATAAAATAGAATCGATCCTCTCTGGGCTGCCGGTGAGAGTTGGAAACCACTTCAGCAAGATCCTGGCTTGTAACTCTGAACAAGGGCTCAAGACTCCACCTAGATACCCACAGCCCAAGGCGACTCGCCCAGTGCCGAAGTCTCCCCAAAAGCATTCCGTCACCTCTCGTCTTCAGCGATCCCAGCCCCGGCGTCTCCTCACCTCGAGACTGCGGTCAGCCAGGTTAAAAGACTCGACCCCAAACGGGTGGGAGCCGGAGACCCAACTGCTCGGACTCGCGCCTCCCCACAGCCACTTCCGTTACCGGGAGAATCTCTTCAGAGCTACTCCCCACCCAGGATCCTCCGCGCCAGCCCCAGGATCCCGTTTCCCAGAGAGCTATGCGGACGCCTTTTCTTGTCTTCCCATCTCCACCCTCTTCTTCGTCCTTAGAGGCCCCGCTGAGCACACTGGGAAATAGAGTAGAAAGAGACTCGGCATCAGGTGGCATCTGGGTATTGTAGTCCAGCTTTTGAAGGACAACCTAGTCAGTCTTCGTAGTTCATCCCTCCTTACGATTGGCTCCACGTTGGCATATGCGCAATAGAACCAGGAAGCGTTCCACAGAATTTGGAATGCGGTTGGGCGATGAGGGAAAATCCCTCCCCCAGCCCTGAGTCAGAGGGCTGGTCTGCCGCGAAGGTGCCTGGGAAATGGAGTTCCCAGGAAGGCACAGCCCGCCGGCAAGCCGGAGGTCTGCGTAGGCTGCGCGGCCGCAGTCCTTCCGCGAGGGAGAGGGTGCGCGCGCAGCGCCTTCCGCCCAAGCGGAAGTTTTCGCGGGGCAACTGAGAAGGTGAGTCACGGTTCCCCTGGCGGGTTCGAGGGTCTGGCTGCAAATATGTGTCTGCCCACTCCGCTCACCAAATCTAGAGGTGAGGGGAAGGAGAAGCGGAGCAGGGGGAGGTCTCCTGATACCCTAGCCAGAGTTCGGTCGTGGTGCCTGTGACGTGAGCGCGACTCTTTGTGGGAGGCGGAGCCCCTGGGAGCGGGCGTCGGGGGTCGGGATGAAAGAAGCTTCTGGTCTCCGAAATAACCTGCCGGCTCCAAGTGTCCCCAGCTTCTTCGGGCTCTTGGTGATAGGCGTGGCTACGACGGAGACGGGCGGAACTAATGGGGAGTTCGACAGACGCCCCGCCGTGGTACTACGTCATCCCTGGTTTCCGCGGAGGACGGGGCCGAGGCGAATCCCGTCACCTAGGTGATTAGCCCTCCTGCCCTAAGTTAAAGTCTAATCTTTAGCTCTTCCACGAGGGGCACAGTATTTAACACATAGCAGATGTTCAGTAAATGTTTGTTGAGTAAGTAAAGAAAATGGGTGAATGAATGATAAAGACTGGCCTGAGTGTTGGAGCCTTGGCTCTGAGTCCTGAGCTAGCCATATGACCTTGGACCGGTGACTTCAACACTGAGACTTCCTTGTTTCTTCCATACATATTTATTGAGAGTTTAGTATAGCTGTACTTCCACGTGACGTATTAAACAGTTGCTTACTTATTTATTAAACTTGTCTTCCCCCACTAGAATGAGCTTTGTCGGGTCAGGAGCCTTGTTTGTTTCCTTTGCTGCTGTATCCCCAGTAGTAGGCACATATTAGGAGTTCAGTGAATAATTTTTGTTTGTTTGTTTTTTTGCGCTACGCGGGCCTCTCACTGTTGTGGCCTCTCCCGTTGCGGAGCACAGGCTCTGGACGCACAGGCTCAGCGGCCATGGCTCACGGGCCCAGCCACTCCGCGGCATGTGGGACCCTGCATCGGCAGGCGGACTCTCAACCACTGCGCCACCAGGGAAGCCCAGTGAATAATTATTGAGCGAATGAGTGAATGAACAAACTTAGCACATGTTGGCTGCATAGCCAATGCTCAATAAACATTAACCATTATCTTTTTTAAAAATAAATATTTATTTATTTATTTGCCTGCATTGGGTCTTCGTTGCTGCGCGCAGGCTTTCTCTGTGGCGAGCAGGGGCTACTCTTCTTTGAGGTGCGCGGGCTTCTCATTGGGTGGCTTCTTTTGTTGCGGATCAGAGGGTCTAGGCGCGCGGGCTTCAGTAGTTGTGGCACGTGGGCTCAGTAGTTGTGGTTTGTGGGCTCTAGAGCGCAGTCTCAGTAGTTGCGGCGCATGGGCTTAGCTGCTCCGTGGCATGTGGGATCTTCCCGGACCAGGGCTCGAACCCATGTCCCCTGCATTGGCAGGCGGATTCTTAATCACTGCGCCACCAGGGAAGTCCCAACCGTTATCTTTTACTTATGTGCAGCAAACCTGAGTCAGTCTCTCCACCTCTTTTCACTTACAGGACACAGTTAAGATGGAGTTTCCAGCCCAGTGAGTCTGAGGGCCAGACCGTGACCCCATAAAGGTACCATCCCCTGGGACGTATGCCCCTTAAGTCCTATTCCCCACCAACAGCCTGCTCCTGCTGCATCTCCTGTGTGTTACTGCTCGCAGACTTCACTCCCAGGAGAAAGGTTATCAGTGGCGTGGCAGTGGTCCAGGCGCTTACCCATTCCTAAAAGCCGTCTTTATCCGACAGCACTTGGCACCTGGGGAAATTCCACTGAAACCGCCTCAAATTTTCAAACTTTTATTTACATAAGTAACCTAGCACAGTCTTGAGTGTATTAGTCAGACTAGGCTAGACCATGCTGCAGTAACAATTGACCCCCAAATCTCAGTAGCTTAACCCAGACACCAGTTTCTCACTAATACAAAGTCTGGAGCAACTCTCCAGGGTAGCTGTCCTCTAGACAGTTTTGATCTTGTGGCTCCAACATCACACAAGGGTTTCTGGTTTGTCATGGCCTGAAGGGAGAAGTGATGGTGACTCTTCTAGCTTAAAAAAATGCTCACCAGTATTTATATCTTCGAAAAGCTAGAGATGTCCATTTAAATGTTATTACCAGGAAAGCAAATGATTAAGTCACACGACCAATCAGGATTACAACCTTCTTAGAGGCTAAAGAACACGTGACGGCAGTTTTGAAATCATATGTCGTACACAACTTGTGTAAAATAACAGAAAGGCAGTTTTATGCCACAGCGTGGTTTGTACTCCTCTGCAGGCCAAGGGGAAGAGGAACCCTTTTCTCCTCTGGTTGAGATTTCTTTCATGGGCTGTTTGGACGGCCTGTGTGTTTCAAGGGCAAGCACTGGAACTCCATGAGTTAGCACCAAGAGGAAATGGAGAGACCTGAGAGGCTCAGAACTTAGGATATGGAAAGAGAAAAGGGAAGAATAGAAACGTGGGATACAGGGCATGATAGGGTAATAACAACCACTAACATAAAAGGCTTTCTGTGGGCCGGGCCCCTGTTCTTAGCAATTGATAGAAATGTATTGCAACATGCCCAGCAAGGAGCACATCTGGAATTCAAATCCAGGCAGCCTGGAACCAGAGCCTGTGATTTTAAGGACTCTACTGTTTGCATTCTCAACAGAAACCAGTCTTTACAGTGAATAAAGGAAAAGGTTTTAATTAGACTGAGCCAGACACAGAAAGATAAATATGGCATGATCTGACATATATGTGGAATCTAAAAAAAAATTGTCAAACTCATAGTAACAGTGAGTGGAACGGTACTTACCAGAGGCTGTGGGGGAAAAGAGATATTGATCAAAGGGTATAAACTTCCCATTATAAGATGAATAAATTCTGGAGACCTAATGTATAGCATGGCAGCTATAGTAAATAATAACTAATTGTATACTTGAAATTTGCTGAGAGAGTAGATCTCAAGTGTCCTTACCACACACACACACACACACACACACACACACACACACACACACAAATTGGAACTATAAGAGGTGATGGATATGTTAATTAGTTTGATTGTGGTGATCGTTTCATAATGTATACTGTTAACCAGACTTTCAGAAACGGAGACTGACTGAAATAAAGAGGGATTTATTTGGGGTTTGTTAGGACTGCAGCCCAGGAGACCCAGATTCAAGAAGTACTTGAGGGCATCCTAATAAAGAAATACATATATACGTATTACAATTAAAAAAAAAAAAAAGAAGAAGCAACTTGAATTGTGTTCCACTGGACTACAAATGAAGGAAGCTTCTAAAGGCAAAAACTGCAAAGCCACAATTAGTTACATTAGTTGTTTATCAAGAATTATAATTAGATGATACAGCCACTATGGAGAACAGCATGGAGGTTCCTTAAAAAACTAAAAACAGAACTACCATACGACCCAGCAATCCCACTACTGGGCAAACCTGAGAAAACCATAATTCAAAAAGAGTCATGTACCACAATGTTCATTGCAGCTCTATTTACAATAGCCAGAAATGGAAGCAACCTAAATGCCCATCGACAGGTGAATGGATAAAGAAGATGTGGCACATATATGCAATGGAATATTACTCAGCCATAAAAAGAAACAAAACTGAGTTATTTGTAGTGAGGTGGATGGACCTAGAGTCTGTCATACAGAGTGAAGTAAGTCAGAAAGAGAAAGACAAATACCGTCTGCTAACGCATACATATGGAATCTAAAAAAAAAAAAAATGGTTCTGAAGGGGCAGGACAGGAATAAAGATGCAGACGTAGAGAATGAAATTGAGGACATGGGGAGTGGGAAGGGTAAGCTGGGATGAAGAGAGTGGCATGGACATATATACACTACCAAATGTAAAATAGGTAGTGGGAAGCAGCCACATAGCACAGGGATACCAGCTTTATGATCACCTAGAGGGGTGGGATAGGGAGGGTGGGAGGGAGACGCAAAAGGGAGGAGATACAGGGATATATGTATATGTATAGCTGATTCACTTTGTTATAAAGCAGAAATTAACACACCATTGTAAAGCAATTATACCCCAATAAAGATGTTAAAAAAAAATCAAGCTGGCAAGAAGTAGAGTGTTTGTTAAGCAAGGATTGGTTGGGGTCAGAATGGTTGCATCTATACGAGGGGGAACAGCCCTGAGACACAAGGTTCCAGGTAGCAGATGTTGTTTTAAAAATGGCTGGTGTCCTTGGGTTAGGTATAGTTCACAGAAAGTTCAAGTTCTCAGTGTTGCAGGAAAGTCCTGAGACCAGATCCTCAGTGGCTGCCCAGTTCCATTTTTGTATGTCTGAACTATGATCACTCCATTATAATTTTAATTTGTCATATATACATATATGGCAAATTAGAATTATTTATATATATACACACATACACATATATAAACAAGTTGTACACTTTAAATATAGACAGTTGTTATTTGTTAAAGATAAATAAGTGAAAGTAAAAAGAAAAGAACTTTGTCTTGCAAGGCAAAATGAAGTCACAAGCACAAGTTTATTTTGACTTCTATTTTGATATCCCAGCTTATAACTGGGACTGTACACTGAATCTTAGAATAAAAAACAAATAAAATAATTTTGCTTTTTTCTTTTGCTATTTAAAGTATATTCATTGGAAATGCCTATTGCACTGTCATCCCTGTTGAGTTTCTCTGCTTCATTTATGAACTAGTTTCATCCTGCTCTTATGGGCTAAGTTGTATCCCGCAAAAATTCATATTTTTAGGAAACTCTAACCCTGAGTATCTCAGAATGCATCTGTATTTGGAGATAGGGCCTTTAAAGAGGTAATTAAAGCGAGGTCTTTAGGGTGGGCCTGCTGTGGTCTGAACATTTGTGTCCCCCCGCAAAATTCATATGTTGAAATGAAATGCCCAATGTGACGGTATTAGGAGGTGGGGCCTTTGGGATGTGGGTAGGTCGTAAGGGTGGAGCTCTCATGAATGGGATTAGTGCCCTTATAAAAGAGACCCAGAGAGCTCCCCAGCCCCTTCCTCCATGTGAGGACACAGGGTGAAGTTGTCAGTCTGTAGCCCAGAAGAGGGCCTTTACCATAACCCAGCCACAGTGGCACCTTGATCTTGGACATCCCAGTCTCCAGAACTGTGAGAAATAAATTTCTGTTGATTGTAAGCCACCCAGTAGTCTGTGATATTTTATTATAGCCACTCAAACAGACTATGATGGGCCCTAGTCCAATAAGAAGAGGGATTAGAACACAGATAGAGGGACAACCATGTGAGGACACAGTGAGAAGGCAGCCATCTGCAAGTCAAGGACAGAGGCCTCAGAAGAAGCCAAACTTGCTGATACCTCGATCCCGGACTTCTAGCCTCCAAAATTGTGAGAAAATAAATTCCTGTTGTTTAAGCCACCTAGTCCATGGTATTGAGTTGTGGCTGCCCAAGCAAATGAATACACCTGCTGTATCCTCATTTGTTGTAGGCTCTATGTGTGACTTTGCCTTTGATTTTTTAAAGTATTAGGAAGTATTGCAGAAATACACAAGGCTTAGAGGATAACGTAGTGAACACCCGTTACCCCTCTAAGTTAGTCAGGATAGGGTAGGATGTGCTGCAGTAACAAGTAAACCCTGAAATCTTAGTGGCTTAATACAATGTAAGTTTATTTGCCCATCATGAGATTGCGACATGGACCAGGCAGCCCTGCTTCATCTTGTACCTATGCCATCTGGAGTATGGACCATCTGGGCCATCCCTGCAGAGGATGGGTGGACAGAGGAGGTACTTGGGCTCTTAACTGCCTCAGCCGGGAAGTGACTTCCATTCACACCCCATTGGCCAGAAGTAGCCAAAACTAGTGGCCCCAATCTCACTGCAGGGGATCCTGGGAAGTGAAGGGGAGGATGTGGATATCTGGTGAGCACTAATGGTCTCTACCTTCCCCATAACATGGTTCAAGAAATGAGCATCACAATTACAGCTGAAGACCCTCAATGCTTCCGTGATTGGAGCAGTTCTGCAGAACTTTTATTGACCTCAAGCCATTCTCATATCTTTTGTGAGCGCTGCAGTTTCACTCTGCATTTGTTCTGCTTTGTACCTGCCCTGGGCCATTAGGGAGAGACAGGTGGCTAGAGGCTGGACACGGGGCGAGAACTCACTTTCTCGCCCCCCCTTGGCCACACCATGCGGCACGCGGGATCTTAGTTCCCTGACCAGGGATCAGACCCGTGCCCCCTGCAGTGGAAGTGCAGAGTCTTAACCTCTGGACTGCCAGGAAGTCCCTGAGAACTCATTTTACAAGTGGCCACTTTCTGGGAATTCCCTGGCGGTCCAGTGGTTAGGATGCTGCACTTCCACTGCAGGGGGGCACAGGTTCGATCCCTGGCCAGGGAACTAAGATCGCACATGCCGTGCAGTGCAGCCAAAAAAGAAAAAAAAAAGAAGTGGCCACTTTCTGAGAGAGGGTATTCCAGGTATGATAACTTTTCTTCTTTCTGTAATCTCATCATCATGGGGAACTCAGGTGACTACTCGTCGGCAGTGGATTAAGTTTTCTTCCAGCTTCCTGTCCCCCGACCCCACTTCTGTTTTCTAGCATGATCTCCTGTCCAGACTGTGGCAAAGATGTTGAAGCAACTTTCAAATTCTGCCCCTACTGCGGAAAACCTCTGCCTACAGAGGAGCACGAGGGGTCCCAGACCTTTGTCAAGCCGTCTATGTCATCCTCCCAAGGTAAGAACCGGGGCTTTATGCTTCTCCCTTTAGGAGGGGTGATGTGTGTGCGTGCGTGTGTGCATTTGGGAAGGAAGGACAGACACCTTTGCAGTCTGCCTGACCCTGCATGGATACCGGAGAAGCCCAGAGCTCAGGCTCTCCCTATACAGAGTTTCTTGGCGTTTTATCGGGCTCGTGGCTCTGAAGTTGACAACTCATGCATTTCTGTCTCCAGCTTGGACTCTTCCCCTGAAATCTACATTCATATATATCAGACTCCCTGCTTGACATCTATTGGATGTCCCATAAGTGTCTCCGCATGCCCAGAACTAAGCTCCTGATATGACTGCCACCCCCCACCTGCCCCTTCCATAGACTATCCCATCGAGGTAACAGCAGTTCAGCTTATTCAGCTTCTCAGACCATGTAGTCATCCTCAAGTCCTCTTTCTCTCCCACCCCATGACTGCAGCCCTCCAGCAGATCTCATCATCTCTCCCTTTAAAAGTCAATGCCAAGGACTACCCTGATGGCACAGTGGTTAAGAATCCACCTGCCAATGCAGGGGACACAGGTTTGATCCCTGGTCCGGGAAGATCCCACATGCCACGGAGCAACTAAGCCCGTGTGCCACAACTACTGAGCCTGCGCTCTAGAACCCACAAGCCACAACTCCTGAGACCATGTGCCACAACTACTGAAGGCTTTGCGCCTAGAGCCCCGTGCTCTGCAACAAGAGAAGCCAGTGCAATGAGAAGCCCGTGCACCACAATGAAGAGTAGCCGCCACTCGCCTCAACTAGAGAAAGCCTGTGAGCAGCAACGAAGACCCAATGCAGCCAAAAATAAATAAGTAAATTTATTTTTTAAAAAACTCAATGCTGAATTGGACCACTTCCTGCCACCACCCTGATCCATCTCACCCTCACCTCACCAATATTGTAGAAGCTTTCTTCCCCTGGTCTCCCTGCTTCTTCTCTGTTCCCTGCAGCTCTCTTCAAGTGGCAGCCTGATGGACCCTGTTAAAACAAAGTCAGACCCTGTCATTCCCCTGCTCACTACCTTCCCAGGTTAAGCCTGACATGATCAGGTCCCTGTTGTCTCTCAGAGCTCATCTCCTAACCCTGGACCTCTAAGCTGTTGCACTTGCTGTTCTCTCTCTCTGGGTGGTTCTTCCCTCATCTGGTGCATGACCCCCTCTCTCACTTTCTTCAGGTCTTTATGCAATTGTTGCCTGCTCAGAGAGGCCTTCCCTGACACCTCTAATTAAATTGCATCCTCCTACATGTGACAGCCCCTGTCCCCTGCCCCTGCTTTATCTTGCCTTTCAGTACTTGTAAGTATCAACTGGATTAAATATATTATTTTACTCATTTATATTGCTCCTCATCTTGAAGCTCTGTAAGGATAGGAGTTTATTGTGGTTTGTAAGCTCTGTTGTTTGCACAGCATCCAGGACTGTGCCTGATACAGAGTTGGGTGCTGAGAAATCTTATTGATTGGTTGACTGAATGAATGAAATATCAGCAGTAGGTCCCAGCCAATGGAAAGCCCAAGCACAGATCCTACATTGGTAAATCGAAGTGGATTTGCTTATCTGAAGGCCACAGAAGGAAGTTGGCATACGTGGCAGAAAGTTCAGCAACGTTCGTTTTATCATTTAGGAGTGTGTTTGGCTGCAAGTAACAGAAAACACTACTTCAAGAGTTTAAACAAATGAGGTTTGTTTTTCTTTCTAACAAAAAGTCTGGAGGGGACAGTCCAGTGTACGGATGGTGTCCCCATGATGCCGTAAGGGACCCAGGCTCCTCCTGTCTTTCTCCTCATCCTTAGTGTATGGTTTTGGTTCGCATTCTCATTTTATATTGGAGTAGAGTTGATTTACAATGTTGTGTTAGTTTCAGGTGTACAGCAAAGTAATTCAGTTATACATATATATATCCATTCTTTTTCAGATTCTTTTCCCATATAGGTTATTACAGAATATTGAATAGCATTCCCTGTGCTGTACAGTAGGTCCTTGTTAATTATCTATTTTATGTATAGTGATGTGTATGTTAATCCCAAACTCCTAATTTATCCCTCCCGACACATTTCCCCTTTGGTAACCGTAAGTTTGTTTTTGAAGACTGTGAGTCTGTTTCTGTTTTGTAAATAAGTTCATTTGTATCATGTTTTTATATATATTTATTTATTTATTTTTGGCTGTGTTGGGTCTTCGTTGCTGCACACGGGCTTTCTCTAGTTGCGGTGAGTGGGGGCTACTCTTCCTGTGGTGTGCGGGCTTCTCATTGGCTTGTCTTGTGGAGCTCGGGCTCTAGGCGTGCAGGCTTCGGTAGTTGTGGCACACGGCTCAGTAGTTGTGGCTCGCGGGCTTAGTTGCTCCGCGGCATGTGGGATCTTCCCGGACCAGGGCTTGAACCCGTGTCCCCTGCATTGGCAGGTGGATTCTTAACCACTGCACCACCAGGGAAGTCCTGTATCATTTTTTTTTAGATTCCACATGTGTGATATCGTATGATATTTGTTTTTCTCTGTCTGACTTACTTCATTTAGTATGATAATCTCTAGGTCCATCCATCAGAGCCTGAGTCCTTAACCCCAGCCTTCGCTAATGCCAGCCTTGGGCCTCACTCATTGTTCATTCACCCAGTCATCAGGCAACAAACATACTTGGACTGCCTATTGTGTACTTAGGTGCTGTGTTTGTGCCCAGGGATGTAGTAACAGGTGAGATGGACCTGGTTTCTGCTCTCTCAGAGATTTTGGTGGCTGGTAAGGCAAACAGACATTGAATAAACAATTATTAGTTGAGTGCATGATAACAGAAGGGCAATGGATGGACCACAGAACACACATAAGGGAGATGTGTTTCTGGGAGGGTCAGGGAAGGCCTCCCTAGGTGGGTAATGTTTGAGCCGAGATCTAGGGATGATAAGAGTTAGCCAAGTGAAGACTGGGGGCAAGGTGAGGGGGTCGGAACAGGAATTCAGGCATCGAGGCATGGTATGGGGAAGAGCCATACATGTTGGAGAAGTAAAGAAGGACAGCTGTACTGGGGGCAGACACGTGGGGCCTTGTAGACCATGGGTAAGGAGTTTAGTAATCACTGATGTGGTGAGGAGCCATGGAAGAACTTCCGCCAAATGGGAAACACAGTATGATTTGCATTTTGAAGAGACCTCTCTGAATGCTACGTGTGGAAAGTAGATTGGAGGCATGGAAACCAGTTAGGAGGCCATTCCAGGAGTCCAGAGACCAAGTATGCTGGCTGAGGTAATGTCAACTGAAAGAAGACTTCTGGTTTTAGTAGTACAGCAGACTAGATGATAAGGAAAAGTCCCTTATGGCTCAGCACAGCACAAAATGCTGGATAAAATATAAAGAATATCTTTATATTCATAGGGCTGAATGGTAGGAAAGTAAGGTAATTACATGGAAGTGAGCAATAAGATAACACAGGGACTTCCCTGGTGGTCTAGTGGTTAACAATCCGTCTTGCAATGCAGGGGACGCTGGTTCGATCCCTGGTCAGGGAACTAAGATCCCACATGCCATGGGGCAACTAAGCCCACGCACCCCAACGATAGAGCCCATGTGCTCTGGAGCCCTCACGCACGACTAGAGAGCCCGCTTGCTCTGGAGCCCATGCGTCACAACTAGAGAAGCCCGCGCACTGCAACAAAAGATCCTGCTTGCCACAACTAAGACCCAATGCAGGCAATAAATAGATAGGGAGGGAGGGAGGGAGGGAGGGAGAGAGAGACAGAGACAGAGACAGAGAAAGGAAAGAAAGAAGGAAGGAAAGAAAGAAAGAAAAGGAAGAAAGGAAGGAAGAAAGAAAATGAAGAAAGAATGAAAAGAAAAAGAAAGAAAAGAAGGAAGGAAGGAAGGAAGGAAGGAAGAAAAGAAAAAAGAAAAGAAAGAAAACACAGACCCACAGGGCTGAGCAAATGCTATAGCGGGTATTGGTCCTGGGCTGTGTGCTGGTCATTATGGGGTACAGGAGACAAAGCATAGGGCCTGAGCAGCACAGGGGTGAGATTGGAAACCTCCTCTAAAATCTGGGACTTTTCAGTGGTAAAAAAAATTGCTCCACAGAGAAAATATGTGGAGACATTTGTCTGTCTCAGCCTTGATTGTGAGTGAAAAATGTCCTCTCTGAGAACTCCTAACCAAGAACTCACATCCTTAACCAGTTTGGGGCCAGAATTCATACTGATCTGTGTGGCCCCCAAAAAATACAAGCAGAAAAGTTAGTATAAAGTGATGAGTGGTGGGTGCCCTCCGCCCCAGCAGAGCCAAATCTTTTCTTGTGGAACATCTTTTAAAGACAGACCTTAGACTTCCAACAGGCACATCAGCTCCCAACCAATTAACAAAGATACCAGGAAACAAGCCACTGCCAGGAGAAACACAAACTATAGAATCAGACCTACAATGACCAGAGACCTTGGAATTAACAGACGAGAATATGTACAAAGCACATTTATTATGTTTACAGAAATAAAAGAACTAATTGAAGGTACAGTGAAGGAACGAAAGCTAGTTAGGATTGATTAGGCAGATTTTAAAAGAACCAAATAAAATCTCTGATGATAAAAATAAATATCATCATGGCAATCAGAAACTCATTGGATGGTTTAAACTCCAGACTAGACACTCTGAAGGAGAACAGTGAACTGGAAGACAGATCTGAAGAAATTACCTAAAGGAGACCACACTGTGATAAAGTGCTTGAGGATATAAAAGAGAGGCTAAGCCTCTCTTAGGAAAGAATAACTAAAACAAAGGAAAGTTTGTTTAGATTATTTAGGTGATAGTAGTAAAACTTGGCTGTGAGGGTCAAAGGGAAGAGAGTGTTGAATATGACCTCAGGTTTCTGGTTTAATGGTTCCTGGAAAGGACTTCTGTAACTCCAGTCTGCATTCAGTCTTCCTTTCTCTAGGCTCAAAGAAAAGGAGGAACACCAGTTCTGAAATATCTCCCAAGAAAGTGAAATGGCCCAGCTGCGCTTCCTCTCCCCCATCATCCCTTCTCTCAGAAGGTGAGAGTTCTGAATCTGAAGATACCTTCAGTACCTGTGAGAAACCCAAAGATGAGAGTTCTGCTCAATATGGGGGAAAGGAGGGTCATCTGACAATGTTTGAGGCATCATGCCTCTGCTCAGGCATCACGTACGCCTGCTTGGACCCTCCTCCCAGGATCCCCCCCACCTTCCAGCCCACAGGCTCCCCCTCCAGTCCATCCCTACCTGGCCAGAGGTGACCTCACCCGTCCCTGCTCACAGCCCCCTACCGTCCCCATCGCCCCACTGTCTGGGCTCTTCAGCCTGACCTCTGAGACGATGGTCTGGTTCCTCCTTTAGCTCTCACCACAACCCTGTACACAGAAAACTCACTTTTGGAAATACTTTTTAGGGTTTTCAGCTTCTGGTCTTGGCTAAGTCTGTTCCTTCAGCCCTAGGGCCTCTCCTCTTTCCAGCACTCAGGGTCAGATCTCTAGGAAGCCTTTCCTGAATGCCATAGGCTGGATCAATTCCACCTCATCTCCCTCCATAGCCTCTCTGTCCTCTTTGTCTGGGCTCCCACAGTGCCAGTGATGTCCTCATTTGAGTTCATGTCTCCTCCAGGCTCTATGTCCCTTTCTGCCTCGCTTGCTGGACTGAGAGTCCCTCGTGGACAGGGACCGGGTGGACTCATTTGTGTATTCCCTGTGCCAGCCAGTGAGCAGGGAAGGGTGAGGACCATATGCTCGTCTCCTTCCCACTGGGTCTTCGGATCTCAAGTCACAGCCCTTCGGTGTCTCCTCTTTCTCCCTTGTTATCTCTGGGCCCCACGGCCTCATCCCATCTGTGCCTTGGGTGGATGGCGGCTGGGAGGAGTGAAGCAGGGAATATCTTTTCCTGTGTCCCTATCTCACCACACCGCCCGCATTGTCTTGCCAGTCTAGGAGCCCCTCAAAGGCACGGCCTCAGTCTAACAAATGTCTTGTCCCTCTTCATGCTCAGCACAAAACCAGGTCCTGTTTTAGGATGTTTTGGGTTGAATGTCTGGAATGGTTTTTTTTTCCTCCCTGGCAAACTTCTACTCGTCCAATAGGACCCAACTCAAATGTCCCCTCCTCCATGAAGCCTCCCCTGACTTCTGCAGGCACTGTCAGTCTCTTTCTCATATTCCTCTGTACTGCCCTGTCTCAGACTCAGTTCTGACCAGCTGTATCCAGGTCAGTCTCCCCCACCAAATTAGAGGCTCCCAAGGGAAGGGTCCAGATCCAACTCACGTCCGGGTCCCCAGCTTCAGCACACAGGATCCGTGGAAGGTCTGAGGAAGCTTTTGTTGAATGGACAAATTAATAAATGAACAGTATTATGAGCGCCGTCTGATTACCCACCCAACTTTTCTCTCCCGGATGCCGCCTTTTCTTTATTCTCACCATCCTCCTGCAGGGTGCTGGAGCAGATCCCCAACCTCCCAGAGCAGCCCTCAGACAACCAGGCAGAGCCCTCAGGCACTGAAGCGGAGCCGGGTGACCACCTCGCTCAAGGCTTTGCCAGAGAGGACGGTGCTGATAGACAAGAGTGGGCAGCACTGGAAGCTGAGCTGCCTCCAGAGCAGGGATGGCCAGGGCATTCTCTATGAAGGTACACTCTGTCCACAGGTGGGCAGGTGCTGGGCTGGGCTGGGCTGGGTCGGGCCATCTTGGAGCCAAGGCAAAGGGGAGGGAACCACTTTCTGAGAATGGAGATGGAGCCGTATCCCAGCTGCAGACCTGCCTCGAGGCAGCTTTCTCTTAGAGCTGGGACTGCAAACCTATGCACCTACAGCAGCTGGGAAGGTAGAGTAAATGAGTGCAGGAGGCTGGGAGTCAGGCGATTGGGAGTGGTGGGGACTGTGGCCAACCAAAGCACATGTGCCCTGGATAAAGAGGACACTCTTCTCCACCGCCACCTACTGTTGTCACGTGGGAGTGCAGGCCCAGTGTGGCCGGAAGATAAGGACAGTGATCACTGTCTGTCTGTCCTGCAGAGATAGGATGGACCCTCCCTCCAAATTTGGTTTGAATGTTGAGACCGATGAGGATATGAAAGGTTTACTGCTTGTGTAATTGAGATCTCTGGTGGGGGTAGAAGCTCTGTGAGAACAAGGAAGAGCACCTAGCCCCGGTTTTTACTGTGGTTAAGGGGCAGGGCTGGGGTGAGGGTTCTGCCCAGGCCAGGGCCTCATGTGGTTTGAATCTCTGCCATCACCAAAAGAGGGAGCTCCAGGCTTTCTTATCAGTGGGACGGGAAGAAGCAGGGCTGGGCTTTGAAGTTAAACAAAACAACAGTTAAACAAAAAATGCAGCAAGACAACTTGTTACAATGAAGGAAAAGATAACTGCACTGGAAATGTTAGTATTAATCAACCTAGCATTAACTGAGTGCTTACTCCAGGCCAGGCCTTGTTCTAAGCACTTTATGTGGTTTTATGAGGTTTTTTTTGCATTTTTAAAAATTGAGATAAAATTCGTATAAGATTCACCATTTTAAAGTCTACAGTTCAGTGGGTTTTAGTAGATTCACGATGGTGCGCATCCGTCACCACCATCTAGTTCCAGAGTATTTCTGTCACCCCAAGAGGAAACCCTGTACCTTTACCAGTTACTCTCCTCCTCCCCCCCCAGCCCCTGGCAACCACTAATCTACTTTATGTCTCTGGATTTGCCTATTCTGGACATTTCAGGTAAATGGAGCGATACTCTCTGTGGCCTTTTTTGTCTGGCTTCTTCCCCTCAGCACGATGCTTTCAAGGTCCAACTATGTTGTCGCCTTTGTCAGAACTTCCTTCTGTTTTATGGCCGAGTAAGATTGCAGGGTGTGTATATATCACATCTGGTTGATCCATTTATCAGTTGGTGGATGTTTGGACTGTGTCCACTTCGGGCCATGATGAATAATGCTGCTGTGATCGTGCGTGTACAGGTTTTCACGTGGACATATGTTTGCTTTATACTTCTTAACCTGTTTAATTCTCACGACAGCCTCATGACGTCAGCAAGGTCATTATCCCCATTTTCTAGATAAGGAAAATGAAGCCCAGGGGTGTTAATGACTAGACAGAGATCTGGCTCCAGAGAGCTTCCAAGCTTGCAGGAAAAGCCAGAGATCGGGATTTTGAGAGGAAATCTCTGATTTGGAAGCACCGGCCGGCCAGACACGGGTGCCAGCAATTTCGAGCCTCAGGTTGGCCATCCCGCCTTAGAGCCTGGGCAGGAGGGCAGGGCAGCCACATTTGAGACAGACCCAGGTGGGGACTTCCTGGTGGTCCAGTGGCTTCCACTGCAGAGGACCTGGGTTCGATCCCTGGTCAGGGAGGTAAGATCCCACGTGCCGTGCGGTAAGGCCAAAAAAAAGAAAAAACGGACCCAGGTGGAGTCGTGACTGGGCTCTGGCACACTGAGTGAGCCTGGGCGAGCAGCTCTGCCTTGATGTCCCAGTTGGGAAAGTGAGAGGTGGTGTCCTGCCCACCTCCTGGGGCTGTTGGTCCCAAATGGTGAGCAGGGACAGAGGCAATGAGCTTGGAAAACGGTAAAGGGATCTTCTCAGGCGGAGGTAGGTAGCATTAGTCATGGAGGGACAGAGGGTGAGGGAGGGAGAGAGGAGAGCATAAAGGGACACTAGGGAGCGCTCACTCCATGCCAGGCACTGTTCTGGGGCCCATTTAATGCTCCCAGCCACGCTAGGAGGGAGACACTCATGTTACTTCATCTTACAGCTGGAGCACAGAGAGGGGAAGCCACTCGCCCAAGGTCACACAGCCTCAAAGTGACAGAGCTGGGATTTGAACCTAGGTGTAATTCGTAACCATTACACCACAAGAGAGGGAGGGAGGGAGGGAGGAGGAGGGAATCGGGGTGAGAAGGAATGAGAGGAAGAGAAAGGATAGAGGGGCAGAACCAACAACAAGAAAGGCTGGGGAGAGAGGATGGGGAGAGGCCCAGAGGACCGGGAAGGAAGAGGGAGAAGAAAGACAAACAAGGCAGGAGGCATCTGAAGGAAAAAAAAACCAGCTGTGTCCTCACATCAGAAACCCACAGTGGAAGGTTAGGAAGGAAATGCTCTGGGCCGTGTGTCTTCCCCTTTTGTGTCTCGGGTTGTTTGATCAGACCCCTTCCCAGCCCGGTGCGAGGTCGGGGTGCTGGCTCGGGCACAGTGGGGAGGGGGCTGCGTGTAGATGTGCCTCAGGGCGGCGTTCCCCCAGGACAGGTTGCCTTTGGCTTCTGCCAGTTTGCACCAGTTGGGAAGATGTAGTTGAAAACAGTGAGAGTACAACAGCAGCAGCAACCAGAGTGGTGATTTTTATTATAGCAGCTGAGCTGACGCTTCCAGCCTGCTCTGCGCCCCCACCCCCGCTAAGTTCTCTATGTCTGTTAGCTCACCTGATTCCCATAGCAGCTGACGCTTCCAGCCTGCTCTGCGCCCCCACCCCCGCTAAGTTCGCTATGTCTGTTAGCTCACCTGATTCCCATAGCAGCCCTGTGAGCTGGCACGCGCTCTTACTTTGTGAAACACTGAATTATAACGTCATCCTCCCTGGTCTCCCTGGCCCAGTTTGGGAGACCTGTCACCGAGGCAACCATGTAAATCCCTGCAGCTGCGGTATGCGTGGAGAATTGTTTCTGAGAAGCAACTGGGATTCAAGTCCCGGCCTGCCCCCCTGTGGATGGAGGTTCGGGGCTTGTATTCGTTTCCTGTGGCCACCATCACAAATCACCATAAACTTAGTGGCTGAAGACAGCACACATTTATTCTCTTCTAGTTGTGGAGGTCACAAGACTGAAATCAGTCTCACGGAGCTAAAGTTAAGATACGGGCGAAGGGACTTCCCTGGTGGTCCAGTGGTTAAGACTCCGCACTTCCACTGCAGGGGGCACGGGTTCGATCCCTGGTCAGGGAACTAAGAACCTGCATGCCGCGTGGCACGGCCAAAAAAAATTTAAAAAAAAGAGAGATATGGGTAGGGCTAGTCCTTCCAAGAGGCTCCAGAGGCAAATCCGTTTCCTTGCCTGTTCAGCTCCCAGAGGCCGTCTGCATCCCTCGGCTTGTGGCCCCTTCCTCCATCCTCAAAGCACATCACCCCAGGTTCTGCTTCTACCATCACATCGCCTTCTCCTCTTCTGTGGTCAAATCTCCCTCTGCCTCCCTCTTTATAAGGACCCTTGTAGGATTACGTTAGGGCCCCCTGGATCATCCAGGACAGTCAGTCCCCACAGCACAGGACCCTTAATTTAATCACACCTACAAAGACTCGCCATTGGTTCTCTCTACCTGCAGCCCCTTAACACGACGTATCTCTCCCAGTGGCTGCCCTGAGCCTCTCCCTGGTCCTCAGTTTCAGCTGCTCTGGGAGAATGGTTGCCTCCCTTTTCGAGGGGTTCCCCAGGGGTCCTTTAGGGCTTGTTTTAAGTACACAGTTAACTCAGCCCTGGCACCCTTGGCATTCATTGTGGGGGCTGTCCTGTGCACGATAGGGTGTTTGGCAGCATCCTCGACCTTCACCCATCCCCTCTCCCAGTCGTGACAACCAAAACTGTCTCCAGACATGGCCAGATGCCCGCTGGGGGGGCAGAACCGCCCACGGTTGAGAACCACTGAGTCAGGCCGTCCTGGACGTGCCCTCCAAAGACAGAGAGACCCTGTCAGCTGGTAACTGTCGGGTGGAATCACTATTCTTTTATTAAGCGCCTTTCAGCTGTGCCCACAACAAAGGTTGGGCCAGAGAAGGGCAGGCCAGGCAGAGGCACGGCACAGGCAAAGACTCAGAGGCTGGAAACCCACGCAGGAAGCGTCAGGATCCTGGTGTTGCTGACGGTGGGGCCTGGGATGCCCGGAGTCCCCATCCAGGTTTGGGGAGGCGGGAAAGCATAGGCAGACCGGTTGAGTTAGCCTTCTGCCTCTGCCGGCAGCTCGTTGTCTGATCTTCCTCGAGGGATGTCATGACCTTGCGCCTCAGTTTCCTCACCTGCCAAATGGAGAGTGTAATAACACCGACCTCACGGGGTTGTCGTTAAGAGAGTTAAATGAGTAGAACGATGAGCAGGAAAATAGCAAAAGCACCGTATAAACGCTTCCTGTTGTTATTCTGGTTATGATGGATCCCAGCGCAGCATTGTTGCTCCAAGTTCAATGTCGCCTGTCTCTTGGCCATCAGAGGCTCCCACCTGCCTGCCTGCCACACCCCTGTCTGCATTTGTCACACGTAGGGACTTTCCATACACGTATCAGGTTTGCATCAAGCAGGGGTCTCCCAGGTCGCAGGGTCTGGAGCCAGGTTTACAGCCCGGCTCTGCTGAGGCCCTCGGCCAAGCCCACTGCCTTCCTCCTCTGTCGCTTCCTCTGTGTAATGGGAATTGCCCAGCTGACTCCCCGGCGTCGGCGGGAGGGCCAGTGAGAAGAGTGGAGGGGAAAAGCCCTTCATAATCTGCAGAGCAGTGCAGGAAAAGCATATTTAAATTACCAGCTGTTCTGCCTGTTTCCGAGTGCCAGGCATGTGGTTCGTTGACTGGTGCTTTTCCTCGGACCCTGAGGTAACTCTGAGGCAGGTACTGTTTTTATGCCTGAGAGGTGCCCCGGCCATTTCCAGCATGCCCCTCAAAGATCCCCCCCAAATCCCCTCCGCACAGGTGGGAAGGACGCCTCTCACCCCCAAGATCCATGATCTTTCCACACTTCCCTCCTTTAGGCTGGGCTCAGGTCACCTTTGGCCTTAAATCTGTAAGCCCTGGTTCCTGCCCGGCTCCAGCTGGAGCTTCTTGAAGGCAAGGGTGGCTTCTAGGTAACTTTGTCACCTCCCTGCCCCTTAGCTCAGTGTCTCAGACAACACCAGCCTGGATGGTTAGGAAGGGTGGGAAAGAAGAGAGAAAAGGGAGGAGGATGCAGAGAGCCAGCTGGGATGGATGGCGATGGTTCGGTTCGTGAGCTCCTGGGGGTGAGCTAGACCTAGGCCAGTGCCGCTCTGCCACCTACCAGCTGTGGGCCCTCGGCTGATTATATTTTAAAAGCTGCCACACACTGAGCGCTCCCGGCGTGCCCAGTGTGATGCTGGGCTGTGGTGGGGGCATCATTGAGCAGCTCATACAAAGGGTGAAGCTGGGGTTGTTCCCTGGCGGTCCAGTGGTTAGGACTCCATGCTTTCACTGCCAAGGGCCCAGGTTCAGTCACTGGTCAGGGAACTAAGATCCCACAAGCCACGCGGCATGGCCAAAACCAAAAACGGGTGAAGCTGGCTATGATTCCTGCTCAGCTGGTACTGTTGTTATTCCTGCCGACCCCTCTGAATCCTTGCATCCAGTCTCAGGGGTGGGCTTCATTAGTCCTACTTTATTGACATGGGGCGGAGGCCCAGAGAGGATTAGCACCTCACACCAAGTCACGGAGTTGACGGAGGGGCTGGGCTTGAGCCCGGATCTGCGTGGCACAAAGCCTCCCGTGTCACTCGGCCTCAGTAAGCTTCGGCTTTCTCGTCTCGTCCGTCAAGTGGAGCTAACAGGGAACAGTTCTTAGAGCTTTCTGAGATGCTTTTCCCAGGTTATAATCCTCAAATTTGGCTCAAATAAAATTTTCCATTTGTCTCTTAAAAAAAAAAATGGAGCTAACGACGACAGCCACCATAATAGTAATAACAATAACATTGTATTAGACCTTCCTAGGGCCGTCCTGAGCATTAGAAGAAACAATGTGCGTAAAGCCCACACTTAGCACGGGGCAGTAGACTTTGGAGGGTTTGTAATTAAGCAGAATGGGGCAAGCATGCAGGTGTTTATGAGGAAGTGCCCCAGGGATCAGCACCTGCAGAGGGGAGGGGGAGGAAGTGGTGGGGCAGGGGGGAGACATAGAGCGCTGGAGCAGCCCAGGGATCACCTCGGCTGGCCCCATGGGGGCTCTGGAGCAGAAGCGGTCCTTCAGTGTGGTTCTGAGTTAGGCCAACACGGCTGGGCCTTTATATCCCCCTCCATCAGCCTTTGGCTATGGGCCGCCCTGGGACTTGCAGCTGAGGGCATCCCTGAGGGACTGAAGGCTGCTGCAGTGGCCTCTCCAGGTTGCGTGGGGCTAGGGGAACAGGTCTTCCTCCAAGGGGATCTGCGTCCATCACACGGTACTTATGCATTGTTCAAAGACGGGGATATTGAATAGTATCCCCGGAGCTGAGAAGGAACTTTGAGATCGAAGAAAACGAAGTGGACAGCTCCATAAAGTGCAGTTACGAAGTTTATTGTGGGTACCTTACATATGGGTAGGATCCTGCGGACAGCGATCTGGAAGCATTTGCAGCTGCACTCTGTGCTGCCAG
Source organism: Grampus griseus (assembly GCF_964374135.1). Lineage (NCBI taxonomy): Eukaryota > Metazoa > Chordata > Mammalia > Artiodactyla > Delphinidae > Grampus > Grampus griseus. The sequence goes on from NC_139013.1 coordinate 6,756,385, forward strand.
AAGGGGTACAGGGGATTTAAAGGGGCCAAAGCTAAAGATAGAATCTGACTTCTAAGGGGGAAGCACGTCTGCGCCAACAGGAGCTGGATTTTTCCTTCCCCTGGGGGGTCTCATAACCATTATTCCTCGTGGACCGTGAACCATCTGTGTCAGCAAAAGTCATTCTTCCAGTTTTCAGAGGAAGGCTTAAAGTTAATCAGGAACTTATCTGGCTTGGGTGCGTTCCTCATGCGTAGGCTAGAGCTCTGTTATGCAGAAAGGGGAGGGGGTAGGACAGTGGGCCTAAGATGACCCTGACAAGATGGAGTCGGTGTGGTTCAGCCACACACCCATATATGCAGACAAATGCATACAGCTGCTGAGTCAGGGGCCCCAGAACCACCCCTGGGTTCAGTGATTCACTGGGGGGACCCACAGGCCTCAGCCTATAGTCATAATTTATTATAGCAGAAGGATACAGCACAGTCACCAAAGGGATAAAGCACATGGGGTAAGTCCGGGGGAACCAGCGCCAGCTTCCGGAGTCCCCTCCCCTTAGAGTCACACGGGATTTATAACAAGCTGTGACGTCACACATGAAACGCTCATTAGAGGAATGATCATTAGAGACTCAGTGCCCAGGATTATTGTTGGATGCTGGTCCCACAGGCACTCTCTGCCTAGCAGGTACCAAAATTCTACTCTCAGAAGGAAAGCAGGTGTTCAGCATAATGGTTTGGGCACCGGGAGCCCCTTTTATTGGTTAGGAATCCTAGAACCTTCCCAGCTGATTCGCAGACACCAGCCGAGGTTCAGCCTTGCGCGCAGGCCTTTCGGAGGAGAGCAGTCTCATGTTTAATTACCCTTTGTGCATAGCTGTGTATTAACAGAGAGAGAAAGAAAGAAGCTGTTGAAAATAGGAAGGAGCAGATCATGAAAGTCGAGAATGCACTTGACCCTGTGGGAATCCGTTAACCACAGCTGCTGCTCCTTACTCTGAGGACACTGACCCTGACCTTCCCTCTAGATGATAACCTTGCTCCTTTGTCCATCCACAGCTGAGCCCGACTCCACCTTTGCCTGCGAGTCAAGTCTCGGAAAACAAAGATTCTCACTTAAACTAGTGAGTGGCCCCGGGGGGAGCGGCACTGAGGGGATGGCCTGGGGCTTTAGCAAATGCACCACTGACCTCCAAGCGCCTCTGTGGGCTGGGCAAGCCAGAGAGCACAGCCTTGGCCTTCAAGGAGCAGTGGGACCTTGGGTGGGGCACGTTTCCCTCTGGGCCTTGGGTTCTTCTACATGGGGCCCCTCAGAAACCGCAGTCGGGTCCACCCGTGAGCCCTGGCTCTGATGCTTTCTGGCTGTGTGTCTGGGCAAGCGCCCGAAACCTGGGACGGCTGGGTTGGGTGCCCTCCCTTGGCTCTAGATGGAGGCCGTGTGAGTGGTTCAGAGCCAGTGCTCCTGAACCAGGCTCGCAGATGAGTGATAGCACCTGCTTGCTGAGAGCCTGTCCTGCGTCCAACCCTGGGCTAAGAGTTTCATAATCAAACCTGTGGGGTGGTTACTGTGTTTCCCATTTAACAGATGAGGAAATAAAGGCTCGGTCGCTTGCCCAGGGACGCCCATTATGAAAATTGCTTTGTTCACTGCTGTATTGACAATGCCTAGAACAATACTAGGCACATAACAGGTGCTTTATAGAAAGAATGAGTGAATGGCAGAGCTGAGATTTGAACCCAGTTCTCTTTGACCCTGTGCCCTGAAGAACCCAGCTGTACTAGTTGTGTTTAATTAAAATATTTGGTTTGACTGCTTGGAAAAAATGACCCAATGTTAGTTATGGCTTAAACAAGTATATTTTATTGGTTTTCCATTTAACAGTCTGGGGGCAGTGGTCCAGGGCTGATATGACAGTTCCATAAACCAGGGGCTTACTTTCCTTCTCTCTTGTTGCTCCAGGCCCCTCAATCTATAACGTTCATCTCATGGGCCGAGATGGCTGCTCCACCTCCTACCATCTCATCTGCATTCCAGCCAATTGGAACAGGAAAAGAGGAAGGGGAGTGCCTGCCCTAGCCCTTTAAGGGCGTAACCTGGAAGTTGCCCGTGTCTCTTCTGCTCACATCCCCATTGGCCAGAACTTGGTCTTGTGGGCATTCCTCACTGCAAGGGAGACTGGGAAATGTAGTTTTTAGCTGAAGGGCATGTGTCTAGGGAAACTTGTAGATCCTATTGTAAAAGAAAAGGAACCTGGGCAGTGACTCAGAGTCTCTGATATATGTTCACATGGAGCACCCTAGGGAATTTGGTTCTGATGTGCAGGACTTGGGGAACCTGGGTTATTGCTGGCATTACCCTGGGGTAATCCATGGCCAGTGATGACCTTGGAGCCCTTGCCTAAGAGATTCCAGTGTGACAGCCTTTTCCCCTCTCCTCCTCCACTAGGATGCCAAGGATGGGCGCTTGTTCAACGAGCAGAACTTCTTCCAGCGGGCCGCCAAGCCTTTGCAAGGTATTTCTCAGGGAAGTGGGCAAGTGGGGGAAGAGTTGGGGGTACCGGCTTGGTCAAAACAACTGGCTTCTCCCTGAAGATGTGGGAAGGGTGGGGATTAAATTAAAGGCCCAGGTTTGCTCCCATCACCCCTCGGGCCTCAAGCCCCAGAGGACAGACAGCGGACAATGGGCTGAGGCTGGCTTGTCATACCAGCTCTTGAGCGCCAAGTATTAAATTTTCACAAATACTGCAAGCCAGTTATTAAAACATAGCCATCGGACTTCCCTGGTGGTCCAGTGGTTAAAACTCCGTGCTCCCAATGCAGGGGGCCTAGGTTCAGTCCCTGGTCAGAGAACTAGATCCCGCATGCCACAACGAAGATCCTGCGTGCTGCAACTAAGACCCAGCACAGCCAAATAAATAAATAAATAATTTTTAAAATAATAAAATTGCCCTGCAATCTTTCAGTCATAGCCATCTTAAATAAATAAATAAAACACAGTCATCATAAATTAATTTTATCAATTTACAGTCAAATTAGGAGCAAGGGTAATAAATACTCAAAGCTCATCCCTTCCTAATTATTTGTCTACATTTTCTATCATCTAGACTTTTTTTTTTTGGCCACGCCTCTTGGCATGTGGGATCTTAGTTCCCCGACCAGGAATTGAACCCATGCCCCCTGCAGCGGAAGCGCAGAGTCCTAACCACTGGACCGCCAGGGAAGTCCCTACTATCTATATTCTTGAGGTTGTTTACATTCACTGTATCTGTGTGGTGGAAATACCATGTAAGGGCATGCTACTGCCTCTCTTTCTACCTCAGTCTTCCATGATACCACATTGGTAGCTTGAAATTGGCCATACTGGGAAGTATTTACACCACAGAAATCAGCAAACACGACAGATCAAGGCTATCTTTCCCCAGACAACCAGCTGTTAAACTTTTATCAGCACACCGCTGGATCTGTACCATCCAACTGAGATCCTGGAAGGTGGGCAGACATGTAGTGACACCTTGACCAGTTTAGACACTCCCCGATCTCATTAGCTCTACATAGGAATTCAGAGGTTACGCTGTCGCTCTTACCTTTTCCACTCACTCCAGATTTGTCAGTGCTTTCTCCCATGTTCACACCCCCTATCGTCACCCCCCTCGCTGTCATGCACCCACAGAGGCGACATCACCAACCAGGAGACCCAGTGTGTGGCCTGGACTCGGGGGCGCTCTGCTTCTGGTCTGGGAACGGGATGCTGTCCATTGTGGGTGCAGGGCCAGGTGGGCCCTAACCTCTCAGGCCCCTGCCTCCCACAGTGAACAAGTGGAAAAAGCTGCACTCGACCCCCCAGCTGGCCATCCCCACCTGCGTCGGTTTTGGCATTCACCAGAACAAGTACAGGTGAGTCACTTCACTTGCCACTCGCCTCACTGGCCCCTTCCTTTCTCTCCCTGTCACATGCCCAGGCATGGCTGGGACCCTGGAGCCGTTGACCAGATAGTTGCTTCCTTCCTTCCCCCAGCCTTGAGCCAGGCTGGTCCCCCACCAATCCGAAACCTTCATCTCACCCAGGACCGGGATCTGGTAGCCCCCAGCCACACCCCATCCTTGGTGGCTTGTATTCCATCCCCTCCCCTGGTCATCTCTCCCACTTGCTGGGACACGCATGTCTTCCAGGTTCTTGGTGTTCCCCATCCTGGGGAGGAGCCTTCAGTCGATCCTGGATGACTACCCGAAGCATGTGATGTCAGTGAGGTCTGTGTTCCAGATGGCCTGCCGGCTGGTAAGTCCCTGAGAGTTGCAGGCTCCCATCCAGAGGATGGCCCCCCAGGTCCTATTTTATCCGTCTGTTTGCTCATTGACACGTTCAGCCCGCACCTCCCTCTGCTGGGCACTGGGGCGAGCACGGTGACCAACACAGCTGAACACCAGGCTGTTAGAACCAGAGTGATAAGTGGGACTTCCCTGGCGGTCCAGTGGTTAAGACTCTGCACTTCCAGTGCAGGGGGCGCGGGTTCAATCCCTGGTTGGGGCACTAAGATCCTGCATGCCGTGCAACACGGCCAGAAAAAAAAACAGAGTGATAAGTATTGTCAGGAGACCGTAGCAGTTGGAGGAAGGGTCCCAGCCTAAATTGAGGGGTTCAGTTGAACTTCCTGGTAGAGGTCATTTCTAAGTCAAGAGTGGGAAATAGCAAGGTGCTGGGTAGAGTAGGAGTGGAGATGCATGGGAGAACATTCCAGGCCAAGGATATAGCTTAGGCAAAGGCTGGTGTGGGAAAGAGAGCACAAGACTTTTGTTCATTCATTCCTTCCTTCATCCATCGTTTCATTAAATATTTATCAGGTCCCTGCTGGGAATCAGACACTGTCCCGGGGCTGGGAGTACCATGGGGGGCAGCACAGTCATGGTTTTTATGTCTAGTGGGAGAGGATGATATTAAATCACAGTTGCACAAATTGTGAAAAGTGCTTTGACTAGAAGTGATGGAGAATAAGAGGACCCAGTGTAAATTGCTAGAGGGATGGAAGTGGCAAGGGAGTGACACATCAGGTGAGTCCTGAAGGTCATTACGCTCAGAGTGTCTGCAGTAGGACGTGTAGAGGGGAAAGGTAACAGCTGAGGGTGGTGTGGAGAGCTCAGCAGTGACCAGATCACGCAGGACCTTGAACACCAACCTGGGGGACCGGGACTCTGTCCCGAGGGCGCTGGGGAGCCACGCGAGGATTGGGAATAGGGGAAGGGCAGGGTCAGCTCTGGGTGTAGAAAGACCCTGTGGGCCGTGTGGGGACGGGCCGGAGGGGTGAGATGGAGGCTGGGTGAGGTCAGCACAGAGAGGACCAGGCCTGAGGAGGAGCTGGGCTGTGGGGATGGAGAGTTTGAACAAGCAGAACTTGGTGGGCAGTAGAGCCTTGGAGTCGACGGGGGCTTGGGTTGTAATCAAGATGTAAGGAGTACCTGGGCAGTTCAATATATGAGCTCGATGGAAAAGTCAGAGCTAGAGATCAGAATGTAAATTACTTAGCTAAATGTATTTCTGCTTCCTAGGGCAAATGAGAAAAAACCTCTTTGATGTACATGAGTGCTGGGTTTTCTTTCTTGCGGGGGGTCAATAAGTAACCAGCTTCTTCCCCTCCTGAGATCAGCCAAGAGATAGACATAAGAGGTCAACGGAAAACCAAATATCACCTTTAATGCTGAATTTTTCAAAAACCTAATTAGAAGCCATGCTTAGGTGTGCTGATGCTTCACTTAGGAGTAGTCAGGCTTGGACCACCGCCACCCCCATCACAAGCAGCACCACGTGACCCCAGGCCCAGCAGTGGGGGTTCCCTCCGGAGCTTTGCATCAGAGCCTCTTTGTGTTAGCCTGCTGCTCAGGAGATGCTTGCTTGCTTCCCCCCAGCTGGATGCCCTGGAGTTCCTCCATGAGAATGAGTATGTTCACGGCAATGTGACAGCTGAGAATATCTTTGTGAATCCAGAGGACTTGTGCCAGGTAATAGCCAGGTCCTCCTCCATCCTGGGGGCTCTCTGGGCTCAGGATCTCACCTGTCTCAAAACCTGCGTTTATTTCACAATGCTTATTGCACACAAAGAATTGCTATCCATCATGTATAAAGAGTTCCTTCAAATAAATAAGAAGAGATGAGTGACTTAGTAGAAAAATAGACAAAGGATAGGAAAAGCAGTTCATAGAAAAAGAAATCCACAGGTTAGTTAAATGTATGAAAAGATGCTTAACCTCCCTAATAGTCATAGCAATTACTCTTAAAATACACTATTTTTACCCTTTGGGTGGACAAAATTAAAAAGAAAAATAATATCTCCTGCTGATAAGGATGTAAGGAACTAGGAATTCTTTACATACTATTGGAAGTATGAAATGGGCAACCTTTTTGGAAGGTAATTTGAATATAGCAGTCAAAATTCAAATGCATATGTTTTTTGATCCACCGGGTCCTCTTTTAGGAACGTATCTTATCCATATATTCGAAGATACATGTACAAAATGTTCCTGACAACATCGATTGTGACAGTAAAATTGGAAAACCTCAAATATATACTCCCAGTCGAGTACTAATTAGTATTTTAAAGTAAATTCTAATTACTCCTGCTAATGACAGAAACCCAATTTAACATGCCTTAAGCAAAAAAGAAAAAGGAAAAAAAGTTTAAAAAGGGCCAAGTGCAATTTATTGCTCCATGGAGTGGAAAAATCTAGGACTTCACTGGCTTCAAGCATGGCTGAATCTAAGGACTCAGACCCAGTCATTGGGAAGCTGGCTCTTCCATTTCTGGGCTCTTCTTGTGTTTGCATTGCTCATAATCAGGCAAACTGTCTTCCCTGTGGTGACAAAATAACCACCAGCAAATGAGGCTCAAATCCCCTCAGTTTAGCAACCCCAGTGGAAATAGATCAGGTGAGCCCCACCTCAGACACATGGACTGAGAATTGGAGAGGGGTGATCCCAGAGAAAAACCCTGGAACCATATTAGTCAGAGCTCTCTAAAGAAACAGAACCAATAGAATGTGTATGTGTGTGTGTGTGCGTATGTATATAAGGGAGAGAGAGAAAGAGATTGATTATAAGGAGCTGTCTCAAACAATTATGGAAGCTGATCTAGGGACCTCGATCTGCAGTCGGCAGCCTGGAGACCAGAAGAGCTGATAATGTGTCTCATCAGATCCAAAGGCCTGGAAACTAGAAGAGGTGATCGTGTGATTTCCAGTCTGAAAGCTGGCAGGCCCGAGACCCAAGAAGAACCAATATTTCTGTTCAAATCTAAAGGCAAGAAAAGGCTGATGTTCGGCTCATGTGGTCGGGCAGGAGGCATTCATTCCCTTTCACTCAGCCTTTGTGTTCTATTCAACTGATTGGGTGAGGCCCGTGCACACTAGAGAGGGCAGTCTGTTTTATTCAGCCTACTGATTTAAATATTCATCTCATCCAGATACACCCTCACAGACACACCCAGAATAACCTTTGGCTACATGTCTGGGTACCCTGTGGCCCAGTCAGGCTGACACATAAAGTTAACCATCACAAACTGTGACCAGAAGAAAAAGATGTAGGTCTCACATGGACAAAGCCAACAGTTGTCTACTCTCCATTCGGCAGAATAAGATGCAGCCATTAGGGACTTCCCTGGTGGCGCAGTGGTTAAGAATCCACCTGCCAATGCAGGGGACATGGGTTTGAGCCCTGGTCCAGGAAGATCCCACATGCTGTGGAGCAATTAAGCCCGTGCGCCACAACTACTGAGCCTGCGTGCCTAGAGCCCGTGCTCTGCAACAAGACAAGCCACTGCAATGAGAAGCCGTGCGCTGCAGTGAAGAGTAGCCCCCGCTCGCCACAACTAGAGAAAGCCCGCGCGCAGCAACGAAGACCCAACACAGACATTAATTAATTAATTAATTAAATTTTTTTTAAATGCAGCCATTAAAAAGCTGATGTGGCTAACTTTGTGTGTCTAGTAGATAAGGGCTTTTTGTTTTAAACTCAGTTAAGCCTCCTAACAGCCCTGCAAGGTGAGGACTGTCATATCTTCATTTTACAAATGGAGAAATCAAAGCACAGAGAAGTTTCATAATTTGCCCAAAGTTGTATGGCCACTAAAGGGCCAAGCTGGCATTGGAACCTGGTCTGTCTGGCTCTAGAGTTAATACACTGTTGAAGTGCAGTAAGCTGTGTGTCCAGCAGGAGGTAGAGTGTGATCCACGTGTGGGAAACTAGAGCCCCCTCCCGGACCACATGTGTTTACTGATTATCGAAAGAAAATGATTTGAAATAACACATAAGAATCTATATTAATGGTTACTTCTGGACAGTGGGTTTAGGGGGGCTGAGCAGTGATGGGGACAGTTGGTTTGTGTTTTTTCACACCCTTGTGTACTGTTTGGCATTATGTTTCAAATTGCACCCACGATTGAAATCTCTGACTCCAGAATCCAAGCTCCTAACCTTCAAACTGTATGGCTTCTCCCCACGTCCACACAGGTGACCCTGGCAGGCTACGGCTTCACCTTCCGCTATTCGCCAGGTGGCAGACACGTGGAGTACAACGAAGGCAGCAGGACTCCACATGAGGGGGACCTTGAGTTCATTAGCATGGACCTGCACAAGGGATGTGGTAAGAGGCCAGAGAAGGGATTCGGGACCATGGAGACATGCTTCTCGGACAAGGGCAGTTGTAGGTTTTCACAGCCACGGACAGCAGATGGCCAAACACAGGAGTCAGACTGAGCCAGGGAGCCACAGTAGGGATTCAGGACCATGGATAGCGCCCACACACATGAGGGCATTGTGGGGCAGTAGTCCAGCGCCAAGGGCAGTGAGCAGTTGACTGCAAGGAAGCCCTGCGGCTCCAGAGGTTCACGTTCAGGATCTCTGTAGACTTGGAACGTGAGAGTTGCCCAGGAGTCATCTAGGAGGGGCTGTTGAGTAAGCAGTTGGCTGTCCACGTCAGCAGCACAGGAGCGAGGTCTGGATGGAGACTCAGATGTCAGCAGTATCTCAGGAGTTGTCAGTTGAAGCCCAGGGATGGGAATGAAATTATCCAAGGAAGGTGTATGGGGAGAGAAGAGAGCACTTTGAGAAGAAGATTCCTTGAGGAGGTCTCGGCCTCTCCTTCCCAAACCCCTTGATATGACCATCCATGTGCCTGCCTGCATCCTCCCACTACACTAAGCTCCCCCAGGGAAGCGATGGTGCCTGTGCCTCCAGCACCAGAGGGCGAAGGTCTGGCAGAGTCAACTCTCAGTGTTCGTTGAATACTTATGTGGAGTGTTGTCTACATCATGTGGTTCAGGAAGCAGAAGAAAAATCAAACCCTGCTGTCTCCTTTGCCCTCCCCTACTGAGGGAGGCTGAGTTCAGTGCCCATCCTTCTGCGTTCCCTCATGCGCTGTTCTGTCTCCTCTATAACCCAGATGATCCCACGCTATAACTGTCTTTCCACTGGACTGTCAAGGGCTGGGACCCTACCAAACTCTTATCTGTGTTTTAAGAATGTGGGAAGGACTCATTGAATAAATAGGTGCATGAATGAAAGACAAGTAGATGAGGGAGTGAGCTAGTGAAAGCGGGGATGGAGGGATGGCTGAGGGAGTGAATGAGTGATCGAGAGACCCATGAGGGACTGAGAGTAGGTGAGTGAGAAGTGAATGAACAGACGAGATCCTGTATGTTTGGGTGGCTGAGTGTGTGAGCCCATGCTTGAGTCCGTGAGAGAAAGGAAGGGGGGGGGGGCGTGTCAGTGAGCAGGACATCTGGACTGAGCCGCCACCTCCTCTCCTCCCTCCCCAGGGCCCTCCCGCCGCGGTGACCTCCAGACCCTGGGCTACTGTCTGCTGAAGTGGCTCTATGGGACCCTGCCATGGACGAACTGCCTTCCCAACACCGAGGATATCATGAAGCTGAAACAGAAGTGAGTCTGGGGGTCAGCAGAGCCCATCACTGCCCAGCACCCCTGCAGGGGGGACTGAAGCTCAGAACCCAATAGGGAACAGAAAAGAGGGGGAGGCAGCATCTGGCAGAGTCAAGGCCTCTGCAGTTCTCGGGAATCTGCTCTGCCGTCCATCGCAGCAGACAGGCGCGTGGGCTCTGGAACCACACTGCCTGGGGTCAGACTCCAGCCCCACTGCTGCAGGGTGTCGGGTGAGCAGCTTAACCTCCACAAGCCTCAGTGTCCTCCATCAGGTGGGATCCTGTTAGCACCCACCTCAGGGGGCTGTGGAAGGATTCGGGGGAGTCAGGTACGCAGCACTCAGCACAGAGCCTGGCCTGTAGAAAATGCTCACAGTGTACAGGACACCATGAGTCATTCGCTCCCACGGGGACCCACAGGCAACCTGAACACTTTGGCCTGGGCCCTGCCTCGGCATCTGGCAGCACTGGCCTCTTACATGCTTCCCTCACCTCTGCATGTAAAAGCGCCGGGTCCTGCTGGTTCTGTGTTAGATGCTCAGCACCAAGGACAGAGGGCACCTCGGTGCCAAGGGAGGTGCTGCTGAGTGCGCGGTCAGCACCAAGGACAGAGGGCACCTCGGTGCCCAGGGAGGTGCTGCTGAGTGCGCGGTTCAGCACCAAGGACAGAGGGCAGCTGGGCTCAGAGGGAAGCAACACAGGGGCTTTGGTCTTCAGCACCAAGGACAGTAGACGGCTAGATGCAGGGAAGCTCTGCAGGTCCACACATTGGGATTCAAGATCTGGTATAGGCTTGGGGCAGGAGAGTTGCCCCAAGAGGAGTCATCCAGGAGGGGCCATCCAGGAGACGGTTGGCTCTCCCATCTGAAGTGCAGGAATGAAGTCCAAACGGAGCCTTAGACCCCAGCAGTGTCTCAGGAATTGTCAGCAGAAGCCCTGGGAGAGGATGAGAGATTATCCAGGAAAAGTGTGCAGAGTGGGAAGAGGGAAAACTCTCTAGTGAACAGCATTGAGTCTGTCGTACTTTTCAGTTCTCAGCATGCTGTGTTGTTGGTTCCTGTTGAGCCTCTGTCTCATTTTATTTTGCCCCCTTTATTATCCCCCAACTTCCTTCTCTCAACTGTGGACACACATACTTGATGAATATATGTCCTACCGATATGCTTGCGTAAATGTACTTGTATCCTTAAACTTGCATGACAGTGGTGGCACTGTGTGTATTTGACTTGCATAAATGGTATTCTGTTCTGAATCTCACCTGTTTCTGGCTTTTTTCACTCAACACTTTAACCCCATCATTACACGTGCATCAAGTTTACTGCTTCTGACTACTGCTTTCAAATAAGTTTGTATAGACACGTCTGTGTCCTTAAACAACATATGATGAGTGTATTTAACTTGCATAAATGGTACTGTGCTCTAAACTTTATTCTCTTTCTTTCTTTCACTCACTGCTATATTTTTTAAACTTTACATTGTTAAAGAAGCGCAGTGCTTCTCCTCAATTAATTTTAGGTGTAGCTGTGTCCTTGAAAAATATGTTGTGTTTGAAATGTGTTATGTTTGATTTATGCTGATCGAACGCACACCCAGATGCCATGCCCCAAATCTCACCCTCCTTCAGGTTTCAGCTTAGTCGTCAGTCCCCGGGGAGCCCTTCCCTCGCCCCCACTGCATCAGGTCTCCTGCTTGTTCACGCTCAGAGGAAGGGACGCCTGTCACATTGGCCTGCCCGTAATGACCTGTTCAAGGCTGACCTTTATTGTATACTTTCCTGTGCCGGGCAGTGCGCCCAATGCTCCCCTGTGTCGTCCTCAGAGCAGCTCTGAGGTAAGTGCTCTCGTGATCTGAAAGCACAGAGAGCTTAGGTAATCAGCCCAGGTCACACAGCTGATTAGAGTTGCTCCCAGGCCATTTGACTCCAGAGGAGGCCCTTTCACCTGGAAGCTGGTGTCTCCCAAGTATGGGAGGCCCATCGCACGTGGATTGGTGGTGTTTGGTTGTTACCATCCTCCACTCACCAAATACTCAGTGAGCACCTCCCATGCACCAGGCTCTATTCCAGGGCCTGGGGATACAGGAGTAACTAAGGACAAACATCCCTGCCTTCAGGGAACTCACATTCTAATGGGGGAGATAGACAGTACAGAGATAGTGAAACACACAGCATGGCAGAGGTCAGACGGTGGGGGCCATCAGGTCGGAACCCTGGGTAGCCATCAGGGGGGCTGTCAGGGTGTGGGCATGCTTGCTCTTTTAGATTTAAAGGCCAGGGCAGGTCTCATGGCAGTGGTGACAGATGAATCACCTCCAGAAAGGCAGTGAGGCAAGTAGGAGGTCCCACTTCGGTGCTAATATGCCCCAACATCTCTGCTGAAGGACGAAGAGACAGAGAAAGAGAGCAGCCTTCAGCTCCCAGGTTTCCTCTGCATCAGAACCTGCCAGAACATGAGCCCATTTCCCTGCTTTCTTCGTTTCTTTCTGCACTTATTTTCTGGTTTTCCAGTAGTTTTCCATTTTTGCATTGAAGCCAGGTGAAAACGAGTCACAGAATTAGCAGCACAGGTAGTCGGAGCCCACAGCCCAGCCGCTAAAGCGGTTGAGTGAGGCTGAAGTTTGTGAGCTGCTCCTTGAAGCGTTCTGCTGTGTCAGTGACGAGGTTGCTCTTACGAGGAGACCCCGAAAGACTGTGGCCCAAACGAGATAGATCTTTAGTTCCTTCTCACTAACAGCCCCAAGGTAGGAGACCAAGGGTTGTGGGGTACCTCGGCCCCCCTCATACTGGGTGCGAGCTCTAGTGCCACTGACACCCGTTGCTTTTAGAGGGCAGGACCAGAAATGACATGTCTCTTGGTCACGTGGCCACCCCAAGCTGCAGTGGGGGCTGGGAAATGTCTCCAGCCTGTGGCTGCCGACCCCTGGGATTCTGCCATCACAGGGGAGAAGTGACACTGGGCGCCAGGTAGCGGACTCCTCCGCAGTGCCCCCTTTAGTCGGATTTCTCTGAAGGCAGGGACCGCGTCAGCTCTGTCGTCACTGTGTTGTTCGCAGTACAGCGCTTGGCACGTTGTGGGTGCTCATGAGATAGTTGCAGGATGGATGAACGACTAAGGAAAGAAGGCGTGAACCTTCTTCACACCCAGGCCTGGGCTTCCGTGTGGGCACACGGGTCAGGCAGAAGCAGCCCCAGTCTTGGAGGTTCCCAGGCCGGGAGGAGACACGCAGGCAGGAAGTGATTGGTGCCTGTGAGGGTGGAGGCAGCCCCGGGGCATTTTGGGAGCAGAGGGGAGGCACGTGACCTGGCCTCGGGCCCCTGGGAGCCCTTACCCAAGAGACGCCTGACCCGGTCTGCCGAGGAGTTTCCCAGGCAGACAAAGGGGAGGCAAGATTTCTGGGTAGACAGCATGTCACATGTGTGAACTCTCTGTTCGTTCATTCGTGCGTTCTGAACCTGCTTCCTGAGGCTCCACTGGGTTGGATCCTCCCTCCCCCTACCGCCTCTAACTCCTAAGAACAGTCGTATCTCCCTTTTCACCGCTCTCCCACCTTCCCCTTCACAGGAGTTAAACAAATGTGACTGTGACATGCTTCACTAAGAGACTCCGCCCTTGCCAAGTCGGACGCAGAGTAAATAAAATAGGTCTTAGTAGTCACTTTCATATCAATGACTTCAGAATAAGTAAGATTCCAGAACCCCAGATCCCAGCCACGATCACAGAGGGAGGGCGGGGAACATGAAGATACTCCACAGGGAGCATCAGTGGTGATGTGGGACTCATTCTAAACACCCCCAACCCAGCCTCTGTCGGTTGACTTGAGGCAGTAACCAAAGGGCCCACAAGGGGGCAGTGTTGACACATGCACGTTTTCCGGAGCCCTAACCTGTCCTCTCCGACGTCTTACTGGTGTGCGTGGCTTTTTTCCATTAACTCAGCAAATATGTATTCATTTTTTTGAAAGTTCTAGTTCATGACAGAATTAATGAATAAAAGAAAGAGGAGAGGCAATTTGATTCCCCATGGCTTTCTGTTGTGCAAGGCCCCCAGCAGGGAAAGCACAGACTCCGGTCGGAGTTGGTCCCTGCTCTCAAGGCTGCCACTGGGCGGGGAGGTCCCGCGAACACAGTGACAGCCTGTGATGGGAGAATTGCTCACACAATTTACAGTGTCCTGAGGCTGGCACAGCCCGTTTCTGCCATCACTCGCTCGCTCAATCATTTACCACATACATCCTGAGGCTGCTGGGGAGAGACAAGGGTCAGACCCAGCCCTTCTTGTGCACATATGAGAGTTGCTGTAGGAGACCCGTGGACCTATGCGCAGGGTGTGCAGACGCTCGGCAGGGATCTGTTTCCTCAACCTGCAGGGGTCCAGGGGAAGCTTCCAGGGTACCAGCCCTCAAGCCATGTCCAGAAGGGAGAGCAGCCACTCACTGGGGGTCAAGGTGGGGAAAGGCTGCCAAAGGCAGAGGAGCAATATGTACAGAGGCCAGGGGATGTGGGTGGATGTGTGACCTGGTTGGGCTAGGAGGAGTTTGGTGTGACTGGAGTATGAGATGGAGGGAGAGGAAGCCAGGGAGGCAAAGCCACAGGGGCTGGTGGCTTTGCTGCCAGAGGTTTCCCAACAGGGCACTGGGGAACCACAGGAGGGCTGCGAGCAGGGAGGGGCAGAGTCCACTCTGGGCATAGAAAGACTCTCTGGGGCTGTGGGGGGGGGTGCATGGAAAGCTGGGGAGGAGGCTGGGGTCCAGGGAGAAAGGGTGAGGCCTGAGCTGGGCTTAGAGCCATGGACAGAGTGGGGGATGGGGCAGAGAGTGCTAGGGAGCAGGGGGGTGGGGCTTGGGGACTTGTGGGCTGTGGGGCAGGGAAGGGGAGGACAGCACCCCATGCCTGGGGGGACAGTGGGGAGCCAGCCCGGTGGTTCAGGCCAGAGGAGGATACAGGAGGCCAGGACTCTGAGGATGGAGCCAAGGAAGTGGATGAACTTTCATTTCTCTTTCTTGCTTTTTTTTTTTTTTAATTGAGGTAGGTTTACAATAGCATGTTAGTTTTTTTTTTTAATAAATTTATTTTATTTATTTATTTTTGACTGCATTGGGTCTTTGTGGCCGCATGCGGGCTTTCTCTAGTTGCGGAGAGCAGGGCTACTCCTCGTTGCGGTGTGCGGGCTTCTCATTGCGGTGGCTTCTCTTGTTGCGGAGCACGGGCTCTAGGTGCGCGGGCTTCAGTAGTTGTGGCACGAGGGCTCAGCTGTCGTGGCTCACAGGCTCTAGAGCGCAGGCTCAATAGTTGTGGCGCACGGGCTTAGTTGCTCCGCAGCATGTGAGATCTTCCCGGACCGGGGCTCGAACCCGTGTCTCCTGCATTGGCAGGCGGGTTCTTAACCGCTGCGCCACCAGGAAGGTCCCCAGCATGTTAGTTTCATTATACAGCACAGTAATTCAGTTATATGTATACGGATATATATATGAATATATACGTGAACATATATATATTCTATTTCAGATTCTTTTCCCTTATAGATTATTACAAAATATTGAGTAGAGTTTCCTGTGCTATACAGTAGGTCCTTGTTGGTTATCTATTCTATATATAGTAGTGTGTATATGTTAATCCCAACCTCCTAGTTTATCCCTCCCCCGCAACTTTCATTTTTCTTGAGTGGTCCAAGAGGGGGTGTGTGTGTGTCTGTGTGTTTATACATGTATATGTACACAAATATGTGTGTGGATAGACAGATAGATAGTTGATCCTCATTATTCACAGATTCTGTATTTGTGAATTGACCTCTTCACTAAAATGTATTTGTAACCCCAAAATCAATACTCTGAATGGCTTTCGAAGTCATTCTCAGACACGCAGAGTGGAGAAAATTGAGTTGCCCAATGCACGTGATCCTAGCCGAGGCTGAACAAGGCGACACTCTGCCTTCTTGTTTCAGCTCACAAGTGTCCTTCCTGTGGTCTGTTCAGTGCCACATTTTCCACACTTTTATGCTTTTGGGGGGGGATTTTGCTGTTTAAAATGGCCCCAAGCATAGTGATGAAGGGCTAAGCGCAAGGAAATACATGTGTGAGATGAGCATCCTTCAGTGCTGTTGGACCAGAGATCCATGTGAATGGATCAACATTATATTAAATAAGGTGTCTTTAGGCACACAGGTAAAACCAGGTGATGCATTGATCAGTTGGTAAAAATGTTGCGATTGGAAACTGTGCTTCTGGTAAACTCCTGGCTCAGAATTTGCTCCTTCAGTGTCCAAGGCCTGACTACCGTGAATAATGAGAACTAGGGCACATCTACCAGACATCCTGTTTCAGAAGGTTGCTCTCCTTCCCTAAAAGGCCTTTCACATGTACCTCTGTCCTCTCAGGTTTCTTGACAACCCAGAAGGCCTTGTGAGACAACGCAGTCGCTGGATCAATACCTCAGGTATGTCCCAAGGGGAGGGAGCAGGCGGGGGCCTTGGAGGGACCGGGGCTCAGGCCCATCCCGGGGATGCCTCTCTTTACACCAGTCTATTTTCCTTCTTTGAGTTTTCCAAATCACACATGTATTTGTGCCCCTTGTAGAAAAACAGAAATCTTCCCCCAAATTTCAGAAGTGTGTCTGAACAATAATAACAGCAACACACACACACATGCAACCACACACACATAATGTGTGGGGGTTTTTAATGGAATCATATTACGTATATTAGTCTCTGACTTACTTTTTCATTTAAGAAGGTGATACCTTAGAGATTTCTGTGTCAATACTTGTAGAATTTTATGGGTATTTTTTAAAAATTGTGGTATAATACACTTAACGTCAGTTAAAACTACAGTTCTGACTCATTAGTCCTGAAATCCGTTTAACAGGTCAAAAACAGGATTTTTAAAAATTAAAAAACAGAAAACTATGAATGCCTTACAGAAGTTAAGGAAATGCCATATCTTCAGTGATACATATCTATACTCATATATATGTATGTGAGTAATGGATTATAATTAGAAATACATCTTATATTTATATTTTATATTATAAAATGTATTTCTAATTATATCTCTATTTCTGTCTTATTTATAATTTCATTTGTTTGTTTGTTTTTAGATTCCACATATAAGCAATATCATATGATATTTGTCTTTCTCTGTCTGGCTTACTTCACTTAGCTTGATGATCCATGTTGCTGCAAATGGCATTATCTCATTCTCTTTCTGGCTAAGTAATATTCCATTGTTGCTCCCCTGTCTTGCCTCCTTTAAATAGTGATGCTATGAATACTGGGGTGTGTGTATGATTATGAATTAGAGGTTTCTATGGGTATATGCCCAGAAGTGGGATTGCTGGTTTATATGGTAGCTCTATTTTTAGTTTTCTGAGGAACCTCCGTCCTGTTCTCCATAGTGGCTGCACCACTTTACCTTCCCACCCACAGTGTAGGAGGGTTCCCTTTTCTCCACACCCTCTCCAGCATTTATGGTTTGTAGACTTTTCGCTGAGGGCCATTCTGACCGGAGTGAGGTGATAACCTCACTGTAGTTTCGATTTGCACTTCTCTAATGATTAGCGCTGTTGAGCATCTTTTCATGTAAACCGTCATTTTTAAAGCCAATCCCTCTTACTGGAGACTGAGGCTGTTTTTGTTTCGTTTGGGGGAGTGGTTTTTTCCAGCGTCCCTGCTGTAGAACGTCTACATTGCTCTCTAAACATGAGGCGGAAAGACAGCCGGAAAAGGATAGTTTATCCGCTCCAGTCTGTAAGGACTCTTTTGCGGTATGCGGGCCTCTCACTGCTGTGGCCTCTCCCGTTGCGAAGCACAGGCTCCGGACGCGCGGGCTCAGTGGCCATGGCTCACGGGCCCAGCCGCTCCGCGGCATGTGGGATCTTCCCGGACCGGGGCACGAACCCGCGTCCCTTGCATCGGCAGGCGGACTCGCAACCACTACGCCACCAGGGAAGCCCAGGACTCATTTTTAAATTACCTGAAATCCCTGGATTCAGATCATGTCTGTGCTGCTCAAGTCACTTTCCCCTCCAGCCTCGGGCTCTTGCTCCGTAAGAATGAGCCCCATTGGCAGTTCCCTGGTGGTCTAGTGGTTAGGATGCCAGGCTTTTACTGCCGAGGGCCCGGCCAGGTTCAATCCCTGGTCGGGGAACTGAGATTATGCAATCTGCGCCAGCATGACCAAAAAAAAAAAAAAAACAACGACAAGGAGCCCCACGGTCAGTTTATTGCAGCTCTCCTGACGCTAAGGCAGTCACGGGGAAGTGGAGCTGGTGGCGCCAGTGGGGCTGGTGGGGCCGGGCTTGGGGTGGGCGGGGCCAGAAGGAAGTTCAGCCCCAGGTTTACCAGCCTCTCTGAGCCTCCGCTTCCCCACGTGTAAAATGGGGCCAATGATAGCCCTCACCTCCCGAGGGTTGTCCCGAGAATTCAGTGTAGAGCTGGGCCCAGGGGTGCTGCCTTAGCTTCTGCCGCAGCCCTAATTAAACGTGCTCAGGGCCAGCCTGAGACAGGCATTGCTCAAGTGGGAGCTATTATGATTACTGTATTGGTTTCATAATTGGCACTTTTAAAAAGTGTAATAATGGCATTGTGCCATTTAGGGAAAACAAACAACAAAAAGGCTTTATCTTTTAAAACAGCCTCTATCTTTTAAACTCCGTCCCTGGGGCAGCCAGCCTGGTTTTGTAAGCCAGTGAACTAAGTTTTTGTGGGGTTTTTTTGGCCTCATACCCTGACTTGCGGGATCTTAGTTCCCTGACCAGGGATCCAACCCGTGCCCCCTTCAGTGGAAGCGCGGAGTCATAACCACAGGACTGCAAGGGAAGTCCCCTAAGAATTGTTTTACAGTTTGAAATGGCTGGGGAAAAAAGTCAAGAGAAGAAGACTTTGTGACACGTGAAACCTGTCTGACGTTCAAGCTGCAGAGTCCATAAATAAAGCAGTCTTGGTGCACAGCTGCGCCCATCGGCTTCCTGCCTTCCGTGGGCCTTTTGTGGGAGAACAGCTGAGCTGGGTCCTGGCCACAGAGATTCCCGGCGTACAAGCTTGCTGGCTCCCATCTAGATACCCACCAAATAGTCAGAGATAAAATTGTATAATCAGCCTGGGTTTGCTTTAAAACAATACGGGACGGGGAAGGGTAGGGGTTTTGATGAAACAAGATGGGCATGAGTTGACAGCTGACGAGACGGGGTGACGGATACGCTGCCGTTCATGGTACCGCTCTCCTGTTGCTTATGTTTGATGTTTTCCCAAAAAAACAATTCAAATCTAAGTGGTCGTGGCAGTGCCGGGCACAGAGGAAGCACTGAGCAAATGGGCACCACGGCTGAGACCCTCTAGGCAGAGCCCCTCAGGCTCTGGGTTGGGTACCCCTCTCAGGCTGCTCCCGTGTCTTGACCACAGAGACCCTGCAGAAGTACCTGAAGGTGGTGATGGCCCTCAAGTACGAGGAGAAGCCGCCCTACACCGCCCTGAGGAACAATCTGAAAGCCCTGCTTCAGGATCTGCGGGTGTCGGCCTACGACCCCTTGGACCTCCAGGTGGTACCCTAGGTGCGTTCCAGTGGGAAGAGTTTGTGAGGCTTAACCCTCTCCCCAGCTCCCACCGCTGTTTCCACCGATGCCATTTGATGTTTATACTCCAGGGGCCAACTTCCCAGTGAGCTGCTGCCTTTTTCCACAGGATTCTTGAACCTTCCAGCCCCCGGGCATCACAAGTAGCAGGAACTCGACTCAAACTGGCTTTAAGGAAAAGGGCAATTGATTGGCCCTTGTCACTAGAATATTCCGAGGGGGAAGCTTTAGGTGTGACTGGATTCAGGGCCTGGAAGTTAGCACCGAGATGTTGTCAGTCTCTCTGTCTTTCTCTGTCCCTTTTCTCATCCCTCCATCCCTCTACCCATCCACCTGCAGTCTCTGCTTTCCTTTGGGTCACCCCCCAAAAAACCCCATCTGTCCCCCACCAAAACCCCTGGCTCTGTGTCCAGTGCCTCACCTTGCTCGCGTGTGTGTGTGTGTGTGTGTGTGTGTGTGTGTGTGTGTGATGACTCTAATGTTTGACTACAGTAAGCACACACAGAGGGAAGTAGGGGAGCTAACGCCCAGGAAGTAGAAAAGCCACACAGTGCAACACGTGGACGAACACATTGACAAAACATTCCACATCTTTATAAAAGGGGCTGTGTTGGTCCTTTTGCCTTTTTCGTTGTGGTTGCACTGAGCCCACATGGCCATTCCTTGGGATAATGGGGAAGGGCAATCATACTGTTTGGTTCCTTCCCCCACAGTCTTGCAGCTCCTCGATGGTGGCGATGAAGGATGCTCTTTGTAACGCCAGTGGCTGGGTGTTGGCTTGCTTTGCCAGGGTTTTGTTTTCCAGACAAAACACCTTGAACACCCGTGTGCACACAGGCCTGAGGATGGATTTCTTTTGAAGGAGATAAGCAGATTGCTCTTCCCCGGGGACTGTGCTCACTCACGTACACTCCCCTTAGCACTGAGCGAGGGCGCACGGGAATCTCTGGAAGGTCAAGGTTATAAACTCAGTCCCCTTGACGGTTCATTTTGGTGAGGCAGCGTGGATGGGTTCTGAGGAGCAGCTTCCCCGGGCCCTCCCCTGTCCGTGGGGTTGTCATTTCTCTCACATGTCTGTCTGGATTCAAAGCTCAGTGTCTGTCCAACTCAGCGGTTCTCAGACAGAGGCAGTGTTCCCGCGGGGGCCATTTGGCAGTGTCTGGAGACGTTTTTGGTGCTCACGCCTGAGGAGAGGTGCTGCTGGCATCTCAGGGGTTGAGGCTGGGGATGCTGCCCCCTGTTGTGCGACACACAGGCCGCCTGCTACCAGCAGCGCCGTGGCCGAGGAAGCAGGCCCGCGTGCGTCTCGAGGAGCATCCTTGTGGGTGGCAGCCTGGCTCCCACAGTGTGGTCTTCTCTTGGCACCTTGACGACAGGTGCTTCTTCAGCCCTGCAACCCTTACTCACATCCCAGAGCTGAAACCACGAGGTAACACGTGTGTCCGGCTCTTCACACAGTGCCTGGGTGCAGAGCGCTCCAAAAATGCCAGGTTGTTTGTTTGTTCAGTAACCTAGCAGGCTCCCTGCCTTAATCACAGACACTCTCCAAAAGTGAAGGCGTGACCTCCACCCAGCTTGCCACCCTCCCAGTCTCTGTCCCCCCAACCCCCAGCTGTCCTGAGAGACCTCTGGGTCCTCCCACACCCCTCTCTGCCCCCAGCCCTGTCCCTGCAGGCGGCTGCTAAGTCTCTTCTAGCCCTCTCCTCCAGGGCTCTGCCTCTGCCCGGACCCCCCAGAGTTTGGTCACCTGCTGGTGGTGAGCTCTGGGAGGGCCGGGTCACGTCTGTTTCTGCATCTCTGTGCTTCCCACTCACATCACTGGCCTGGCTCATAAATATTCCACCCATATTTACCGAGTGAGTGAGTCCAGCCTTCCCGTCAGTGCTGGCCTGTCTTACAGTACCTCCCTGTCCCCCACCCCCAGTACCATGGAAATTTAAAAGCTAAAGACCGAACGGCCCCTTTCAGGATCACTACAGCTCACTCTCTGGGGACCACTTACTCACTGCCAAGTTTGTCCCTTGGTTAGGAACTTAATGAAGAGATGCTCCTTAAGGAGCCCGGGGACTTTGGAGTAACTTGAGGATCATCGTGCCTCTGCCTTGGCCCGAGCGCCCAACCACCCCTCAGATTCTAGGCCAGGCCAAGCTCAATCCTACCTCAGGACCTTTGCACTTGCCATTCGCATGGTCTGTGACGATTTTCCTCTTCTTTTTTAATTAATTAATTTATTTATTATTTTTGGCTGCGTTGGGTCTTCATTGCTGTGCGCGTTCTCTAGTTGCGGTGAGCGGGGGCTACTCTTCCTTGCGGTGTGCGGGCTTCTCATTGCGGTGGCTTCTCTTGTTGCGGAGCACGGGCTCTAGGCGCACGGGCTTCAGTAGTTGTGGCACACAGGCTCAGTTGTGGCACGCGGGCTGTAGAGCGCAGGCTTCAGTAGTTGTGGCACACGGGCTCAGTAGTTGTGTTGCGGACTGTAGAGCGCAGGCTCAGTAGTTGTGGTGCACGGGCTTAGTTGCTCCGCAGCATGTGGGATCTTCCGAGACCAGCGCTCAAACCCGTGTCCCCTGCACTGGCAGGCGGATTCTTAACCACTGCGCCACCAGGGAAGCCCCTCCCCTTCGGTTTGCATGACCGGCTCCTTCTCATCACTGCCTCTCAGATCCCGAGGCCTCCCCTTGTCGCCTTCTGGAGGGAAACATGTGTTTAATCTGTCGTGTCTCCACGCTTCTCCTCCAGATTGTAAGCCCAGCAAAGTCTTCTTGTTCCTCTTGTTTGTGGTGGTATCTCGCATCCCTAGAAAGTAGAAAGCCCCTATCACACAGTAGGGGCTTAAAGGGTACTCTTTGAATGAATGACACTGACAGCCATTTTTATCGTCTTCTAGAACTTTCAGCCTGCAGTTTGAAATAGAAAAAAAAAAAGAAGATATGTGACTCAAGGACTGCTATAGAATCACAGACAAGCTTCTAGAAAGATCCCTCGAATGTGCATTCCTGCCACTTCTTTAGATCATCCGTCTAGATCAGCCTCAGGGAACCCGGAAATTAGGCTCAGATACTGTGAACTCCCTCCTTTGACCATCCCTCCCTTCAGCCGTTGTCTCCCACCAGCCACTGGCGTTTTGGACCGAGAAGACCCCCAGTTCACAGACAGGGGTTGGGCTGGTCCTCTCAGTAAGGACGCTGCCATTGGCACCACTATGCTGTAGCAATAAATGGTTTCATTGGAGCTTGGAGGGTTGAGTGTCTGCAAAAGAAGTTCCTTTTGGAAAACTTTAGCTCATTTTTTTTTCTCCCACCCACCCATCCCTTCAAGCTTTCACCCAGCCATCTACTCTTTCATACATCTATTCACACTTTCAGGCAGACACTCATCCATCCATTCTTTCACTTATCTGTCCATCCCTCCATCCATCCCTCCATCCATCCCTCCATCCATCCCTCCATATACTTGTCCATCCATCCCTCCATCCACTCACCCTTTCATCCATCCATTCATTTACTACTCATTCTCCCATCCACCTACCCTTCTTCTCTTCCATACATTCACCCTTCCTTTCATTCGAGAAATATTCAGCAGGCGTTTCTTGAGCACATGCTGTATGACATGCATCATGCTGCACAGAGGGTCCCAATGAACCAAACACACCTGCCAAGGTCCTTGAGCTGACGGAGCCTACAGTCAAGCGGGAGGGGACGGTGTTCAAGGACACGACTTCACGTGGTGATTGGCACTCTGAAGACAAAGCTCGGGCTGTGATGGAGAGGGAGAGGCCTCGGGACAGGAGGGCACCTCTGGGGGGAGCCTGGACTCAGAGGGACCAGGGAGGAAGCTGTGGGAGGGTAGTTAGAGGAAAGGAGGGCCTGGGGAGAGACGTCAAAGGCAGGCTGGCCGGCAGCACGTGGCCAATGATTAGACTGGGAGAGGCTAAGACGGAGGAGGGGATAAACCCGCCTCCCCGAATTGGACCTTGGATATCTTACACCATCCACCCTGCTTTGAGATGGGGAGAATCAGAGGCCGGATGGGGGAAGAAACTGCTCTGAGACGCCCTGCTTCTCTCCCTGCTCGGGAGAGGAAAGGAGATTGGCAGACTGATGATCGTTTCCTGGCTGAAAGGAAGTGTGTATAATCCTTTCCAGAAGGAGGTAGTCCTTAAGGAGAGAGAAAACCCATCAGAAAATCTCCTACTTACAGCCCCTCTGTGTTTATGAGTCCACAAAAGAAGAGGGACGTCAGCCACCCTTCAGGGCCCCAGATCAGGCAAGAGGGACGGTCATAGTCAACACCTGCCCCTCCCGTCATCCTGCCCTCGGTGCACTTGGCCAGTCCAGCATCAAAGTCCGGCAGCCCCCTGTCCTCCACCCTTCTCTCTGAGCGAGCAAAGGCAGCGAGACCCAGCGCTGCTCAGACAATGGGAGAGTCCCATGTCCGTCGTGGCAGAGCAGCGAGAACGTGGGCAGTTTCCCTCCCTGTCAATGAGCCCGCTTTAATCTGTCTCCAGAGCCCAGGTTTTGGTAGCTCATCCCCCAACCTCTGAAAGAGGAGAGTGTGGTCATCGGCATTAGATGAGAATCACAGGGCCCAGGGGAGTGGAAGTGACTCACAGGCTACCATGTGGCCGACAGTGGCTGGAACCTGTCCTCTGTCCCCTCCATCCCTCCTCTGCCCCAAAATGAAACCCTGGCTAAAGGTTAGTGAGACATTTGTGGTGCTGGGGGTGTGCGTTTTAAAATAATTTTTACTGCAGGGCACCTCTGAGCCTTCAGTAAACTCAAGTTGTTACCGGAAGGGGTCCCCTTCCAGGGCCCGAGAGTGAGGTCTAACACTCAGAAGTGAATTGTCCAAGGAGACACGTGTGCTGACAAAGCAAGAGACTTCACTGGGAAGGGGCGCCCCGGCGGAGAGCAGCAGGGTAAGGGAACCCCGGAGAACGGCTCTGCCACGTGGCTCGCGGTCTCAAGGTTTATGGTGATGGGGTTAGTTTCCGGGTTGTTTCTGGCCAAGCATCTTGCTTGTGCCCATATTTGGGCTGACTCAGGGTCCTTCCTGGTGGTGCACGCATCTCCGCCAAGATGGATTCTAGCATGAGGATTTGTGGGAGGTTGGCAGGACATATTACCGACTGGCGTCTCCTCCCTCGTTTTGGCCCCTCCTGAATTCTCCCGCAAGCACCGTGTTGTTTATCAGGACCTCCTGTCATGAGACAACTCATGCAAGCGGTTATTATCGTGCTTGGCAAAGGCGGGCAGTTTCGGTCAGTGGTTCCCTAACAAGGTGTGGGGTTTCATCTCCAAGAGGGGCCGCCCAGTAGGCAGCTGGGAAGGACAAATCACTTCCCTTCCCTTGTGAAATATTTTTCTTATGAAAAAGGATTGCTTCTAAGGCTATTGCAAGTAAAATTCCTTCCGGATGAGACCTCAGAAACGATAGCAAATGTTTGCAGAGACTTCCTTATGGATGTTAAAATTCAGCTGAGTACCTTTTACAGATCTAATCGGCTCTGTTCAGTGATTCCTGAACTGAGCAGCATCCTGTCGAGCAGATAGAACAGATGTTGAAAGACTTTTTAGAGGCAGAAGGAAGCAGGAACAAGAAAGTTCTGCTGGGCTTCCCTGGTGGCGCAGTGGTTGAGTCCGCCTGCCGATGCAGGGGATGCAGGTTCGTGCCCTGGTCTGGGAGGATCCCACGTGCTGCGAAGCAGCTGGGCCCGTGGGCCATGGCCGCTGAACATGCGCGTCCGGAGCCTGTGCTCTGCGGTGGGAGAGGCCGCAGCAGTGAGAGGCCCGCGTACCGCACAAAAAAAAAAGGAAGAAAGAAAGTTCTACTAGGCAAAAAAAGCAGTTTGCTTATTGCAAACTTGCTTTTCTTCAGGGGACTGCAGGGGTCTGTCAGGCACATTGCTTAACTAATTCTGATCAGATGATTCCTGATTGATGGTTTAAGATGCCATTTCTGGAAGAGCCAACACTGTCATGGAGTCTCTGTTTGGTGACGTGGGGCTTAGCATAAGCAACTCCATTTTGGGCCTGTTGTCTTATTTTTAACACCCAGTTGGAAGTTAATGGGGAAATTTTTACTGCTTTGGTGGAGAGTCTACAAATGCAAATTATGTTGGGTGTTTGTGAAATGTTTCACATCTATGTTGTGAGATGTAGATGTTTCACATCTACGTTGTGAAACGTAGATGATATATTTTTTAAAATGAATTGCTATTAGTTTATTTATTTTTTTAACTTATTTTATTTATTTTTGGCTGCGTTGGGTCTTCATTGCTGAGTGGGCTTTCTCTAGTTGCAGCCCGCGTGCTGCAACTACTGAAGCCCCCGCGCCTAGAGCCCATGCTCCGCAACAAGAGGAGCCACCGCAATGAGAAGCCCGCGCACCACAGCAAAGAGTAGCCCCCACTCGCCGCAACTAAATAAAGCCTGTGCACAGCAACAAAGACCCAGTGCAGCCAAAAATAATAAATAAATAAATAAATAAATTTTATAGAAGAAGATAATAATAATCCATGGGAATTCCCTGGCAGTCCAGTGGCTAGGAATCGGTGCTTTCACTGTTGAGAGTGCAGGTTCAATCCCTGGTTGGGAAACTAAGATCCCACAAGCCACACGGCACGGCCAAAATAAAAATAAAAATAATAAAATAATCCATGGGGGGAAGCATGTTTCATTGCTTACTTATAATTTCCAGGGTTGGTTTAGCCATAGAATTATGCAAATTAAAAGAACAGAGGACTTCCCTGGTGGCGCAGCGGTTAAGAATCCACCTGCCAATGCAGGGGACACGGGTTCGAGCTCTGGCCCAGGAAGATCCCACATGCCGCGAAGCAGCTAAGCCCGTGCACCACAACTACTGAGCCTGTGCTCTAGAGCACGCAAGCCAAAACTACTGAGCCCGCATGCCACAACTACTGAAGCCCGCGCATCTAGAGCCCGTGCTCCACAACAGGAGAAGCTACCGCAATGAGAAGCTGTCGCACCGCAATGAAGAGTAGCCCCCGCTCGCCGCAACTAGAGAAAGCCTGCGCGCAGCAACCAAGACCCAAGGCAGCCAAAAATCAATATATAAAAAGAATAGAAAACAATGTTAAGTGCTCTGTTGTTTAAAGAATTGATGGAAAATTTCTTTAAGTGTCAAGGCTATTCTTAAAAGAGACATGACTTAGAACAGGAAAAGAAATTTTTTTTAAAATTTGAAGTATAGTTGATTTACAATGTTGTTAGTTTCAGGTGTACAGCAAAGTAATTCAGTTATACATATATACATATAGATTCTTTTTCAGATTTTTTTCCCTTATTAGTTATTACAAGATAATGAATATGGTTCCCTGAGCTATGCAGTAGGTCCTTGTTGTTTATCTCTTTTATATATAGTAGTGTGTATCTGTTCATCCCAAACTCCTAATTTATCCCTCCCTGCCTCCTTTCCTCTTTGGTAACCATCTGTTTGTTTTCAACATCTGTGAGAAGAAATTCTGACTTGAAGTGGGTAATTACTGTGGCATTCGCACGATGATATTTTCAAAAAGACTTCATGTCTTGGAGAATGTGATCCTCTTACACAGATGTTACCAAATACTCTGCCAGCATGAGAGCACATGGAACCATCTTGTGTCATGTTGAGGAAGGGGGTAAAAAGTGGCAACCATGCTCTTGTTTTGTCGGTGGACACCATTTTTAAAGGTCATTGATCAAGAGATGCAACATGACCCTGAAAAATGGCAAAGCAAAATCCGCTATGAAAGATGGAATTACATGCTTCAACACCTCCAATTTGAAGAACAGTCATCAGCATGAAGTTATTAACTTTATGCCCAAAACACATTCCCTATCTTGGCCCATAATGCTCTTGTTGGGCATGTTTCCTCATGAATGGAAACAATGGAAAAAATTAAATGGACACTCAATGGAAAAAAGAACAAAATCAGTTGGATGTGACCCCCGTAAAAACTATATTACAATGTAAAGGGACACAGACTGGAAGTGCAAGGAATTTTATAAGCAGATTCTGCAAAACCAGAAACTTAAGGAGAACCAAAATATCAAGGACACAAAATTCAAGAGGTACCCTTGAATCATTGATTTCAGATAATCAGCGAATGATTTTTTTTGTCTGAGAAAATACACAAATTGAGTTTCCAGGAAGCAGGCTCAGAGAGAGGCCAGTATGCAATGTGTGGGGAGGAGGAAGTGCCCCAGGGGTGGGTCCCTGTGGAGGGGAGGGGGAGGGGGAGGGGCAGGTGGGGCAGAGGGATGCGATGCAGCCCAACGACAGCCGAGAGTCTTTGGGGAGCTCTGGTCGGGGGAGGTCTCCAGAGCTGGGGGTCGTCATTTATGGATCTTGATCTCAGCATATTCGGTGGTGCTGGCGGCCTCCTGGTCCTGAGGCTCCCAGGGCCTCAGCATGTAGAAACTGGGGGAGGCGTAATGGAGCTCCCGTTCCACCCCAGAAGTGGGGGCGGCCACCACTGGTAGGGGGAGGTCCCGGGGGCTGCCTGGAGGACACTCATGCTGGTAACCCTGAGTGGAGGGAAAGAAGGGGGTCATACTAGGATAACAGGGCTGGAAGAGAGCAAGTGGGGTCCATAAGTAAACCTGAAAACTGAACATTCAGTCTTTCATCTATTCATTCCAGACATTGGCTGAGGCCCCCATTCATTCATTCATTCATTCATTCAACAAATGCTTGAGAGTAATAATGCCTGGCCCTTAGTAATTAGTTGCCAGTCTCCTGGATTCCTCACAACAGTCTACTTGGGAGACACTATTATCCCCATGTATCAGGTGGAGAAATCGAAGCTAAGTAAATATCCCCAAATCACACATTTAGTCATTGGTAAGGCCAAGATGTATGTTAGATCTTTCTGACTCCAGTGCTGCCTTATGGAAGAGCTCCCCTGGTGCCAGGCTCTGAATATTCAGTGAGGAACAAAGAAGACACCATTCCTGACCTCCTGCAACTTGCTGGGGTGGGGGTGGGGGGATGGCGGGGAGCAGGCATTAAAGCAGTAGTCAATTATATTACTATATAATTGCAAATTAAGATGGGACAAAAATGGGATGGATGGTGTGAGGACAGGGATTTGCTCAGACCTGGATGGCCCTTCAGGGACCACTCAGCATTTCAGAGGTTCAGGCAAACACAATCACCCAATTGCATTATGAACCCTAAAATCAAAGGATCTTGTTGTGCCAGAAAGGGTTAACCTTGCCCAAAGAAAATGTGACCCTTTGCCCCAGCCCCTGGGAGGGAACCTCTAAGCCCTTGAAATATCCTGACTGATGAGAGTGTCTGTGTTCACCCGGGTCTTGGCCCACACTCGATGGTGTAACAATGTGACAGATGGTGGGGGCTTTGGGTCCCACAGTATCACACCTCTGCAGACACTGGACACTAAGCCATGTGGGCAGTCAGCCATGCCAACGTAACCAACTCCCAATAAAAATGCTGGGTATGGGAGAATTTCTTGGCCGTCCAGTGGTTAGGCCTCCTTATTTCCACTGCAAGGACATGAGTTTGATGCCTGGTCGGGGAACTGAGATCCCACAAGCTGCTCAGTTGGCCAAAAAAAAAAAGAAAAAACACTCTGGATGTGAAGGCTCAGGTGTGCTTCCCTGTCTGGCAATAGCCCATACATGTTATCACACATCATTGCTGGGAGAATTAAGCACTTTCTGCACAATTCCACTTGAAAGAGGCAACTGGGTACTCATGCCTGGTCTACCCCGGACTCTGCCCCATGTGCCTTTTTCCTTAGCTGATTTTAATCTCTATCCTTGTCCTGTGATATACTATAACCATGAGTATAAAAGCTTTCAGTGAGTTTTGTGAGTCCTTCTGGTGAGTTATTGAAATTGAGCTTGTCTTGGGGACCCCCAAACTTGATAGTAGATAATAATTATTTTGGGGAGAGCCTTGTGGCATCCTGTCTTGGGGAGGTGAGGTAGGAAGTGGGGGGAAAGTGGGTCAGCGGTCCAGAGAGAAAGGAGGAGGTAGGGGTCGGGAGGGCCCAGTTGGAACTGAGTACAATCAGTAAGATGGCTGGGTGGTCCTTGGCTCTGAGAGAGGAGACAGAGAGCAGAGGGAAGGATGACTCCCAGGTCACTGGGCTGGGTGACTGTGTTGATAGGGTCCAAGAGGAAAAGCCTGTGTGGGTCATGATGAGCGTCTTAAGTCATCAAGAGGACTGCAGCCATGGCCATGCTGGGGAGATAGCCAGATGGAATCCCGAGGGACAGAGCACCCGTCACTCACCTGGGAGGTGGGACCCAGCATGGAGGGCGCATCCTTCTCACCGGGGGCCTTCCTGAAGGTCTTCACTCTGAAAGGGGAAGCCAGGACCTTTCAGCAGCCCAGCTGACTCAGAGCTTGGAGGGCGACTACTGTCCTCCCTGCTTAAGAGGCTAGAAGGGCTGGGACTTCCCTGGCAGCCCAGTGGTTAAGACTCCAAGCTTCCACTGCAGGGGGCATGGGTTCGATCCCTGGTCAGGGAACTAAGATCCCAAGTGCCACACGGTGTGGCCCAAAAATAAGAAAAATTTTTTAAAAAAAACAAAAAAAGAGGCTAGAAGGGCTGACCGAGGCCAGGGGGTAGGGGGTGCGCCTCACCTTATTGACCTTCATAATGAGAACGGGCGCCCTTCACGGATGGCTGGGATGGAGGGGTGGGGACAGACCCTGCTCTGATTTCCTGACTCAAGGCCCAGTTCTCCAAAACCCTGCACCACCCAGATTCCTCCAGGGGGGGGCTGCCTGGGACTCCAGGGCTCAGACCCCTTCCCGCCCCCTGCACTCGCCTCCCTCCCCCAAGAGATGACACTCACGTGAAGAAGATGAGGCAGGAACAGAGACTGAGCAGGCCAGCGATGCCAGCTCCTCCGACGGCCCCCAGAATGAATTCTCCTCCAAGCTTGGGCTTCCCTGCAGATGATCGGGGTGTAGGGTGACTCCCCTCCAAGCCCCAGGACCCTCGTGCCCCTTCCTCCCACAGAATTTGAGCTCTCCTCTTCTGCAGCCCCCAACCAGCCAAAGAACAGAACTCTGCTCCCACCCCTGTCTCTCATCCCCTCCCGTCCAGGCCCCTCTCCCCACAAGCTCCATCTGCAAAGGATGGAGACTCCTTTCCCCCTAAGCCTCTGCCCTCAACAGGCCCCCTGACCTGGCAGCAGCAGGACAGTGGCGCTCTGGGCCCCGTGGACGTTCTGGGCCTCGCAGCCGAGTCTGAGGCCAGAGCTGAGCCCCTCGCGGAGGCTCAGGGAGCTGTTGGCCCAGGGCCCAGCCGAGTTGGAGGTGACCTTGAAGGAGGCGTTGCTGAAATTCCCTTCCAGCAGCCCCTCCCCCAGCCGCCAGCGCAGGGAGGGGGCCGGCTGGGCTCGGGAGGAACAGTCGCAGTGCAGACCCTCCTCCTCCTGGGAGCAAGAGGGTCCCAGCAGCTGCGGGGCGTCTGTGGGGAAGGAGAAGTATCAGCGTGCCCCTCCCCTCCCCCGGACCTGAGTGTCCTCTCCCTGGGTGTTCTCCCTCCTCCCAGCTCACTCTGCACGGAGAGACGCACGGAGGTCCGCAGGGAGCCCTGAGGATGCTGAGCTAGGCAGGTGAATTCGCCTTCATGGCCCGACACCACCCGGGGCACCTGCAGGACCCCGGGGTTCGAGGGATGTGAGGGGCTCAGGGTCTGGCTCCCCCGGGACCAGCTCAGTGTGGCTGGGGGGTTGCTGTCGGTGACACAGGCCAAGCGCAGAGATTCTCCTTCCAGGACAGGAAGAGATGAGCCGTTCCCCAGGTAATTCAGCTCTGGAGAGAGAGAGAGACAGAGACAAAGACAGAGACAGAGACACAGAGAGAGACAGACAGAGAGAAAGAGAGAGCTGAGCCCAGGCTATGAAGCCCTGTTTCTATGTCTCTCTCCTTTCTACTTTTTTTTTTAAGTTGGGAAGGAATCCCACAAGTAGTTTTTTAAGCAGCTTTATTGAGATATAATTCACATACCATTCAACTCCATTTACATATCACCTAAAAGTCATGCGATAACTATCACGGCAATCAATTTTAGAACATTTTCATGACCCCCCACAACACTCTGCACCCCTTAGCCACCACCCGCAATCCTCCCATCACCCCAGCCCTACGCAGCCACTAATTTCTGTCTCTGTGGATTTGTCTCTTCCGGCCATGGCGTGTAAATATCCAGCTTCTTCCCCTCAGCATGATGTTTCCAAGGTTCATCTATGTGTATCAGTGCCTCATTCCTTTTCATGGCTGAATCTCATCCATTGTCCGAATAGACCATGTTTTGTTCATCTGTCCATCTGTGGATGGACATGGGTTGCCCCTTAACTTCTCTGAGGCATTTGCCCTCATCCACGTTTCTCTCCTTCCTTCCTGAACTGCTCACCATTAGCCGTTCAAGTATCCAAAATTCAAGTCCCAGATCCTTCAAGGCTCTTCAGGACCTGGTCTCTACCTCCTCACCTCCTTTGCCCCGGTTATCTCAGGATAAATAGGGCGTTCACATCTCGCATTCTAAAATTCACAGAGGAAGGAAGAGGTGTCCAGGATGAAGTCCCTCCCACACTGACTCCCCAAGTGACAAATTCCTCTTGTCCCAGGCAACATGTGGCCACTCCAGAGCTATTCTGTCATAGCCTCATCTAGTGGCATCGATAATAGACATCCCTGAGGGACCTCCCTGGTGGTCCAGAGGTTAAGACTCCGTGCTCCCAAGGCAGGGGGCCCAGGTTTGATCCGTGGTCAGGGAACTAGAGCCCGCATGCCATGACTAAAAAAAAAAAAAAAAAGATCCTGCATGCCACAGCTAAGACCCAGCACAGCCAAATTAATTAATTAATTTAAAAATTATATATATATACATCCCTGAGGCCCCACAATTATGCTCCTGGCCCTAAGACTTATAATCTCATAACTCAGAGTAGGGACTGTGACCCAGGAGATCAGCACCCTTCAGGAGCTGGTTAGAAATGCAGATTTGCAGGCCTTGCTGGGCCTCCAGAGTAAGAATCTTCACTGTCACAAGATCGTTGAGAAATGTGTGTGCTCAATCAAGCTTTAGAAGTATTGCCCAAAAGAAAGGCTATTCTGTTCGCCCAGGGAATGGGGAATGTTTGAAGGGACATTCCCAGGAAAACTAAAATCAGTGAACTCAAACGCTTGTCAAAAGTAGAATGGATAGGGCTTCCCTGGTGGCACAGTGGTTGAGAGTCCGCCTGCCGATGCAGGGGACATGGGTTCGTGCCCCGGTCCAGGAAGATCCCACATGCCGCGGAGCGGCTGGGCCCGTGAGCCATGGCCGCTGAGCCTGCGCCTCCGGAGCCTGTGCTCCGCAACGGGAGAGGCCACAGCAGTGAGAGGCCCGCGTACCGCAAAAAAAAAAAAAAAAAGTAGAACGGAAAAGAGAAAAACAAAAACAAAAATGGAATGGAAAACTAAGTTCCGCAGTGGAATGGTCTGTCGACAAGGAGACATGGTCATTACAGCTCCAAGCACTGCGGGTGAAAGTCAAGATCATGAGATGTTGCCACACCAAAGTCAAGGCAGCTCTGCCACAGAAAATCCACTCCCAGGTACAGACTCAAAAGAATTGACATCAGGGACTCAAACAGTTACTTGTCCAGGAATGTTCAGAGAAGCACCATTCACAACGGCCACAAGGTAGAAACAACCCAAATGCCCATCAGCAGATGGATGGAGAAACAGATGGTGGTCCATCCACACAGTGGAATATTATTCAGCCGTAAAAAGGAGGGAAGTTCTGATCAACGCTACAATGCGGATGAACCTTGAAAACATCACATTAAGTGAAAGAAGCCAGACACAAAAGTCCACATATGGTATAATTCCATTTCTGTAAATGTCCAGAATTCATAGCAAATTCACAGAGACAGAAAGTAGATGAGTAGTTGCCTGGGGCTGGAGAGAGGGGAGAAGAGGACTTGAGTACTTAACAGGTACAGGGCTTTCTTTCTGGGTGATGGGAAAGTTTTGGAATTAGGTTGAGCTGGGTAGTTGCACCACATTGTGAATGTCCTAATGTGGACAGTGGTTAAGAATCCGCCTGCCAATGCAGGGGACACGGGTTCAAGCCCTGGTCCAGGAAGATCCCAAGTACCATGGAGCAACTAAGTCCATGCGCCGCAACTAGCAAGCCTGCGCTCTAGAGCACGCCAGCTACAATTACTGAGCCCACGTGCCACAACTACTGAAGCCCACGCGCCTAGAGCCCGTGCTCCGCAGCAAGAGAAGCCCGCGCACCGAGACGAAGAGCAGGCCCCTCTCGCCACAACTAGAGAAAGCCCACGTGCAGCAGCAAAGACCCAAGGCAGCCAAAAATAAAGAAATACATATTTTTTAAATAAATAAAGTAAAATGAAATCAATAAAAAGAAGAATCACACAAAATTCAGTGTAGTGGCTTTCTCCGAGGCCAGAAGGGAGGGGCTAAAATCGGGTGCTCCAAAGGTGGAGATGATCTTCCAGTTCTTACCCAGGGTGGTAAGTACCACCCGGGTCTTCCTTTTTTTTTTTTTTTTTTTGCGGTACGCGGGCCTCTCACTGCTGTGGCCTCTCCCGTTGCGGAGCACAGGCTCCGGATGCGCAGGCTCAGCGGCCATGGCTCACGGGCCCAGCCGCTCCGCGGCATGTGGGATCTTCCCAGATCGGGGCACGAACCCGTGTCCCCTGCATCGGCAGGCGGACTCTCAACCACTGTGCCACCAGGGAAGCCCCGGGTCTTCCTTTTATGGTGTTTCCTCATAATTTGCATATGTTTGACAAATCATCTTCGCATGAAATGAATAGTAAATAAAAAACAATCTGTCTAGGAGTGAATGGGGGCTCTCCCGTCTCTCCCATCCCCACTGTATCCCCACAGCCCTCCCTTCCTACCTGTGCCATTTCCTCGGGAGATGCTGATGGTCAGGTTCTGGGGGGCGTCTAGGGCAGAGAGACGCAGTGAGGAAGAGAGTCAGAGCTGCCCCTTCCGCGCCCCCCACGCCCCAGGAGGCACAGAACTGGAAGCACAGCAGAACAGGGCCTACATCCTTCCGGCAGACCCTCCCAGCCCCTGGCCTGCGGGTCACCGGCGCCGATTCCCCGCCCCGCGAGCACCCCGCCATCCTGATTCCGCGCTCACAGGACACGTTGAGCATGACGGTCCTCTCCGTGCTCACGCCAGCCCTGTGGAAGGTCACCCGGCAGGTGAGGTTGGTGCCGTGGTCCTGCGGGCCGGGGGTGAGCAGGATCTCCGAGGAGTTATAGGCCCCCTTCGAGTCCAGTCCCGGGGGGCGGAGGGCAGCCCCGGTCCAGGAGATGGTGGGCGGCGTGGCCCGGTCACAGGCCCCTGGCACGGAGCACGTCACGTGGCTGCTAGAGCCGGACTCCAGGGGCTCCTTGATGTAGATATCGGGGGTCCGTGTCAGCGCTGGAGAGCAGAGAGGGAGAAGCCAGACCGCAGAGGGGACCCCTGTGTGTGCCCAGCCCTGATGTGACCATGCGCCAATGTCCCCCTTAGAGGTGGAGGGACAGGGGGGTCCGTCCTTCCCCCCCATCCCTGTTATCTGTTCCTGGGGACCCTTCCGTACCTGTCACGTTCACAATGAGCAGGTTATTTTTGTAACTATGTTTCACATCACCTCTCATCAGCTGAAAATAATAGTTTCCACTGTCCCCCTTCCGGGCGTCTGTGATGCCCAGGGAGCAGTTGTTCGCCCCAGGGTCCCCGAGGAGGTGGAATGGGATTTTTCTCTTCTTTTTTACTTCCCTGCCCGGGTTGTTTGTGGCCATGGGAAGGTCCATTTGGGATGGTCTATCCACTTTCCGGAACCATTCACCATAAATGGGTGTAGAGTCGGTCTGGCCAAGCAAGGGATAGGAGACGGTACAGGGCACAAGGACACACAAACCCTCCTGCACTGTCACCGATTCCTGCACTTGCAGCTGGTACCACGGATCCTGCTGCAGGGACCCTGGGGGGACACAGAGGCTCAGCTGCAGCTCCAGCCCCAGCCCTGTCCCGGCCGGGACCCTGCTCTCCCCACTATCCACGCACTCACCCTCCCGTAGCAGGGGCAGCAGCAGCAGCAGCAGCCTGTCCATGTCCAAGGGGCCAGGAGTTTCCAGGACTGTCCAGTTTCTGGACCTGCCTGTCTGCCCGGGGAGGAAGCCCCAACAGGAAGCTTCTGGGGGAGAGGGGCGCAGTTACCATCCACAGATGAGTGAAAGAGGAAGCTCGGAACTGCAAATGTCTAGAAGACATCTCTTCTGACTTCTCCTTTCGTAGATGGAAGCACCAGAGCAGAGAGAGGATACAGGGCTGCTCTAAACCCTGACCCCAGGAAGCAGCCACCCTGGGTCAGCCTAGGGGGAGGGCGGTGCCAAGAGCGGGGCTCTCCCAGGAAACAGGCGGGGAAAGGCTCCAGGTGAGGTGCTGGAAGCAGGGATTCATTCATTCATTCATTTATTCATTCATTCATTCATTTGCCAGGCAAACATCTACTGCACGCAGGGGCTGCAGGCAGTGGAGGGTATGACCTCACAAATCCTGCCTCACTTTTGCGTGACCCCAAACCCAGTGCCCCCACCCAGGCTCTCCAAAGTCTACTCACCTCCCTGCCTGTCTTGGGGCCGTGTATGTGTCCACACAAGGATCCCAGCTCCACAGTACGAAGTGGAACATTTGCACACGGCTTCATGCTCAGAAGGGCTTCCCGCCTGGGGTTTGATGCTCTGAGGTTGCCATCTTGAAATTCTTAATAATTTTATCTTTGAGTTTGCATTTTGTAAGTGAAGTCTAATGGATAAGGAGTGCATGCCGGGGGGGATTGGAACTTTGAATCACACGCGGTCAATCCGGGGACGTCCTGGATCTGGAGACAGCTTCTGGGCCCACCCTCGCACCCCCATCCCACCACTTGGGCACAGAGAGGGTCTGGAGTGTGCTGAGTTGAGTGGGTGCCTGTGAGTGTCTGCACTGCCCATCCCCCAAGTCAAGCCCAAGGGATTGGACGTTAACTAGCAAATATAAACACTATGAACAGGGACTTCCCTGGTGGCCCAGTGGTTAAGAATCCATCTTGCGATGCAGGGGATGCCAGTTCAATCCCTGGTTGGGGAACTAAGATCCCATGTGCCATGGGGCAACTAAGCTCGTGCACTGCAACTAGAGAGCCCAAGTGCTGCAACTACAGAACCCACGCGCTCTGGAGCCCACGCCACAACGAGAGAGAAACCCGTGCACTACAACGAAAGATCCCGCATGCCACAACTAAGACCCATTGCAGCCAAAAATAAATAAATAAAAAATCTATTTTAAAAATGGTTAAAATGGTAAATTTTATGTTATGGGTATTTTAAGACAATTTTTTTTAATGTTAAAAGAAAAACGAAACATGACTGATAGACTGTCCATGGAAAAAAGGAAAAAGGTTTTTCCTGCTTTTTTTTTTTGTCAAAGGGACCTCACATTTTCATTTTGCTCAGGGGCCTGCAAAAAATTTAGGCAGCACTTGTAAGAAGCTTCCAGACTCAGACCTGCCCTAAGAGGAGAGCGTGGTCAGCACTGCCCAGAGGCTGGGTTGATGAGCATCTGTCCCTCTCCTGAGGGTCGGGACAACATAGGAATGAAGGACACATATCTGGGACCACTCTGCTGGCATCTAACCCAACTTCTCAAGTGACTGGCAATACATGTAGTAAAGAATTAACCTCATCCAAAGAGAGGCGTGGGCTTTACCCAGCTCCTGGGAGGGAATCCTAAGCCCTTGGCATGTGTGTCTCGGTCTCCAAATTTCCTTTTTATTTTTTAATAAGAATACTGGTCATATCGGATTAGGCCCACCCTAACGACCTCACCTTAACTTGATCACCTGCAAAGACCCTGTTTCCAAATAAGGTCACATTCACAGGTACTGGGAGTTAGGTCTTGAACATCTTTTTTGGAGGGACACAATTCAACCCATAACAGACCCCCAGTAAAAACGCTGGACACCAAGGTTTATACTCCACAAATGCTGTCACACATTGTTGCTGGGTGTATTGGTCAGCTTTGAGTTGCCATAAGATACCACACACTGGGCAGCTTAAACAACAGAAATGTATCAACACTTTCTCACAGTTCTGGAGGCCAGAAGTCCAAGATCCAGGTGTTAGCTTGGCGAGGGTCTGCTTCCTGGCTGGCAGATAGCTGCCTTCTCACTGTGCCCTCACATGTCAGAGACAGAGAGAGGGAGAGAGAGAGAACTGTGGTGTCTCTGTGTCTCTTCCTATAAGGGCACTAATCCTATTGCATAAGGGTCCCACCCTTATGACCTCATTTAACCTTAATTACCCCCTTGTTTCTATCTCCAAATACAGTCACATTGAGGGGGTTAGGGCTTCAACATATGAATTGGGGATGGGGGGATTCAGTCCATAGCACTCGGACAATTAAGCACTGTCCACATGACTTCACTGGGAGAGACCACCGGAACCTTGTGCCTGGCCTCCCCTGGACCCTGTCCTGTGAACTTTGCAGATTTTATTTTATTCTATTCTATTCTAAATTTTTTTCTTTGGCCGTGCAGCGTGACTTACAGGATCTTTGTTCCTCCACCAGGGATGGAAGCCGGGGCCCCAGCAGTGAGAGTGCGGAATCCTAACCACTGGATGGCCAGGGAATTCCTTCCTTGGCAAATTGTAACCTGTGTCCTTTTGTTGTAACAAATCCTGAGTATAACAGTTTCTCTGAATTCTTTAAGTCCTTCCAATGAATCATCAAACTTCAGGGTGGTCTTGGGGATCCCCAGAACAGTCTGTTTCCCTCCTCCTCCTCAGACTGTGGTGCAGAAAGCCACCGTTTACCTAAGTGGGGGCGACGGTGCCCACCTGCCTAGGTCTGCCCATCCTGGGGACCAGCGCTCGCCTTTTCGAGCGCCCTCTGGTGGACCTGCAGTGGTCAGCTCTCAAAGAGCCCAGAACTTGTCTAGGATGGGAAGTTGCTGACCGGGAAAATTGCTGAGTTTATCACAAATACCTAAAAAGGAAATGGGATAAATGCAGCCTGAAAAGCACAGAAAGTGCACAGAGGAAATCCTCAGTTCCTCTTCATCTACAACCAGTTTCTCACTTTACTTCCCTATCGCTTGTCTCTCAAACAGGAGGCAACATCACTTTTTTTTTTAATATTCCTTTTTTTTTATTTGGCTGTGTGGGGTCTTAGTTGTGGTACACGGATCTTCGATCTTTGTTGCAACATGTTTTTGTTTTGTTTCGTTTTTAATTGAGGCACGCAGGATCTTCGATCTTCCTTGCGACGTTTTTGTTTTGTTTTGGTTTGGTTTTAGTTGCAAGATGTGAACTCCTAGTTGAAGCATATGGGATCCAGCTTCCTGACCAGGGATCAAACCAG
This sequence comes from Grampus griseus, assembly GCF_964374135.1. Taxonomy (NCBI): domain Eukaryota; kingdom Metazoa; phylum Chordata; class Mammalia; order Artiodactyla; family Delphinidae; genus Grampus; species Grampus griseus. The sequence goes on from NC_139013.1 coordinate 6,795,250, forward strand.
GGTCCCCTGCACTGGGAGTACAGAGTCTTAGCCACTGGACCAACATGGAAGTCCCTGGAGGCAACATCACTTTTAACTAAATGGTCCCAGCTGGTACCAAGGTGCCCATCCCTCCTCTTGCACTTGCTACACTGTCGTCTACAGCCCGGCCTGGACCCCATGGAGAGCAGGCCTTGGGGGCAGGCTCTGAGGAGAAGGGAAACCAGGATCTCTGTCTCTGACTCGATCGCTCTGCCTTGTCTTGGTTTGAGTCAGTTTTCCAATTTCTACAGAATTGCAAAACAGGCCCCGAAAACTTCCCTTCTTTCAAATCAAGTAGACTATTCATTGCTTTTCCAATAGATGGCCAGAAAGAATGGGGGTGGGGAGGTCAGCCACTGGTAGGATTTCTGGGAGACTCAGGACCACATGGGTAGGTCAGCCACTGGTAGGATTTCTGGGAGACTCAGGACCACATGGCATGGACACAGTGCTGAGGACCAAGCTGTCACCCAAAGTCAGGAGCACTATTCTTTCTCTTCCATGGGAGATGTCATTGCCTCTGGGCCTCCTTGGCCTGAAAACTAGGTCCAGTTGCCTGGATATAGAGCTCCACCATTCCCGGGAGAAATAGTAGGGTGGAGAGTTTACCCCAGGACTCACAATGAATAACACCAAAACGGGTGTGTGTCAGCTTGTGTGTGTGTGCAAGTGTGTTCGGGGCCCATCTCAAAACGTGCTTCAATGGCGTATTGATTATTTTGCATTATAGTTACTCAGGAAACTGCCAGGACTGCCCTGGTGGTGCAATGGTTAAGAATCTGCCTGCCAATGCAGGGGACACGGGTTCCAGCCCTGTTCCGGGAAAAAGGGAGCAACTAAGCCTGTGCATCACAACTACTGAGCCTGCGCTGTACAGCCCGCGAGCCATAACTACTGAGCCCGCATACCACAACTACTGAAGCCCACGCACCTAGAGCCTGTGCTCCGCAACAAGAGAGGCCTCCGCAGTGAGAAGCCCGCGCACCACAGCAAAGAGTAGCCCCCGCTCCCCACAACTAGAGAAAGCCCATGTGCAGCAACAAAGACCCAGCACAGCCATAAATAAATAAAAATAAATAAATAAATAGATAGAAACGGCCAACTCAAGAGGACACTCTGACCCTCCTTTCTGCTTCCCTGAGAGCAGGACATAAATCTCTCAAGTGAAAGGTGCCCTCCCCACATCTGGAGGGAGAAGGACACCCTTATCAGCAGACCTAGGGAATTCGAGGGGAGAAGCCTGTGTGAACAAACCTCGTTACTTCTTTAATTTACTACCCCAAGGCTAGATTCTCACAAGATTCTTCACTCATTGGGCACCCAAAGCCCAAGTCTCTTTGTCCTGTCAATTCCTCACAGATTTGTTTCTTTGCCTAAAAAGCATAAAACCTGCCCAATTTGGCCACTTCTTAGGTCCCATTCCAGGTGGAGGGTTCCAGAAGACAGTGTATGTGATCGGCTGAATAATGGCCCCCAGAGACATCCCCGTCTTAATCCCCGGAACGTGTGAATACGTGTTACCTTGCAGGGCAAAAGACCTTTGCAGGTGTGATCACATTAAAGCTCTTGGGGGGGGCGGGGGTGGAGAGATTCTCCAGGTGGAGCCTCGTTGTGATCACAAGTTTATAAGACAGAGGCAGAGGGAGCATGGACCACAGCAGAGGTAAATGATAGATGATGATCAAAGAGATGGTAGTGATGCCATCGCCAGAACCTGCAAGAAGCAAGAAAGAGATTCACCTCTGAGATCCTCCAGGAGGAACCAACCCTGCTGACACCTTGATTTATCTCCCTGAGACTCTGTTTGGACTTTTAGACTCCAGAACCGTAAGAGAATGCATTTGGGTTGTTTTAAGTTGAAGTTGAAGCCCTACTCCCTTGAGAGGCTCTAGAGGAGAATCCATCCCCTTGCCTCAAGGCCCCTTCCGCCATCTGCAGAGCCAATGGCGTAGCATCTTCTCTGTCTGCCTCTGCTTTTCCATCACACGGGCTTCTCTTCTGTGTTCAAATCTCCCTCCACCTCCCTCTTAGGAGAATGCTTGTGGTTCCATTTAGGGCCAATGCAGGGAATCCGGGATAATTGCCCCATCTCAAAATGCTTAATTTAATCACATAGGCTAAGTCATTTCTGCCATAGAAATGAACATTCACAGGTTTCCAAAGATTACGAACTGGATGTCTTTGAGGGCTCTGTTCTTGCACATAAATATTGCATGATTCCTTTTATATGAAGTATTCGGACTGGGCAAAGCCACAGGGACAGAAAGCAGATGAATGGTTTCCAGGAGCTGGGGGGAGAGGGGTTTTGGGGGTGATTGCTTAACGGGTCCAGGCTTCCTGTTTGGGGGTGGGGGAGGGGATGAAACAGTTCTGGAGCGAGATAGTGGTGATGGTTGCACAACACTGTGAACGTGCTAAATGCCACTGAATTATACAGTTTAAGATGGTTAAAATGGTAAATGTCATGTTATGTATGTTTTTATTGAAGTATAGTTGATTTACAATGTTGTGTTAGTGTCAGGTATACAGCAAAGTGATTCAGTTATACATATATATCTATCCTTTATCAGATTCTTTTCCATTATAGGTTACTACAAGATATTGAATATAGTTCCCTGTGCTATACAGTAGGTCCTACTTTATATAGTAGTGTATATCTGCTAATTACCAATTCCAAATTTATCCCTACCCCGCTTTCCCCTTTGGTAACCATAAGTTTGTTTTCCATGTCTGTGAGTCTATTTCTGGTTTGTAAATAAGGTCATTTGTATCATTTTTTTAGATTCTACAAATAAGCGCTATCATATGATATCTTTCTTTGTCTGACTTACTTCACTTAGTATGATCATCTCTAGGTCCATCCATGTTGCTGCAAATGGCATTATTTCATTCTTTTTTGTGGATGAGTAATATTCCATTGTGTGTGTGTGTATATATATATATCACATCTTCTTTACCCATTCTTCTGTCGATGGAAATTTAGGTTGCTTCCCTGTCTTGCTACTGTAAACAGTGCTGCTATATATTTTGTATTTTTAACACAATTTTTTTAAGTCCTCAGGGCCACTAATACAGAAACAGCACATTTCTGGCTATTATCAACATAGTAATTCAAACCAGCTATGAAACAGGACTGAGTCATTTACCCCCTGGTGGATTATTTTCCTAGCACTACCGTAATAAAGCACCACAAATGTGGTGCTTAAAATAACAGAAATGTATTTTCTCACAGTTTTGGAGGCTAGAAGTCCAAAATCATGGTGTTGGCAGGGCTCTCCTCTCTCCGAAGTCTCTAGGGAAGGACCCTTCCTTGCCTCTTCCAGCTTCTGGTGGCTGCTGGCAATCTCTGGCATCCCTTGGCTTGTGGATGCATCCCTGCCTCTGTCTTCACCTGGCCTTCTCCCTGCATGTCTGTCTCTGTGTTTCTTTTCTTCTTGTAAGGACATCAGTTATATGGGATGAATGACCCACCCTACTGTAATGTGACCTCATCTTAACCAATTACATCTGCAATGACACTATTTCCAAACAAAGTCACATTCTGGGGCTCTGGGAAGAACATAAATGTGGAGGAGACACTATCCAACCCAGTACACTTGGTCAGATGGTCATTGGGAACTCCAGGTGGAACTTGAACATGGTTGAACATTCAGGGCAAGACCACAGAGCAGCATACGTAGGTGATACAGGAATCTCGGGACCTGTTAATGTAACTGGCCTTTGCCATCTGGCCCTGTTAGATCCCTTCTCCTGAAGGAGGGTTAATGCCACGCCCAAGCTTACTTCATAATTCATCACAGTTCAGTACTGAAGAGGCAGTATAGCTCCATAACACTTACTGACCAGCTCACATTACTTTCTCTTTATGCCTTTCCTGCAATCTGGATGTCGCTCATTGTAAGAAAATGATTTATTTACTTGTCTGGCTATTCCACTGACCCAGAGACAGGGCCCCACGCTAGATTCAGCTGTGACTCCAGTACTAACTGTTGTCTAGTTGGACCCTGGGCTCCTTTGCAGTATTTCACTGGCTTTGGCAGCTCCCCGCCCCCCGCCAACTACGCCAAGGGAACTGGGTTTACTTCTACCGCAAGCACAATGCCGAGGAAAAACTCTGGTCATGGAATCAAGGTCACTGGACTCAACTCAGAGATCTCCCTAGGTGGGGAAATGTGGCTTTGGTGATTCACTCCCCTACTGTGATCCTCAATTTTCTCTTCTGTAAAGTGGGAATTTTTAGCAATTGGTTTAACAAATACACCAGGCCCTTCAAAGTGATTTACAAATATTAAATCACTTAATGCTCAGACAGCCCTATCAAGTAGGTGCTATTAGTCCCATTTTAGAGCAGAGGAAACTGAGGCACAGAGAGGCTAAGCGAGCTGCCCAAGGTCACACAGCCGCCTGGATTCCACCCCGGGTTGTCCCGCGCCAGACTAGGTGGGGAGGCCTTCCTGTACCGGCAGGGTGGTGAATTTGAGGTCTCGTCCGTCCTCCCATACAGGGATGTGAGCTCTGGGAGGTGCACAGAGGCATTTAATGAACACTGTGGAATGAAGGGATGAGTGGATATTTTAGGATGGCCACATCCCTTTGTGACCGCCTGCACCCTCCTGCCGCTTTCTGTTCTGGGAATTCTATTCGTGGTCAGGGCTTCTAGTCCCAGTAAACCGGATCCTCGGGGCGAGAGGAGACCCCAAGGAAATCACGGGCTTGGGCTGAGTCAAGGTTGGAGGTTAACCCACTCACAGCGGGGCACAGCGCCACCTGGCGGCGGAGTCCTGCTAAGACAGAGACGCCGGGAGACCAGGAACGTTTGCTTTGGGTGTGGTTGAATCGGCAGCTTTGAAAGGGAGTTGATAGCGGGTGGGCAGTTGTCTGAAAATCAGTATTTGATACTGGGTGCTTCATAACTTTGGCTCAGGTAAATGTCAGCACTGTCACAAATAAATATGTTTTACTGTCGAGTGGAGAAGGGCAAAACCTGCCCCTTTGGCTAGGTCAGCCCTCAGGTGGAATTTCAGCCCCAATTCACAACACCTGGCTGGCCCAAGTGTCGAGACTTGAATTTAAGTAGAAATAAATACGAACATAGCAGTTCTCACGCTTTTTGGTCTCAGAGACCCCTTTGCACTCTTAAATAAATAAGAGACCCCGAAGAACTTTTGTTTGCATGGGTTATATCTATCAATATTTATAGTCCCACGTGCCAGGGCTCAAACCCAGCCAGAACCCAGATTGGGACTTGAATCCACAGTCTTTTAATTGAGATCACACACCTGGTCTCAGGACTTAATGAAGCTCAGTTTCTTGATGTCTCGCTTCAGAAAAAATTCAGTGAGAGACAAAGTGATAGGTAAGAAGTGGATTTATTTAGAGAGAAACACACTCCACCAACAAAATGTGGGCCACCTCAGAAGGCAAGAAGCCCTGAAGTATGGAGTGGTTAGTTTTTATGGGCTGGGTAATTTCACAGGCTAATGAGTGGCAGGATTATTCCAACTATTTGGGGTAAGAGGTGGAGATTTCCAGGAATTGGGCCACTGCCCACTTTTTGGCCTTTTATGGTTAGCCTCTGAACTGTCATGGCGCTGGTGGGTGTGTCACTTAGCATATGCTAATGTATTAAAATGAGGCTCAAGGTCCACTGGAAGTCAAATCTTCTGACATCTCGGACCTAGTTAGTTCTAACCAGTTTTTGTCATGTCCTATGGTTATGTCATTCTTTTAAAGGTTGTGCCCTGTCCCTTTCCTTCCTGTTTCAGTTTTAGCAATTAAAATTACAAAACTTTTAAATTGAGAATACACAAACACATATTCCATTAGCCGTCAGAGTAACGATGTCATACATCACATAACCTCTGGAAAATTCCAGAGAGAGAGAGAGAGGGAGAGGGAGAGGGAGAGGGAGAGAGGGAGGCAAACAACATCTTACTATTACTATGAAAATAGTTTTAACTTTGTAAAATACCTGAAAGTGCCTTGGGGACCCTGAGGTCCCCAGACAACATTGGGAACTGCTGGCCTAGAAGCCCCTGCATCCCTGTATTCCTGACCCTGGCTGACTCTCTTAGTTCTATCTTAATGACCAGACTCCCTAACATCCAGTTTCCCCTTTTCCTTTTGGTAATAGGACCACCTAGGCTCTGGCTGAGAAAATGACCACCCATCTAGAGACTATATTTCCCAGGCTACTTTGCAGGTGGGTGTTCCCACGTGACAAATTTCAGCCAAAGGAAGGGAGCAGAAAAGATGTGGAAAACTCCCAGCTCACATCCTTAAAAGGAGGGTCCTTAAAAGGAGGCTGCTTGCTCTCCAGTATCTCTTTGCCCTTTCCTGCTTTCCGTAACAAAGTTATAGCAATGATGACTTGGCTTCAACTGTCTTGAAGAGGCTGACACTTTAGGAGAATGGTTCCCAAATTGTGGTCCCCAGACCAGCTGTAGCTGCAGCAGTGGCACCTGGGGCTTTGTGAGAGAGGCAAATTCTCAGGCCCCATCCAAGACCTGCTGAATCAGAAACTCTGGGGCATGGGGCCCAGGACTGTGTTTCCAAAAACCGTCCAGGGGATTCTGATGCACAATCAAGTTTGAGGACCAGAGCTGGGAGATGTGGAGCAACAAGGTAGAAGGAAACTGGGTCCATGGATCACCTCAGCAGGTAGGGCCGACCTACTCCCTGCCCCACCTACCAGTGTGGGTATTTACATGAGAAAATCAATCCATCTCACTAAAGCCTCTGTTATGTGGTCTTTGGTAAATCAATACCTTAATCGACAGTATATTTAAATACACTCCTTGATTCTTCTTGAATTAAAAATTTTAGGCATACACCACACAACCATCAGAAATGGTTACTATTGGGTTGGCCAAAAAGTTCGTTTGGGTTTTTTCCATAATGAACCTTTTGGCCAACTCAATTTTTTTTTCTTTTTTTGCGGTACGCGGGCCTCTCACCATTGTGGCCTCTCCCGTTGCGGAGCACAGGCTCCGGACGCGCAGGCTCAGCGGCCATGGCTCACGGGCCCAGCCGCTCCGCGGCACGTGGGATCTTCCCGGACCGGGGCACGGACCCGCATCCTCTGCATCGGCAGGCGGACTCTCAACCACTGTACCACCAGGGAAGCCCTGGCCAACTCAATATTAAACAAAAAAAATTTTTTTAAAAAAAGGAAAAGACTAAGTTGGCAAAGATTGGGGAAACTGGAACCCTTGTGTACTGGTGGTGGGAACGTAAAATGGTGCCGCCGCTGTGGAACACAGCTGGGCATTTCCTCAAAAAATTAAAAATAGAATTACCATTTGATTCATCAATTCTACTTCTGGTTGAAACTTGAGGACCTTGAATAGTACCTCATATAAGTGGAATCATACACTATCTTTTGTGACTGCCTTATTTCACTTAGCATAATGTCCTCAAGGTTCATCCATGTTGTAGCACGTGTTAAAATTTCCTTCCTTTTTAAGGCTGAATCATATTCCATTCCTACAGCTAGGAGTACCCATGTAACATAGCTCTAGACAATGAGATGTAAGCAGAAATCTACCAGAGCCAGCTAAGAAAGATTTGACCTCCTGTCTCAAATTTAGATACAATGCCTGGAGCTGTGGCCTCCATCCTGTGACCATGATGTAAAAGCCAAGAGAATCAGAGAGACTTCAGTTAACAGCAGCAGCCTCTCCTCTAGACTTCTGTGGGAAAAAACTTACGTGCACACCACTGATGGGCAGGTCTGCTGTTACTTGCAGCCAAAAGCATTTATAACTAATACACTTGGTCAAGTTATATCACCTCTGTCTCCCCAACCGGAATGTAGGTTCCACAGTGGCAGAAAACATGACTTTGTTCACCACTATGTGACCAGCCCTTCCTCTCCCAGCCAGCGCCCGGCAGAGCCCACACAGATGGAATGAGTGTTTGCGGTTATTCATCCAAAACCTAACAATACCTTCCTTTGTGGTTGACTGAAATAATCATGCAAAATGCTTAAAAGAGCACTCGGTACACAGTAAGCCTTCAAAAAACAGGTGTAGCCGAATGTCTCCGCCATGGCTACCAGGCCACCTCCCACTTCCTCCCGACTTCCCCTGGGAAGCTTTGCTCAGACGGCTGGCTCTTCATCACAGGGTACCCCACAACTGTGCTGCAGCCATCCAGCCCCTTTTGGTGTCACCCTTTTTGGTGACAAGGCCCACGTGGAGCTCGCACCTTTGGCTATTCTCTTTTTTCCCTGTCTACGTAAGTAACAAATGGAAGCTAAAGTGGGTCTTGTACATTTACCAGTTCAATCAGTCCCACCTTGGCCTTGACTGTGTGTCGGTGTGTGTGCTTGACCGTAAGCATTATGTTATTTCCATTATTATCATTATCGTCTTTGGTCTAAGACTGCCCTCCGAGCAACTTCTCCTCTCAAAGACAAGACGCACAGCCAGAGGAAATTCTTCATTTTATTTCCACTCACAACCCCCAGAAAGGATCAGTCCCCGCCCTCCCTCACCTAGAGGCAGCCCCTCCCCCAACACCTTCACAAAACACTGATTTCCTCCCAGACCTAAAAGGAACACCCAGTCACCCATTATGGCCATTCCCACCCACCCACCCACCTCCCCAGCTGCCCACTTATCCACCTGCTCTGTGAACTCGGCCACCTTTTGGTTCCACCCCCAAATGTAGTTCCCCAAGGTCACTTGGCTTATTTTGCTTGTATTCTACGGGCAGCTTTCTTAAAGCCCTCCCTGACTTAGTCTCCAGATGGCTTCCCTGTCCTCCTTTGCATAGACGTTCTGCAGAGATTCCTGGCCTCACTTCCCTGCTTGAGAGACCAGGTTTCCAAGCTCTCCCCTGCCCCCCCAATTTCCCATGGGCCTCTGTTCCTCAGCTGTTAGTTGAAGGGTATAGATGTTGACTAAGGCCAAACATTCCATGATTCTGGGGAGGGAGGAGGGGAGCAAATTCAGAATGGACAGGAAAGGAGGCAAGGATAAAAGGGGAGGGGGAGGGGAGGGGAAGTTTGGACGGCAGCTAGAGGCAGGGGGATGATGGGGGACCTCCCAGCTCAGCCCCAGAAACAGAAGTGAGCCACAGCCGAAGAGCAGCATGCCCGCTATGGCCTGAAGACCCGGCCCAGCTAGCTGGGCCGGGTCCTCTGGCTTCGAGCCTTGTACACTTCGATGAGCAGATCCTTGACGTACTGGATCTCCCGCTCCACCGACTCAGCCCTCTCCCTCAGCTCCCGGTTCCGGGCCTCCAGCCCCTGGCACTCGCCCTCCAGGGCCTCGCCCTCTGCACGCTTCCTCTGGCGGTACCTCAGAGCTGCTGACTTGTTCTGGTCTCTCTTCTTTTGCTTGCGGTCCCCTCGGGTGGCGGCAGGATTGGGGTAGGGGCTGGGGCGGGAGGGTTGAGGGGGAGGAGAAGGGGGTTGCTGTGGGGGGCACAGGGGCGCCAACCCCGAGTCCCCCTGCTCGGCCTCACTGCGGCAGTAGATGGCCAGCAAGTCGAGGGTGTCCGGGGCCGGGGTCGGGGGGAGGTCAAAGGTGGGCAGGGGGAGGGGAAGGGAGAGGGCGGGTGCCGGTGCTGGCTGTGTCGGAGGTGGGGAGGATGGTGGGAGGAGTGGGGCATCAAGGAAGTCTTCCATCTGCTCCAGCTCCTTCTTGAGGAGGGAGGCCATAGCTTCCAGGTCAGGTGGGGGTGGGGAAGGTGGGGGGAGGGCACCTGAGGGCAAGGGGGGCTCCAGAGGGAGGAGGGCTGTAAAGTCCACCCTCTCGGTCATCCAGTCGGAGAAGCCGTCGCCTGGAGGATTGGAGAGGGACAGAAAGCTCCTTGAGTTCCTAAGCCTCCACCCAACCAGGTCCCACTCACGACTACTTCATTCGTCCCATTCGTTGAGTAAAACCACCAACCAGCCAATCAGTCAACCAACCAATCAAGGAATCATCAAACCAGTCAACAGACCAACAGACCAGCCAACTAACCGACCAATTAGCCAAACAATCAATGAACCAGTCAACCAACCAATGACCCAAACAACAAAACAGTCAACCAGCCATTTCTGCAACCATTCTAACATCCTCTTTACCGATTAGCCTGCATCTGTGGTTTCTTGATTTACGCTCTAGTTTACTCGTAAACGGCAAACTAAATCACACATAAACACACCCCGTTTCATCTTTAATTACTGAAAACCCACTATGTACCAAGCATTTGGGATACGCTAATGAATAAAACACTTCCTGCCTCAAGAGCTCTGCCTATGCTGTTTCCTCCACCTGAAAAGCTCTTCCCTTTTTTTTTTTTTTTTTTTTGCAGTACACGGGCCCAGCCGCTCCACGGCATGTGAGATCTTCCCGGACCGGGGCTCGAACCCGTGTCCCCTGCATCGGCAGGCGGACTCTCAACCACTGCACCACCAGGGAAGCCCAGTTCTTCCCTTTTCATGGCTCATTCCTTACCATTCTTTAGGTCTCAGCCAAAATGTTACTGACTTGGAGAGGGTTTCCTGGCTCCCCGCTCTAAACGTGTCCTTGTTGTCATTTTTAAAAAATATATTTATTTATGTATTTATTTATTTTTATTTATTTAGTTGCGCCGGGTCTTAGTTGAGGCAGGCAGGCTCCTTAGTTGCAGCATGTGGACTCTTAGTTGCGGCATGCGTGTGGGATCTAGTTCCCTGACCAGGGATCGAACCTGGGCCCCCTGCATTGGGAGTCTTAACCCCTGCGCCACCAGGAAAATCCCCCTTGTCATTTTTAAGCTCAGCTACTAAGTGTTTCCCACTTATCCCCATGCATCATGGTTTAATATGTCTCTTGTCTGTCTCCCCAGTAAAGTGTGAGCTCCAAGAGGGCAGGGATCATGTCAGTCTTGTTTCCAGCTGTATCCCCAGCACCTAAGACAGTGCCTGACTTATTATACATGCTCAATAAATACTTATTGAATGAGTGAAAAGTGAATGAATGAATTCTTCTCCCCTGCCCCCCACAGCCCAGCTCACCCCACCTCCATTCTTTGCCTGCCCTTACCTGCCAGGGGCTCTCCCCCCGCTGGAAGCCCGCCCTCTAGGGCTCCCCCAAGGACCTCGTAGGGGCCCAGGGGGGCAGGGGCCAGGGGGAGTTTCCCATAGTCTACGAGCCAGCCCAGCCCGCTAGCTGGGAGCAGGGTCCTGTCCAGCTCCAGCCCCAGGGTCGCCAGGAGTGACATGGCTGCAGCACGGGCGTTGGGCACGGATGGCAATGGAGAAGGCTGCACCAACAAGTGGCAGGAGGCTCTGGCGGTTACTCAGCTGGACGAAGACAGGCACCAAGGCAAAAGCGGAGTACCTACGAGTGTGACACAAAAGTGAGTGGGTCAGGGGCCAGCCTCACCTACTGCCAAAGCCACGGGGAAACCAAGCCATACCCCCAGGGCCCCGGGATACCTTGCCCTTTCAGAATTCTAAATCTGCCCTTTCTTTCCCCAAATCTGAGCCCCACCCATTCCCAAGGGAATTCTCTTTACGCCCGACTTACTTTTCTTCAGAATTCCCCAGACCCAATCCTTCCAATACAGAAACCTATGGTCTCCCAGGGGAATTTCCTTAAGTCCCTCCCACCTACCGCATAATATTCCGTTTCATTAAAAAAAAACACTCAATCCCAGGAGAATTTTCTTGCAGCCACACCTCTTCCTCTAAAATACATTCTTTAGGCCCCACCTCCTCCCTAGAGTCCATCTCAAATCTCTTCCCAGGGGAATTCCCCCCTGTCCCGCCCCTTCATCAATGTCATCCGTTCGAATCCCACCCTTCCCTTTGAATTTTGCGGTGATTGCCACTGTCCCTCCAAATCCCGCTCCCACGGTTTATTTTAGCTCCACCCCTCCTCGACGATTCCCCAGAGGCCTCGCCTCTTTCTCAGATAGAAACACCATCCCCTCAGCTAACGGTTTTCTTAGTCCCGCCCCTTCTCACCGTGGGTTACCCCCCCCAAGCCCCACCCCCCCGTGACGCCTCTTATCCTAGCTCCATCCCCTTAAACGGGTCGTTTCTAAGTCCCGCCTTCTCCCCTGTCAATCTAAACCAGCCCCCCCCCCGCCCCCCGGAGGTGCCAGAATGAAACGGAGGGAAGATGTGCTTTGCGCCTGAGCAAAGTGGAGGCGGGCGGGTGGAGGCTGCAGGCGGAGAACAGCTCCTCACTCTCCGCCATCCACACGCGGCTCTCTCGCCGAGGGCTAAACCGCATGCTCCACCGCCGTAGCGGCCCCATTGCTCCCTCAGGCCTCCGCCCTCCTGGGGGTCAGTGCGCACGTGCGGCTGCTTACTGCCCGCCCTTTGCATAGAAATACTACCGCTGGTGGACAGATGCGCATGAGCAATCGCTCGCAGACGCATTCAGAGCGGGGGGCAACCACCACCCTCTCTGGGAACTAGTGCGCAGGCGCAAACGCACACGTGCTGTCTTTAAACACCAACGTTGTCTGGAAGAACGCACCCTCCCCCCATCGGGCCGAGTGCGCATGCTCGACCGCGCGCGCGAACGACCCGTCTTCCCTCTTCTGCGCCTGCGCGACCGTGATTCCTCAGTCTCGTCTCCCTACGCCCCAGACTCGGTCGTGAGGGCCGCGAGCTTCGAAAGGGCGGGAAAGGCCGTTGGAGAGGGAGAGGCGAGCGGTTACTCACTCCATGGCTGCGCAAAGGAGAGGCGGCGGCGGCCTCGGCTGAAGAAAGAAGGTAGGAGCGGAGAGCGCAGGCGCGGTGAGCGCGGAGACTGGCCGCGGGCACAGAGGGGTCGCGGCTACAGAGCCATGGCCGGGGCTACGCGGGCTGAGGTGGCGTCGCGGTAGTGTGAGGAGAAATCATGATCTGAGGCTGGGGAATGAGGTGACCCCGTGGACTGGGGACAGATATACCGGAGGTGGCGCAGCACGGCCTGCCCGGATCCTTCCGCGCCCCGCCCCGCGCGGCCTCAACCGTGAGGCGGGCCTGACCGCCCGCCCTCGGGGATCCCGGGATCCGGCCCCCTCATCCTTCCCACCCCGGGAATTCAGGCCTCTCCTTTCTCTGACCTGTAGATCTAGCCCCGCTTTCCTCCCAGCCTCGGGGGTGCCGACCCTTCTTTCCCTCTGACTCTGGGGTCCGGCTCTCTGCTCCCTCTGGTTTGGTGACTCGGCCCTTCCTCTTCCCTGAGACCCGCACTAGTTCATTTCGCCTTTCTTCTCCCCTGCTTCGCGAATTTCCGGTCAGCCACATGTTGATCTCTTTATCCTTAATTGCCGTCCCACTCGGAGAACACTTGTGGCTTAGAGTCTGGCGTGAGGCACTGAGCACGCTCCGTTCAAATCAGAGACCGGCGAGGGTGGCCTTGGACAAGTAAATTCTCTAGTCTCTCAGATAGGGGATTATTTGTAAAGTGAGGAGAATAATCAAGTGTACCTGGTGGGGTCGTTTGTGAGAAATAAGTCCATTCCTGTGAAACCCAGATCCCACCTCCTACATGCTCGCTCAGCGTCTTTTATGATCAGTAGGAGGGAACTCTGAGCCCCGCGTCCACTCTTCCGACCCCCGTGGCCGGAGCCCCAGACACTTAACCATGCAGCACTTGCTAATAGGTCGTTCTTGTGTTTCCTTCACTCCTCCAAGGTGATTTCCAGCCATCCCTGCCCTCTCCCATTCAAATATGGACGCTCAGCCCCATCTTGGTGCAGGGAGTCGGTCATCGCCCTCAGTCTTATCTTTTCTCCATCCCCTGCTCACCTCTCCTCAGCCCTTATCCTTAGCACTCCTTTCAGGCCCGTTGGTTCATTCTTCTGTCCCTGCCCCTCCCCTAGACTTCCTTTCGAAGGATCCTCTACCTCGGCTGCGCCCCCCCCCCCCACTAGATCAGTCTTCACACTCTGCCAGAAAGAGGGAGATCTGTACTTGCATCACTAAAAGAGATCAGGTTTCCTAGCCATCCCCTCCCCCTGCACTGGACCCTCCACCAGCCCCAAGTGGATGTGGGTCTTTCCTGTGCAGCAGAAACCCCTCCTTTTCCCACCCTGCATTCATCCACATGCTTATGAGACTGAATCAAGATCCAAAGAAGGTGGGGGACCCTGATCTTGAGAGTTAGCTGGGAGTGAATACACACAGGCTTTTTTTCTTTTCCTTCCAAATGCATGTGCTCTTTTTTTCTCCCGGTTTTATTGAGATATAATTGACATGTAGCACTGTATAAGTTTAAGGTGTACAACATAATGATTTGGCTTACACACCTGGTGAATTGATTACCACAGTAAGTTTAGTGAACATCCATCACCTCCTACAATTCCAACACTAAAGAAATAGAAAAAACACATACGTTTTTCCTTGTGATGAGAACTTTAGGATTTATACTCTTAACAACTTTCATATACAACATATAGCAGAGTTAATTATATTTATCGTATTGTACATTATATCCCTCGTACGGGCTGCTGTTGCGTACAGGAAGTCTTTCTTTGGATCTGACCATGTTTCCTTATGATACTTAACTGTCCAGTCTGCCAACTCTTGCCCTATAGGGGCTATGTTATTACCAAGGCAGCATAGAGTAGTGGTTAAGAGCACAGTCTCTGGAGCCAAGTTGTTGGGTTCAAACGCTGAGTACACCCCACTTACTAGCTTACTGGCAATTTCCCTTCCCTGTGCCTCGGTTACCATTAACAGTGCCAGAATAAAGCATGGAGTTGAGTTAATAGAAACGGACTGAGGTACGTGGCCGTTAATAGTACCTGCTTCTTAGTACTGTTTTGAGGATTAAATGAGTTAATCCAGGTCAAGTGTGCTTAGACTAGTGCCTGGCACACAGTAGGTGCTACATAAGGGGGTTTAATTATTACTTTTATTGAGTTGGATATGTTTTATCTCCATTGCTAAGCAGTAGTGCTTTTAAAGTTCTTCTAAGTAAGAAGGACCGACTTCCACTCCTCAGTGTAGATATTTGAGCGATAGCAGGTGGGATTAGGGGAGTCTGTTGGACAGGCCGCTGGCAGTGAGGGGGCACAATCACTCCCCAGTCTTCTTCGAAAAGACCTTCTAGATTATAACAGGTGGACTAGGTAGAGTATTTTTCTTTAAATAACTTTTTATTTTGGAATAATTGTAGATGTACTGCAAAGACAGTGCAGAGTCCCCTTATACCCCTCTTCCAGTCTCTGTCACTGGACATCTTGCATTACGCTCGCTCGTACACTTGTCACAGCTCAGGAGCCAACATCAGTACGTTCCTATTACCTAGACTCCACCTTGTCTTCTAATTTCACCAGTTGTTCGCTAACGCCCTTCCTTTGTTCCAGGATCCCCTCCAGGATGCCGTCTTACACTTTAGTCGTCCGTCTCTGTAGCCACCTCTGCTCTGCAAAGGCTTTTTAAGACTTTCCTTGTCTCTCACAACCCTGACAGTTTTGAAGAGTGCTGGTTGGATATTCTATGGAATGTCCCTCCATTTGGTTTTGTCTCATAGACGGGGATTGTGGGGTTTTGAGAGGACGACCAGGTAGGATATTTTTTAATACCTGGGAATGAACTTAGTGTGGGAATCTTGCTGCTTGTAGATCGCGGCGTTTGCTGACTGAGAAGACCTTGGTCCCCCTGTCCCAGCCCCTTGTGCCTTTTTCTCTCTCCATCTGATGGGTCCCATAGAGTTGAGTTCTGCTGGTGCCAGCTTGCACACTGAGCTCCCAGCCCTTCAGGGCATATTCGAATTTATGGGCGGTGGGTCATCAGTGGTGCCTGTGAGCCCAGGTCTTGGCACCCTGAGCCCTCTCCCCACACCCACCTCTGGACCTGTTGCCCATCCAGGACTCAGATGCCTGGGCCTCCCCCAACTTCACAAAGTCCTCTGGGGTCCAGGTGCCCCAGGCCCTTCAACTCCTGAGCTGGGGTTAGGAGCGTGGGTGGGGCTGCTGGGGACTCTTTTTCAGTGCGGAGGAGCCAGGCTTGGGAAGTGAGGTGGCAATTGCAGCCAGGTTGCATCACCCTGGCTGTTTGACAGGGCGGGGGAGTGGGGGATTCTCTGGGGGCCGCCCTGCGCACCTGGCAACCATTCCTGGTTAGTGAAGCCCTGGATTGGAGAGAGGCTCCAGCACAGCAAGGGAGGGGTTTGGGGAGGGGGAGGGAGAGCAACCTGTGCAGAACCCTGAGAATCAGGCTCAATGCCAAGAACTACGAAGAACAGACTCAGATCACAGAGGCTGATCCGCTCAGCTTGCAGGGGGCAAGGTGTCGTGTACAGTCACACTGCTGGTTAGAGCCTGGGCCTCCGCCATATAGCTTCCAAGGCCCTGCTGGTCCCAGGGAGAGCGTGTCCTCTCTCAGATGTGTGGGGTCCCTGACCCCCAGCTCAGGATGTAGCCTGCTGGGAGGCACCAAGCCTGGACCTTCACCTCGGGTCTGCTGCTGCTCACAATTGCCAAATTCTGTTGATTGTGACCTGACCCTCCCCATCCCCTGTCCCAGAGGAGGCCCTCCTCACCTGTCCTATCGCAGAACCCCGAACTGGTCTCCCAGTCAAGGTGACGGGCCTGCAGTGATGGAAGAGGCACCGAGTTTTCCATCAGATGGACCCAGGTTTCAATCCCAAGCCCATACCACCTAGTCCTGGCCAAGGGTGCACACGAGGCCCTTACTCTGCCTTGGCCTCAGCTGCCTTCTGAAAAGTGGCTCAGATCGCTTCTCAACCTTTTGGCTAAGATCAAGTGAAAAGTGGCTCAGAGCCTTGACTCTGGAGCCAGCCTGCTGGGTTCACATCCCAACACCACTTATTTGACCCTCGGCAAGTGACATCTTCTCTCTGTGATTCAGTTTTCTCATCCATAAGATGGGGATAAGATGACCCACCTCCTAGGATTATTGTGAGGATTAAATAGGTCAATGTATGTAAAATTCCTAGAACAGAGCCTGCCTAATTATGAGCATTAATTATTTCTCTTTAAGGCTTAGGTGCTGAGGGGATTATATGAAATGACGTAGGTAAAGCCCAGCACTTACTAGGAGCTCAAGGTCAACCCATGTTTGTTTCTCTTCGTATTCGTACCCCACTTTGTTCTGCTTTCAGAGCCGCCTCGAAGGCAGATGTCTGTGTGTGTGACTGTTTCCCCGAGCACTTAGAGGGTAAGTCAGGACCCTCCTCATTCCCAAGAATCATTCCTCACAGCCCCCAGCCCTGTGCTGTGGGGCATGCGGGGATCTCAATTCCCCGACCAGGGATCAAACCTGTGGAGTGGAAGCACAGAGTCCCAACTGCTGGGCCACCAGGGAAGTCCCGCATCAGTTTATTTTTAAATGAGTTGCTCAGGCACAGAGACTGGGGAATTCAGTCCTGTGGCCTCTGAAGGGGCACTAGGGCAGGTGTCTGCATCATGCAGGCCAGGAGGGCAGAGGTTGGGGGTGGGTGTCTTGGCAAACAAGGGCAGGAAGGCCAAGGCCAGTTCAGCTGGGGAAAGGGCAGTGCAGGGGCCAGGCACACAGAACACAGGTCTGCCACGTGGCCCAGTGGCTCAGAGTCCTCCAGAGTCCCTTCCCTCCCCTTCCTCCTGCTACATCTTCCTCAGCAGAGGCAGCCACAGCTCTCAGAGCCTGGCGAGGCCCCATACTGCTGCACCAGCTCCAGCACCCTCGATGGTCATCTTCTGTTTTCATTTCCTGTGGCCACTGTAACAAATTGCCGCAGACTTAGTGGCTTAAAACAACATGCACTTATTCCCTTTCAGTTCTGGAGACGAGAAGTCTAAAAGGGGTCCTTCTCGAGGCTCTAGGGGAGAATCCATTCCCTGGCCTTTTCCAGCTTCGAGAGGCTGCCTGCATTCCTTGGCTCGTGGCCCCTTCCTTGAATCACTTCTACCTCTGCTTCCATTATCATGTCCCCTATCTCCTCCTTTGATACTCTTGCCCTCCCTCTTATAAAGACCCTTGTGATTATGGTAGGGCACACCCCAAAAATCCAGTATAGTGTCTCCATCTCAAGATCCTTAATTTAACAACATCTGTAAAGTCCCTTTTGCCTATAGGGTAGCGTTCACAGATTCTGAGCACTAGGATGTGGACGTGTTTGGGAGCGTCATCCATCCTGCCACGCCTCCCCTCTCGGGACCTCCGTTTCCTCATCTGGGAGCTAAAGGCTAGCACCAGCCCTGGCATACCCGTCCCTCATATGCCCACAGGGAGTGGACAGGGTAAACTGAAGGTAATTGACAGCATGGTGTCCTGGAGCTCAGGACACATCACTTATCACCGTGTGGCCTTCAGCAAGGTGCTGTGCCCCCATGTGCTACATCAGAAGAGCAGGGACAATAGCAGAGGGCAGTGGTGAAGACCAGAGATAACGTATGAAAAGGCCTAGAACGACGCCTGGCTCCGCCAGCGAGCTGTCCCTGCAGGCACGGTGCTGCTCAGGGTCGGCCCATGTGCCCTGCAACAGTGCCGGCCTGGCAGCGCAGAGCTTCGGGTTTCATGGAAGTGAGAAATCCAGACTTCTCCATGAGATCCAAGTTTTAAAAGGTTGGTGAGTCACTCAGAGAAACCTCAACAAACCTCAAGTGTGGATAGGCTGGGGCCGAGGGCCCTCCCTGACCTTTGTGTGCGGTGATTCCTACCCCGCTGCTCCCAACCCCACATCTGTCATCCTCTGCCCAGAGCAGAGAACTAAAGGAACTGAGGACTCCTCGGTGCAAGGCCACACATACCCCTGAGCTGTTCCCCCCACCCCCCGCCGGACTGACCCAGCTTGAAAGGGTGCCGGTCTCACTTAGCTGCCCAGCCTATGCGCGGTTGGGGAGGGCATTGTTTGTGGGGAGCAGGGAAGGGGGTCTCTAGGGAATCATCCGGGAAGGTTGGGTTCCTGCTGAAGGGGGGCTGGTGTCCTTCATCAGCCATCCATGCCCCCAGGACCACCAGTACATGTAGTCAAACCATTTGGGTTTCTTGCTTGTCGCAGCTGTGGGGCCACCCACCTTGGGGGCCCGTGGGGCATCTCAGGAAGGGGGTGTCAGAGGGGACTTTTAGGGGCTGGGCTGGGTTAGGTGACTGGGGAGGGTTCAGGGAAGAGGGGTTTTGCTCTGGATTGGAGGCCAGCAGGGAGCAGGGGCAAGGCCGTGACCAGCGTCCTTTGTCAGTGGAGCTGACGCTGTGCTTAGTTAAGAAGCAGCCGTCAGCTCT
This sequence comes from Grampus griseus, assembly GCF_964374135.1. Lineage (NCBI taxonomy): Eukaryota > Metazoa > Chordata > Mammalia > Artiodactyla > Delphinidae > Grampus > Grampus griseus. Next base: position 6,814,418 of record NC_139013.1, read on the forward strand.
GAGCCAGGAGAGTGATGGTTGGTCATTTTTGTGCTTCGGACAGTGTGTTTCTGTCTGTGTTGAGACGTGTCAAGATCCATCACAATCAGGTGGCCTTGCCTGATGTGTTCTGTTCAGTTGTTTATGCCCAGCAGGAGAGTACAGGGCCACTCTTCCCTTTCTCACAGCAAACCTGCTCCTCGTGCCCGATGGGGGATGGCAGGTGGAGGGCAGCTGCAGCACAGCCTGTACCCCTGCCTTGAGGTGGGCTTGGATGCACCATACCCCCAGGTTTGCTTGGGCACAAAGGAAAGTAGCAAGGCCTGAATGAACGCAGTTGGCACCCACTGGGATGGCCAGTCATAGGGGGAGCCAAGGGAGCAAGAGAGAGGGGGTTTGAGGCAGAGGCAGGGGACCATAACAGGAACACCTCACAGGCCTGAGAGGTCCCCCAGGACTGCCCCAGGGGGGACTTTGAGGGCCAGCAGCCAGCAGGGCCCTAGACCTCAGAGCTGTTAGGTTTGTTCAGTAGCCCTTTGCCCTTCTTCTCCTGCCCGCCCCCACCTAGAGCAGGAACAGATTCTGGCGGGGGCCGGGGGGACGCAGGGCAGGAAAGGGCATCTGAGGCCCCCGCTTCACTCCAAGCCGTCAGGAGTCTAGCCTGCAGTGAGGGAAAGCAGACGGCGCTGAGTTGGATTTGAGAGTGAAACCTGAACCACTAAACTAGTCTGGAAGGTGACAGAGGTGACCTGGGATGTCATTAGGGAACAGGAAGGGGGTGCTGGACATGGCACGCAATGGGGGGGCGTAGTGGTGAAAAGGGTCACACTGGAGAGGCTCCTGATGCCCCAGCTTAGCTCTGGGGCCAGACAGCCTCGGTCAGTCCTAACCACCGGGGCGACTTTGGGCAAGTTACTGAAGTTCTCTTGGCTTCAGTTTGCTCATCTGTAAAATGGGAACGCTGGTAGTTCCTGCCTCTTTGGGTTGTAGTCAGTACAGGTAAAGCACTACAAACAGGGCACAGCACATAATAAATGTCCAGAAGTGTTAGTGTGGTGGTTGATACCCAGGGATAGGTATGGGCTGTGATTGGTTCTAATCTCAGAATCAAAGCCACCCTGCCCCCCACCTCTGGTGGTTTTCACCTGGTTCCCAGAGAAACCATCTCCATGGCAACTGCCTCTGCCACAACCTGGACCTTTGCCTCCCTCCCCCACTGACATCACTGCCTCTCCACTGGGACACTGGCGTTGATTGCAAGAGAGGCTGGGGAGGGAGCACAGGTGTGTGTGGTTCTGTCTTCTCTCCCTCTCCCTCTCCCTCCCCCTCCCCCTCCCCCTCCCCCTCTCCCTCCCCCTCCCCCTCCCCTCCCCCTCCCCCTCCCCCTCCCCCTCCCCCTCCCCCTCCCCCTCCCCCTCCCCCTCCCCCTCCCCCTCCCCCTCCCCCACGTGTCCACCTGTGGTGCTCTTAAAGTCCCTTGGCCCTGGTGCTTTAGCCCCTCACTGAGTCTTGTATCTGTGGTGTATCTGTGCCAAGCTGCATTTCCACTGGAGCCCCTTGTTGGCCTCAGCTGACTGGAGCATTTCTCCTCCCCAGCCCATTCTCAGTCAGCTGTACTCATCCCCACAAGAAAGTGTGATCCTATCTTTAGAAATAGCTCTGCCCAGCCCCTGCCTTCTCAGCCCCTCCCTGGCATCCCATGCTTGGTTGGTTTGTTTAATGGCTTTATTGAAATACTGCAAAAAAAAAAAAAAAAACATGATTCACATCCATTTATTCAAGTGTACAATTTAGTGATTTTTATACATTCAGAGTTGTGTACTCATTACCACAGTCTAATTTTAGAACATATTTATCACTCCAGAGAGAAACCCCATACCTCTTAGTGGTCATTCTCCATGCTCCCATCCCTCGGCAACCACTAACCTGCTTTCTCTCTCTGTAGATTTGCCTATTCTGGACATTTCATATGAATGGAATCATACAATAGGTGGCCCTTTGTGTCTAGTTTTCTAGGTTCATCTGTTTTGTAGCATATGTCAATACTTTATTCCTTTTTAAAGCTGCATAACATTTCATTTTATCCATTCATCAATTGATGGACGTTTGGGTTGTTTCTACTTTTTGGCTGTTATGGAATATGTGTGTACTAGATTTGTATGGACAAATGTTTTCATTTCTCTTGGGAGATACCTAGGAGTAGAATTGCTGGATCATTGGATAACTGTGTTTAACCTTTTGAGGAGCTGCTGCACTGTTTTCGAAAGTGGCTGCACTATCTTACATTCCCACTAGCGATGAGGGTTCGAGTTTCTCCACATCCTAACCAACGCTTGATATTGTCCACCTTTTTTGTTATTGTAATCCTAGTGGCACCAGTAAACTGGTATCTCATTTTGGTTTTGATTTGCATTTCCCGACAGCTAACAGTGCTTTTCCCATGCTTATCACCCATTTGTGTATCTTCTTTGGCATCTTGTGGTTTTCACACAGGGCATTTAACACTGTTCTTCAAGGCAGCCCTTGCCCATCTGAGCTTTTGCCTGGAATGAGCCATTGCTCTAACCCCTTCCCACCTTGACTAACTCCTCCACATCCTTCAAAACAGGCTTAAACATCCCTTCCTTCTCTAGGACAGTGTCCTTGCCCCTCCCCTGGGCTTCCAGTAGGTTCTAACCAAAGCTCTTTTCACAGTGTCTACCTGTTGTCCAACAATTTATCTCTTTGTTACCCTCAGTAAACTCTGAATTATTTAAGGACAGGAACCTTGTCATATCCTGACTTTGACATTTATGTTGACATTGAGCAAGTTACTTAACTCTAAAAGGGAGATGCTAATGGTACCTACCCTGTGGTAGAAGCAGTGAGAACTAAACCAGTTAGTACATGGAAAGCATGTAGAATAGTACCTGGCACAAAGCAACCTGGATCTGTTTATTGGGTTAACAAGCATTTGCTGAGTGCCCCCAGTGACCAGCAACTGTCACAGATATTGGGGTACAGCAGTGGAGATCACGGACCAAAATCCTGCCCTTCATGGAACTGTTGTTCTAATGGGGAGACAGACAACAAACGAGGTCTGTAAATGGAATATATTGTATTTCAGATGATGCTGGGTCCTAAGGATAGCTGGGGAAGACCTCACTGAGTAGGTGACATTTTAGCAAAGACCTGAAGGAGGTAAGGGAGTGAGCTATGGGGCCATCAGAGTGTTCCAGAGAGAGAAAACAGCAAGTGCAAAGACCCTGAGACAGGAGTGCTTTAGGCGTGTGTGCAGAACAGCAGGAAGGCCTGTAGGGCTGGAGTGGAGTGATGGAGGCAAAGGGTGGTTAGAGATGGGGGCATCTTTTGGCTGTTGGGAATAATGCTGCTGTGAATGTTTGTGCACAAGTTTTTGTCTGACTACCTGTTTTCAATTCTGGTAGCTTTTCCGTCATCACATTTATAACACTGGGTTTTTGAGGATGGGTGGCCATGCCATATTGTCTTTGTTTGCCCAGCCCAAGGCCTGTCCTGTCCTAAGTCTCAGTGGATGTTTGTTGACTGAATGAATGAGGTATGTTTGTGAATTACCCAACACGTGCTGGCATACAGTGGCGCTGAATGGTTGGTGCTTTTATCATTATTTTTTTTTAATGCAGTTCATATATCAGGTTGGCAATACTTTCCTAATTTCAGGTGCTGGCAGGTTGTAGGGAAATGGTTGTCTCAGGCACCACCAGTTAGAATAAAAGCACATACAGGCAAGTTGGAGGGCAGTTTGGTTGTCCCTAGCAAAACCAGAATGCAAGTACCTGTGGCCAGCAGTTCTTCTGGGATCTGCCCTGGAAGAGTGTCTGTGCCTGTGCCCGAGAAAGCATGAGTGAGTATGCTTGTTGCAGTATTGTTTATAATAAAGAAAAAATCAGGAGCATTCTAAATGTCCGTCAGTAGAGGCACGGATAAATAAAATGTGGTCTAGTCACACTGCGGACTGGTTTACAGCAGCTAGAAGGAGAGGGAAACCTGTTGGAAACGCTACAAATTGTGGAGTGACACATGCAGTGTGATCCCCTGTGTAGTAGAGAAAACATATGTATAAAGTCATTTCCTCTGGCTATGAACGTACACATGAGCACGTAGATAACAGATACACAGCGACTTTTAACCGGGCTACCTCATGGGTGTGGGGACCAGGATCAGGGATAGTGATCAGGGGGTGCTTAACTTTGTTGGTGGTGGCCAAAACAATATTTTAAAGAGAGGACTGATGTATTGATTGTGTAGTTAAAATTTAAATGTTAAAAATGCAGTTAGGGGGACTTCCTTGGTGGTCCAGTGGAAAAGACTCTGCTGCGCTTTCACTGCAGGGGGCACGGGTTCCATCCCTGGTCAGAGAACTAAGATCCCACATGCAGCACGGCCACACACACACACACAAAAAATGCGGTTAGGTAGAGGGGGGAAAAATATCTTTCAGCACAAGAGAAGGAAACAAAACAGTTTTTGGCAAAAAAGGTAAGGGATCCAGTACCTGAGTAATCCTCAGAGCTCGTCCAGTCCTATTATTTTATATTAAGAGTGGTTCTAGAATCTTCCTTAAAAATCTACTCCTCTGGTTGTTTCCTGACTTTTCCACACACGTCTAACCTGATTCGTTTTCCCCATGGGGAAATTTGCTGTTTGTCCCACCACCTGAGCTCCTTCAGGTGCAGGTTTGGGCCTCAGGAGTGAGAAGGAGAATGTAATTGCTCGTTAGCCGTGAGGTGAGTTCTTGGGGTAGAGAGAGTATTTTCCAGTGAAGGAAGGAAGAAGAGGGATGGCTGAGAACCTCTTGAGTCCAAGAAATATTTAGGTACTAGCTGGAGGCAACCCCGAGGAGCAAACAGCTAAGGGGTGCAAGGCAGTTCCCCTGTGAGAGTATTTCCTCCTCCATCCAATGAGGACAATAAGTGTACTTAAAATGACTTCTACAGTATAGTCAGTGAAGAAAGAAGAGTGCAGAATAGTGCTTCTGGCACATGCAGCCTTTTGTGTACAACGGGGAGATTGCAAACTGCATTTACTTAAACGCATTGAAAAAAAAAAAAAATCTCTGGAAAGGGACTTCCCCGGTGGCACAGTGGTTAAGAATCCGCCTACCAGTGCAGGGGACACGGGTTCAAGCCCTGGTCTGGGAAGATCCCACAGGCCGCGGAGCTACTAAGCCCACGTGCCACAGCTACTGAGCCTGCGCTCTAGAGGCTGCGAGCCACAACTACTGAGCCTGTGCGCCCTTGCTCTGCAACAAGAGAAGCCACAGCAATGAGAAGCCCACGCACCGCAACGGAGAGTAGTCCCAGCTCACCGCAACTAGAGAAAACCCACGCGCAGCAATGAAGACCCAACACAGCCAAAAAATAAATAAATTTATTTATTTATTTATTTTTAAAAAGAAAAAAAGAAAATCTCTGGAAAGAGGCACAAGAAACTTAAAAGCTTGTCTCCAGTTTAAGAAAGATAGCTGTGCGGAGCAGGGGAGGATCACAGAGACCGTGGAATTCCGTCTTGTACCTTTGGAACATAGAACCATGTGAACAAACTATCTTTTCACAAAAAGAATTTAATTTTCATCTTAAAAAATGACCAGTATGTCATTGGGTGGGTTGGGAAATGGAACACGTGTGACACTGTCTCTTGGGCAGTTAGTATGCAGGGACATTTAGGGATCAGTTCATGTGACCAGGACAGGCAGTGAGGCTTTCCATATCCTTTCCCCTCCCCACAGCAGACAGACAGACACGCCTCCTGTTTGTCTGTCCAGACAGGTCTCTAATGCTTAACATGGGTTCGTTATATTGATACCTGGGAAGGTGAGAAGCCTGCAGTGTGCCCGTCCACAGGGAGGAACAGGCCTGAGGAAATTAGGACCAGAACCCCAGGCAGCTTAAGGAGGTGAGAGGGCAGTTGAAAACTGCATCTACCTGGTCTCTGTCCCACTCTCCCAGTTGGGGATGCCTTGTGCTGTGGGAGAGAGATGGTCTTTACATGGACGGGAGCACTGAGGTTTCCCTGCTGCAGACTGGCTTAGAAAAGCCTCTCTGCCCCTCTCTGGGGCTCCGTTTCCTGCACCTGGGGTTGGCCGGGCCCACCAGGCAGGGTAGTTGTGTAAGAGCCAGACAGAGTGGCCCAGGTCACCACCAGCCCCCGCCAGGCGACTGCTGGCGTCTTGCCCCACCCCACCTCCCAGCAACCTGGGCGAGTCTTTCAAAACGTAAATCAGATCCTGGAACTTCAGAACTCTATCGTGGCTTCACACCGCACACTGGTCTGGCCACACTGGCCTCCTCGCTGCTCTGGAGCCTGAGACTCTGCCTTGTCTAAGGTCTGGTTGGCAAGCTGCTCGTCGCTGATCAGCTGATTTCCATTCTTTTTTTTTTTTGCGGTACGCGGGCCTCTCACTCTTGTGGCCTCTCCCGTTGAGGTGCACAGGCTCTGGACACGCAGGCTCAGCGGACATGGCTCACGGGCCCAGCCGCTCTGCGGCATGTGGGATCTTCTCAGACCGGGGCACGAACCCATGTCCCCTGCATCGGCAGGCGGACTCTCAACCACTGCACCACCAGGGAAGCCCTGATTTCCATTCTTGAAGGGCAGGCTCTCTGGGCTTATCCGTTCCCTGAGGTTTAGAGGGGTTTTCTTTGACTCAAAGGAGAGTAGGGGATCCGATTCAAGAGAGATTTAAGAAGCAAGAGTCAGGGTCTCACATGTTGGTGAGACAACCTAGAGGAGATGATGGTGGGGGGCAGGGGACAGGGAGTTCCTGCACTGACACAGCAAAGGTACCGGCTGGGCCGGGCCAGGATGGGCCTTTGAGCCTCAACGGGCATCACATTTCCCCAGGCAGGGCCGCGTTCAGCAGCGCTGGGCTGGGCTGATGACGACCAGGGGCAGCGGTTCCCTCAGTCTCTGATTTCCTGCCTTGTCTCTCCCATGTCTTCTCCCCTCCTCTGGTCTCTCTGAGCCCGTGGCCACACTTCCTCCAAGTCTTAAATAAATAGCTAATTCCAAAGGGAAAACGTAGTTGGTACAGACAGCTCCTGTCCTTCCTGGGTACTGTCTGGGCTCAGCGTTGTTGGCAGCCACCAGGTGGCTGTGGGCAGAATGCTGGGAGCGGTTGCTCCCGTCACTTCCCAGAACCGCATTAATAAGTTAACATTTCCTGGGTCCCGAGAATACACCAGACATGGTGCTAAGTGCTTGACACGGATTAGACCATTTTATCTTCACAGAGACCATATGATTCTGGAGCCGTCATCCCCTTTTTTCAGATGAGGAAACTGAGGCCCGGGGGATGAATTTAGAACTAAGATCCCAGGGCTAGGAGTGGAGGAGTGGGCGCTCGGGCTGACAGGCTGCAGCGCCCACTTCTCGTTGCTGGGCTGTGTCCTGCCGGGCGACTGGCAGAAGAGGTTGGGCAAAGTCCTCTGTCCGCAGAGCTCACGGAAGTGCATGGGCTGGACTTCTCGTGACCGCTGCAGGCCTGCTGCCCTCCTCCCGGCCCATCAGTGGACTAGACAGACCTGGGCCCCATTAAGGAGCTGTGGGACATGGAGTCCTTTGGCTGGACTCGTTGCTGCCCCAAATGAAACAGAGTTTCTGTTATGAAGGAAGCGGGTGGATGTGGGGCAGCTGCCTCTGCCCCGGGGGATGAGCCTCGTGGTGGGAGAGTCACTTCTGAGGTGAGAAGGTGAAGGGCCGTGGTGGGGATGGGAGGGAAGCGGGGTCCCGGCTTTGTGTCCGGTGGGTGGACTGGCTGCCAGTCTGCTTCCTCGACCCCACTCCCCGTCAGCCTGCTGCTCCAGCCGTAGCTGTGCAGAAGCTGCCCTGGAGGTGTGTCACTCCCTCGGCTGCTCAGCCACATGTCTGCCCAGGGCACCCCACTCCTCCATTAAGACTTAATTCTGACATCTCCCCCTCCGCTGCCCCAGAAGAAGCTCGATTCCTTTCTTGGGACTAGTGTTCGCTGCTGTGTGACCTTGAAGAAGTCACATTAACTCTCTGAGCTTGTTTCCCATCCAGGAAGGGTTTAGTGTGCCGCTTGCTCCCTAGTGCTCCTGGCCGGGTACCGCTTACATAGGTGGCACTCAGTAAATGTAGTTAGTATGGGTTCTCAGGCCGTCGGTCAGCCACAGATATTTATTGGGCGCCTGCTGCATGCCAGGCACTGCTCTGCGTGCTGGGGGTACAGCCATTAACAAAACAGGGAAGTCCTGCCCTGTGGGGCTGACACCATCACAACCACAAGCCCTCCTTGGTGTTCCCAGGCCACCCTGTCCCTCCCGTCCGTCATACACGGCCTGTTTTTGCTGGGTGTCACACACATCCACACTCCGATGAGGTCACCCCAGTGGCTGGGGATGTCTGGATTTTCAGGATCACAGCTGTTCTTTCCCCAGTAGCTCCGCAGCTGCTAGGGTCCTGCGATCACGCCCCGACGCACAGAGGCAGGCCTGCCCTGGCCCCGTCACCCCTCACTCCTGCCCCTTTCTCAACCCCAACTCCAGGATGTGTTTCCCATCCATTTCTCTGTATTGAGTTCCGTCCTGTTCTTTCTTTGTCCCCCACCCCTGTATTAGTTTCCTATTGCTGTTGTAACAGGTTACCACGAACTTAGCCGTTTAAGACAACACAAATATTTCCTCTTACAGTTCTGGAGGTCAGAAGTCTGAAATGGGTGCACAGGGCTGTGTTCCTTCTGGACACTGGGGGAGACTCTGGGTTTTTCCTTTTCCAGCTCCTAGAGGCCACCTGCTTTCCTTGGCTCATGGCCCCTTCCTCTGTCTTCAGAGCAGCAGTGTAGCAGCTCTCGGAACGTTCTTCCATGGTCACGGTCCCTCTGGCTGTCCTCTTCTGCCTCCTGATTCCAATAAGAACCCTCGTGATTACATTGAAAGCCCGTGCAGATAATCCAGGATCATTTCCCCATCTCAGGATCCTTAATCACATCTGTGAAGTCCCTTTTTGCCATGTGAGGTCACATATTCACAGGTTCTGCGATTACGGTGTGGACATGTCTTAGGGCTGTTATTCTGTCCACCACACACAACCCCTCCCCCATACCCTTCTTAATCTTTCTTTTCCTCTTGGTCCAAGGCTGAGGTCCCCCCATATTCATTCCCAAACACCCCTGTTCCTGGTGTCTAAGAAAAGGGGCTGTGGTAGGGAGGGAGGGAAAGGAGAGCCCAGGGCTCAGTAACAGTGCCGCCTGCCTGCCTCCTGCTGTCCTGGTCCCACCCCAGGACTTTGTTCTGGCTCCTCCCTCTGGTCTCAGATGCACTTCCCTCTGGCGGCCTCTGTTAATCCCCTCACCCCTGTGCGGCATCCCCTCTTCCCCTTCCCTTGCCCCACTTGGTCTTTTCTCCGTGACGCTGAGCCTCTTCTAACATGCCATGTAATTTCTCTGTTGTGTCTTGTTTTCCTGTCTGTCTCCCCCGCTGGAACGTAGCTCCACGAGAGCAGAGACTCCTCTGTCTCATCTACAGCCGTATTTTCGGGGCCTTGAATAGCGTCTGTACATAGCAGGTGATCAAAAATACCTGTTGGGGCTTCCCTGGTGGCGCAGTGGTTGAGAGTCCGCCTGCCGATGCAGGGGACATGGGTTCGTGCCCCGGTCCGGGAAGATCCCACATGCCGCGGAGCGGCTGGGCCCGTGAGCCATGGCCGCTGAGCCTGCGCGTCCGGAGCCTGTGCTCCGCAACGGGAGAGGCCACAACAGTGAGAGGCCCGCGTACCGCAAAAAAACCAAACAAAAAAAACCAGTTGTATGAATGATGTTGTACTGCAAAGAATTCGTGTGCTCTCTGTGACTCCCCCCTCGGGGGACGGACCATTTTTCCTCTCTGTGTTGTCATCACTGTACACACGGTAGGGCTGAGTAAATGCTAGAGTAAAGTAGATGAAGTTCGGGTGTGGAGAGGCAGAAAACTAAAGGTTGGTGGGCCTGAGCGAAGGTGGGGGTGATGGCAGAGAACCCTGGTCCTTGAAGCTGGGGGTGAGTTGTGTCTGTAGGTGGGAATCCCAGGCGCCCCGGGGCCATGCAGGTGGCCGGATGTGGTTTGGAAAATGAGGGCAAATGCGGGGCTGGTGGCTCTGCCAGTAACACCCTCAGTGATCTCAAGGCAGCCCCTTTCACTCGGGGCCTGGGTCCTACGTGGACCAACTACCCCGGCCGCGGCTGCCCAGTTCCGAGCAGCTGGCCCGGGCACACCCTCCCCTCTTCCCAGGAAAAGGCACCACTTCAGTTTTTGTGCCTCCCCGCTTGCCCCCAAGCAGCGTCAGCTTCTCTGTTAGGAAAGCTCACCCCTTTGGTAAAAATAGAAAAGCCCTCACAGAGGGCAGAGGGCTTTTTTTCCTTCTCTTTTTTTCACAGCTCACAATAGTGTGTATTTGTTCAGCCATGTTTTATGAGAAACACCCAAAGTTCTCGTCTTCAGTAGCTTTGTTAACCGGGACAGACCCTGCAGAACTATCACTTTGTTTCATTTTGGTGCAGATGTATACATGTCCCAACCTGGGATTCTCTCTTCTCCATCCCCAGGGTCCTGGCTCAGGCCTTGGGCTCTTGGCCTAGACCGTCCCCCAGCCTCCTCCCAGCTGCCCCCACCTCCAGCCTCTACTGCTCCAGTCCATCCCCCACCATGTTAGTCCCCCCCTCCCCCTGCCTTAAAGTCCCTCTGTGGCTCCCTCAGGATAAGGTCTGGCCATTCACGTGACATCGGTGGCTCTGCCAGCTTCTCCCATCACATCACATGGCACCATACATGAATGTGGTCACAGGTCCCCAAGACCACCCTCAGCTTCTGTGATTATCTGGAAGGACAGATCACAACTCAGCAAAGCTGTTATAGTTATGGTTTATTACAGCAAAACCAAAACAGGGTAAAATCAGTAAGGGGAGAAGGTATTCGGGGCAGAGTCCAGGAGAGACCAGGTGGAAGCTTCCAGTTGTCTTCTCCCAGGGGAGTCACACAGACAGGGCTTAATCCTCCAGCAGCAATGTGAGCACACACGGGACGTTGCCCACCAGGGAAGCCTTGCTGTCCAGGGTGGTTTTAGCTACAGTCATGCAGGCACCGTGTCACCTTCGTTATTCAGCCTCTAGCCCCCTCACAGGGCAAGCTGATACCGTGTGGCCTGGCCCACCTTAGAGACACTCTGTCAGGCAGGATGCTCCAAGGGCTTGGAGGTTCCCTCCCCAGAGCCGGGCAAGGGCCAGTCCTTTCTTTGGAATGTGCAGGGTTCAGCCCTGCCCCGCGCACGTTCTCCCTCCAGCCCATGCCGACAGCGTACTCAGGCCCCAGAGCCACACCTGCTGGTCAGCCTCTCTCTGCCTCCACCCGGACCCTCCTCCCTGTCTCCGGGCTGACCCCTCATCCTTCAACGCTCAGCTCAGGCATCCGCTCCCACTACCTGTGACCCAGCCTTGCCCCTGCCTGCAGCCCTGGTACTGAAAACCCGACGTTTGCCGCGTCTCTGGCTGCCTTCAGGGTTTAGGTCATCTCGCTGGGCCTCACTCTCCTCGTTCGTCAGATGGACCTGCTGTCAGGAATAAGTGAGCCGTAACACACAGGGTGGGCTGGATCAGGACGTGTTCACCACTCCTTAGTAGGTCCCTGGCATCCAACGTGTTGGAAATAGATGAGGCGTTTAATAAATATAGAACCGTTAAACCAGACAAGGCCCCATGGGAGATTGTTTTTCTTGTGGTATAAAAAGCAAAGAACTTTCTATAAATGCTTTTCTGAAAAATTTTAGCTGCAGCTTATAAATAGCAGAAGCTCTCTCGAGTGAGGTCTTGAGAACTGAGACACGTGGGTGTAACAGTTCAGATGCTTCTGGCTGCTGGTAGCAGACCCAGCTCGAGGTGGCTCTGCAGTGAGCCGGGGGGTGTGAGCGTCTCTCGAGCAAGAAGGGAACTGGTGCAGGGCCGGGCGCCGGTGGTCCCAGAGGCTAAGGCACTTGCTGTGGCGAGAGTGAAGAGAGACCTTTGTCAGAAGCCCCCAGAAGAGCTTTGTAAAAAGGCCAAGGTCATGATCCCGCCCCTGGAGAGAGACTGATGTTGGTGGTCTGATCAGCTTACATTTTGAGTGTATGTCCCAGGAGGTGGTGGGTCGGAGGCAGCCAAGTTGAGGTCTGCTGGCTCAGACCAGGCAGGCGCACCGGGAGGGCGGGCGGCCCCGGGCCCCTCTCCCCAGAAGCACATGGCTGTGTGGAGGAGACCGAACAAAACCAGGGGTCTGCGGTGGAAGGTGGAGGGGCAGCTACCTACGCAGAGGGAAGAGGAGACAGGACTGGCGGATGCCTTCTCTGGGCCAGGCACGCAGCCCCTGTCATGACCGTGTTTATTCTTCAACGTGTGAGGGGAGTATCCTCATTACAGGTGGGAAAACTGAGGCACAGAGCGGTTCAGGAGACACCTGCGCCGGGCCCCACAGCTAGTGAGTAGCAGGAGCAGAGTTCAAGCCCAGGTCTTTTCTTCGTGCTCGGAGACCAGCTTCGTGTCTGGAAACAGGGAGCTGTCTTGCAGCTGCTTTTAAATGGAAGGAAAATAAGCACATGAGGGTGTGGGGTGGAAGCTGGGTGCAGAACAGCCGCCATGCCCCCAAAGCAGGGCTGCTTGCCCTGTAGCCAGGATGGCGGGGGGTGCCCATTTGATGAAGTAGAGATGAAGAGGGCTTTTCAGTGCAGGGGCGGGGCTCTAGGGCCCACCGTGGGTTACTTCCGTCTGAGCCTCTCCTCCCCCATCTGTGTGCTGTGGCCATCATCCCGAGGACCTCGTAGGACAGGTGTGAAGTTGGCTGAGGAGGGGGTATGTATCACAGTGCTGTCGGGGCTGCCCCAGCACCACTCTCATTTTGACGCTGGAATGGATCATGCAGCCTGAGGCCCGCTGAAGAGTGGCAGCTGACCGTGAGTTCGTGTTAACCTTGAGGTCAGCCACAACCTCCAGGTCTTTTTCCTAAGCACTTCACAGCTGGTTTCACACCCACCCCCGGGCTCCCTCCCTTCCTCACCAGCTTCCAGGGGCTCGCCCCAGAGTGACGGTGCAGCGTGTGCCTGTGTGCAGCGACCGAGGTCATTAACACCATACCCACCTCCTTCCCGACTCGGCCATACTTCAGTGTCGTAGGGGCCACTCGCACTTCCCTGATGAGGGAGCTGAGTCTCAGGGAGCCCTGGGGAGTCACGGGGTCCCCCTTCATATCCGTCAGACACTTTCTACTCCCCAACTGTATTCGTGTCTTATATGGCTGTTCGCACAAATTATCACAAACTTATTAGCAGCTTAAAACAATGCACATTTATTCTCTGTATTTACGGACATCAGAGTCCAAAATCATTCTCACTGGGCTGAAATCAAGGAGAGCTGGTTCCTACTGGAGACTCCAGGGGAGATTCCTTTTCCTTGCCTTTTCCAGCTTCTAAAGGCCACCTGCATTCCTTGGCTTATGGCACCTTCCTCTATCTCCAAGTTAAAAATGCGTTACTCCAGTCTCTGCTTCCATCTTCAGATGGTCTCTTCTCTAGTCAAATCTCTTTCTGCCTCAATTTTATAAGGACACTCATGGTGACATTTAGGGCCCACTGTTTAACCCAGGATTATCTCCCCATTTCAAGATCCTTAATTTAATCACATCTGAAAATTCCTTCTGCCGCATACGGTAGTATATTCCCGGGTTCCAGGGAGTAGGACATGGGTGTCTTTATATTATATATATATATATATATATATATATAAAAATTTATTTATTTGTTTGTGGCCGCATTGGGTCTTTGTTGCTGCGCACAGGCTTTCTCTAGTTGCGGCGAGCGGGGGCTACTCTTCGTCGTGGTGCGCGGGCTTATCATTGCGGTGGCTTCTCTTGTTGCGGAGCACGGGCTCTAGGTGCGCGAGCTTCAGTAATTGTGGCACATGGGCTCAGTAGTTGTGGCTTGTGGACTCTAGAGTGCAGGCTCAGTAGTTGTGGCGCACGGGCTTAGTTGCTCTGCAGCATGTGGGATCTTCCCAGACCAGGGCTCGAACCCGTGTTCCCTGCATTGGCAGGCGGATTCTTAACCACTGTGCCACCAGGGAAGTCTGACATGGGTGTCTTTAGAGGACCACATCTTTGGTCCTGACCTGGCATGGTGTTATTTACACATGCCGACTCCCCTGCTTCCTTTAGCCCAGCCTGTGGTGTCCATCCCCTCCCCACACCCAAGTCACCTTTGGGGCAAGACAAGGTGTGATTGAGCACCAGCCTAGGGGAGGTTTGTTTAATTCAGTCACCCTATCTGTCCCACTCGAACTGTGATTCTAGAATCTGGCTACACAAGTTCGCTGGTTCTTCAGAGTATATTTACACCCTGTAATATGAAGGTCTCTTTCAAAAACCAAGATTATCAATTATGTGTCTATCATACAGATGGAATGAACATTTGGAAGCTACTGCAAATTAGCAAGGAGACCATCCACCTGTACTCCCACCAGCCAAAGACAGCCCCCAGTCACATGTCGGTGTATTTCTTTCCAACCCTCTTTGTTCAGAGTAGTTCTGTTTTTCCACAGCTAAGATCACACTGCAGTAGTAAATTTGCATTCTGCTTCCCTTTGTTGTCATTTCCTGCGTTTCTTTAATATAGTTAGAGGCCGTGTCAGTGGGTATAATGCAGATCTTCCCTTATATCTGATACCTAATTGATCCCCTAATTCTGTGCAGGGAAACGCCCTGTCATCTGGTGCCCGCGCTGGGTGAGGAGCTTCGTGGATCAGGCCCATGGCCTGGGGTCAGCTCCTGATAGGTCACCGCAGCCCTCTGAGCCCAGTTTCCTCATCTTGGACGTGGGGACATAACCCCTCCCGCCAGACAGTAGTGAGAGATCGTGTCCCTGAGCAGCCCGCCTGATGGTTGGTGCTCAGCGTGTGATCACTCAGGCCCACTGACCTTTTCCTCTCCAAGTCACCTTTGACTTTCCAGCTAACAGATGGCTCTGCTCAGAGCTTTTTCAGTTAGAAATTACGGAACTCAGTCAGCTTAAACTGAACAGGGCGTGCTGGCTCGTGGCACTTCTGAGGAAGACAGAGTGGGGCTGCTGAGCAGGACTGGATTTTCTGGGTCTCGCGCTCTCTCCCCTCCCTCCCTCCTGTGCTCTCTCTGGTGGCAGCTCATCACCTCCCGGTGCTCATCCTCTGTGCCCTGCACCTGCAGGTGGAGGAGGCCCCTCTGTAGCACCTGGAGAGAAACCCGGGGGAGATCTCTTGGCCAACTCGTGTCTCCATGTCCCCTTGAACCAGTCTCTGCGGCCGGGGACAGCAAGCGAACTGATTGAGCACTCGGGTCTCATGCCCACCCCTGAGTTAGAAGGAGGGCGAGGGACTGCGCCAACATGCCCTGCATCCTCCTAAATGGTGTGGGGTATGCACAGGGAGGGGCTTTGGCACCCAAGGCCCTGGCGTACGGCTCAGCTTCCCGGGGCCCGTCTCTCTGTGAGGTCCAGAAGGGCACGTGGGGGGTGGCACTGTGCCTAATCAGCCTACCCCCACCCACTTGCAGTCAGCAGGGAGGCCTGCGGAGCAGGTCCCAAAGGCGCTTGTGTGCCTCTAGCCCCGCTCGCCAGAAGCGCCTCGAATCCGACCTCCTCCTCAGGGGCTGAGGTCGGTTCAGGCGCCCGCTCTTCGGCCTTCCCCTCCTTGGCAGCAGGGCTCCCGCTGGTGCTGGCTGTGGCCATGAGCGGCCCAAGCACCTGCAGCTCCTAGTGCCTGACCCCCGGGACGGGCTGTGCATCCCGATCCTTCTTTACTAGCTCAGCAGGGCCTGGTTAGGCCACACATTGAGAAGAGGGTGGGTGGCTGCTTAATCAGAACTATCGAGTCCTGCCACCCTGCAGACGGATCCGTCATACCGCTGAGGCTGCCTTTCCAAAACTGTCATCTGATCATGTCACTTCCTCTGCTTTGAAAAATCTTTCCAAGGTTGCAGACACCGGTGGATTTGCTTTGGGAGCCGGAGTAGCTGCTGCCACCAGAGTCTGGAGCCATGAGCGGGTTTAATTTTGGAGGCACTGGGGCCCCCACAGGCGGGTTCACCTTTGGCGCTGCAAAGACAGCAACAACCACGCCTGCTACGGGGTTTTCTTTCTCCACGTCTGGCACCGGCGGGTTTAATTTTGGGACTCCCTCCCAGCCAGCCGCGAGCACCCCTTCCACCAGCCTGTTCTCACTCACCACCCAGGCTCCGGCGACACAGACCCCAGGATTCAGTTTTGGAACCACAACTCCTACAGCAGGAGCAACCGGATTTTCCTTAGGGATCAACAGCCCAAAGCTAAACTTGAGCGGCACAGCTGCCACCCCAGCCACGACGCAGCCCAGCGGCTTTGGGCTCGGCGGCAGCACCCTCACCAATGCCATCTCGAGCGCCGTCACGTCAGCCCAGGGCACGGCGCCCACCGGCTTTGTGTTTGGTCCTACCACCACGTCTGCTGCTCCGTCCACCACACCTGGGGGCTTCTCGTTCACGGGTGGAGGCACGTCCCAGACCGGGACCTCCGGCTTCAACATTGGCTCCATGGGGAGTTCGGCCCAGCCCACGGCCCTCACCGGGCTGCCCTTCACACCGGCCACGCCAGTGGCCACTGGAGCAGGGGCCACACAGCCGGCTGCTTCCGCACCCACCGCCACTACCGCCAGTGCTGGGCCCTCACTCTTTGCCTCGCTGGCAAACGCTCCAGCCTCGTCTGCTGCCACCGGGCTCTCCCTTTGTGCCCCAGCCACCACGGCAGGGACGCCCGGAGTGGGGACGTTGGGCTTCAGCCTGAAGGCCCCTGGAGCAGCTTCCACCACCTCCACGGCAACGACCACCACCACCACCACTGCCACCACCGGCTTCTCCTTGAATATAAAACCACTGGCTCCAGCTGGGATCCCCAGCAACACAGCGGCCTCCGGGACCACCCCAGCCGGCCCCAGTGCAGCCACCGGGGTGTCCACCAGCCCCGCGATGACCTACGCCCAGCTGGAGAGTCTGATCAACAAGTGGAGCCTGGAGCTGGAGGACCAGGAACGGCACTTCTTACAGCAGGCCACGCAGGTCAACGCCTGGGACCGCACGCTGATCGAGAACGGGGAGAAGATCACCACCCTCCACCGCGAGGTCGAGAAGGTGAAGCTGGACCAGAAGAGGCTGGACCAGGAGCTCGACTTCATCCTGTCTCAGCAGAAGGAGCTGGAGGACCTGCTGAGCCCGCTGGAGGAGTCGGTCAAGGAGCAGAGCGGGACGGTGTACCTGCAGCACGCCGACGAGGAGCGAGAGAAGACTTACAAGCTGGCCGAGAACATCGATGCACAGCTGAAGCGCATGGCCCAGGACCTCAAGGACATCATCGAGCATCTGAACACGTCAGGGGGCCCCGCCGACACCAGCGACCCGCTGCAGCAGATCTGCAAGATCCTCAACGCGCACATGGACTCGCTGCAGTGGATCGACCAGAACTCAGCCCTGCTGCAGAGGAAGGTGGAGGAGGTGACCAAGGTGTGCGAGGGCCGCCGCAAGGAGCAGGAGCGCAGCTTCCGCATCACCTTCGACTGAGCCACTGCCCCGAGGGTGCACAGCGGGGCTGGGGACATGCAGTTACTGTCCCATTTGGGGTTGCAGTGAAATACATGTTTCTTTCTTTCTTTCTTTCAAACAGTCGTGCTGTTGAGAGAACTGTTCTGTGGTTAGACTTTCCACCTTAGCGAATAGAAAGGATTCTCAGAGCGCCGGTCCAGGCAGCAGCCTCACAGGTGTGGTGTTTGTGTGTCCTAGACTCTCTCCATCTACTACAACCACCCACCTCCAAGAGCTGGAGAAGCACTGAGCTGCCTGAGAACCACTTGTCTCCCAGCCGGGGTGCCACGTGGCCACCCTGTCCAACACACAGTCGTAGGTGCAGGGAGAAAAGACTACGTTTGAAGAATCTCCATCCTCAAGGAGCCAGCAGCCGGGTATAAGCGTAACCAGTATAGAGAAGTGACTTGTGAATGGAATGGACAGTGGGACCTAGAATTTCAAAGGAGGAGAGATAGGTCAGATGAGGGACTTGAATGAGGTGTTGAGAGAAGAGGTCTCACCTTGCCTGGCTGACACACCTCCTCGTCCTCGTCTCCTTGTCTCAGGCTTCTCCTCCGGGAAGCCCTCTCAGCCACCCTGAAGCTGGGTCAGGTGGCCGCCCTGCATCCTGCGGGCCCCACACCACACTGAGCTTGCGAGCTCACATCTTTGGTTACACTCGTCACACTGTATTGTGCCGACTGTTTACTTCTCTGCCTCGCCATTAGGTTGTGAGCCCCTGGGGGCAGGGACTGTTTCTTGTTCCCCTTGTGTCCTCGGCACAATTCCTGTCACACTTGTCAAACAGGTGAACAGTAGAGATGAAACCAGCATAAAACATTAGTCCACAGGATGCCTGTTAAGTGGCCAGGGTGCCAGAGGTGGCCACAGACTTGATTCTGAACCTCCCAAAGCCAAAGCAAACCTAGTCAGCTGCAGTGAGATAGACCCACGGTGTGCAGAAGGCAGAAGCCCGCCAGCTGTATCCCAGGTGTCTTTTGTATTTGTCTGTACACTCTGCTGCACTGAAATACCTACGGCTGTCTGTTGCGTTTCTAAATAAAATAAAATTTATAGTGGAATAAAAAAGCTGCTGTTAATGTGGATAACTTAGAAGAAGGTTGGGAAAAGAGCAGGTTCCAGATCAAGTGGGATGCCATTTGTCTGAAATTCAGAAGCAAGCAAACCTAAATGCACTGCCGAGGCGTGCACACACGTACACACACACACACACACGTGTTCACAGCGTGGCTTCCTCTGGTGCTGATGGCGGGAGAGGAGCAGGGGGGGAAACCCGTTATAGCTGGGTCATATCTTCCAGTACATGGAAATACCCAGTCATCTGTCACCATCCCCAAGGCGTGTCATCAGCGGCACTCCTCTCCCCGTTACCTGGGGCTGGCCGGAGGGTTCTAGTTGTGCTTCAACAGTGGGCAACAGGTAAAGCTGGGCTGCAGCTTTGTATCGGGTGATTTCCAGATACTGGCCTGACGTTCTCCCTCTGACCCTGGCCCCTGTAGGCGCTAGTGATGCCGAGCGCTCAGATCTTGCTCCTGGTTCAGGGCGTTGGAAGTCTGCCCTCCAGCCTCCCTCAGCCTGTGCCACACTAAGCCGTGTTTTGGCTAAGGAGGGCCCAAGGACACTGGACATGTATGGGCCAGTTTCCCAAAGTCATGATCATGAGTCATTTCCTCAGGCCATCTTGGGCTTCTAAGAACCACTGTCCCATCCCAGCAGAAGCCATGGAAGAGGGACGGGAACGAGCTAGAGGAGGGAGACCCCGGCAACCCCAGTTGCTTCTCTCCGAAGGCTCCGGCCCCGCAACAGTGGCCCTTTGTGCCATCTGTGAGCCGTGACTTCATCCGGGACCCGTATCTGACTCCCTCACCTAAGCTGAGGAGGGATAGGGAGGCCTTGAGTCCCCTTAGAAAGTAGGAAGTAGTGTTTTACCTACATGTATTCATTCAGCATCCATCTTTGGAGCACCTACTACCTACCAGATCCTGATCTAGCATTGGGGTTTCAAAAATGGAACGACAGGGCTTCCCTGGTGGCGCAGTGGTTGAGAGTCCGCCTGCCGATGCAGGGGACACGGGTTCGTGCCCCGGTCTGGGAGGATCCCACAAGCCGGGGAGTGGCTGGGCCCGTGAGCCATGGCCGCTGAGCCTGCGCGTCCAGAGCCTGTGCTCCGCAACGGGAGAGGCCACAACAGCGAGAGGCCCGCGTACCGCAAAAAAAAAAAAAAAAGGAACGATGATTCTCTGCGCATGAGGTCACTGGCAGGGGCCACACAATCTCGATAAGAAAAAAAAAATTCCTTGAGCTTGCATTTCCAATGCATATACCTGTTACTTTGCATATTAAACATTAGTGGAGCTTAATTGCTTTCTTATACTTGTATTTTTTTAAATAAAAACAAATTGAAGTTCTAGTATTTTCCTCCCACACCCCAGGGGATCTCGGCACCCCACTTTGAAGAACACAAGCGATTATAATAATTCGACACAACAGCTGTGCCAGAGTGGGGGCTCCCGTGCTTGGGCACCATGGGGGGAATAGCTCCAGTGGCTTCCTGGGGGAGCCAGGGGCGTTCCCAAGATTGCAATAGGGTCAGCAGCTGACTGGGTACCACCCTGCGGATGCTGGCTTCATTGTAATTGCAGTTTCCCTTTCTAGGAAGAAAACAGATGCATTTCCTTGTCAGTCCAGACAAATGGCCTCTCCTTAAGTTCCTCTTCATTAATTAACATGAAGACAAGCGTGGTGGCTAAATTCGCAGTCAGAGGCTTTTAAAGGTGAATCTCCCTCAGTAAGCTGTTACGGCATTTCTTCTCCCTGTTTAGGGGTAAGAATGGCGACTGTGGGGTTATGGTTACGGCTCGCTTTTCATCTCCGAGACACCCTCAAACAACTGCCTCCGTTATGGCCCGGCCCTTTCCCCAGGATGATGCCCCTGCCTCATCTGGCACAGGTGGGGATCAAAGAGTCAGATGTTGGGGCTTCCCTGGTGGCGCAGTGGTTGAGAGTCCGCCTGCCGATCCAGGGGACACGGGTTCGTGCCCCAGTCCGGGAAGATCCCACATGCCGTGGAGCGGCTGGGCCGGTGAGCCATGGCCACTGAGCCTGCGCGTCCGGAGCCTGTGCTCCGCAACAGGAGAGGCCACAACAGTGAGAGGCCCGCGTACCGCAAAAAAAAAAAAAAAAAAAGGAGTCAGATGTTTGAAACAACCAGAGATTTCCAGAGGTCGAGCAGCCTTGATCTCCAAAGGGAAGTTGAAACAAATGAGTCTCAAGCAGTGGTGTGCTGGTAGCAGTCAGCCCTCCAGGGTCAGGGAAAACCCTGACCGCTAGCATATGCCCATTCCCATGGTGTAAATTCTCCCACTGTGGCTGATTTCAAGCCACCAAGATGAAGTCACCAAACACAAATTTGGGAAATTGACACACACTGTGTAGATGCAACTAATTCACCTCAAGAGTATATATGTAATAGTAAAAGATAATCAGATAATTAAGGGATGAATTTTGAGTAAATAAAATTAATTGTAAATATTTTAATATTTTAATAATGGCTCGCAAAGCAAAACCAAAAAAGAGATCCGAAAATTAAATGGTCGGCTCTCGTGAATAGGTGTGAGCCAGCTCCAGCACACCACTGCTCCCTGGGTTTTCAATCGACCTCAAAATTGCCTTGGTGCTTTAAAAGTCTGCCCTCAGACCAGCAGCTCTCTGCAGAACTTCCCAGGAACAAAATCCCTCACCCTCAGAAGTCAGGTCTGCTTGTGGACACCAGCCAACCCCCAGCCAGACATAACTGTCCTGAGCCGCCCCTGGGCCTCTCCCACAGCCCTCACACACCTTGGCACTGGTCACTTCACACTCCAGAGACCCACCTGGGCGCTACCCACACCTTACCTCCAGACACCATCCTGGTTCAACCCCATGACCTGCTGAGATTTCCCCGAGGCAGAGCCCAGGTGTGCTGCTCTGCTAGGCTCAGGCCTAGCCTGGGGCCATGGGGCCATATCAGACCCCACCCCGGGTTATAAGAACATAGACACCCAAATCCACTGAACTGAAAGTGACACTTCCTGTCAAAGATACTCAGTATCAGGTGCAGTGTGGGCTCTGTGAATGTTGATTCAAACCAACTGTTAAAAGAAAAAAAAGTTTTGATGGGACTTCTCTGGTGGTCCAGTGGTTGAGACTACGCGCTACCAGTGCAGGGGACACAGGTTCGATCCCTGGTCGGGGAACTAAGATCCTGCATGCCGCATGGCGTGGCCCAAAGAAAAAAAAAAACACGTTTTGAGATAATCAGGGAAGTGTAAGCATTGATTTAATGTCATTTTTAAATATGATAATGGTATTGGAGTTTTATTTTTGAAAAGGCAAATAAGTTCTTATCTTTTTTAAATTAATTTTTATTGGAGTATAGTTGATTTACAATGTTGTATTATTTTCTGCTATACAGCAAAGTGAATCAGTTTTACATATACATAAATCCACTCTTTTAGATTCTATTCACATATGTCATTACAGAGTACTGAGTTCCCTGGGCCATACAGTAGGTCCTTATTAGTTATCTATTTTATATATAGCAATGTATATATGTCAGTCCCAAACTCCCAATTTATCCCTCCCACCAAGTTCTGTTCTTTTAGCGCAGAGGTTGGCAAACTGTGACCCCGCTTCCCGTTTTTGTAAGTAAAGTTTTACTGGAACACAGCCACACCCATCCATTTACGTGCTGTGACTGCTAGGAGGACAGAGTTGAGTAGGCGAGGTGGAGACCACGTGGCCCCAAAAGCCTCAGATGTTTATAGAAAAAGTTTGCCAACTTCTGTCTTACAGAAACATCCTCAAGTATTCACCTACAAAAATGATAATATGTCTGGGGTTTGCTGTAAAATAATCAGTGGGGGAGGGAGAAAGTGTAAATGAAACAAGATAGGCTATGAGGCGATGAATGCACCTGGCTTCATCATCCTAGTCTGTTTTTATATATGTTTGAAATTTTCCGTAATAAAAAACTTTCGAGAAGGGGGCATCTGCGCTCCACAGCCTCCCAACTGCTCTGATCCCACACCAGGACCCTGGCATCTCTGGTCTAACAAGGGAATCAGGACAGAGCCAGCACTACTCAGCCCGGTTTCACATATGCCCAACGATGACTTCTGTCCCGGGCTAACCAGAAAGGCCATGGGCGCTGAGAGAGCCCGCCAGAGCCAGCCATGCAGTGAGTGCCCCCCCATCAGAGCCCTGGGGTTCTGGAAACTGGGGAAGGAGGGGCAAGGGGGCTCAGAGGGAAGGGGGCCCCTGTCTAGGTGTCAGGCCAGGGATCAGGGCCTCAAGTAGGTCTGTCCTCTGCCCTCTGCACCCCTCCCCATCCAGGTCTGGACCCCCGACTTCTGTCTGGGGCCCTTGGCATCCCCTGGGTAGGCCCTGCCCTCCTCTGAGACTCGGGGAAAGTTTTAATACTGACCACTCAGGGTCTTTGGACTGACTCAGAGGAAAGGATATATATAAGGCACTAGCCCTGTCCGTTGCCCATCTCTGTGGCCACCATCACTAGTAGCTGCCCTGAGGGGCCACAGAGGGCCCCCCGGGGGGGGGGCGGGAGCGGGGCCAGGTCTCTAGCTGCTTCGGATGTGACCTAACCCCGTTAGAACTGTCATTGTGGTTCTAGAAGCCAGCCAAATAAGGTAGGGTTTTCTCCCTAGAGACAGTTTTTACCTGAAAGGGTTGAAAAAGCCCCAGGTCTTTCCTACCATCTGCCGCCACCCTCAGTTCTCACTGTGTGTCCTGTGTCTCCTACTCACAAGCTTAGGAAACCTAACCTAATCCAAACCACTCTTTCTCGTGACCCTAATTCATACCCTAATACCGTAAATTCAGCCCTAACACCAATCTCTGATTTTATCAGGAATGAGTCTGGAAGATCCAGTCATTTCTACCAAAGCAACCCCCAAATTACTCATAATCTCTTGACCCCAAAACAACCTTTGGTGTACGGCCTTCCAGCATGTCTCTTCCTGCCAACTGGACTGTGGACCGTATCTGGCCACTCTTGGGTGTTCCACCCAGCATCAACCAAACCCTAAGCCGGGGCGATTCTGCCTCCCCTTCCTCTGGGAATGGTTGGCGATGTCTAGAGACATTTGTAGCTGTTAAGCCTGGAGGGGCAAGCGCTACCAGCATCTAGTGGGTAGAGGCCAGTGATGCTACTCAACGTCCTACAATGCACAGGACCTTCCTCACAAAAACGGTCCCAACTGCATAGCACCGACACGGAGAGCCCCTACCCGGGCCCCATCCCCAGTCCACGAGCCTGAGCTAACCAAGTGTTAGCCATCCTGGAGCCGGGCTGCTGGGATCAAACACAGGTTCTGCCCCTTAGCTGGTGCCTGATCTGGGCCCCAGTTTTCTCCACTGTAAAATGGGGACAGCTCAACCCACCCTGTCAGAGTTGTCACTGGAGTCAATGAAGTAGAACGTGTAGCGTGTCGGGCACGCGGTACTCAGCAGGACCCACCGTCACTTTATCAGCATCCAGGAGGCCGAGCAGGCCTTGCCCTCGTAGCCTCCGAGAGTCCTGCTCGCCTCCCCACCTGACTCCTTGCATGGGGTCTCTGGGGTAAGGCTGCATGCCTTCCACAGAGTCCAGGGGGTGAACTGGGGGTGTGCCCGGAGCCGGGGGGACTGTGAACAGAGACCCTGTGCAGGAGAGACCAGGGGGTCAACCCAGGGACCCCAGGAGGGCCCCCCTAGATGCTCTGCGGACCAACACTCCTTGCCCAGACATGCCCTGGGAGCCCCTTGGCTCTGCTGCCTCCATCCCTTTCTGCTTCCATGTTCTTGCTGCTCCCTTTCTCTGTGTGGGACATTGCCATGAGGCCGTAGAGCAGAGGGGCCTCTGGGAAGGGGACGGGGTGGGGGCAGGGACCTGGGATCAGGTGGACTCCCAGCTCTGCTGTTTCCCACTGTGGGACCCCGGGCAGGTGCCTTTTCCGCCGCGGGCCAGGTTCCCCTCCCTCACAAGGTGTGTAAGGTCCTGACACGATGGCACGCCAACCCTCCACGTCATTGTGAATAAAGCAGGCGGGGTCTGCGATGGGAAGGCCTGCCAGCTCTGAGGCCTGTGCAAGTCCTGGGGTCCGCCCCTGCCCAGCCCCTGGCCACCTCTGAGCCTCAGATTCCTCCTCTGCCCAGGGCAGAGCTCTGAGCACAGGCCACCTCAGAGAGCGGCAACCCTCTCGCTGCTGGTTTTTGCTGACTCGCGCCCTTGGCTTTCTCTTATTGTCCAGCTCACTGATTTTGTTTCCTTCTTGGCCACCGCCTTCCCACCCACATCAGATGTTTTCTGACTCACTGGTATGCACCCCCTCCAACCCCGTACCTCCATCAAACCACATCCCTCTTTGATTTACTGTTTGGATTTTCCCAACTGGTTGCTGCAGAGCACCTGCTGCCCTCTGGCTTTCCTTCTTACCACTCGCCTGGTGCTCTCTCCTCCAACCCCCAGAAAAATCCCCAAGATTGCCTCTGCCCACCCCCTTCAAGGGACCCACCATAGGTCCCCTTGGCTGAAGTCCCGAAGCCATGAGCCCCGCAGGGGCTCCTTGGAGCCGGGTCACCCTGTTCCCACTGCCTGCCCCTCGCCCCTGAGGAGAAAAGGGCCCGCGGACAGTGGGTGGCGATGGCCAAAGCCAGGGAGAGAGACAGAAGCACTCGACGCTTTCTCCGAGGTGCCCTCCGCCGAAGCCCTAGCCTGAGCCGAGCGTCACAGTGGTTCTCAGCGCAGGGGGGACGGGCTCCTTGTGCAGGGCTGGGGTTGAGGGGGCCTTCACTGAATCCCTCTAGCACCCCCCGCGGCGGCAGCAGCTGGCATTTCCCAAGAAGCAGCTTCTAGTACTGACCCGGCTGCTGTTCCCAGGGCCCCGACCTGGATTCACTGCCTACTCCCACCAGCACAGGAGCGGCCCCCACCTTGACAGATGACACCGGAGCCAAAGAGAGGGGAAGGCCTGCTCCAAGTCCCCCCTGGCAGGTGCTAGACTCAGGACCCAGGCAGGCTGGCCCAGAGCTCGTGCCACCGACCACGAGCTGCTGCCTGTGAGTCCCCTGCTGTGCCCGTTTCACTGAGCTCAGAGCGGCCATGTGGCGGGGGCCAGCGAGGGCCCTCCAGAGCACAGGGACGGCTGACACAGAGAAGGACTCAGAGGCTGTCGCAGGGCACACGCAGTCCCAAGGCCAGAGGCCGCCTCTCCCCTGCTCTGAGAATGAAAGAGGCAGAGAGGGCAGAGAAGAGGGCAGACACAGGGGCCCTCACAGATCAGGGGGACCAAGGGCTCGGGCAGGCCAGACTGATTTGCTTCCTCCCAACCCCTTCCCCTGCTGCCGCGCCCCCTCCAGCCTCAACTAGACTCTGAGCATCTGACCCGCCCCCAAGGAAAGGAGTTTCATTTCCCACAGCTCGATTTCCCAAGAGGGAGGGGAGGGCGGGGTTCGGCTCAGTTTAAGGGCCGAGACGGGGGACTCGGCAGACAGGCGGAGGGGACAGAGGAGAGAGGAGGTGCTAATGCCTGCGGAGGCCGAGGTAGCGAGGAGGCTGCAGAGAGACTGGGCCCCACAGAAACAGACGGGGAGACAGGGCTGAGCAGGGCAGATAAGGGAGAAACAGGGAGACCCAGAGGAGGTGAGAGAAAGGCGGGACAGAGAAGAGAGACAGGAGAGGAGGGCAGACAGGTGAGCAGAGACCAGGAGCCGGCTAGCCCGGGAACAGGGGACACACACGTGTAGAGAGACCAGGGCCATAGTGGGGAGGGCTGAGGTGGGCGCGGGGCAGCCCACAGTGGGCCAGGCTGGGGGGGACACAGGCTCCTGTCATAGTGGCCCTGCTTCCCCTCCAACCCAGACAACATCTCCCCCAGAGAGACATGGACTCCTTGGGTAAGTAAGCAGCGGAGGGAGCAGAAGCCGCTTTTCTCTCCCCACATACCCGCTGAGCTGCCCGCTGACCCTGTCCTTCTTCCTCCCAGCCTGGCGCCTCCTCGCCCTGGTCCCCATCCTCCTCAGCCTGGCGGCCTCCCTGGACTGGCAAACTGCCCAGAGCCGCGACCCCTTCGAGAAATGTATGCGAGACCCCGACTATGAGCAGCTGCTCAGAGTCCTGACCTTGGGCCTCAATCGGACCTCGAAGCCCCAGAGGGTGACTGTGGTTGGTGCAGGCGTGGCTGGGTTGTTGGCCGCCAAGGTGCTCAGCGATGCTGGACACAAGGTGAGAAGTGCTGCTTGCTGTCTACCTTGAGTCTTTCCTGCTGCGGCTGGGAGTCCTGGGTACAGGGACCTGGCCATGTCCCTGTTGAGGGGTGGGGGTGATGGGAGGCGGAGAGAGGGAGCTATGCTTTCCTTGTGGTCAGGGGAGCGAGGCCTGGAACCCTCTGCTCTAACATGAAACCCAGAGGGAACATGTGTCTGTGCTGAGGGCTTTGACTTTCCCTGCCCCACTCTCATCCTGGAGGAAAGTCCCTTGAAACCTCTTCCAACTTCCTGGGGGGAATTTGTGTTGGTGGAGATGGAAACTCCGCACAAGGGGGAGTGCCCCCTGAAGTCTAACCACTGTCCCTCCCACTGAAATCCAAGAATGAGTATGGGCCAGGCCAATGGCTTCAGTACACACAAGAAATCTCCCCACTCCCTGAGCTGGGAAGTCCCTCTGAAATCTGGCCAGCGGCCTTCCTGCTGCAGTCTGGAAATTGTCACATTGTACATGTTCACTATGACTTTCTGTTCTCCCACCAGCCCCTCCCACCTCCCCATAAAAAAAGATCCTTCTTTCATCTCCATCCGTGCTGCTGTGGGGATGGAAGATTGGGTGGGTGTGGGGTGCGGGCTGCGACAGGGTGGAGATGGGGAGTCAGTGGGAGGAGCTAAAGCACCTGCTTGCTGCCCATCGTCCCTCAGGTCACCATCCTGGAGGCAGACAGCAGGATCGGGGGCCGAATCTTCACCTACCGGGACCGGAAGACCGGCTGGATTGGGGAGCTGGGAGCCATGCGCATGCCCAGCTCGCACAGGTGGGGCCTGACCTGGGGGCCAGGCAGGCGCAGGGCCACCCCAGCCCCTACCTCTGAGCCCAGTCTCAACCAGATTCCCAACTCAATCACTGCTCCAGTGCCAGCACGAACCTCAACTCTGACCCCAAACCTGGCGCCCCAGTAAAGTCAGGCCTAGACCCAACCTCCAGCTCTGTCCTTTTCCTGACTGACACTTCCGGGCCTCCCGGCTCCAGCCCCACCACTGAACCCCTGAAGTGCTCAGGCCACTGCGTCCAGCCCTTCCAGACCCCCAGCTCTATCTTCCCCGACCCTGGTCCTTTCCCCATCCCCAGCTCCCACCCCCATCCAACACAGCTCTGTCCCCATTCCTACTTGATCCCCAGTGAAAGCCACCTCCCCCTCCAAACCCAGTCCTGAAGTGCGCCGCCCTCAGCCTTCCAGCCTTGTTCCCCTTTCATTCCTGTCCCTGGCACTGAGGACCCCCAGTCTAGCCCGGCTCCAGCCTCATGCCCAGCCCCAAGCCCCGTCCCCAGCTGCCCCACCCACCCCCTTCTCTTCTCCAAGCCCCACTGGGGAGAGGGGCCCTCACCTCCCCCGCCCGACCCTCACCAGCGGCTCCCACTCCCTCAGGATCCTCCATGCGCTCTGCAAGAGCCTGGGACTCAATCTGACCAAATTCACCCAGTACGACGAGAACACGTGGACGGAGGTGCACGAGGTGAAGCTGCGGAACTACGTGGTGGAGAAGATGCCTGAGAAGCTGGGCTACAAGCTGCATCCCAAGGAGAAGGGCCACTCGCCCGAAGAAATCTACCAGATGGCTCTCAACAGGGTAGGCGCGTCCGTGAGCCCTGCAGCCCTGTCCCCCTGCCCCTGTCCTCCACGCTGTGGTGTCCCATGCCCTTTCCTCCTCCTGGCCTAGCTTTCCTTTTCCCATTCCTTCTGGTTTCCCATCACTGGCTCTTCCGTCTTTAGTTTCCCCATAAGCCCTGATGATCCCCATCTCCCATCCCCTTCTCACTCACACACTGGCCGGAACAACCTCACCTTTCTACACCTTTGGGGTTTTTGTTGGTTTGTTTTGGTTTTTTTTAGGCTGCGTCATTCGGCCCGTGGGATGTGGGATCTTAGTTCCCCGACTAGGGATTGAATCCATGCCCCCTGCATTGGGAGCTCAGAGTCTTAACCACTGGACCACCAGGGAAGTCCCTCTACACCTTTGGTTTAAACTATGATCTGTGGGCTTGTTTTCCAAGTCCATCTCCTGAGACCCAGACCTATGTCTGTCTCCCCCTGGCCATCCCCCAGGACCCTCCAGCTCCCACTGAGCTCGGCGGCAGCTTCCCTGAACCCACTCGGATTCCTGGGTTCCCCATCTCACAACAGTGCCATCATCACCACCCCCAGTCACGAAGCAGAGCTCCAGGGGCCATCCTCGCTTCCTGCCTTCCCTGTCAGGCCCCAGCTCCATCCGTCCTGCCCTCAACTGCCTCACACTGTTCCTACCTCTCTGTCCCCCCAGCTCCAGCCCCAGCTCAGGCCTGGACCTCTCCCTGCATCCTCACCCTGGCCCACCCTGCTCACAGCCCCCTATGCTCCCTAGCACCTCAGCCTCAGTTTGAAGCCCTGAGCAGTCTGGTCTCTCCCACTCTTTTAGCCCCATCTTCTCTCCAAGAAATTTTTATTGCCCACCCCAAACTCTCATGGTGGCCCAAACACCTTCAGCTCTGTACTCCTTCGTTTGCACTATGCTTGTCCACCGTCCCACACCCATGCCACTGACCCTGCCTGGAAGGCCTTTTCCTTTTCCCACCCAGGGAACCCTTTTCATCCCTCAAGAACCAGCTCCAGTGTCCCCTCCTCCAGGCAGCCTTCTCTGATGCCCTCAGGGAGGAGCCAGCCTAAGCCTCCTATGGGAGCTCCTAATTGTCCATCTCCTCTCGTGGACCAGGGTGGGCACTTAGTCCAGGCCATTTCTGTGCCCTGGCAGTGCCCAGTTTAAGGAGCCTAGGGAAATGTGAGGGGAAGGGTGAGTGAATGAGTGAGTGAGTGAGTGAAGGGACACCTCCTTTGGGGAGTTCCCTGGCCACAAGAGAGAAGCCAGGTGGACAAAGGAGAGGGCTGAAAACAGAGGGCAGCGAGGCTTCCGGGAGGGGATGAGGCTTGAACAAAGTGGTGAATGATGACCAGTTGGGTGCCCGGCAAAGATGAGGGGGGTGAGCAAGTGCAGGGACGTGGAGGTGGGGGAGACCCGAGGGTGGTCTGAGCACTGGACACTGTGCTGCAGACCTGAAGCTGCCCTAAAAGATGGTGACCGAGGGGCTGGCAGGGGCCTTGAACGGCAGGCTGAGGGCTGGAACTCTGCGGCTCCAGGCACTGGGGAGCCACAGAAGGCTGTGGGCAGGCGAGGCGCCGCGAACAAACCCCCGTGAGCAGTCATGCCCTGTCAGGGCTGATGGGTGGGTGGCAGAAGAGACTCCACTTCCATCTGCGCCCACAACGATCCAGGCGACAGATAATTACCGTCCATAAGGACACAGCGCTGACTGAGACAAATAATTACTGTCCATAAGGACACAGCGCATGGAGCGCACAGGCTGGGACAGAGGCAGACAAAATAACACCCAACCAGGATGAGTGTGACATTGTCCGGTGGACCGAACGCCCGGGGAATGAGGGGTAGCAATGACTCAGGAGGACTTCCCAGGGTGGTGACATAGTTGTGGTGGAGGGCAAGGCTGAGGGCCGAGCACGGGCAACATCCTGGCAGCTTGAACAAGAGAGGTAAATGGCCGGCCGTGAGCAGGAGCAGGAAGAGAAGCCAGGTTTGGACCCCAGGTGGGGCCTCCCCGGTCCTGTCCCCACAGCTCAGCGCCACTGCTTGTCCCTCCACAGGCCATCGAAGATCTCAGGACACTGGGCTGCAGAAAGGCAATGATGAAGTTTGAAAGGCACACGCTCCTGGTGAGTGAGGGCCTCGGTGTCGCTGTCTGAGAAACGACGACAAGGAGGGTGTCCATGGGGCCTTGGGCGGGGAGTCAGAAGGCAGGAAACTGGGACCCTGGGCCTGCCACCTCCTCCCTGCCTGACGGGGCTGGACACGCCCCTCTTGGGGCTTCGGTTTCCCTCATCTGTCCCAAGGTGGGGGGGGCCGTATCGCTGAGGTCCAGGGAACCGCACTAAGCACGGCTGTGTCACTGAACTAAGTAAGAGGCTCCGCAGGGAGCGGCCCCGTGGGAGGGGGTACGGAGCCGGCAGGTGCAGCCTGCCTGGGCCCTGACCTGGGTGGGCCACGCCATCCCCCAGGAATACCTCCTCGGGGAGGGGAACCTGAGCCAGCCTGCCGTTCGGCTCCTGGGAGACGTGATGTCCAAGGACGGCTTCTTCTATCTCAACTTTGCCGAGGCCCTGCGGGCTCACAGCTGCCTCAGCGACCGGCTCCGGTGAGGCGGCGGGCTGGACAGACGCCGGGGGGGGGGGGGGGGGGGGGGGGGCGATGGGGCGAGTACGGAGTGGGCGGGGCTGGCGGGGTGGGCGCGGCCTGTAGATATGGGGGCAGGGGCCCAGGGGGCGGAGAGAGGCGCGCTGGGTCCCGCCACACTCGCCCCCGCATCCCGGTTCCTCCAGGGGAAGAAAGGTACCTGGCGAGTGGCGTGGCCCTGAGGGGACGAGGCGGGGTTCCCGGGTCACACCGCTCAGCTCCCGGGCCTCGGGGGGCCATCGGGGACTGACGAGGGCGGGGTAGATGAAGGGGTGGGATTAGAGGCAACCGGCAAGTGAGAACTGGAGCGGGGAGAGGGGAGTGTCTGGGGAGGGGCCGCTGCGGAGATGCAGGGCCCGAGAGCCCGTCACGCACCCGCCCCGCCGCAGGTACAGCCGTATCGCGGGCGGTTGGGACCTGTTGCCGCGCGCGCTGCTGAGCTCGCTGTCGGGGCCTGTGCTGCTGCACACGCCCGTCGTGGCGATTAAGCAGGGGACGCACGAGGTGAGCGTGTACTTCGAGCCCTCGCGCCGGGCCCGGAATCAGAAGTCCTTGACGGCCGACGTGGTGCTGCTGACGGTGAGCGGGCCCGCACTGCAGCGCATCACCTTCACGCCGCCGCTGACGCTCAAGTGGCAGGAGGCAGTGCGCGCGCTGCATTACATGCCGGCCACCAAGGTGTTCCTGAGCTTCCGCCGGCCCTTCTGGCACGACGAGCATATCGAAGGCGGCCACTCGAACACCGACCGACCGTCGCGCGTGATATTCTATCCGCCGCCTGGCGAGGGCGCGCTGCTGCTCGCCTCGTACACGTGGTCGGACGCGGCTGCCACGTTCGCTGGCCTGAGCCTGTCCGAAGCCCTGCGCTTGGCGCTCGACGACGTGGCGGCGCTTCACGGGCCCATCGTGTACCGGCTCTGGGACGGCAGCGGCATCGTCAAGCGCTGGGCGGAGGACCCGCACAGCCAGGGTGGCTTCGTGGTGCAGCCCCCGATGCTCTGGCGAACCGACAAGGACGAGGATCAGGAGTACGATTGGGCGGTCCCCCACGGCCGCATTTACTTCGCCGGCGAGCACACGGCCTACCCGCACGGCTGGGTGGAGACGGCCGTCAAGTCGGCACTGCGGGCCGCGGTCTTGATCAACGGCCGGACCAGCAGCTGGAACGACCCCCGGACCATCAACAGCATGGGGCATGTGCACGTGGCGCCCGCCCACCACCACCCGCGCAGCCTCGAAAGGGGGCGGGGCACCCACTCTCCAGCCTTACATGCTGTCACTGCTCCGCACACGACCCAAAAGAGGACCCAATATTAAAGTATTTTTGGAAACAGCAGTGTGGTCCCGCCCCCTCCCTGGCTCAGTCGCTTCCCCAATTTGCAGGAGCAAAACCATTAGCCCTCGCGGTAGAAGGGGCTGCGCCTATCCTGGAGCCCCAGAAGCTGTCCTACTTCTTCCTGGGCCGCGGGCTCCGTTTGGGGGAGTAGGAGGTACAGGATGGACACTGCTTTGCGCCACCGGTAAACGTTAATCACAGTGCCCTACAACGGCTGTCACGACACAGTGGGAACCTTAAGCAAGTAACAAAAAGCCCAGCCGACACTGGGTTAAACACGAGTTTATTTTTCTCATAACAAGAAGCTGGTAAGTAGGGCCCCAGAGGGAGCAGCCCCGCAGGCCCTTCCATCTCGGTTATGTCCGGGATGTGCCCCTGCACCCCATCCTCACTCCTCCAAAAGCCCCAGACTCAAGCAGGTAAGGGAGCCCTGCCTCCACAAACCGCCACCACTCACCCACAAGGGGCCTCGTCTTAGGCCTCACTGGCCAGGTCAGGGTCACAGTGGTCAGACATCGACTCTGCAGAGTGCTCACAGGAGACCATGAGTCACCACCCCCTCTCGATCCAGAGCCAAGCCGGTGTGGTGGCCTCCCCGCTCCACCTACTCGAGGCCAACCAGATAGTAAAGTGTCAGTTTCAAGAAACCAGCTAAGAGAAGGGAGGCCTGGTGGAGAGCCCCGCCCCTCTTTGCGCCTCCCCTCCCCAGCCTCCGGGAGGGGCGGGGTCGTGGGCGGGAGCTGGGTAAAGTGTCTGGTGCTGAGCAGGCCGCCTCGCCCAGCACGGTTAAGAGTCCGCACATTCCTCCTCCTCCTCCTCCTCCGGCAGGATTTCCAGGCTGCTGTCAGGCTGCGGGACTGTGTCCACGGGGGGCGGCGGAGCCGGTGGGGCGCGGGTGGGCGACAGCGGCAGTGGGGAGGCAGGTGGCGACGGGCTCTGGGGCTCTGCGGGGGGCGCCAGGCCTAGGATCTCCTGCACGTTGTGGGGCAGCTCCTGGCGGGTTGGCGGGTAGGGAGCGAGAAGTCAGAGGTTTGCTGGGGGTTGGGGGGCTATCGGGAGGGGTCAGGGACTCACCCGGCAGGCGGTCAGCTGCCGGTAGAGGGCCTCGGCCCGCGTCAGCACGTCCTCCACGCTCAGCTTCATGGTCAGCTCGTTGATGTGCTGCGGGCGGGGGTGGGTCAGGCCTGCCTGCCTGCAAGCACCCAGCCACCACCGCCCCAGCACCTACTCTGTGCCTCGTGCTGGGGTACAACTGAGGGAAGACAGACCGGGCTGGCCCTCTTGGGGCTCACAGTGGAGCTGGGGGATCAGGAGAGGTCCTGTTCTCTCCGGCTGCTTGCCAGGTGCAGCATTCAGGGAAGGAAAAGGGCATCGAGCCCCACCGCCGCGGCCCCGCCCCACGTTAATGCACTGGGGCAGGGGCAGGTGGCCCACTCATGCATGGGCCACATGCTCTGTGAGGACACTGCAGGGAGCCAGGGATAACGGGGTAGGAGACAGACAGACCCCGTCTCCTGGCTACCGTGCTCACAGCTTAGCCAATCATACTTTCCACAATCCTATTTTGAGTACCTACTACCGAAAGGTACTGTGGCACAGGGGCAGGGCCAGCCTCCACGGAGTTCACACCCAGGTGATGTGTCTTCTCCACACAGGTCAGGATGGGCAGGG
This sequence comes from Grampus griseus, assembly GCF_964374135.1. Taxonomy (NCBI): domain Eukaryota; kingdom Metazoa; phylum Chordata; class Mammalia; order Artiodactyla; family Delphinidae; genus Grampus; species Grampus griseus. Next base: position 6,848,537 of record NC_139013.1, read on the forward strand.
GGAGGGAGGGGACTGGGAGGGAGCCGGGGTCTCACCTTGAGGATCTCATTGGACCCGAAGCCTGAAAGCATGAGGGTGTCCCGCTCCATGTCCAGGATGGCGCAGGCCACCAGCAGGTGCAGATTGGGGCCAGGGAGCCCCGTCCACAGCACCTAGCAGTGCCCAGGGGAGGGGTCACTGCAAAGCCTCTGCCTCAGGTCCCACCCAGGTCTGCCCCACACCCTGCCCACCTCCCACCAACCTCCCTGCCCCATCCACTGGCAGTACAGCCAATCCATTTCTCCTTCTCGGCCCTCCCACCCCAACTGGCTAGCTCACCTCCCACAGCCGAAGGACATCCGGGAAGGGGAATTCCCTCTTGAACCAGATGAGCAGCCACCGGAAGCAGAAGCAGAGAGAGCCAGAGTCCTGGGAGTCTAGGGGAGGACAGCGGTGGGAGGGGCGGCACTCAGCTGAGAGTAAGCTCAAAATCAACTCCAATCCTGCTCTAATTCACAGGGCGCCCGGTGGTCGGACTGGACTCTAAGAAGTCACCCTGGCTGTAAGAACCCGCACGAGTCTACGCAAGTGGAGGGACAGCTTCAGAGCGGGGACAGGGACGCTCAGCACCAGCAGGAACCTTCCCATCCTGCCTTCCGGGCTCCAGATGAGGTCTCCGCTCTCATGTGGAATGGAGGCAGTAAGACCAGTCCACTCAGGGAAAAAATCTATTCAACATCCAAAGCTGGGGGAGGTGTGAGGAAACTGGCCCTCGTGTACACTGCTAGCAAAAACGTAAGCTGGTAGAACTTTCTGGGAAAGCAGTGATGAAGACAAATGTTTCAAAAGATGTAAAAATGTGTACTTCACTGGATACAATATCACTTCTTGGAATTTAACCTAAAAAAATAATCCACGAATATAGATTCATCACGGTGAAAAGCTACAAATAACCTAAAAGACCAGCAGGTCAGGTTAAATTTATTTTTATACATCATTAAGATGGACAGAACACCATGTAGTCGATAAGACTGATGATGTAGGGCTTCCCTGGTGGCTCAGTGCTTGAGAATCTGCCTGCCAGTGCAGGGGACACGCCAGGGGACACGGGTTCGAGCCCTGGTCCAGAAAGATCCCACATGCCGCGGAACAACTAAGCCCGTGCGCCACAACTACTGAGCCTGCACTCTAGAGCCCACATGCCACAACTACTGAGCCTGCGTGCCACAACTACTGAAGCCCACGCACCTAGAGCCCGTGCTCTGCAACAATAGAAGCCACCGCAATGAGAAGCCCGCACACCACAATGAAGAGTAGCCCCCAGGGGCTTCCCTGGTGGCGCAGTGGTTGAGAATCTGCCTGCCAGTGCAGGGGACACAGGTTCGAGCCCTGGTCTGGGAAGATCCCACATGCCGCGGAGCAACTGTACCCGTGAGCCACAGCTACTGAGCCTGCGCGTCTGGAGCCTGGGCTCCGCAACAAGAGAGGCCGCGACAGTGAGAGGCTGCGCACCGCGATGAGTGGCCCCCGCTTGCCGCAACTACAGAAAGCTCTCGCACAGAAACGAAGACCCAACACAGCCAAAAAATAAATCAATTAATTTAAAAAAACTGTTAAAAAAAAAAGAGTAGCCCCCATTCGCCACAACTAGAGAAAGCCTGCGCACAGCAACGAAGACCCAACACAGCTAAAAATTAAAAAATAAATAAATTAGCTTATCATCATCTGCATTCAAAAAAATAGTACGAGCAACAGCAACTTTAACTTTCTTTTCTTTACGTGAATTCCCTGCATTTTTTATATTGAACAAGCAATGCAGTCAAATTTAAAAGCCGAAATGCAGCAGTCCCCGCCCCAGCAGCCCAGAGAACCAGTTTCCAATCCAGGCTCAGGGGTGACTGGAGATGAGAGCTGGTTGGAGATGAGGAGTGTGAGGAGCTGCGCCCAGGTCCTTCTTCTGAAAAGCCTGACAGCACACGAAGGAGCCACCTCAGCAGGCAGCGGGGGCGCATTTGGCAGGGGTAGGGGGCCCACGTCTGCATTCGTTGAGGTTTTGCTCCAAACCACAGTCCTGCTTTTACATATCAATTCTGGGTTCTGTGGGGATGTTTCTCTTGCTTGCACCACGTCCAAACATCCTGGACATTGTCTGTGGCCACTCCCAGAGACTCTGCAGCAAGGTGTGTGGGCCCACCATCATCCCCTGCCTACCCGCCAAGACACGTACCCAGGAAGTCGCAGAGCGGAGGGTCCAGCACCCTCAAGAGGAGCAGGAGTTGCCCGAGTTGCCGCTTCATCGTCTCTTGACTCTCCTCAAAGTTCCCATGCTGTGGGAGGGAGGGCCACGTGAGGAGCCAGACCCCAGCTTTTGAGGGGGCCTGTCTCCCAGCCCTGCCGAGCCTCACCACGAGCTCCATGAAGCCACAGAAACACCAGAAGGCATCCACCTCGTTCTGAGTGACGTAGAGGATCGGGGAGAGAAGGTCACTCATGCCCTGGACGTAGCCTGTGGGGACATGGGGTCAGGGCCCAGCCGAGGCCTGCAGCGCGCTCCCCCTGCAAGGCCAGCCCCCAGCAACTGCCCCCGGGCTGTGCCGCACCAAGGTCAAAGTGGTACATGCAGTAGGTAAGGAGGATGTCGTTCAGCAGGCCCAGCCCCGGGTTCTCGGGGCCCTCGTAGAACTTGTTGTTCCTATCGGTGCGGCTCACATCTCTCTCTGTGGGGACAGGGGGCAAAGCGCAAAGGCGTGAAAGGTGAGCCCTGTCCCTGCCGGCCGGCCGCCAGCACACCTAGGCAGGTGTGGGTCATCCAGAGACCATCTTGAACGCTCTCACGTGAGGTACTGTGCTCCACGCTCACCAGCTCGCCACACCCTCCCAGCAGCTGACAGTTACTAAACCATCAACAGATGGGGAGACTGCGGCCCAGGGAGGTAGGATCACTTGCCAAGATCTCACAGTGAGTAGGTGGTAGATTTGAACCCACGGAGCCTGGCTCCCCTCCCGTGTTCCCCCATCCCCGACCCCAGGGCCACTCACCCCTGCTCACCCCCGTCTCACTCCCCTCCATCCCTACAGATGGCCTTGCTCCTGCTCTTAGGGAGACAGGGGGCTCCCTCGGGCCCCTCCCAGCTGTTTCTGGTCTCACCATCCCACCCTTGCCCCCCACCAACCAATGAGGCTGCGGTATCCGTGCAGCAGTGAGTTCCTCCGCTCCTGCTCCGGGCTCACAGATTTCCACTGCAGCTTCATTCGGAAATACTCGTCCCTGAGGGGAGCGGAGGAGTGAGATGTAGGGACACCCCCCGCCGCCTCATCCTACAGGGCTCAGCCTAGCTCACCGCCCCTGTGCTTCCCCTTCCCCACATCTCTCATGACACACAACACCCTTGGGGGTTTTTTTGTTGTTGTTCAAAGTCTGTCACCCCCATTGGACAGAGAGCAGCAGGGGCAGGACCGGGACACACGGCAGAGACACAAGATATACCAGGAACGACGAGAGGTGGCCCCATGGGGTTAGGAAGCCCGCTGCAAAGCGGTGACCACTGAAAGGGCACGGCGCCAGAATGAAAACGGCATCGGGGATGGGCTCTGGGCCCTACAGGGGCAGGGCCTGGCCCACTGCCTCTGTCCCCGCTGTGCTCAGGTCGACGGCCCGTCTGTGCACGCGTAGCGCGGCGGTGCCGGGCCGCCCACTGGGATATGCTGTTGATCAAAAACCTCCAGTCGACTCAGGAGGCCAGAGGCTGCAGCGCAGCAGGGCAGGAGCCACGGCGTCTCACTCACGTTTTCTTGCGCACGTGGGCCTTGTGCTCCTCGGCTGAGCCCTCCCAGCTCAGGTACCCGAGGAGGAACTTCCAGGCCTCGCGTCGCAGGCTGGGGCTCAGACCCTGGAGGGCAGAGGGCAGCTCAGACGGGCCTCCCCTTGGCTGCCCGCCGACCCTGCCCACCCACTCGGCTCCTTACCCCTGAGAAGATGCGGGCTTTCAGCTCAGGGACCTGCTGCAGGCGGCCCTCGGGGCCCATGCGGCGGGCCCACTCCTCCTCCGTGACCGGAGGCGCCCGCTCCACAGCCGGCCTCGGCCCTAGCTCCACCTGGGGGACACAGAACGAGTGAGCCCAGGGCCTCGGCCCAACAGCGTTCCCCAGCCCACCGTGGGCCACTCCGAGTCAGCTCAGAGCCCTTCTAAGTTGCACGGACGGACAGAACGTCTGGGGCAGGAAGCATCTCCTTGGCTGGGTCAGTGAAAAAGTCACCCCCCAAGTCAGGAAAGCCCCCCCAGTAATAGTAGGCACCAGGTGCACAGGCTACAAGCACCTTCCAGCAAGTCACTCATGAAACCCGATGAGGGCGATGCTGTTATCATCCCCATCTCACTGGGGAAACAGAGGCCCAAGGAAATGCAGTCCCATGCCCACGGTGACCGCCAAAGAGCAGCAGCGTCCACCCTGATACTCACACAGGAAATGACCTCAAACCCGGGCTCGGGTTCGTCATCGGGGGCTGGAGGCAGGTCAGGGGAGGCCCCCTCCTGGTGCGGCTGCAGGGCTCCGCGGAAGAAGTTGGTCACACGGGAGAAGCTGCTGAAGGTGGTGGAGTAGGGGTCCTGGAAGAAGCGCTGGGGACAGGGCCGAGGGGCGGTCACCGTCCACCCTCCCTGCCTGGCCTTCACGGCCCGCCCTTCCCTGCCCACACCGGCCAGCCTGGCGCTGGGGACTCACAGACACCACGTTGGAGCTGTCCTGGTCAAACAGCTGGAGGTGGTGGAAGGAGTTGGAGAGGGCCGAGGAGTCATGGGGGAAGACAAGGTAGAGGCGGGAGTCCTGCGGGGAGCTGCGGGCAGGGCATCTGGGTGACACACAGGCAGGGTGCCCGCTTTTTCCTTTTTTTCTCAGTGTCCCGACTGCCCATGGGGAATCCCTCATCTCAGGCCTGAGACCCCAGCTGGACCCCAGGGATGGCACAGGCCCCAGGGCTGGTCAACGAGGGCCTTCCACCTCCCTGGCCAGGGTGACTGCCTCAGGGATAGGCCAACGAGAAGCAGCCCCAAGATGCTGCTGGAATGTGGGAAAGAGGTGCTTTCTACCCACCGGGGCCCCCAGAGAATGACAGCAAACTCAGAAAGAAAAAGAGCAACTCTTTCTGCACTCTGGGACCCGGGTCCCGCCTGATGTCAAACTGCCCTTTGATGTTGCAGTTACACGAGCCACTCAAGTCTCTTTTTCCTGCCTTTAAATCAGTCTGGGTTGTATTACTTTCACAGCCCTGAGAGAGTCAGGCCGCATCTCTGGAGGGGTGGGGCCTGGGACAAGGCTCACCTGGCCAACAGTAGATAACGGCTGAGGACACGGAGCAGGGCGCGGGTGCCCCCGCGGTGGAAGTGCAGGGCGGGCAGGGAGCCTCCGGCCTGCGTAACCAGAACCAGGTATGCCCAGCTGAGGCCCGGCTTGGAACGGCGGATGGACTTGAGCTCCCCCAGACTCACGGAGAAGGCCCAGGAGCCCCGGGGGGAGCTGGGCTCTGCACCTAGGGGGACAGCAGCGTCGGGAGCAGGTGGGGGTCGGGAGGCGGGGGCGTGTGGAGCCAGAGGCGGCTCAGGCATCTCCTGAGAGCCCACTGCGAGCCAGCCCCAGGCCCTCTGGGAAAGGAACCCAGTAAAACTGGAGGGAAGCCTGGGGGATGCGTGCCTGACCCCAAATCTCCCCAGGCTCCCCATGTCTGTCCCCTGACCCCCCAACC